>NW_027249158.1:0-719671 GCF_030848795.1 Temnothorax nylanderi | reverse complement strand
CCGTTCGCTCGCGCATACGGTCCGTCGCGTGTCCCCCCGCCGCGCCGCGGGACATTTATACCGTTCGCTCGCTCATACGGTCCGTCGCGTGTCCCCCGCCGCGCCGCGGGACATTTATACCGTTCGCTCGCTCATACGGTCCGTCGCGGTCCCCCCGCCGCGCCGCGGGACATTTATACCGTTCGCTCGCTCATACGGTCCGTCGCGTGTCCCCCCGCCGCGCCGCGGGACATTTATACCGTTCGCTCGCTCATACGGTCCGTCGCGTGTCCCCCCGCCGCGCCGCGGGACATTTATACCGTTCGCTCGCTCATACGGTCCGTCGCGTGTCCCCCCGCCGCGCCGCGGGACATTTATACGTTCGCTCGCTCATACGGTCCGTCGCGTGTCCCCCCGCCGCGCCGCGGGACATTTATACCGTTCGCTCGCTCATACGGTCCGTCGCGTGTCCCCCCGCCGCGCCGCGGGACATTTATACCGTTCGCTCGCTCATACGGTCCGTCGCGTGTCCCCCCGCCGCGCCGCGGGACATTATACCGTTCGCTCGTCATACGGTCCGTCGCGTGTCCCCCCGCCGCGCCGCGGGACATTTATACCGTTCGCTCGCTCATACGGTCCGTCGCGTGTCCCCCGCCGCGCCGCGGGACATTTATACCGTTCGCTCGCTCATACGGTCCGTCGCGTGTCCCCCGCCGCGCCGCGGGACATTTATACCGTTCGCTCGCTCATACGGTCCGTCGCGTGTCCCCCCGCCGCGCCGCGGGACATTTATACCGTTCGCTCGCTCATACGGTCCGTCGCGTGTCCCCCCGCGCGCCGGGACATTTATACCGTTCGCTCGCTCATACGGTCCGTCGCGTGTCCCCCCGCCGCGCCGCGGGACATTTATACCGTTCGCTCGCTCATACGGTCCGTCGCGTGTCCCCCCCGCCGCGCCGCGGGACATATACCGTTCGCTCGCTCATACGGTCCGTCGCGTGTCCCCCCGCCGCGCCGCGGGACATTTATACCGTTAACGCGCGCTTATTAACGATCCGCGCGGTTCCCCGCCGCGCCGCAACATTTATACCGTTCGCTCGTTAATACGGTCATGAAGGAATTTATCTCCTTCTCATTTCTGGCTGACATAGAACCGATTCGCCAGTAACGCTCATACGGTGAGTTCAATTTGGTCAGAAGAAACGACGGAAACATCTCATACCGTAAGCTCTATATACGGACCAGAATTGAAGGTTTGTAAAGTAGTTACATACAAAATAATTTGTCTGTTATTTGCCCAAAGCGGACATTTATATTTTCTCGCATATGTGCGAGTGTTCCCCCCCCGCGCGCGCATTTAAACCGTTCTCGCCCCAAACTAGTGATCACCCGCGGAGGGACCATTTAATACGGTTAGCATCCAAGTCGGAAAAAATGGCCCTCGCGGTGCCACCTTGCCGTGCGAGGGGCTTTACAACGATCCATGGGCAGTACTTCGCGTGACCGAAGGAGGGCCGCGGGAGGGATACGGGTCTACGGCACACCGTCCCTCCCCCGTTCGCGGGACAAAGGTCAAGGGTCCGGTCCGTCGCGTGTCGCCGCCGCGGACATTACGCTCGCTTCATACGGTCCGTCGCGCGTCCCTCCGCGCCGCGGGACGTTTATATACGCTTCGCTCGCTCGCACGGTCCGTCGCGCGTCCGTCCGCGCCGCGGGACGTTTATATACGCTTCGCTCGCTCGCACGGTCCGTCGCGTGTCTCTCCGCGCCGCGAGACATTTATATACGCTTCGCTCGCTCATACGGTCCGTCGCGTGTCTCTCCGCGCCGCGAGACATTTATACCGTTCGCTCGCTCATACGGTCCGTCGCGTGTCTCTCCGCGCCGCGAGACATTTATACCGTTCGCTCGCTCATACGGTCCGTCGCGTGTCTCTCCGCGCCGCGAGACATTTATACCGTTCGCTCGCTCATACGGTCCGTCGCGTGTCTCTCCGCGCCGCGAGACATTTATACCGTTCGCTCGCTCATACGGTCCGTCGCGTGTCTCTCCGCGCCGCGAGACATTTATACCGTTCGCTCGCTCATACGGTCCGTCGCGTGTCTCTCCGCGCCGCGAGACATTTATACCGTTCGCTCGCTCATACGGTCCGTCGCGTGTCTCTCCGCGCCGCGAGACATTTATACCGTTCGCTCGCTCATACGGTCCGTCGCGTGTCTCTCCGCGCCGCGGGACATTTATACCGTTCGCTCGCTCATACGGTCCGTCGCGTGTCTCTCCGCGCCGCGAGACATTTATACCGTTCGCTCGCTCATACGGTCCGTCGCGTGTCTCTCCGCGCCGCGAGGACATTTATACCGTTCGCTCGCTCATACGGTCCGTCGCGTGTCTCTCCGCGCCGCGAGACATTTATACCGTTCGCTCGCTCATACGGTCCGTCGCGTGTCTCTCCGCGCCGCGAGACATTTATACCGTTCGCTCGCTCATACGGTCCGTCGCGTGTCTCTCCGCGCCGCGAGACATTTATACCGTTCGCTCGCTCATACGGTCCGTCGCGTGTCTCTCCGCGCCGCGAGACATTTATACCGTTCGCTCGCTCATACGGTCCGTCGCGTGTCTCTCCGCGCCGCGAGACATTTATACCGTTCGCTCGCTCATACGGTCCGTCGCGTGTCTCTCCGCGCCGCGAGACATTTATACCGTTCGCTCGCTCATACGGTCCGTCGCGTGTCTCTCCGCGCCGCGAGACATTTATACCGTTCGCTCGCTCATACGGTCCGTCGCGTGTCTCTCCGCGCCGCGAGACATTTATACCGTTCGCTCGCTCATACGGTCCGTCGCGTGTCTCTCCGCGCCGCGAGACATTTATACCGTTCGCTCGCTCATACGGTCCGTCGCGTGTCTCTCCGCGCCGCGAGACATTTATACCGTTCGCTCGCTCATACGGTCCGTCGCGTGTCTCTCCGCGCCGCGAGACATTTATACCGTTCGCTCGCTCATACGGTCCGTCGCGTGTCTCTCCGCGCCGCGAGACATTTATACCGTTCGCTCGCTCATACGGTCCGTCGCGTGTCTCTCCGCGCCGCGAGACATTTATACCGTTCGCTCGCTCATACGGTCCGTCGCGTGTCTCTCCGCGCCGCGAGACATTTATACCGTTCGCTCGCTCATACGGTCCGTCGCGTGTCTCTCCGCGCCGCGAGACATTTATACCGTTCGCTCGCTCATACGGTCCGTCGCGTGTCTCTCCGCGCCGCGAGACATTTATACCGTTCGCTCGCTCATACGGTCCGTCGCGTGTCTCTCCGCGCCGCGAGACATTTATACCGTTCGCTCGCTCATACGGTCCGTCGCGTGTCTCTCCGCGCCGCGAGACATTTATACCGTTCGCTCGCTCATACGGTCCGTCGCGTGTCTCTCCGCGCCGCGAGACATTTATACCGTTCGCTCGCTCATACGGTCCGTCGCGTGTCTCTCCGCGCCGCGAGACATTTATACCGTTCGCTCGCTCATACGGTCCGTCGCGTGTCTCTCCGCGCCGCGAGACATTTATACCGTTCGCTCGCTCATACGGTCCGTCGCGTGTCTCTCCGCGCCGCGAGACATTTATACCGTTCGCTCGCTCATACGGTCCGTCGCGTGTCTCTCCGCGCCGCGAGACATTTATACCGTTCGCTCGCTCATACGGTCCGTCGCGTGTCCCCCGCCGCGCCGCGGGACATTTATACCGTTCGCTCGCTCATACGGTCCGTCGCGTGTCCCCCCGCCGCGCCGCGGGACATTTATACCGTTCGCTCGCTCATACGGTCCGTCGCGTGTCCCCCCGCCGCGCCGCGGGACATTTATACCGTTCGCTCGCTCATACGGTCCGTCGCGTGTCCCCCCGCCGCGCCGCGGGACATTTATACCGTTCGCTCGCTCATACGGTCCGTCGCGTGTCCCCCGCCGCGCCGCGGGACATTTATACCGTTCGCTCGCTCATACGGTCCGTCGCGTGTCCCCCGCCGCGCCGCGGGACATTTATACCGTTCGCTCGCTCATACGGTCCGTCGCGTGTCCCCCCGCCGCGCCGCGGGACATTTATACCGTTCGCTCGCTCATACGGTCCGTCGCGTGTCCCCCCGCCGCGCCGCGGGACATTTATACCGTTCGCTCGCTCATACGGTCCGTCGCGTGTCCCCCCGCCGCGCCGCGGGACATTTATACCGTTCGCTCGCTCATACGGTCCGTCGCGTGTCCCTCCGCCGCGCCGCGGGACATTTATACCGTTCGCTCGCTCATACGGTCCGTCGCGTGTCCCTCCGCCGCGCCGCGGGACATTTATACCGTTCGCTCGCTCATACGGTCCGTCGCGTGTCCCCCGCCGCGCCGCGGGACATTTATACCGTTCGCTCGCTCATACGGTCCGTCGCGTGTCCCCCCGCCGCGCCGCGGGACATTTATACCGTTCGCTCGCTCATACGGTCCGTCGCGTGTCCCCCCGCCGCGCCGCGGGACATTTATACCGTTCGCTCGCTCATACGGTCCGTCGCGTGTCCCCCCGCCGCGCCGCGGGACATTTATACCGTTCGCTCGCTCATACGGTCCGTCGCGTGTCCCCCCGCCGCGCCGCGGGACATTTATACCGTTCGCTCGCTCATACGGTCCGTCGCGTGTCCCCCCGCCGCGCCGCGGGACATTTATACCGTTCGCTCGCTCATACGGTCCGTCGCGTGTCCCCCCGCCGCGCCGCGGGACATTTATACCGTTCGCTCGCTCATACGGTCCGTCGCGTGTCCCCCCGCCGCGCCGCGGGACATTTATACCGTTCGCTCGCTCATACGGTCCGTCGCGTGTCCCCCCGCCGCGCCGCGGGACATTTATACCGTTCGCTCGCTCATACGGTCCGTCGCGTGTCCCCCCGCCGCGCCGCGGGACATTTATACCGTTCGCTCGCTCATACGGTCCGTCGCGTGTCCCCCCGCCGCGCCGCGGGACATTTATACCGTTCGCTCGCTCATACGGTCCGTCGCGTGTCCCCCCGCCGCGCCGCGGGACATTTATACCGTTCGCTCGCTCATACGGTCCGTCGCGTGTCCCCCCGCCGCGCCGCGGGACATTTATACCGTTCGCTCGCTCATACGGTCCGTCGCGTGTCCCCCCGCCGCGCCGCGGGACATTTATACCGTTCGCTCGCTCATACGGTCCGTCGCGTGTCCCCCCGCCGCGCCGCGGGACATTTATACCGTTCGCTCGCTCATACGGTCCGTCGCGTGTCCCCCCGCCGCGCCGCGGGACATTTATACCGTTCGCTCGCTCATACGGTCCGTCGCGTGTCCCCCCGCCGCGCCGCGGGACATTTATACCGTTCGCTCGCTCATACGGTCCGTCGCGTGTCCCCCCGCCGCGCCGCGGGACATTTATACCGTTCGCTCGCTCATACGGTCCGTCGCGTGTCCCCCCGCCGCGCCGCGGGACATTTATACCGTTCGCTCGCTCATACGGTCCGTCGCGTGTCCCCCCGCCGCGCCGCGGGACATTTATACCGTTCGCTCGCTCATACGGTCCGTCGCGTGTCCCCCCGCCGCGCCGCGGGACATTTATACCGTTCGCTCGCTCATACGGTCCGTCGCGTGTCCCCCCGCCGCGCCGCGGGACATTTATACCGTTCGCTCGCTCATACGGTCCGTCGCGTGTCCCCCCGCCGCGCCGCGGGACATTTATACCGTTCGCTCGCTCATACGGTCCGTCGCGTGTCCCCCCGCCGCGCCGCGGGACATTTATACCGTTCGCTCGCTCATACGGTCCGTCGCGTGTCCCCCCGCCGCGCCGCGGGACATTTATACCGTTCGCTCGCTCATACGGTCCGTCGCGTGTCCCCCCGCCGCGCCGCGGGACATTTATACCGTTCGCTCGCTCATACGGTCCGTCGCGTGTCCCCCCGCCGCGCCGCGGGACATTTATACCGTTCGCTCGCTCATACGGTCCGTCGCGTGTCCCCCCGCCGCGCCGCGGGACATTTATACCGTTCGCTCGCACATACGGTCCGTCGCGTGTCCCCCCGCCGCGCCGCGGGACATTTATACCGTTCGCTCGCTCATACGGTCCGTCGCGTGTCCCCCCGCCGCGCCGCGGGACATTTATACCGTTCGCTCGCACATACGGTCCGTCGCGTGTCCCCCCGCCGCGCCGCGGGACATTTATACCGTTCGCTCGCACATACGGTCCGTCGCGTGTCCCCCCGCCGCGCCGCGGGACATTTATACGCTCCGCTCGCTCGCACGGTCCGTCGCGCGTCCCTCCGCGCCGCGGGACGTTTATATACGCTCCGCTCGCTCGCACGGTCCGTCGCGCGTCCCTCCGCGCCGCGGGACGTTTATATACGCTCCGCTCGCTCGCACGGTCCGTCGCGCGTCCCTCCGCGCCGCGGGACGTTTATATACGCTCCGCTCGCTCGCACGGTCCGTCGCGCGTCCCTCCGCGCCGCGGGACGTTTATATACGCTCCGCTCGCTCGCACGGTCCGTCGCGCGTCCCTCCGCGCCGCGGGACGTTTATATACGCTCCGCTCGCTCGCACGGTCCGTCGCGCGTCCCTCCGCGCCGCGGGACGTTTATATACGCTCCGCTCGCTCGCACGGTCCGTCGCGCGTCCCTCCGCGCCGCGGGACGTTTATATACGCTCCGCTCGCTCGCACGGTCCGTCGCGCGTCCCTCCGCGCCGCGGGACGTTTATATACGCTCCGCTCGCTCGCACGGTCCGTCGCGCGTCCCTCCGCGCCGCGGGACGTTTATATACGCTCCGCTCGCTCGCACGGTCCGTCGCGCGTCCCTCCGCGCCGCGGGACGTTTATATACGCTCCGCTCGCTCGCACGGTCCGTCGCGCGTCCCTCCGCGCCGCGGGACGTTTATATACGCTCCGCTCGCTCGCACGGTCCGTCGCGCGTCCCTCCGCGCCGCGGGACGTTTATATACGCTCCGCTCGCTCGCACGGTCCGTCGCGCGTCCCTCCGCGCCGCGGGACGTTTATATACGCTCCGCTCGCTCGCACGGTCCCGTCGCGCGTCCCTCCGCGCCGCGGGACGTTTATATACGCTCCGCTCGCTCGCACGGTCCGTCGCGCGTCCCTCCGCGCCGCGGGACGTTTATATACGCTCCGCTCGCTCGCACGGTCCGTCGCGCGTCCCTCCGCGCCGCGGGACGTTTATATACGCTCCGCTCGCTCGCACGGTCCGTCGCGCGTCCCTCCGCGCCGCGGGACGTTTATATACGCTCCGCTCGCTCGCACGGTCCGTCGCGCGTCCCTCCGCGCCGCGGGACGTTTATATACGCTCCGCTCGCTCGCACGGTCCGTCGCGCGTCCCTCCGCGCCGCGGGACGTTTATATACGCTCCGCTCGCTCGCACGGTCCGTCGCGCGTCCCTCCGCGCCGCGGGACGTTTATATACGCTCCGCTCGCTCGCACGGTCCGTCGCGCGTCCCTCCGCGCCGCGGGACGTTTATATACGCTCCGCTCGCTCGCACGGTCCGTCGCGCGTCCCTCCGCGCCGCGAGACATCACGCTCATAAAGTTAAGCGTATAAAAAATCTTGTCTGCAAAAGACATCATCAAGGGAATAATTTGTAATTCTTTTCAGCAATTACATTTCCATTAAGCGAGAAAAGTCAAGAAACATTTCGACTATATTGCAACAACGTCGTAAAATTAATGCAATATAGCTGAAATGGCTTCTTGATTTATCTTGCTTAATGGCAATGAAATCACACTGCATTGCCACGAGTCTCAATGTGGCTCGAGACTCCTAGCTGACCCGGAGATGGAAGTGGATTTTGTGGCCTGAAGCGCTTAAAAGAAAGTGGTGAGTGTAATTCATTTTCACGTACTATGACACTTATGTCATAAAATTTTCTATCTCTTCTGTCTTTACTTAATCGAATCGTTCATTTGAATGTTTCAGAAAATAACGACGCAGAAGGTGACATCGGAGCAGCGAGGGAATCCTGCGTAGCTGACATTCCGAGCAGCCTGAGAGGAGGAGGAGGCCTAGGATAGGCATCGGGCATCGGCGTACCAACACTTCTGGTAAATGTTACTTTTTATTTTTTCTAAAGATATTATAGAATCTCTCTTTTCGTTTGTGCTTATTCAGTTGCTACATTAAACCGTGTTTCGGAATTTAAATTAATAAAAAGAAATATTTTGAAAAATTTGATTCAAGTTGATTCTAACGTAGAGACCTTTTTCGAAGAAGTAATTTAAAATATAATATTAATCTGAATAACGAATAAGATGTTCGATGCGCGTGACACGTATTTAATCGATTCGATTATTTTTATGTTACAGAAAATATCCGCGCGGGAAGGAGCATCATCTTCGCATCGAGGGAACACGAGTGACATCCCGAGCAGCTTGAGAGGAGGTGGAGGCCTGGAAGAGGCATCAGGCGCCGCGCGCCGGCGGAACAACATGCGGTAAATATAATTGGTTTATACATTTTGTGTCTTTCGCGGAAAGTTTAACCAATCGGTTTTTCAATCGAATAGTAAAGATAGTCAGAGAGTAGAAATTAAAAAAGAGTTTAATTTTTTAAATTCTATTTTGAATTCTTGTGTTCAGTAAATAGAGTATACTTTCAAGAAATTAAACGTGTTTTTTTATTAAATTTATTTAATTAAAAGAAATATAGAATTCCGTGTTTTACTTTCGGTAATTATTTTTCGAAATAAAGACTGTCTCTTTTCTTCCCTGCTCTAATCTGGATTATATGTTTGATTGTTACAGAATCATCGTAGCGACGTTGCAGATACAGCTCCGCTGCTGCGCATCGGTGTCGGTGAGTTTTAGCGTAGGGAAGTGTGGAGAAATAAGCGTAGGTAGGGACTTAGTTAAAACGTAGGTAGGGAATAATTTTTAATTATTTTCAGTAATTACATTCCCATTAAGCGAGAAAGGTCAAGAAACATTTCGACTATATTGCAACAACGTCGTAAAATTAATGCAATATAGCCGAAATGGCTTCTTGATTTTTCTTGCTTAATGGATGAAGTCACACTGCATTGCCACAAGTCTCAATGTGGCTCGAGACTCCTATCTGACCCGGAGGTGGAGGTGGATTTTGCGGCCGGAACAGCAGGAAAGAAAGTGGTGAGTGTAATTGATTTTTACGTACTATGTTACTTATGTCCAAAAATGTTCTATCTCTTCTGTCTTTACTTAATCGAATCGTTCATTTGAATATTTCAGAAAATAACGACGTAGAAGGTGACATCGGAGCAGCGAGGGAATCCTGCGAAGCTGACATCCCGAGCAGCCTGAGAGGAGGAGGAGGCCTGGGAGAGGCATCGGGCGCCAGCGGAACAACTTTGCGGTAAATATTATTTTTTATTTCGTGTAAAATTTTTCCTGTTTATTCTCGAGTTGTTTTATTTCCCCGTGATTTAGAAATAATAATTAGAAGAAAAGAAGTAATTTAATATTGTAGAAATTTATCCTTGTAAAGATTTTTTTCGTAAAATGTTTCCTTATTTAAATTAATATCTAATTGAATAATAAAAAGTTTGATCCACATAGGAATTATGTTTCAAAACATTAGGTTTTTTGAACACCATTTTAATATGAATTTTATGTTTGTATATTACAGATACAACGTAGCTACGTGGCAGATGTAATTCCGCTGTTGCGCATCGGGGTCGGTGAGTAATGAATTAACATATTTTTTGAGGTAACGGGGATGTGTGGCAACCTATGAAATATATACCACGAAAAATGTATTCCACATAAATGTATACCTTAAATGTATACCACATATCTAGATAAACGTATGCAATTTGATGATAACATAAGTTTATAGCATTCCATACATCTGTTGCCTTAAAATGAATCAGTTAAAACAGATTAGGATAAGTTTAATCTTGGATGTCTTTTTATTATTATATTTATTGATTAATTTAGGATGTATACGAGAATGTACTCTTATGCATACACTGTGTATAAAGACAGAATTTTTCGGAAAATTGAGAATACCATGAGGACCAAATATTATTTATTAATAATTATATTAATTAATAATTAATAATAAGAGAAATAGGATCGACAATATACATACACATAAGGCCGTCAAAGAACTAGGCTTGGATCGCAAGGCTTCTAATTCTTGATTAATTAATAATGTTATTTGGTTAATATTTAGAATCAAATAATATAATTTTTAATTATATATATATGTACATAACATAATTTTTTTAACAAATATAAAAAATAAAGAAAGTAAAGTAGAATACAAATAAAGATTTAAAATTAAAATCTTTTTAATTTAATGCTCTTATTTAAGTTTACTCATGATATTCATATCTCGGGATCAACAAATAGAAAGAATAAAATATTTATATTGTTTCATACATGCAATAAGAAAAATGAAAAAATATAATAAAATAAAAAATAATTAAAGTAAACAATATTGTAATCATAATATTAAAAAATATTTATTACAAATATTGTATTATAAAAGTGTAATATTGTATTATTCCTTTTCTCATCTACCTCTTTCCTATTATATCCTATTAAATATTTATCCAAGATTAAACTTTATATAAGTTAGTGCAAAGGAGCGATACATATATGTATACATATCACGTAACATTTTATATAAGTTATTGATCTCGCTTTTTTATATAAAAGACATGCTTCCAGTTATTAATTATTATTACCTTTTTTTATGCATTGATTTTAGCCTAATCTGTTATAGCTTATTCATATGTAGTGATTGATAACTGGATTTTATACCAGTTAAAGTAGTAAAGTGACGTGAGATCCGATATCTTTTTTATTATAAAATAAAAGATTTTTAAAATAATTATCTTATGTATAAAATCTATCAGTTTCATCTCGCTTAAAAATTATTTTGAAACAATATATTGTATAAAAAGTAATTTTAATAATTTGCAAAGTACAAAGTGATTATTATTATCAACAATAGAAATATTAATCGACTCTACTGGCCATTATAATCGCCAAGACAATACGACCACAATTTGGTTTGATTATCGTCAAGACGCTCTTTTAACCAATATAAGCTGCTCTAATCTTTGATACTTATATATAAGCATCTCATTTAAATAATTAAATTTATTGCGAAAGATATTACCTCAGCCAGGGTTCGAATCTAGTGTCGTCACCCATCACGGAATGAGGGAGGTTCCAGGTTCGAACCCTGGCTGAGGTAATATTTTTCGCAATAAATTTAATTATTTAAATGAGATGCTTATATATAAGTATCAAAGATTAGAGTAGCTTATATTGGTTAAAAGAGCGTCTTGACGATAATCGAACCAAATTGTGGTCGTATTGTCTTGGCGATTATAATGGCCAGTAGAGTCGATTAATATTTCTTACTACGCCTTTAAATGTGACTTGACACCATACCAAAACACATCATCGGTAAGCACATGCTGCAGCATGCGCAATATTGAAGACGCTACAACAATTTATATCATAACATATAATTTAATATATTTAAAATAAATTAATTTTTCTTTATTCTTATTCGTAAGTTTATAAACATAACTTTTTGTTGAGATTACATCTGTACGGTAAGCATGTCATCTAGAAAATGAATTTCAAAATAGGAATATTGTATATGTGCGCGCATATACGTAGGTATTCTAAAACTCCCATGAAAATTTCGGTTTTCGGTTTCAGCCGAAATTACAATAAAAGAGATTGTTTCAGTCGGATTCTACATATCTAAAATATTATATCATATATTTTCTTTTACATGATTTTAATTATTTCAGAGGTAATCAGTTTTGCGATTATGTGTTTCAAAATTCTAATACTTTTTGGAAAATAATTAAAATAGTTGTACATTTATACTTAAAATTTTGAAATACAAAAACTTATTCAATTTTGATATTGGTAGTCATCAATAGTAGTCTTCATTAGTAGTTTTAAATAAATCCTTTTTTATGGTACATATATACAGGATGTTCTAGGTCAGGTCAATAAAACTACAGAGTCTTATAGGAAATTGAATGTGGGGCAAAAAAGACGTACGAACGAAGATCAAAGAGTAAAAAAGGGATAACGAAGAGGCTGCTCGTAAAAAGAAGAAGTATTCTATAGCCCAGGCATCGACGATGCTGCGTAAGATAAGAAAAAATTTCATTCAACAATTTATCTACAGCATGCAGCTATAATTAGTGTCACTGTCACGTAAAACTTTAAATGCAATTTTCTCGAAACGATGCTTTTAAAAATCGGTACAAGAAATATCTCGGAAACTAGTAAACCGATTTGCATGAAATTCTTTACAGTTACTCTCAATACACAAAAATACTAAAAAATTCGAACTTGTAAAATAAATAAATAACTAATGGTTATAATGCGAAAAGCCTCTGTGAACTGATTTGTAGACAATTATGGTAAACATTTGTATTAAATATAAAGTAACCGAAAAACGTTCTCAAGTTATCGTTACAATTTAAAAAAAATGTTATTCTAAAAAATGGACACAATGATGTTAATACTCACTATAAAATACAATTCTTTATACCAAGATATTGTGCATATTAAATGTACTTAATAAACATATATAACAACAATTTCATACTTCTATTAATTTATAACTTTTTACAATTTGCGACCCAAATTTTTCCTAATTTTTACTTCTGTCAGAGTCCTGTAATCTCTTAATAGTGTGAAACATTGGTTGCATCGCATTGGTTCTATGAATGTTAATTGAAATAAACAATAACTGACATTTTGAATAATCGCTCAATCTTCTGTTAGCCATTTATACAATAATATAATTACAAATTAATTATATATGGCAAACTAAACTTTTAATAAAAAAATGTTTTTATTTTTTATACTAGCTCATATTTAAGAATAAACATGGCTACCAAATGTTGAAATTTTTTTGAAATAATAGCACTGATATACTTTACACGCAGAGAACTAGGTACTAAACTAGAATCTGGGGATCAATCATGTATCTTTTCCCCTAGGACGTAAACGTGAAAAGTGGAAAGTTTATCTCTTTCTATTCAACACTAATAGAAAGAGATAGTTACATGAAACTTTTCATTTTTCACGTTTCCGCTCTAAGGAAAAAGTTATATACATGATCGATACCCAGAAATGGACTCACTCTACTCGCAAAAAAAAGATAAGCGAGAGGGAGAATTGCGGCCAACCGTTTTCTTTTGTTGGGATGCGTTCAGTAATTCAACCTATAGCATTAGGGGCTGCACACAATGAAAGGAACAGAAAACGGGGAACAGGGAACAGGGAACAAAGAACAGGGAATAGGGAATAAGGAACAGTTTAATATTAACATATGCATTGTTCACATGGCATGCAAAATATAGAATAAAATTTGATTACTGTTTTTTAACGCTATTTATTTGTTCGTCTATTCTATGTTAATAAATTACATAAGTTAATAAATTTTATATATTAATATTGAACTGTTCTCTATTCCTTTTATTGTGCGCAGCCCCTTAGAGTCGCAGTATAAGTATACACAGTAGAGAGACTAAACTTTTTTGGTGGTAATAAATTTTATCCTACCAGGAATATGGCGGTTTGTATGTATGACAAAGAGAAAGATACTTTTCTCTCTTTCTCTCTTAAACGTTCGTACAGCTCAGAAGATGGCGGCGAGTCCGTGACCTAGGACAAATTACATCAAAGGTGCCGACGCTCAGTGTCACTACTGTATGTACTTATACTAGGGTGCGTTCAGGAATTACGTTTAGGCGCACTTAGGTAATGCTATAGTGTACGTAATTATAGCTTAGAGTTACCCAGGTTAAATTTTTGAACGCAGCTCTGTGTTAGAGTTACCTAGGTGTGCCTAGGCGTAATTTGAACGCACCCCTGCTGTACTTTACGACAACAATTGAATACCATTGACCAATCAAAAGTCTGCTAAATAGAGGGAGGACGGTCGCAAAGCAATCCGTCTTTATCTTCTCGTGACCCGGGCACTAGCATGGGAGTTCACATTCCAGTGTTGTATATAGTTCTATGGCTTAGTTTACACCGTAGAAACTCTTGATACGGGTATCAAGCTGGTGCGGACTAAGTGTTAGATACGTTTCTGTTTACATCGACCGTGTTAAATCATATTAGCGATTTTTTCAAGACGTGTTTTAATTTCGATTACGTATACAATGGTTTCAACTTGTATGTATGAAGCCAATCAGACAGCACATTAAGAATGCATTTGATACGCGTATCAACTTAGTCGGATACAGGCTGTTCTCGAGTATCGTACCATTCTGATACTCCGTCGTTTACATCGATCGTACCAATGGATTTAGTCCTAATATAATATATACTTAGTATGCATATCAAATGCTTGGTGTAAACAAGATTTACCCGCTGAAACTTAAGACGGTAATCATATGTGTATGCTGCATATTAATTTGTCTGCCTATGCATATTGAGTTTTTATTCGTATATTTGATTTCATGTACAATTAAAATTTTAAAGCAAAAAGATCACTAACAAGAATTCATGGCAAAATCAAAAGTCTGATAACTGCGATCATATCCAAAATCAAACTACACACGGGTCCAGGAGTTTTAATTTTAACACACATCTAGTGCGACACTTTATTTCAAAGTATTTAACCTTTTTGCTATGGTGGCGTTGGCCGAATAGCGATTATGAGGTACGGCAGCATAAGCCGCCAGCGTTCGCCTTGGAGCGAAAAAGTGCTATGACTCCACTGTTTTAACTCGTTGCATTAAAGATATATAATTTTTAAAAGTAAAACGGGATTTACATAAGTGCAAAATTATATTTTAAAATTATATTTTATTATTATTTTAAACTTCGTATTTAATGAGCTACAAGCAAAGTTAGTACCAATACGGCTATGCCGGCTATAGCCGGCGCTATAGTATCTACGAATGTCACATGGATGCCGGCTACAGCAACATTAGGAGCGAAAAGGTTAATGCTTGTGGGAAATAAGGATGACTTTTATTAAAAAATGCCGAGCAGATGGGTTGGCTAAAAACAACATTTATACAAAATGCGAATGCGTATTGTGAAGTACTCAATAATGTACGTTGTTCCATAGAATAGATTTTTAAATTAAAGTGATAAATAATTAAATATAAACAACTTTGGTAGGTTTCATAAAAACTTACACTGCAAATATAATGACTAACACAAAATTCAGAATACACCATTTTTTAAAGAATAATATGATGTTGGTCTCCATCCTCGCTACTATTCTTATATACCAGAAGTGTATAAATAACTTCCAGACCATTTTGAATATTGAAACTTGAATTTCTGTAGACTTAAGAGGTATATTGGTCATGAATATTTAAATTCACAGGCCATGGAATAAGATACACATATTCGGATATAGAAACTCTTTATGCACATACATAAAATGTGTGTACCTTCTGATGTATACTTACCTGTATAAACTTTTTCCCTAGAAAACACATACCAATTTCAAAAAATGGTAAAAAAACGCGCGTAGTGTACGTGCTCCATACAAAATTTTTATTGAAAAAAATTTTGATCTAATTTGGTCGTATAATTCCACTAATATTTCTTACTACAAAAACAATGACAGCAGAAGGGCCCAGTGGACATGATACAAAACACTTGGCACCAAGTGTTTTTTATGTGTCAATCTAATATATAGGAACGCACCCTAATAAAAAACCGGAACAGGTTGTGTATCGCTGTTTTAAAAAAGAAGAGGTACACAACAAGTATAATAAAAAAACATCATTAAGAAAACCAGAGGTTACTAATTTTTCATATTTACTTGGCACAAACCGTTTGATATTATTGTTTTTGTGGTAAAAAATACAAATGGCATTATAAGACCAAATCAGATCAAAATTTTCTTTCTTTAATAAAGATTTTGTATGGAGCACGTACACTTGGCGCGTATTTTAATCTTTTTTTGAAAAATATAAGTTTTATACATATGTACGTTCTAGTAATTGGACAACTTTAAACTATATATCCATATATATAAACATACATCCTAATAAATAAACCATGCCTCTTTTTATCCATTGTGACAAATTTTACAAACGCTTATTGTTGTGGCGATCACTGTATCACATTCAGTATCAGACGATTAATCTGTATTACAGGAAGGATATAATGGCACCGACAAGAAAACGTAGCAAGTTGGGGAATTATTTCGAGAAGTTGAATCATTTGCTGGTAAAATGCACGACCTGTAAAAAAGAAATTAAGACACCTAATCCAACAAGACGCACAAAAATAATGAGAGCACACATATTAAATGTACATGGAATATCTCTTGATGATGAGACTGTCACACTACCTGACGACTTAAAACAATATTACTCGGAGTTACCGGGATATAAGGCAAAATGTAATAATTGTGGCAAAGCAGTGTCTTTCTTAACAAATATTGAAAATTTACGAGTACATTTAAGAAGACATTCCACAAGAATCCTGAGTCGAGATGAGTAAGTACACAATCAAAAAATTATTAAAATACTAAAAATTATAAAATAATTGTAATAATGAAACAGTTAGTAACTAAAGAAAATTAAGCGAATAAGATAAGAATTTTATTAGAGCATCCATATAATATTTATATGCAATTTTGATCATAAATGTGCATGTACATCTGGTGCGTTTTTTATTTATTTTTTTTTTTTGAATATGTTTAAAGATCTGTACGCGATCTGATAATTATGCAAATTTTAACTATATATCCGTATAAACATACATCCTAATAAGTATGCCTCTTTATGATCTTTGTGAGAAATTCTACAAACGCTTGTTGAGGCAATCACTGTACTACGTTTAATATCAGACAATATGTATTGCAGGACGGTTTTAATGGCACTGAAAAGAAAACGCAGCAAGTTGTGGAATTATTTCGAGGAATTGAATCCTTCGCTGATAAAGTGCACTACCTGTAAAAAAGAAATTAAGACACCTATTCCAACAAGACGCACAAAAGTAATGAGAATACACTTAAGTAGACATGGAATATTTATCGATAATGACACTCACACACTACCTGACGACTTAAAACAATATTACTCGGAGTTGCCGGGATATAAGGCAAAATGTAAAGATTGTGACAAAACATTGTCTTTCTTAACAAACATGGGAGATTTACGAAAACATTTAAGAAGACATTCCACAAGAATCCTGAGTCGAGATGAGTAAGTACACAATCAAAAAATTATTAAAATACTAAACATTATAAAAATAATTGTAATGATGAAACAGTTAGTAACTAAAGAAAATTAAGCGAATAAGATAAGAATTTTATTAGGGCATCCATATAATATTTATATGCAATTTTGATCATAAATGTGCATGTACATCTGGTGCGTTTTTTTTTTTTTTTAAATATGTTTAAAGATCTGTATGCGATCTGATAATTATGCAAATTTTAACTATATATCCGTATAAACATACATCCTAATAAGTAAACCATGCCTCTTTATGATCTTTGTGAGAAATTCTACAAACGCTTGTTGAGGCAATCACTGTACTACGTTTAATATCAGACAATATGTATTGCAGGACGGTTTTAATGGCACTGAAAAGAAAACGCAGCAAGTTGTGGAATTATTTCGAGGAATTGAATCCTTCGCTGATAAAGTGCACTACCTGTAAAAAAGAAATTAAGACACCTAATCCAACAAGATGCACAAGAGTAATGAGAATACACTTAAGTAGACATGGAATATTTATCGATAATGACACTCACACACTACCTGACGACTTAAAACAATATTACTCGAAGTTACCGGGATATAAGGCAAAATGTAATAATTGTGGCAAAGCAGTGTCTTTCTTAACAAACATGGGAAATTTACGAAAACATTTAAGAAGACATTCCACAAGAATCCTGAGTCGAGATGAGTAAGTACACAATCAAAAAATTATTAAAATACTAAACATTATAAAAATAATTGTAATGATGAAACAGTTAGTAACTAAAGAAAATTAAGCGAATAAGATAAGAATTTTATTAGGGCATCCATATAATATTTATATGCGATTTTGATCATAAATGTGCATGTACATCTGGTGCGTTTTTTTTTTTTTGAATATGTTTAAAGATCTGTATGCGATCTGATAATTATGCAAATTTTAACTATATATCCGTATAAACATACATCCTAATAAGTAAACCATGCCTCTTTATGATCTTTGTGAGAAATTCTACAAACGCTTGTTGAGGCAATCACTGTACTACGTTTAATATCAGACAATATGTATTGCAGGACGGTTTTAATGGCACTGAAAAGAAAACGCAGCAAGTTGTGGAATTATTTCGAGGAATTGAATCCTTCGCTGATAAAGTGCACTACCTGGAAAAAAGAAATTAAGACACCTAATCCAACAAGACGCACAAAAGTAATGAGAATACACTTAAGTAGACATGGAATATCTCTTGATGATGAGACTGTCACACTACCTGACGACTTAAAACAATATTACTCGGAGTTACCGGGATATAAGGCAAAATGTAATAATTGTGGCAAAGCAGTGTCTTTCTTAACAAATATTGAAAATTTACGAGTACATTTAAGAAGACATTCCACAAGAATCCTGAGTCGAGATGAGTAAGTACACAATCAAAAAATTATTAAAATACTAAAAATTATAAAATAATTGTAATGATGAAACAGTTAGTAACTAAAGAAAATTAAGCGAATAAGATAAGAATTTTATTAGGGCATCCATATAATATTTATATGCAATTTTGATCATAAATGTGCATGTACATCTGGTGCGTTTTTTATTTTTTTTATTTTTTGAATATGTTTAAAGATCTGTACGCGATCTGATAATTATGCAAATTTTAACTATATATCCGTATAAACATACATCCTAATAAGTAAACCATGCCTCTTTATGATCTTTGTGAGAAATTCTACAAACGCTTGTTGAGGCAATCACTGTACTACGTTTAATATCAGACAATATGTATTGCAGGACGGTTTTAATGGCACTGAAAAGAAAACGCAGCAAGTTGTGGAATTATTTCGAGGAATTGAAACCTTTGCTGGTAAAGTGCACTACCTGTAAAAAAGAAATTAAGACACCTAATCCAACAAAACGCACAAGAACAATGAGAATACACTTAAGTAGACATGGAATATTTCTCGATAATGGCATTCACACACTACCTGACGACTTAAAAGAATATTACTCGGAGTTGCCGGGATATAAGGCAAAATGTAAAAATTGTGACAAAACATTGTCTTTCTTAACAAACATGGGAAATTTACGAAAACATTTAAGAAGGAGACATTCCACAATAATCCAGGGTCGAGATGAGTAAGTACACAATAAAAAAATTATTATAATGCTAAAGATTATAAAATAAATGTAATGATAAAACAATCAGTAGCTAAAGAAAATTGAGTGAATAAGATTTTTTATCGGGTCATCCATATAATATTTATTTGTAATTTTGATCATAAATGTGCATGTACACTTGGTGCGTTTTTACCTTTTTTGCTTCCTCATAGAGGAAGCTTTGTGATGGTGAAAAAAATTTTTTTTCGAGATTTTGATGGAAATAGGTTTAGAATGTTCCAAAATGTCGAGAAATCATGTTAGTAAAAAATGTCCGGAAGTATGTGTGTGCGTGCGTGTGCGTGTGTGTGTGTGTGTGCGGATTTTTTGTACACGCATCTACTTCTACAATTTTTTAGATACCGGGTTGAATTTTGGTACACAAATAGAGTATCATAGAAAGTATGTTCTCCTTTAATTTTATTAAAATCTGTCGACCGGTATGGATTTTAAGGAGATTTTTATTTTTTAGAAAAGTGTGTGTTTTACGCTGTAGCTTTCTTAATATTTGAGATATCGATCTATTTCTAATTCTATTATATTTTTTATTTTTTTCTACCCCTATTTCATATATAATTCTTTAAAATTTGGTTAATCAGTTCTTGAGTTATAGAAATTTCAGTAAACTTGACTGTTTTTTTTTTACAGAAATTTTAAAGAATTATTGGTTAATTAATTAAATTTTAAAGAATTATATATGAAATAGGGGTAGAAAAGACTGAAGAATATAATAGAATAAATAAAAATTGTTAATAATAAAAGGGTTACCGATTTCTGTTAAAAAAAACAGTCAAGTTTACTGAAATTTCTATAACTCAAGAACTAATTAATCAAATTTTAAAGAATTGTATATGAAATAGGGGTAGAAAAAATTGAAGAATATAACAGAATTAATAAAAATTGCTAATAATAAAAACGTTACCGATTTCTGTTTAAAAAAATCAACGTGATTGCTCTAATTTCAGCAAATTTTGAGATATCAAGCTTAATATTTTTTTTATAGATAGAGTATCATTAAAGGTAGGTTGGTGTTGAATTTAGCAAGGATTGGTTGAAGGGATTACCGATTTCTGGCTATTTTTAGAAATGTCCGTGGTTGCTCTAATTTTCGTAAATTTTGAGATATCGATTAATATAACAGATATTAGTCGCAATAAAGCTTATCACAATAAAAAAAGTGTGCAAGTAGAAACTTGCACATTGCTTTCTCATAGTTTTTAAGTGTGCAAGTAAAAACTTGTGCATTGCTTTCTCATAGTTTTTAAGTGCGCAAGTAGAAACCTGCACATTGCTTCCTTATAGTTTTTAAGTGTGCAAGTAGAAACCTTCGCTCATAAAGCTTCCTCTATGAGGAAGCCAAAACAAATAAATACTAATAATTATACATACAATAAAATACAAGCTTTCTCATAGAGGAGCTTTGTGAGCGAAGGTTTCTATTTACGCACTTAAAAACTATGAGAAAGCAATGTGCAAGTTTTTACTTGCACACTTTTTAAATATGTTTAATGATCTGTACGCAATCTGATAATTACACAAACTTTAACTATATATTCGTATAAACATACATTCTAATAAATTAAATGTATCTTTATGATCTTTGTGAGAAATTCTACAAACGCTTGTTGAAGCAATCACTGTACCACATTTAATATCAGACAATATGTATTACAGGACGGTTATAATGGCACTGAAAAGAAAACGCAGCAAGTTGTGGAATTATTTCGAGGAATTGAAACCATCGCTGGCAAAGTGCACGACCTGTAAAAAAGAAATCAAGATATCTCGTCCATCAAACCGTACAAGAATATTCAGAGCACATTTAAAGAGACATGGAATATTTCTCGATAATGACATTCGTACACTACCTGACGACTTAAGGCAATATTACTCGGAGTTACCGGGATATAAGGCAAAATGTAATGATTGTAGCAAAATATTTACTTTCTTAACAAGTATAGAATATTTACGAAAACATTTAAGAAGACATTCCACAACAATCCAGAGTGGTTATGAGTAAGTACACAATCAAAAAATTATTAAAATACTAAAGATTATAAAATAAATGTAATAATGAAACAATCAGTAGCTAAAGAAATTTGAGTGAATAAAAGTTTTTATCGGGGCATCGGTATAATATTTATATGCGATTTTGATCATAAATGTGCATGTACATCTGGTGCGTTTTTTAAATTTTTTTTAAATATGTTTAAAAATCTGTACGCGATTTGATAATTATGCAAATTTTAACTATATATCCGTACAAACATACATTCTAATAAATTAAATGTGTCTTTATGACCTTTGTGAGAAATTCTACAAACGCTTGTTGATGCAATCGCCGTACCACATTTAGTGTCAGACAATCTGTATTGCAGGACGACACCGAGAAAAGAACGCAGCAAGTTGTGGAATTATTTCGAGGAATTGAAACCTACGCTGGTAAAGTGCACAACCTGTAAAAAAGAGATTAAGATACCTGATCCAAAAAAGTGCTTAAAAATAATGAGAATACACTTAAGTAGACATGGAATATTTCTCGATAATAACACTCTCTCACTACCTGACAACTTAAGGCAATGTTACTCGGAATTACCGGGATATAAGGCAAAATGTAATAATTGCGGCGAAACAATATCCTTCTTAACAGATGTTGGACTTTTACGAAGACATTTAAGAAGACATTCCACAATAATCCAGGGTCGAGATGAGTAAGTACACAATCAAAAAATTATTATAATACTAAAGATTATAAAATAAATGTAATAATAAAACAATCAGTAGCTAAAGAAAATTGAGTGAATAAAAGTTTTTATCGGGGCATCCATATAATAATTATATGCAATTTTGATCATAAATGTGCTTGTACACCTGGTGCGTTTATTACCTTTTATTAAAAAAAAAATATGTTTGAAGATCTGTACGGGATCCGATAATTATGCAAGTTTTAACTACACGGAAAGAATTTTCTCTTAAAATTTACCCTGAAATCATGGTAGTTGTGGGACAACATGTACCACCAAGAATTTTATGCGAGCTATTCTGATTAATATCCACCATAATAAAAATTATTAATATCTATTACATTAAAATATAAAATGTATTTGATTAATTTTACTAAAATATATCTAGGAAATTTCAATAATTTTTCAAAATTTACCAATCTGCTTGGTAATTTTTATCACGTTGTTTGTAAAATGTCTTTTGTATATTTTAAAAATGCCTTGGTCGCCAAGTTGTCCCAAGTTTGAAATAAATTTAAGGGTAAAATATAACAAAAAATTCTCTCCGTGTATATATCCGTATAAACATACATCCTAATAAGTAAACCATGCCTCTTTATGATCTTTGTGAGAAATTCTACAAATGCTTGTTGAGGCAATCACTGTACCACATTTAATATCAGACAATATGTATTACAGAACAGTTATGGTACCGAGAAAAAAACGAAGCAAGTTGTGGAATTATTTCGAGCAATTGAAACCGACGTTGGTAAAGTGCACGACCTGCAAAAAAGAAATTAAGATATCTTACCCAAAACATTACACAAGAGTAATGAGAATGCACTTAAGTAGACATGGAATATCTCTCGATAATGACACTCTCTCACTACCTGACAACTTAAGGCAATGTTACTCAGAATTACCGGGATATAAGGCAAAATGTAATAATTGCGGCGAAACAATATCCTTCTTAACAGATGTTGGACTTTTACAAAGACATTTAAGAAGACATTCCACAATAATCCAGGGTCGAGATGAGTAAGTACACAATCAAAAAATTATTATAATACTAAAGATTATGCAAGTTTTAACTATATATCCGTATAAACATACATCCTAATAAGTAAACCATGCCTCTTTATGATCTTTGTGAGAAATTCTACAAACGCTTGTTGAGGCAATCACTGTACCACATTTAATATCAGACAATATGTATTACAGAACAGTTATGGTACCGAGAAAAAAACGCAGCAAGTTTTGGAATTATTTCGAGGAATTGAAACCTTTGCTGATAAAGTGCACGACCTGTAAAAAAGAAATTAAGGTATCCGAGTCAACATACTACACAAAATTAATGAGGCTGCACTTAAGTAGACATGGAATATTTATCGATAATGACACTTACACACTACCTGACGACTTAAAACAATATTACTCGGAATTACCGAGATATAAGGCAAAATGTAATAATTGTGGCAAAACATTGTCTTTCTTAACAAGTATGGTACATTTACGAGTACATTTAAGAAGACATTCCACAAGAATCCAGAGTCGAGATAAGTAAGTACACATTCAAAAAATTATTAAAATACTAAAGATTATAAAATAAATGTAATGACAAAACAATCAATAGATAAAGAAAATTGAGCGAGTAAGAGTTTTTATCGGGGCATCCATATAATATTTATTTGCAATTTTGATCATAAATGTGCACGTACACTTGATGCGTTTTTCACCCTTTTAAAAAAAAAATGTATTTAAAGATCTGTACGCAATCTGATAATTATGCAAATTTTAACTATATATCCGTATAAACATACATTTTAAAAATTAAATGTGTCTTTATGACCTTTGTGAGACATTCTACAAACGCTTGTTGATGCAATCGCTGTACCACATTTAGTGTCAGACAATCTGTATTACAGGACGACACCGACAAAAAAACGCAGCAAGTTGTGGAATTATTTCGAGGAATTGAATCCTTCGCTGGTAAAGTGCACGACCTGTAAAAAAGAATTTAAGATACCTGATTCAAAAAAACGCACAAAAATAATGAAAGCACACTCATTAAATGTACATGGAATATCTCTTGATGATGACACTGTCACACTACCTGACGACTTGAGGCAACATTACTCGGAGTTACCGAGATATAAGGCAAAATGTAATGATTGTGGCAAAGCAGTGTCTTTCTTATCAAATATTGCACATTTACGAAAACATTTAAAAAGACATTCCACAAGAAACCAGAGTCGAGATGAGTAAGTACACAATCAAAAAATCATTAAAATACCAAAGATTATAAAATAAATGTAATAATAAAACAATCAGTAGCTAAAGAAAATTGAGTGAATAAAAGTTTTTATCGGGGCATCCATATAATATTTATTTGCAATTTTGATCACAAATGTGCACGTACACTTGGTGCGTCTTTTACCTTTCTTTGAAAAAGATATGTTTGGAGATTTGTACACGATCTGATAATTATGCAAATTTTATATCCGTATAAACATACATTCTAATAAATTAAATGTGTCTTTATGACCTTTGTGAGAAATTCTACAAACGCTTGTTGAGGCAATCACTGTACCACATTTAATATCAGACAATATGTATTACAGAACAGTTATGGTACCGAGAAAAAAGCGCAGCAAGTTGTGGACATATTTCAAAAAATTGAAACCTTCGTTGGTAAAGTGCGTAATTTGTAAAATCAAAATTTATATACCTCATCCATCAAACAGCACAGCAATAGCGATAGGACACTTAAATAGACATGGAATATTTCTCAATAATGACACTTTCGCACTACCTGATGACTTGAGGCAACATTACTCGGAGTTACCGAGATATAAGGCAAAGTGTAATGATTGTGGTAAAACAATGTCTTTCTTAACAAATATTGTACGTTTACGAAAGCATTTAAGAAGACATTCCACAAGAATCCTGAGTCAAGATGAGTAAGTACACATTCAAAAAATTATTAAAATACTAGACTATAAAATATATGCAACAAAACGATCAACAGTTAAAGAAAGAGCGCGAATACAAGTTTTTATCAGGTTGTTCATATAATATTTATTTGCAATTTTGATCACAACCACGTCTCTCAAATAATAATAATAAAAATATTTCAATTATTTTGCATAAGTTAAATAAATATAAATCGTTTATTTTCACGTTCTATCATGCATCATAGATATAAACAATTCAGAAATTTAGATTAAATATTTATTTGTTTGAAATTAGTATTACAGAAATTCGAAGTAGATATATAAAATGTACAATTTATACATAGTTCTAATAGATATTTAAATTGAATAGCTCTATTTAATCAAATCTATATAGGACAACTCTCACATCTGCCATCCACTGATTACGTAGATAAATAATAATTAATAAAAGTTTCTGTTAGACAACAATCAACCGTTCTTTGTAGTATTTGAATACACGTTGTAGGCCTACAAATATCAGCATAGTGATATTGATTATTTGTTATCCTTGAGTTATTATTGTATATGTATATAGCACCACACGCACAACCCAATTTCTGACATATTGTACAATTTTTCATAAGAACATTTTATGATTTTAGACCGTTTTAATTGGTGACCGTATCCGTTTTATGTTTAAATACGTACTCACATTAAGACAGCTTTTATTATAAATTACATATTAGGAAGAACGTCTCTTTCAGGCGACGTATATAAACAATAAATAAGTGAAACACGACGGATATAATATACAATCAAATTAACGTACAAAATATCATAAGTTTAATTAGGGAGATACTCCACTTTACGGTCAGGACAAAATTTTGATAACCTAATAAAATTATTCGTATGAATATATGTACATTTCTTCATCTCAACTAAAGCTAGAATAGAACAATTACGTTAAAATAGCGTTTCACCCTAACTTAATTTTATATTATATATCGTGTTTCACTTATCTATTAATTACATATTCAGTCTAGACATTAATTGCTTGACATTAGCATTACAGAAATTCAAGGTATAAAACATTAATTCTCTCCCTATCTCTTTCTTTTTCTTCCTCCTACTCACTCTCACTTACAAAATGTCACTCCATTACGGTTCACGGACAATAAGTACATAATAGCATTAAATAATACATACAGTTATAGTATTTTAATAATTATTACTTTTTTCTATTTTTAATCACACCACTTTTCTATACAGACCAAGCACTTCAAGTTTAGCGGATGATAATATGGATCCTTCTGCACACCGTCAAAGTCAAGATACATCTGGTTTGCTCGTTCAATCATTTATTAAAGAAATGACAGAAAAAACAGACGCACTTAATGAGTAATTATTCGATTTTCTTATATCACGCAATATAATAATGTCTTGATATTTAAATTTTTACTTTTTTGCGAGAGTAATTTACATCGTTAATATTTTAAATAATGCCATATCTCTAATTACACCGTTTTTCAATGCAGATCAAGCTTAGCGGATTATATGGATCCTACTGCGAAACGTCAAAGTGGAGAACTATCTGGTTTGCCCGTTCAATCATTTAAAGAAACGACAGAAAGAACAGGCGCTCTTAACGAGTAATTATTCGTCTTGCTTATATCATACAATATAATAATATCTTAATATTTAAATATTTACTCTTTTGCAAAAAAATAACTTACAACGTTAATGTTTTAAATAGTTCTATTTTTAATTACTCCATATTTCTGTGCAGATCAGGCACTTCAATTTCAACGGGTTATAATACGAATCTTACCGCAGAATGTCAAAGTCAGGAAACAGTTGATTTGGATCCTCAAACATGTGAACAATCGAGAAAGGATAAAAGGGCATGGGATGGGTAATTATTTGACATTGTCATGACAAATCGACCATTGGCTCTTTGGTCAGATTAGTCATAAAAACTTTTCGACCATGGGTTTTGGTCTTTTTAAATTGATGTAATTTTGATGCTTTTATATAATACATCAAAACAGAGTTGCTCTCTAATTTGATTGATATCATATCGGTGTTTCACTTATCTATTATAGTCAAATATTCAGTCTAGACATTAATTGCTTGACATTAGCATTACAGAAATTCGAGATGTAAAACATTCTCTTTCTTTTTCTTCCTCTTACTCACTCTCACTTACAAAACTTCACTCTATTACGGTTCACCATCAATAAGAACATAATAGCATTAAGTAATATGTACAGTTGTAGAATTTTAATAATTATTACTTTTTTTAATTTTTAATTACCCCACTTTTCTATGCAGACCAAGCACTTCAAGTTTAGCGGATAATAGTATGGATCCTTCTGCAGACCGTCAAAGTCAAGATACATCTGATTTGCCCATACAATCACTTAAAGAACCGATAGAAAAAACAGGCGCACTTGATAAGTAATTATTCGTATTGTTTATATCATACAATATAATAATATCTTGATACTTAAATATTTACTCTTTTGCAAAAGAATGATTTATAACATTAATTTAAATAATTCCATTTCTAATTGCACCGTATTTTAATGCAGACCAAGCACCTTAAGTTCAACGGCTTATATTATGTATCTTTCTACAGGAAAATATATTCCTCTGCGTCAAAGTCAAGAACAAGTACCATCTACCCATTTACCCGTTCAATCATTTAAAGAAACGGCAGAAAATACAGTAGTACTTGATGAGTAATTATTCGTTTAGTTTATATAGTATAATGTAATGGTATCCAAATAGTTAAATATTGACTTTTCTGCACAAGTATATTTTACAACTGTGACATTTTAAAAATAATTACTCTTTCCTTTTTACTTTTAATCACATCACGTTTCTACACAGACCGAGCACTTCAAGTTCAGCGGATTATGTTATGGCTCCTCCTGCAGAACATCAAAGTGGAGAACAACCTGGTTTGCCTGTTCAATCATTTGAACAAATGACAGAAGAAACTAGCGCACTTCATTCGTGTATTGATTTTATTATACAATTTAATAAATACTCAACTAGTTAAATATTGATTTTTCTACACAAATATATAACGTACAAGTGTGAAAATTTTTATTATTGTACTTTTTTACTTTTAATCACATCACATTTCTATGCAGACCAAGCACTTCAACTTTAGCGAATTATAGTGTGGATCCTTCTGCAGAACGTCAAAGTCAAGAATACCGTGTTTGCCTGTTCACTCATTTAAACAATTAACAGTAAAAGGAATAGTTGCACTTGATGAGTAATTATACGTTTTGCTTATATCATACAATAAAATGATATCCCAATAATATCCAAATATTTACTTTTTTCAAAGATAATTTATAACTACAATATTTTAAACAATTTAATTTGCCTACTTTTTAAGCACACATCAAAAATATTGTTTTCCTTCATTACCAATATACACGACTATAACATTTTAAATTTTAGCGTAATTAAAACGTCTAGTAATGCATGTTTTATTTTTAATCATGCCGTATTCGAATTTACAGAAATGTTTCGAGTTCTTGAAAATCAATGGTCTCTCTTTTACGGATTTCGATTCCATTGTGTCATAGCATTAGAGTCGGAAATTATCTGTATTCAAGAAAAACCATACGCAGGCATCGCTTAAACAACCAAAAGAATAAAGAAGCGTTTTTAATGAGTAATTATTCGCTTTGCTTTTAACATTATGCAATTTATTCTATATAACATTATGTTTTTCTTTCCAATAGTAACAATAAATTTAAAAATTATTTTGATATACAGGGTGTCGCAGGTCAGGTCAATAAAACTACAGGGTCTTATAAGAAATTGAATGTGGAGAAAAAAATTCCTATAAACATAGGTCCGGAAACGTTTCGCGCAGAGTTCGTCGAAAGACGTACGAACGAAACGCAAAGAGTAAAAAAGGAATAACGATTCGAGGAGGCTGCTCGTCAAAAGAAGAAGTATTCTATAGCCCAGGCATCGACGATGCTGCGTAAGATAAGAAAAAATTTCATTCAACAATTTATCCACAGCATGCAGCTATTATTAGTGTCACTGTCACGTAAAACTTTAAACACAATTTTCTCGAAACAGTGTTTTAAAAATCGGTACCAGAAATATCTCGGAAACTAGTAAACCGATTTGCATGAAATTTTTTACAGTTACTCTCAATACACAATAGTACTAAAAAATTTGAACTTGTAAAATAAATAAATAACTAATGGTTATAAAATTTGCGAAAAGTCTCTGTGAATAACTGATTTGTAGACAATTATGGTAAACATTTGTGTCAAATATAAAATTAACCGAATAATGTTCTCAAGTTATCGTTACAGTTTAAAAAAATGTTATTTTAAAAATCGGACACAATGATGTTAATACTTACTATAAAATACAATTTTTTGTACCAAGATATTGTGCGTATTAAATTTACTTGATAAACATATATAACAACAATTTCATACTTCTATTAATTTATAACATTTTACAATTCGCGACCCAAATTTTTCCTAATTTTTACTTCTGTCAGAGTCCTATTATCCTTTAATAGTGTAAAACATTGGTTGCATTGCATTGGTTCTATGAATGTTAATTGAAATAAGCAATAACTGACATTTTGAATAATCGCTTAATCTTTCGTGAGCCATTATTTATACAATAATATAATTAAAAATTATTTATATATGGTAAACTGAACTTTTAATAAAAAATTTTTATTTTTTATATTAATAGTAGCTCATATTTCAGAATAAACATGGCTACCAAATGTTGAAATTTTTTTTAAATGGTATGCACTGATATACTTTATATACACGCAGAGAACTATATACTAAACTAGAATCTGGGGATCGATCATGTGTCTTTTCCTCTAAGACGGAAACCTGAAAAGTGAAGAGTTTATCTCTTTTTATTCAACGCCAATAGAAAGAGATAGTTACATGAAACTTTTCACGTTGCCGCTGTAATAGGAAAAAGATATATGATCGCTACCCAGAACTCGACTCACTCTACTCGAGAAGAAAAGGGGATGACCGAGAGGGAGAATTGCGGCCAACCGTCCTTTTTTGTTGGGCTGTGTTCAGTAATTCAACCTATATCATTAGGGGCTGCACACAATGAAAGGAATAGAGAACAGGGAACAGGGAACAGGGAATAGGGAATAAGGAACAGTTTAATATTAACATATGCATTGTTCACATGGCATGCAAAATATAGAATAAAATTTTATTACTGTTTTTTAACGCTATTTATTTGTTCGTCTATTCTATGTTAATAAATTACATAAGTTAATAAATTTTATATATTAATATTGAACTGTTCTCTATTCCTTTTATTGTGCGCAGCCCCTTAGAGTCGCAGTATAAGTATACACAGTAGAGAGACTAAACTTTTTTGGTGGTAATAAATTTTATCCTACCAGGAATATGGCGGTTTGTATGTATGACAAAGAGAAAGATACTTCTCTCTCTTTCTCTCTTAAGCGTTCGTACAGCTCAGAAGATGGCGGCGAGTCCGTGATCTAGGACAAATTACATCAAAGGTGCCGACGCTCAGTGTCACTACTCTATGTACTTATACTAGGGTGCGTTCATGAATTATGTTTAGGCATGCTTAGGTAACTCTAATGCTATAGTGTACGTAACTATAGCTTAGAGTTACCCAGATTAAATTTTTGAACGCAGCTCTGTGTTAGAGTTACCTAGGTGTGCCTAGGCGTAATTTGAACGCACCCCTGCTGTACTTTACGACAACAATTGAATACCATTGACCAATCAAAAGTCTGCTAAATAGAGGGAGGACGGTCGCAAAGCAATCCGTCTTTATCTTCTCGTGACCCGGGCACTAGCATGGGAGTTCACATTCCAGTGTTGTATATAGTTCTATGGCTTAATTTACACCGTAGAAACTCTTGATACGGGTATCAAGCTGGTGCGGACTAAGCGTTAGATACATTTCTGTTTACATCGACCGTGTTAAATCAAATTAGTGATTTTTTCAAGACGTTTTTCAATTTCGATTACGTATACAATGGTTTCAACTTGTATGTATCAAGCCAATCAGACAGCATATTAAGAATGCATTTGATACGCGTATCAACTTAGTCTGATACAGGCTGTTTTCGAGTATCGTACCATTCTGATACTCCGTCGTTTACATCGATCGTACCAATGTATTTAGTCCTAATATAATATATACTTACAATTAGTATGCATATCAAATGCTTGGTGTAAACAAGATTTACACGCTGAAACTTTAGACGGTAATCATATGTGTATGCTGGATATTCATTTGTCTGCCTATGCATATTGAGTTTTTATTCGTATATTCGATTTCATGTACAATTAAAATTTTAAAGCAAAAAAATCACTAACAAGAATTCATGGCAAAATAAAAAGTCTGATAATTGCGATCATATCCAAAAATCGAACTACACACGGGTCCAGGAGTTTTAATTTTAACACACATCTAGGGCGACACTTTATTTCAAAGCATTTAACCTTTTTGCTATGGTGGCGTTGGCCGAATAGCGATTATGAGGTACGGCAGCATAGGCCGCCAGGCGTTCGCCTTGGAGCGAAGAAGTGCTATGACTCCACTGTTTTAACTCGTTGCATTAAAGATATATAATTTTTTAAGCATAAAAGTAAAACGGGATTTACATAAGTACAAAATTATATTTTAAAATTATATTTTATTATTATTTTAAACTTCGTATTTAATACGCTACAAGCAAAGTTAGTACCAATACGGCTATGCCTGCTATAGCCGGCGCTAGTATCTACGAATGTCACATGGATGCCGGCTAGCAACGTTAGGAGCGAAAAGGTTAATGCTTGTGGCAAATAAAGATGACTTTTACTAAAAAATGCCGAGCAGATAGGTTGGCTAAAAACAACATTTATACAAAATGCGAATGCGTATTGTGAAGTACTCAATGTACGTTGTTCCATAATAGATTTTTAAATTAAAGTGATAAATAAATATGAACAACTTTGGTAGGTATCATAAAAACTTACATTGCAAATATAATGACTAACACAAAATTCAACGTACACCAATTTCTAAAGAATAATATGATGTTGATCTCCAACCACGTTATTATTCTTATATACTGGAAGTGTATAAACAACTGCCATAGGCCAGTCATATTAGACATCGAACCTTCCAATTAATCTTCCCAGGTTGCAACCATCATGAATCGCTTTGATTTGAGGTGCTCTAAGTAGGATTTATTTTGCTTCGCAAAATTAATGCGCAATAAAAAGTTATTAACAATATTATCAACAATAAACATGATTTTTTTTATTTTTTCTCAAATATCTCGAAAACTAAGCAAGATAGGGTTACTAATTATACGTACCTTTTTTGTAGAGCGTAAAATTATCTACAATAATGATCTGAACAACATTTATCGTCAAGTCAGTCATTTATCTTGCACGCGCCGTCAAAGTCCGGGACTCAATCTCGAAAACCCTCGATTTCATCGTTTTTTGATGTTGCTCCGGTGATATTTTTCCGTCATTTAAAAGGGAATTAAAAATCTAAAAAAAATCACACATTATCTGAGAACGACAAAGAATACTTTTCATGGTGTAACCGATTTTTTAGACCCTTTTTCTTTAGTTTGTAGCTATGTAAGCAAAATATTTTGATTTTTTGGAATAGTCTTAGTTTTTCGCTGTTTTCAGGCCTTAGAATTTATTTGATGATGAATTTTATCGTATGCATCTTGTTGTGGACGAAATTTGCAACAAAAATGGACCCTTGTATTTTTTTCGTACGACGAACGCTGATTTTTTTATTGACACGCAAAGTTATCCAATATTGCGCACAGGTCGGATAACGCTTTTTTTACACTAAAATAATTATTTTTCATTAAAATTTATGTGATTTTTCGCATCATTATTGAACCATATTGCAAAGCCGTTTCTTGCAATATGGTTCAAAAATGATGCGAAAAATCACATAAATTTTAATGAAAAATAATTATTTTAGTGTAAAAAAAGCGTTATCCGACCTGTGCGCAATATTGGATAACTTTGCGTGTCAATAAAAAAGCGTTCGTCGTACGAAAAAAATACAAGGGTCCATTTTTGTTGCAAATTTTGTCCACAACAAGATGCATACGATAAAATTCGTCTCAAATAAATTCTAAGGCCTGAAAACAGCGAAAAACTAAGACTATTCCAAAAAATCAAAATTTTTTGCTTACATAGCTACAAACTAGAGAAAAAGGGTCTAAAAAATCGGTTACACCATGAAAAGTATTCTTTGTCGTTCTCAGATAATGTGTGATTTTTTTGAGATTTTTAATTCCATTTTAAATGACGGAAAAAAATCACCGGCGCAACATAAAAAAAACGATAAAATCGAGGGTTTTCGAGATCCGAGTCTCGGACTTTGACGGCGCGTGCAAGCTAAGCGACTGACTTGACGATAAATATTGTTCAGATCATTATTGTAGATAATTTTACGCTCTACAAAGAAGGTACGTATAGTTAGTAACCCTATCTTGCTTAGTTTTCGAGATATTTGAGAAAAAATAAAAGAAATCGCGTTTTTTGTTGATAATATTGTTAATAACTTTTTATTGCGCATTAATTTTGCGAAGCAAAATAAATCCTACCTAGAGCACCTCAAATCAAAGCGATTCATGATGGTTGCAACCTGGGAAGATTAATTGGAAGTTTAACCCCCTAAATTAGTCTAATATGACTGGCCTACCAGACCATTTTGGATATTAAACTTTTTCTCTAGAGAACACATAAGAACCAATTTCAGAAAAAATAAAAAAAAACGCGCGTAGTGTACGTGCTCCATACAAAATCTTTATTAAAAAAAATTTTGATTTAATTTGGTCATATAATTCCACTAATATTTCTTACTACAAAAACAATGACAACAGAAGGGCCAAGTGGACATGATACAAAACACTTATGTGTTTTTTATGTGTGAATCTAAATAATAAAAAACCGGAACAGGTTGTATATCGTTGTTTTAAAAAAGAACAAATACACAACAAGTATAATAAAAGAACATCATTAAGAAAACCAGATGTTACTAATTTATTATATTTACTTGGCGCAAACCGTTTGATATTATTGCTTTTGTGGTAAAAAGTACAAATGGCATTATAAGACCAAATTAGATCAAAATTTTCTTACTTTAATAAAGATTTTGTATGAAACACGTACACTTGGCGCGTTCTTTATTCTATTTTTGAAGAATATAAGTTTTATACATATGTACGATCTAGTAATTAGACAAAATTAAACTATATATCCACATATATATACATACATCCTAATAAATAAACCATGCCTCTTTTTGTCCATTGTGACAAATTTTACAAACGCTTATTGTTGATGCAATCTCTGTACCACATTTAATATCGGACAATCTGTATTACAGGACAATTATAATGGCACCGAGAAGAAGCAGCAAGTTGTGGAATTATTTCGAGGAATTGAAACCTACGCTGGTAAAGTGTACGACCTGTAAAAAAGAAATTAAGATATCTCGTCCATCAAACCGTATAACAATATTCAGAGCACATTTAAAGAGACATGGAATATTTCTCGAAAATGACACTGTCACACTACCTGACAATTTAAGGCAATGTTACTCGGAATTACCGGGATGTAAGGCAAAATGTGATAATTGCGGCGAAACAATATCCTCCTTAACAGATGTTGGACTTTTACGAAGACATTTAAGAAGACATTCCACAATAATCCAGAGTCGAGATGTACGCGAGTAAGCACACAATCAAAAAATTATTAAAATACTGAAGATTATAAAATAAATGTAATGATAAAACAGTTAGTAGCTAAAAAAAATTGAGTGTATAAGACTTTTTATCGGGGCATCCATATAATATTTATATGCAATTTTGATAATAAATGTGCATCTGGTGCGTTTTTTACTTTTTTAAAAATATGTTTAAAGATCTGTACGCGATCTGATAATTATTTTAACATAAACAAATTTTAACTACATATCCGTATAAACATACATTCTAATAAACAAAATGGGTCTTTATGACCTTTGTGAGAAATTCTACAAACGTTTGTTGATGCAATCGCTGTATCACATTTAGTGTCAGACACTCTGTATTGTAGGACGACACCGACAAAAAAACGCAGCAAGTTGTGGAATTATTTCGAGGAATTGAATCCTTCGCTGGTAAAGTGCACGACCTGTAAAAAAGAAATCAAGATATCTCGTCCATCAAACCGTATAACAATATTCAGAGTACATTTAAAGAGACATGGAATATTTCTCGATAATGACATTCGTACACTACCTACCGACTTAAGGCAATGTTACTCAGAATTACCGGGATATAAGGCAAAATGTAATAATTGCGGCGAAACATTGTCCTTCTTAACAGATGTTAAATCTTTACGAAGACATTTAAGAAGACATTCCACAAGAATTCAGAGTCAAGATGAGTAAGTACACAATCAAAAAATTATTAAAATACCAAAGATGATAAAATAAATGTAATAATAATACAATCAGTAGCAAAAGAAATTTGAGTGAATAAAAGTTTTTATCGGGGCATCCATATAATATTTATATGCAATTTTGATCATTAATGTGCATGTACACCTGGTGCGTTTATTACTTTTTTTTTTTAATATGTTTGAAGATCTGTACGGGATCCGATAACTATACAAATTTTAACTATATATCCGTATAAACATACATTCTACTAAATTAAATGTGTCTTTATGACCTTGTGAGAAATTCTACAAACGCTTGTTGATGCAATCACTGTAACACATTTAATATCACAATATGTATTACAGAACAGTTATGGTACCAAGAAAAAAAACTCGAAAAAAACGCAGCAAGTTTTGGAATTATTTCGAGGAATTGAAACCTTTGCTGGTAAAGTGCACGACCTGTAAAAGAGAAATTAAGGTATCTCACCCAAAACAATACACAAATGTAATGAGACTGCACTTAAGTAGACATGGAATATTTCTCGATAATGACACTCTATCACTACCTGACGACTTAAAACAAAATTACTCGGAGTTGCCGGGATATAAGGCAAAATGTAATAATTGCGGCGCAACAGTATCCTTCTTAAGAAATATTGCAAATTTACGAAGACATTTGAAAAGACATTCCACAATAATCCAGAGTCGAGATGAGTAAGTACACATTCAAAAATTATTAAAATACCAAAGATTATAAAATAAATGTAATGACAAAACAATCAATAGATAAAGAAAATTGAGCGAATAAGAGTTTTTATCGGGGCATCCATATAATATTTATTTGCAATTTTGATCATAAATATGCACGTACACTTGGTGCGTTTTTTTCCTTTCTTTGAAAAAGATATGTTTGGAGATTTGTACGCGATCTGATAATTATGCAAATTTTAACTATATATCCGTATAAAAACATACATCGTAATAAGTAAACCATGCCTCTTTATGACTTTTGTGAGAAATTCTACAAACACTTGTTGAGGCAACTGTACCACATTTAATATCGGACAATCTGTATTACAGGACAATTATAATGGCACCGAGAAGAAGCAGCAAGTTGTGGAATTATTTCGAGGAATTGAAACCTACGCTGGTAAAGTGTACGACCTGTAAAAAAGAAATTAAGATATCTCGTCCATCAAACCGTATAACAATATTCAGAGCACATTTAAAGAGACATGGAATATTTCTCGAAAATAACACTGTCACACTACCTGACAATTTAAGGCAATGTTACTCGGAATTACCGGGATATAAGGCAAAATGTAACAATTGCGGCGAAACAGTATCTTTTTTAACAAATGTTGCAAATTTACGAAGACATTTAAGAAAACATTCCACAAGTATCCAGAGTCCAGATGAGTAAGTACACAATCAAAAAATTATTAAAATACCAAAAATTATGAAATAAATGTAATGACAAAACAATCAATAGATAAAGAAAATTGAGCGAATAAGAGTTTTTATCGGGGTATCCATATAATATTTATTTGCAATTTTGATCATAAATATGCACGTACACTTGGTCCGTTTTTTACCTTTCTTTGATAAAGATATGTTTGGAGATCTGTACGCGATCTGATAATTATGCAAATTTTAACTATATATTCGTATAAAAACATACATCGTAATAAGTAAACCATGCCTCTTTATGACCTTTGTGAGAAATTCTACAAACGCTTGTTGAGGAAATCACTGTACCACATTTAATATCAGACAATATGTATTACAGAACAGTTATGGTACCGGCAAAAAAACGCAGCAAGTTTTGGAATTATTTCGAGGAATTGAAATCTACGCTGGTAAAGTGCACGACCTGTAAAAAAGAAATTAAGGTATCTCATCCAACAGACTGCACAAGAATATTTAGAGCACACTTATTAAATGTACATGGAATATCTCTCGATGATGACACTCTCACACTACCTGACGACTTAAAACAATATTACTCGGAGTTACCGGGATATAAGGCAAAATGTAATAATTGTGCCAAAGCAGTGTCTTTCTTATCAAATATTGCACATTTACGAAAACATTTAAAAAGACATTCCACAAGAAACCAGAGTCGAGATGAGTAAGTACACATTCAAAAAATTATTAAAATACAAAAAATTATAAAATAAATGTAATGATAAAACAATCAGTAGAACAATCAGTAGAACAATCAGTAGAACAATCACTAAAGAAAATTGAATAAATAAAAGTTTTTATTGGAACATCCATATAATATTTATTTGCAATTTTGATCATAAATGTGCACGTACACTTGGTGCGTCTTTTACCTTTCTTTGAAAAAGATATGTTTGGAGATTTGTACACGATCTGATAATTATGCAAATTTTATATCCGTATAAACATACATTCTAATAAATTAAATGTGTCTTTATGACCTTTGTGAGAAATTCTACAAACGCTTGTTGATGCAATCGCCGTACCACATTTAGTGTCAGACAATCTGTATTACAGGACGACACCGACAAAAAAACGCAGCAAGTTGTGGAATTATTTCGAGGAATTGAAACCTACGCTGGTAAAGTGCACGACTTGTAAAAGAGAAATTAAGGTATCTCACCCAAATCACTACACAAAAGTAATGAGAATACACTTAAGTAGACATGGAATATTTCTCGATAATGACACTTACACACTACCTGACGACTTAAAACAAAATTACTCGGAGTTACCAGGATATAAGGCAAAATGTAATAATTGTGGCAAAGCAGTGTCTTTCTTAACAAATATAGCACGTTTACGAAAACATTTAAGAAGACATTCCACAAGAATCCTGAGTCGAGATGAGTAAGTACACAATCAAAAAATTATTAAAATACCAAAAATTATAAAATAAATGTAATAATAAAACAATCAGTAGCTAAAGAAAATTGAGTGAATAAAAGTTTTTATCGGGGCATTCATATAATATTTATTTGCAAATTTGATCATAAATGTGCACGTACACTTGGTGCGTCTTTTACCTTTCTTTGAAAAAGATATGTTTGGAGATTTGTACACGATCTGATAATTATGCAAATTTTATATCCGTATAAACATACATTCTAATAAATTAAATGTGTCTTTATGACCTTTGTGAGAAATTCTACAAACGCTTGTTGAGGCAATCACTGTACCACATTTAATATCAGACAATATGTATTACAGAACAGTTATGGTACCGAGAAAAAAGCGCAGCAAGTTGTGGACATATTTCAAAAAATTGAAACCTTCGTTGGTAAAGTGCGTAATTTGTAAAATCAAAATTTACATACCTCATCCATCAAACAGCACAGCAATAACGATAGGACACTTAAATAGACATGGAATATTTCTCAATAATGACACTTTCGCACTACCTGATGACTTGAGGCAACATTACTCGGAGTTACCGAGATATAAGGCAAAGTGTAATGATTGTGGTAAAACAATGTCTTTCTTAACAAATATTGTACGTTTACGAAAGCATTTAAGAAGACATTCCACAAGAATCCTGAGTCGAGATGAGTAAGTACACATTCAAAAAATTATTAAAATACTAGACTATAAAATATATGCAACAAAACGATCAACAGTTAAAGAAAGAGCGCGAATACAAGTTTTTATCAGGTTGTTCATATAATATTTATTTGCAATTTTGATCACAACCACGTCTCTCAAATAATAATAATAAAAATATTTCAATTATTTTGCATAAGTTAAATAAATATAAATCGTTTATTTTCACGTTCTATCATGCATCATAGATATAAACAATTCAGAAATTTAGATTAAATATTTATTTGTTTGAAATTAGTATTACAGAAATTCGAAGTAGATATATAAAATGTACAATTTATACATAGTTCTAATAGATATTTAAATTAAATAGCTCTATTTAATCAAATCTATATAGGACAACTCTCAGATCTGCCATCCACTGATTACGTAGATAAATAATAATTAATAAAAGTTTCTGTTAGACAACAATCAACCGTTCTTTGTAGTATTTGAATACACGTTGTAGGCCTACAAATATCAGCATAGTGATATTGATTATTTGTTATCCTTGAGTTATTATTGTATATGTATATAGCACCACACACACAACCCAATTTCTGACATATTGTACAATTTTTCATAAGAACATTTTATCATTTTAGACCGTTTTAATTGGTGACCGTATCCGTTTTATGTTTAAATACGTACTCACATTAAGACAGCTTTTATTATAAATTACATATTAGGAAGAACGTCTCTTTCAGGCGACGTATATAAACAATAAATAAGTGAAACACGACGGATATAATATACAATCAAATTAACGTACAAAATATTATAAGTTTAATTAGTCCACTTTACGGTCAGGACAAAATTTTGATAGCCTAATGAAATTGTTCGTGTGAGTATATGTATATTTCTTCATCTCAACTAAAGCTGGAATAGAACAATTACGTTAAAATAGCGATTCACCCTAACTTAATTTTAAATCATATATCGTGTTTCACTTATCTATTAATTATATATTCAGTCTAGACATTAATTGCTTGAAATTGGCAGATTTTGCTTGAAATTAGCATTACAGAAATTCGAGGTATAAAACATTCTCTCTCTCTCTCTATCTTTTTTTCTTTCTTCCTCCTACTCACTTTCACTTACAAAATTTCACTCCATTACGGTTCACCGTCAATAAGTACATAATAGCCTTAAGTAATATGTACAGTTGTAGAATTTTAATAATAATTATTTTTTAAAATTTTTAATTACACCACTTTTCTATGCAGACCAAGCAGTTCAAGTTTAGCGGATAATAGTATAGATCCTTCTGCAGACCGTCAAAGTCAAGATACATCTGATTTGCCCATACAATCACTTAAAGAAGCGATAGAAAAAACAGGCGCACTTGATAAGTAATTATTCGTATTGTTTATATCATACAATATAACAATATCTTGATATTTAAATATTTACTTTTTTGCAAAAGAATGATTTATAACATTAATTTAAATAATTCCATTTCTAATTGCACCGTATTTTAATGCAGACCAAGCACCTTAAGTTCAACAGCTTATATTATGTATCTTTCTACAGGAGAATATATTCCTCTGCGTCAAAGTCAAGAACAAGTACCATCTACCCATTTACCCGTTCAATCATTTAAAGAAACGGCAGAAAATACAGTAGCACTTGATGAGTAATTATTCGTTTAGTTTATATAGTATAATGTAATGGTATCCAAATAGTTCAATATTGACTTTTCTGCACAAGTGTATTTTACAACTGTGACATTTTAAAAATAATTACTCTCTCCTTTTTACTTTTATTAGAACACTACAAGCGCGCGCTACGCGTGCGCCATTTAGCTTTTTTTCTATATCATTACACAAAACAACATTTGCAACGCTATTGCTCTTTAATAATAACGCATTAAGAAAAATTTAACGTCGTATACATAACAACATGACTTTCAAATGACTTTGTACAGAAGAAACTAGCGCACTTCATTCGTGTATTGATTTTATTATACAATTTAATAAATACTCAACCACTTAAATATTGATTTTTCTACACAAATGTAACGTACAAGTATGTACGTTTTTATTATCGTATTTTTTACTTTTAATCACATCACATTTCTATGCAGACCAAGCACTTCAACTTTAGCGGATTATAGTATGGATCCTTCCTCAGAACGTCAAAGTCAAGAATACCGTGTTTGCCTGTTCACTCATTTAAACAAATAACAGTAAAAGGAACAGTCGCACTTGATGAGTAATTATACGTTTTGCTTATATCATACAATAAAATGATATCCCCCATCTAATATTTAAATATTTTTTTTTTTAAGATAATTTAACTGCAATATTTTAAACAATTTAATTTGCCTACTTTTTAATCACACATCAAAAATATTATTTTCCTTCAACAATTTAGCAATATACACGACTTTTAAATTTTAGCGTAATTAAAAAATGCATGTTTTACTTTTAATCATGCCGTATTCGAATTTACAGAAATGTTTCGAGTTCTTGAAAATCAATGGTCTCTCTTACGGATTTCGATTCCATTGTGTCATAGCATATATTAGAGTCGGAAATTATCTGTATTCAAGAAAAACCGTACGTAGGCATCGTTTAAACAACCAAGAAAATAAAGAAGCGTTTTAATGAGTAATTATTCGCTTAATTTGCTTTTAACCCTTTTAACATTATGCAATTTATTCTAAATAACATCATGTTTTTCTTTCCATTAGTAACAATAAATTTAAAAATTATTTTGATATACAGGGTGTTGCAGGTCAGGTCAATAAAACTTCAGGGTCTTATAGGAAATTGAATTGGGAACAAAAAAGTTTCTATAAACGTAGGTTCGGAAACGCTTCGTTAAAAAGTTATAAGTAATAACAGTTTTAAAAATCACGTTTTTTTTATGATTTTAGAGACATTACTAATCGGACACAATACGTAAAGGTGTGCCGAACGTTATCAAGTCTTATCGCAATGAGCCGACGAGTGCCCCTTTCGCCTCAAATATTAGTCATCTCTCGTAGAAAGTCTCGGTCTATATATTTTATATGTCTGTGATATATACACACATTTATATTTGTTTGATAATAGCAGAAAAATTTAAAAACATAAGAATCTATAAGAAAAAGCTATTTTATGACTTTATTTTAAAAATTATTTTACAACATAAATTTTTTCAACGATGTTTATATTTCTGAACAATATCGAAGCGATTAAATAAATTATTAACATTTACAATAAAATAATGAATGCGCAGTCAATCGACATTATCATCAGTGGAACCTTCGTCATAATATACGTTTAGGCGCGTGTTATCAAAATCCAATTCTGGACCTGTTTGAGATACCAGTTCAATAATGCCTCTGTAACATACCAACACAGAAAAATTCATCGTACCTTCATAATGATTATAATTATTAATATTAATATTAATTTGCAAGAAATAATCGCGTAAATAGTAAATATATATGCAAATTTACTTTAATAAGTCCCCTTCAAACGTTGACCAAGAGACCGTTGCTGGATTCGTAACCTTATATTCCAATAAACTATTCAGAGCGTGTTGAAGTTCCTATATAACGAAAAATTATTTAAAAACAATTTCCTTTCTCTAAGAATGCACATATACATATACTAATACTAATCTGCACACCTGTATCATTTCTCCAGTTCCTCGTTCACAAATAATGTCTTCCGAAAAAGAACGAATTATATATTGTCCTTTTTCTCGTCCTAAAATATCATGTTATTATACGTGCACGATTAATATATTAAATGATAAACACATTCAAGTAGAAAAGCGTTAACTTACTTATCGATATATTTGAACCGGCGAACAATAAAATTGGTACACTTATACACGTAGTGTCATGCAAAAATATGGCAGTAGAGCGTTGTTTTGTGAAATATGTCAAGTATGGACTAGGAAACCTGGGAACTTTACTGTTTACGCTCGACGGATGTATACATACGCTACCGTCTTCCGGTGTCCAAGCATTCACCCCATGTTTATTAATTCGCCTAGAACAGTTAGTTAGAATCAGTATACATTAACGTTGAGCATTATAGATGTTATGTTTCAGTCAAATAATGGAGAATTAAAATAAATCAATGTCTGCACCTTATAACAGCGATGTTAGGATATAATCCTGCACAGACAATGGCTTTTATCAATGCTATGTTATCTGAATTTCTGTTAGAGTTTATATAACTTGGATTTTCGCTGTCTAGAAACTTCATATCATACAGATACTGTGCAAATTGTACTTTCATTTCGGAGAGGAGCTTCAACGTATTGAAAGAGAGGAAATATTCTCGGCAAAACTGGCGAGCATTTCCTCTTTGACATGCAATTTCATATCTTCTTAGAGCTTCTGCGAGAGCAATATGATCACTACATTGTTCCATGCTCAGTTCTAACTTTTTTTGATTAGCCTTTTCTTCTTGCCCTAATGGGCAATAGAAAGCGTCTTTAAATGTGAGACTAGCAGCAATAGCAAATATTGGCTCGACACAGGAAAACAATGCGCCCCACAGAATCATTTTTCCTATAATAAAATGTATGTTACATTAAAATTACAAGTCAGGTTTGCAACAACTGCAATAATAAAATTACCTGTTCTAGGGTCAAGTGGCAAGTGCGCTAAGTGATAACCCAAAGGAGTTAAAGTCTCATGTTTGTCGAGGGCATTGAGTGTCTCAAGTAACTCGAGAGACAGATCAATGGCTCTTAGATCTGGCGGATCCATGACGGTAGCTAGGAACTCTTTAACTTTCCCTAATTGCAGGATTTTTATTTGCAAAATTACTTCTTCTAAGCGCGTTCTCAGCATCTCTGGCAATGGATATGAAGCAAATGTCATTTCTCGTGCTTTTGTATACATATGATAACACTCTCCACTTTTAACCCTATGTAGAACACATAATATATATGTTTAGTTTGATCTATACAGAGAAATTCGATAAAATGCATTATTTTTCTTCTAATATAAAACTATAGTAAAATATAAAGTGTTGCACCTGCCAGCCCTACCGCGTCTTTGCTTCGCATTAGCTAAAGACACCCATTCAGGCTCTAAAGTTTGAATATTATTTTTCACATCAAATTTTCCAAATTTTGTTTTCCCGCAATCTATTACATACACAACATCTTCTATAGTTATTGACGTTTCAGCAATTGAAGTCGCAATGATTATTTTACGAACGCCAGGAGGTGATTCTTTAAATATAAGTTTTTGATCAACTGTCGGCATGCGTGAATGAAGAGGATAGATGACGTATTTGTCTGTAAGAAAAAAAAATCTTTTAATCATGATGCTGTATCAGATTGTATCAAAATAGCTATAAACTTTATAACACAATTAATTATTAGAAAGAAGAAAAAAACTTGATTTTATCTAATTTGAAAAATCAGTTCGTTAATTTAAAGATTCAATATACATATAAATTAAAATTAAACATAAAAGTACCATGTACTTATACTTAAAGCAAAAATAATACATATATACTTACGACTTGGATAATGTCCAGAGTTTAACATCATTTTATTTAAATTCGATATATCCATCATACCGGGTAAAAAAATAAGAATAGCTCCAGGATCTTTTGTATTACAGATATATCTAACTAATTTTTCTATGAGCTCTAATGAAAGATCTTCACTAATTGGATTCCGTAATTGATTAGTAACATGTGTTTCATATTTCTTCTGTAATTATGTAAAATTATTTACCATAGAGATAAATATCATCATTAGTAAACTTTAAATAATCATTATACTTGTATATATGTCACAGTAAAAGTGTGAAATCAGTAAATATATACACTTACTAGTCAATGTATGCATTTAACTAAATTTTATGTTTCAAATTTATATCTTTTAATAAACAACATCATTATCACACGTGATTGGGTTGGGTTAGATTAGCTTTTTTGGGATAGGGACGCAGCCCACTACCCCTCTATCTCGTCACTTACCTCTATCTCTACACTCATACTTATAAATTAGAAATACTCTTGCAAGTGTATATATTTACTGAATTTCGCGCTTTTTTTACTGTAACATATAAATTATATAATTTCTTTCAAGTAGTAGAAAATATATTATTCATATTTACCTCAGCTATAAGTTGTCTAATATAAGGTTGTAATATGTCTAAAAATTCTTCTTTTTTATGTTGTTGTTCTTTGTATCTTTTTAGGTGCTTCCTGTAACCTGTAGGTCCTGGGGGTGGATCGGGAAATTTGTATCTAAAAATTAGAAAACATAATTATTATAATCTATACCTAAAAATTAGAAAAGATATAATTATTATGATATTATAATTATATTTGCATTATATTTATATTAATTTTCTCATGTATACATAATCTAAATCATCTAAAAACTTATTTAATGATTATCTAAAATCTTCATCAAATATATCAATAAGGTGGGATGAGAGATCGAAACCTGTCGATTTGTAGTCGATAAGTTTCAGATTCGATCCCAATCCTCATCTCATATACGCCTTCATAAAATGCTGATTAAAGAGTTGAAACTTTTGAGTGAAAGAGTATGAGGTTATTGTAGTATGAGATTGTAATTCAAGTACAATAAACTAATTTATACATACAGTTTCAATAATATTATGTCAATACTTACTTCACAAGTGATAAAACATCTTCTAAATAAAATTCTTCTACTGGATAAGTGAATCCTGGTATATGTATCATCGGACATTTGTTATAATATGCTGAAAAGCTTTCAGCATTCAATGTTGCACTCATCAAGAGAACTTTTAAATCCATTCTCTAGAAAATATATTAAAAAATATTATAAATCAAATTATAGAACACGATCATATAATTTATGGACAAAATTGCATGTTACAAAAATAACAAAATATATATCTAAAAAAAATAATAAACTAACAGAACATAACAAAATGCAATCTAAATAAAGATAATTATGTAATAACGACATGATGCCACTGAAACTTACTTTCGGAATAATTTGCTTTAATAATGTCATGACGAAATCACTTTCTGTGGTACGTTCGTGAATTTCATCCAATATTACATGAGAGAAACCTTTTAATGCTGGATCACGCTTCATAATTTGTAATAATATACCAGTGGTACAAAACAATATACTTCCTTGCTCTCGCGCTGGAGTTCTATAGATAAAAGAAATCAAAGTGAAAGAACGTCATTTTTTCTTATAAAATAATGTACAGTATAGATATATCACGTAAATTTACTTTTCAAGTCGTATCTGATAACCGACAGAGTTTCCAAGATTTTCTGCTCTTTCCATAGCTACACGTTCAGCAACGGAAATAGCAGAGATCCTTCTAGGCTGCGTGCAAACTATTCGAGTAACGCTACCGTTTCCAGCTTCTAACTCATCATCCAATATAAATTGTGCAACCTGTGTAGTTTTGCCGCATCCTAAAATTTTTTGAAAGGACAATCATTAGTAACAACTTATATTAGTTCCATTGATTAAAATTGGAAATTCGAATAACTAAAAATTACACCAGCATATGTTTAATGTTCAAAATAAAATGTCTTTAATTGCTTTAATAAATGGAGATAATCAGAAATAAAAAATAATAATCATAATAACATTCTATCTTATGTTAGCGAATAACTTTTGCAACATACCGGTTTCTCCACTAATAACAACAACTTGATTATCATCAATCAGTTGTAATATTTCTGATTTTTTTTTATATGCCGGTAACTTTGATCGAAATTTCAACATCGCTTGATAAGCATCCTGCCTCTGCTTTTCTCTGTATTCATTTTGTAATATTCTGTCTGTGTCACTATCTCTTTGCAATTTTGACTGCACATTCATAGCTTTAGCAATATTCTGCTGCATATCACCATATATGATGTTTAAAAATTTTCTTTTAAATTGAGTATCGTGTATTTGATGATACTTGTTGCCATGCTCGGACTTGCAATTTTCATAAGAAGCTGAATTGTAAAAGCTCTTTGAATTATTTAATATAGTCTTAATTCTTTGCTCCACTCCAGGTGATAATCTGAGCACTTCTTGAGCATTTTTTTTCTGTCTCTCTATATTTTTGTTTCTATAATACAATCCTATTTCTTTTCCCCTCAATCCAGGAGGTCTTTGTGCTTGCGAATACGCTCTTCCACGTCCGGATGTAGACGACTGTGTTTGTTCTAAAAAATTTATAATAATTTGCATTTGAGAAATATTTAATTTTTTCTTTATTTAACAAATTTCTATTACTCAACAATGCATACTTTAAAGAATAGCAATTATTATAAAACTGAAATATCAACAGCGTTTAAAGCAAGTGTGTAATATTTTTTAAAAAATAAGGTTTAGGAGTGAACATAAAATATTAATGGGAGTTTTATTTGTGCTTTGTTTAACAGAGTAATTAACTTAATATATCAATAACTAAAAAATTATTTAGTTTATGTTAATAAAATTATTAAGTATGGATTTATTTCTGGTACAAACAATTGAACATCTTGCTAACACACAATGAACGTTACATATTGATTTAACAAAAGACTCTCATTCAACGCCTATTTCAATAAAATCTGTCATATTAGTTAAGTTTATAAAAGAAACATTGCGCATCGAAAAATACACATTTGTAAACATCCATTATTTCTTGATTCATTTCTAAAATCTAAATTACTTCCGAAAACTCCATACGTATATAAAAAGAAAAAGACTATTTTAGACCTAGAATACTATATACATAATAAAAGATAATTGTTAATTGATATATCAGCCAAATTTACAACCGCTAAGAAAATATTTCTCGCAACACGATTCCTTCATTACCTCTTAGCTAATTCCGTCTAGTATAAATAAAGAATCTTTAAAGAAATAAAATATCTGTTGAATTTCAAACCATATTATAAAAGATTTCGTAAGAGTCGAATTACAATCATTTAAATATTTTAAATAATCTAGGCCATTTTCTTATCGTAAAGATTTTACAAGAGAAAGTTGGAGTCACACGTGCTTTCGTGTGACTCCAAAAATCGAGCTCTCACTATATAATTATTTTTCCCGCTGATATTCGTACCAAAAATAAAAAGAAACGATTTATCCAACAGAAGGCTCTCGTACGACAGCAATAATGTGACAAACGACTTTGGAAATGAATTTGGAGCATGGAGCATTCTTCGGGCGATCTTACCGTCTCTGTTGTGTCGCGTGAAGGAGTTCGGCATGCCTCTGAAACCGCGTCGGTGCGACATTTTTGCGAGCGCCAGCAAACAGGAAAGATTCATTAACACCGGCACGTCGAATCTAATAATCTATACGCGACTTCTCGCGTTCTCGCGCAACGCGACGAACGTCAACTTTTTCACGGACAGTCCGATCCAACCTCACTGAGCGTGGTGTCTTTGGTCGCGGCATCCATTTAACAGGTTTTTTTTTTCTTGTATACTCCGCTCTGTTGCACTTTCTGCGCCTGAGATGAAAGAGACGTCTGCGATCAGTGCAGTCAGACATGAGAGAGAAAAAGAGAAAGAACGGAAAGTGCAAAAGTTACAACTACAATGGGTTTGGTTCTGTAGCTGCACTGTCTTGCACTTTCTCCACTTAAACTGAAATAGAGCGTGATTAGACGTTGGAGAGAAAGAGAGAGAGAGAGAGAAGAAAAGTACAAAAGTGCAGCTACAAGGAACAAATTTAATATAGGACGAACACTGGAAGGAGCTGTGCTCGATTAGGTTTGTTTTTCATAAGTATGTGAACAACTATTGGGATTTGAGATCTGTCGAAATTCGTGATATTGAATGAGAAAACTCCGTTTGCTTCTTCTGAGAGCTTAGAAATTTCGCGTCTTATGATGTTTTATATATATATATATATTTTTTTTTAGCTTCTGTTTAGCTTAATTCTTTTACCATTATTAATTGAATAATGCAATGCAAATTTGTTATTGTTAATAAAAAAGAAATTATGCGATCGGTTAGAAATTAGATCAAACCGTGCGTTCTTGATCACTGAAGCAGAAAGTATTCATTATGCATGCGACGGAAGGGTTAACCTGCAAAACGTGTTGACGGTTTCGTGCGGTGCCGCGTGTTGCACGCGAGATTTGGCAGATTTCGCGCGGAATTAATGAACATTTCTCGTCAGAGCGGATCCCGTTTCGCTCGTTTTCGCCAGGTGACCAGGAAGTCGAGGGGATACCTACAATTAGGAACGTATCTATGCTGCGATCACGCTGAAAAGCATAGCCATGTCGGACCCGGATAAGAAATCTAACGAACCGTATCGCCAATTAGAGGAATCACATGGCGCCGAGCTAAACGTTGGTGCTCAAAGTAGTCAAAGTACGTCGAGCTGCCACACGAGCTTGGAGAACGGCACCGAACGGTCGATGGAACTTTCCTCTGTTGTGGTTATACCCGATGGTACATTACGTTGAACTATAATCTCCTGTAATCATATAAGTAATGTAGAAGTATGTGATATATTGCAGTATTTAATTATCTACCGTGTCTTAATTGTACAGAAGGGTTTACTTAACTTTAACACGAAAGAAAAGGACCGTACGCTGTAAATATTTAATACCGCATGATAATATAACACTGGGGAAGGCTGGTTTTACTAATGACTACGTTAAGTTGTGGTAACACGGAACACTGCAAAGTATCCTTAACAACAGTACAATGCACATTAGACATGCATGTGTGCAAGAAATTAGGTGTGTATATTTTCCATGAACTTAGTGTGGTAATAATATATATATATATATATATATATATATATATATATATATTTGTTATCTCTGATATCTGAAAAAAGGCAATATGTTTCTATGTGTACATACATATCGTATGAATCATAAATATCATGTAAAATAATGCAGTATATAATAGCATAATCTAAAAATTATTTAATTAAGTTAAATTAAATCTTGACAGATACCTTTACTGTGGTACAAGCTATAAATGCGTTAGGCTTTGGAAAATTCCAAGTAAAATTGTCTCTGTTCACGGGTCTGTGTTGGATGGTAGATAGTATGGAGATCACAATATTGAGTATCCTAAGTCCATCCTTACATTGTGACTGGGGCATTTCTAGATATCAGCAAGCACTGACCACAACGGTATTTTTTGGACTTACATAATTGTTCTTGTAAATACATGATGATGTCATTCAAATTTATTATTATGGGAATTAAATTTTTAGGTAGTATTTCTTGGTATGATGTTAAGTTCTACTTTCTGGAATAATTTGAGCGACAGATACGGTCGTAAGCAAGCTTTAACTTTGTGCGCGGTGCTACTGGCCTATTACGCATTTCTAAGTTCATTTGCACCAAATTTTCTCTGGATCCTGTTGCTTAGAGGAGTTGTAGGGTTTGCTATTGGTTGTGTACCGCAATCGTAAGTATTTGGTAAGTTTCTTAAAGACGAACAACTAGCTTGCTTTGAAATCTGTTGTTAACATTGATGCGTCTCTTTTTCTGCAGAGTGACATTGTATGCAGAATTTCTGCCAGCAAAGCAACGAGCAAGATGCGTTATTCTACTGGATGTAAGTTTATATAAGTATGCAGCTAATATAGATAATAGTACTTATTAAATGCAAGAAGTATATATATATATATATATATTGTGTTTACTAGTGTTTTTGGGCTCTTGGAGCTTGTTTCGAAGTGGCGATTGCATTAATCGTTATGCCCAATTTTGGATGGAGATGGCTTCTTATATTATCATCCATTCCATTATTTATATTTGCTATAATAACACCGGTTTGTAATAAATTTAGATATTTTCAATGTATATTATTTGTTTAGGAATATTTGAGAATAACGTCAAATAACTCCATATATGTATTTGCAGTGGCTGCCAGAATCTACAGTATTCGATATGACAACTGGAAGAACAGATCGTGCAATTTCGACATTAGAACGTGTAGCTAGAGAAAATAAGAAGCCATTGCCTCTAGGAAGACTGGTTATGGATCGATTTTATCAAGGTCATCATGGTCGATTTAAAGATGTTCTAAGCAAAGAAATGTGCAGAACCTCTGCTTTACTTTGGCTTGTATGGTAAATAACCGCAATATAAAATTAAGATATTAAGTTATTTCAATACTTGTGCAACTATTTTGTAGCTTTGGCGAATAGAATATATTTGTAATATCTAAATTCTAAATATATGTTATTATATATTTTTTTTACAGGATGAGTACAGCGTTCTGCTATTACGGAGTAGTATTAATGACAACTGAGCTTTTTCATACATCCTCAGAGCAATGTAGCACATGGGGTACGAACAACGATGAGGGTACATGCCAACTTGACTGTCGATTACGACGTAGCGACTACATCGATCTACTTTGGACAACATTGGCGGAGTTTCCCGGGATATTCTCTACTGTTTTTGCGATCGAGAAAATAGGCAGACGGAAGACAATGGCCTGCCAGTTAGTAATGTTCGCCATAGTGGTTTGCTTTTTAGGCAGGACCTGCTTGTTGAGCAGAGCGTCGTTGACCATCGCCGTTTTCCTAGCCAGGGGCCTAATCGCCGGTGTGTTTCAAGCTGCATATGTATACACGCCGGAAGTGTATCCCATGCATTTACGAAGCATAGGTGTAAGCGCGTGCAGCGCTATGGCGCGAATCGGTGCTATGATCACTCCATACATAGCGCAAGTATTTTTGCAGTGGTCCATCACGGGAGCCATGATCATTTATGCGACAACCGCTTTGTGTGCTGCAATTGCTACGCTTGCACTTCCCGTGGAGACGAAGAATCAACAATCAAATGATGCATGTCAAGAAAATAGATAGACATCTTTGCAACGAAGTATTTTAGCACACTGACCAAAATTTACTATTCTGTTGCATTATTTAGGATACTTTTATTCTTATTGCATTATGATATGTAATAACAGATATACACAATCAGTTCTTGATTAATTGAGAACTCATCTTGTGTATTCATATATGACCATATATGTGAAAAAATAAGCAGCTATTAATACTTTCAATTTATTATTTAATCAAATGGACATCTATATTATAAGTTATATATATCAGTTATATATCTATTTATTATAGTGTTAACAAAGAAAAATTTTTTTATTTGCACAAGGGTTTATTATCAGAATGTTAACTGTAGGTTATTTAATATACAAAGACTGACACATATGCGACTTTCAAGAAAAGTGCCAATACAAATATTAATCATGAATGTTTTATGCTCTCAATTTTATATATGTACTTTTGAATCTGTTTTTGAAGATAAATGATAATAAGTATCTGATGGAATAAATGAATAAAATTAGTTCAGTATGATTGGCTCGTTAATAGACAATTATAAATTCAATTTAAGGCCAATACTAATGACAATTGTGGTAAAGACTGGCATTTGTGTGTACTTGGCCGGAAATAAATGCTTTTTACAGTTCTTTAACTATATGAAATCGTTTGTATGTATCGTATAAAGGCTTTCGAAGCGCGATGAAAAGGTTTATGAGACATTCAGATAATTATAATTATTTTTACACCATGCATTTAGTCGAAATAGATAAATTGAATAAAGTTTTTGTAAGGAATTATTTGTATTTTGCATAAAGAATTATGAAGTTGTGATTACTTTTTGTGTCAATTTTAGGAATTTATCGAGAATGTGTCTCGAGCAGATGGATTAAAAATTTAAATAACACTAGTTATACATGGCATTGGTTTTTAGGAATTATGTATAGGTATTAATAGGAAATTATTGTATAAATTAACATGCAGCGACATTTACTTTAAACTAGACGATATCTCGTTCCAAATCGACATTTGGGCAATATACGGCAAATACTGTGTGTCTCTCTATTAGTATCACGCGCTACATCTTCATATATATTGATTGTACCGATTTCTAAACATCGTACATCTATCGAATTTTAATTTTATCATAAATGACTGCATAAATTTTATTCTTCGTAATCTTAAATATTATATTAAACAAATATACCTATAACGTAACATATCCAAGAGATGCTTCTTCAGATTGACAATAATCAGGTCGAGTTTCAATAGTGATGCCAATACATTTTGTAGTACATATATATTCAAATATATATGTATGTATGTACATATATATATATATATATATATATATATATATAATATACATATGTTCACACACACATTCTTGGCCATTCATTTTCGGTAAATTGAAAAGACTTCGAAGTGCATAAACTAACATTTTATCCGCAGCTTTTATATTTGCTTTAAATTGAATTTATATATAATTATATAATTATACATTATAATTATCTGGACAAAACACGTTATTTATTATAGATACTTCCAAGACAATCTTTTGCGTGTCAAAATTCAATATCAATTTTTACAACAATGTATTAGACAAATATAATAAATAAAATTTTGTAATGTTGAAACGTAATATCCTGTCTTTCTTATGCGGTATTTAGCGATGTGCGTGAAATAAAATAATATCTAAGTGTTATATTTATGTAACTAAATAAATTAGTTATTAAAATCCTATAAATGCAGACAAAATGTATCAAGCTATAATTGTCTTTTGTGTGAGAACCATTGTAATTTTTTTCTGATAGATATTTAACACGTGTTTCCCATAAATTGTAGTATAACAAACAATTTATGCGTAAAACATAACAATGATAGTCTGACGTGCACGTGTGCACGTCAGACCAGGTCAGGCTACGTTTCGCATAGTTGAGAACGGATCAGCTGTCGTTATTAGTCTCCCACGTTGCAATAATTGTGTATATTCGAAGAGATTTTTGTATAAAGAGTACAAAGCAAGATCAATTTCAAATAAATAAAATAGAAGTATCTAATATCGGCTTTTCAAAATGGTGAGTATTAATAAAAATCAGAGTATTTGGGAGATTAAGAGGTTAGACGGAGGTTAACGTCACGCGTGTATGACCTTATATGGTAACGTGACTGTGTAGGCAGAAAAATACTTTATATATATGCCTGTACATTTTAATTTTTTAATAAATTATTGTATAATTTGAAGAAGAAGATTCAGTTGCTTCTGCGTTTTATATTATCCCAGCACCTTCAAATTGATTTCTCAATTTCAGCAAGATCAAACTGAAGATACTGAATGGAACGACATTCTTAGGAGAAAAGGCATCATACCTGAGAAGAAAAAGGAACAGGAAGTTACTGAGGATCAGATAGTAAATCTCTTGGAGAGTACGATAGATGAGAAAACAGGACGTAGTAATTATATTTCTCCAATTAAATCATTTTTGAATTTCTATCAATGCATTATCATGCACTGCTCACGATTTGGTTTTCGCAGCTCCTAATAATTTAGAAGAGAAGACCTTGGACGAGTTAGATGAGCTGGAGGACGAAGAGGATGAACGAGTACTGGAGGAATATCGACGAAAGAGGATAGCAGAGATGAAAGAGCTAGCAAACAAGTCTAAATATAGAGAGGTGCAAGAGATATCTGCAGAAGATTACGTTAAAGAAGTTAACAATGCTGGAGAGGACGTTTGGGTTATTTTACATCTTTACAAGTCTGGGTACGATGAAACAAAGCAGAATAAATCTTAACAGTGAATGTAGCAACGAAACTAACAGTATATGCTTTCAGCATTCCACTCTGTACTCTAATCAATCAGCACCTTGCCAATCTAGCAAGAAAGTTTCCTGCCACTAAGTTTTTGAAAAGCATCTCCACCACTTGTATCCCCAACTGGCCAGACAGCAATCTTCCTACAATATTCATTTATCATGACGGAAATATGGTGAAGCAAATTATTGGACCGCTCGAGTTCCGTGGCATGAAACTGTCTGAAGCAGGTGATACACGTGATTGCAAATTATCGCAAAGTCGCAAGGAAATATGCAAGAAAATGATTGCGCTGTTTATTTTGTTACATAGAATTGGAATGGATGTTGGGACAAGCAGAAGCAATACCAACGAAGATCAAGGAGGATCCTCGACCCAAGATTAACGATGTCTTATTTTCAAGTTTGAAAAATGAAAGCAATCTCGACGATGGTAACGACTGGTAATTTTACCTACATGAGGTTATCAGGAGATTGGCACATATAAATACATAATAAGTATTATGTAATAAAATATTAATGTTTCACATTTTATTTATTTTATTATGTCATATACGAACTCATCACTTGTAAAAGTACTATTTTCAGTACTATTTTCAACTGCTACTATTCATTTTAATAAAATATTTTATTACAATGTTATTTCACTCTATATTTATGCTGTTTCCTATAGACTGTTTATAAAGAATCTATTTATTCAGTAATATACACATTTCAATATAAATTATGTTGCTCAAAATTTAAATAATAAACGATTATTAACTAGAACCAGCAAGCTCTTTAAAATGTTTGAAATTGTGTAAAATTTTAGTTGCATATACTATATAACGTTTATTTTTAATATTATATACATATGAAAAAAATGTACTCTGTGTACAAAAGAACAATATTATGCATATAAAGATTATTTTCGTGTTTTTATGGCAGAGTTTGAATTTTTGTTTAAATTTATATGTATATATTAATCTCTGCATTTTAAAACTGACTAATTAATGTTCAGCGATTAATGATTTTGTTAATTAAATTTTCTCTTTTTTGCGTACACATTATAAATAATTAGAAATAGGATTTTAATTCGATCCCCATGGATTCGGTTAGCGCATTGATTCTCAAATTAGAGAGGATCAGCCGAGTGACTTCTAAAAAAAATAAGTAAAAATATAGTTAAAAAATGTTCACATATATATATAAGTCGCCTATGTTAATTTTATGCCGGAATATGACAATATTTATATTCCCTTCGACAGAAGGGAGCAATGAATATCTTTAATGAATATCCCGTTTTTTTTGGCCCATTTCTATCATTGCAGATTAACTTTAATTTTAGTTTTACTTACTTTTTATTGTTTTCTAATGTCCATTTCTATCAATGTAGATTAACTTTAAAATCGAGATCAAAGTTAGTTTTGACATTAGTAAAAATGGACATAATTAGGGCTAATTTTTAGAACTAGAAAAAGATAAAAAATAAATTAAATCTAGATTAAAGTTAATCTTTATTGATACATGGATATTAGACGATCTATAGATTTCAGGATGGAGTTCTGTTTACAATTAACTTGGTACTGTCCATTTCTTCGATGCAGATTAACTTTACGATCTCGGTTAATTTACTTTTTATCTTTTTCTAGTTAGAATTAGAAAGACAAAAAGTGAGTCAAACAGAGGTCAAAGATAATCTGTATTGATAGAAATAGACGTAAGCCGTGTATTTCGTACGTGTGCATTTCAATGTGTGTGTATGTACGTCGTATAAGCGCGCGTTCCGATTCTTCACATGTTTTTTTGTATCGCGAGACTCATGCTTATGGAGCTAGCGGAAAAATCTATCTTGAATTCTGATCGCGGTAGGTGAAGCCGGTGAAGGCAAGAGAGGTTTTGGGAACCCCGGAAATGGGCAACACCCCAACATCTCGGACGGTAAGGAACGACGATCGTCAGATCGTCACCAAGATTCCCAGGATTCCTAGATCCCGATATCCCATCGCGACGTGTTTTTCCACGCGCATGAAGGCTCATTAATTCGTGCCTCGAAACCTATCGGAAACGTACGTACGATATTTATACATATTTATATATCCTATCGCGGCGCATCGAGTGTCCGTCGTAGTAGCCGGCGTGAATGGGCATGAATACATCAGCGAATGTTTTAGAAAAAAAAAAAAAAGGGCGACGCTGCCAGGGTACCGGGCGACTCTGTTTACATTCGCGGCCGGCGGCGCCCATAGGATATCTTTTTCTACGCGATTATCGCTCCCTCAAGGACTTCTCAGATTTCCCTTTTTGTTTAGTGGCTGAGAGGGAGAGAGAGAGAAAGAGAGACAGAGAGAGAGAGAGAGAGAGAGAGATAGAAAGCGGCTCTTGCGCGTCGCGCCGCGAGGCGTCAGTCGCGCGCGGACGAAAGACGGGCTTGTTTGTGCTTGTTTGACCCGTGGCTTATTGCGACTTGCGACACCCGGACGAATTTTCATCACCGACGAGTCACCCCGCGAGCGAGATCGGATGGGATAAGGCCTGTGACGTATTGCGAGCCCTGACGCTCGCTTTCCTCCCTTTGGCGGGACCAACGACGACGAAGGCGGTTTTTGATTGACGATTTCGCGGTTTCTCGGAAGGTAATGCGGGACGCACACAGATACTATATTCCTTAACTCTGATTCAATCGTTGCTCATTGTTCAATCTGCAAGTCTGCAAGTTGCTTTTCACGTGTCGACCGAGATTGGCGAGATTCTGGAGACAGTGATGACTGTGATGAGCAACGCTTTTTGCCCTTTGTTGCTTTTAGATCGTCGCGTCGTTGACGTTGGATTAAATAAACATGCGATATGCTTGTATAAACATTTTTACATTTATTGCGATTTTAAGTAAGCTAGGCGTGTTTTTTTAATGATTGTATTTAGCAGTTCTTCGAAATGTTGATTGTGAAGCATTTTATTGCTGTAATTCGATGATGCGATAAGCTTAGATCTCTTCTCTGTCGTGGATACCTCGAATTTTAAACAGAGATTTTTCCATAAAAATTGAACGAAGCCTGATTTCTTTGCGATTGACTCTTTGCATTTCTTTAAAATTGAAGAATGAGAACGTGATCAACATCTGTTTTAACTCATGTATTTTTTTGCATTCTGTATTGAAAATACGATATAGGAAGGAAGCAATTGAGATCTTATAGCTATGGCTAATTTAAACGTCAAGATAATGATAAAATGTCACAATTTAAAAAATTTGAAATGTTGAATTTTTTAAATACAATTTGCGAATTTTGCAGATATTTTTCAATAATTATATACATAATGGTTCTTTAAATAATCTGTATATGAACTGCTATTATTGATAAGTGAATGGTTGACGCAATAACATTAAATAAACATGCGATACGTTTGATTATTATGTGGACCTTTATTATGACTTTAAATGAGCTAGGCTTTGTTATATATTTAGTTTAATACAATCAGGAGATTGTATTCAGCTAAATACATAGAAAAGTTCTTTGAAATGTTTATCATAAAGTATTTTATTTCATACAGTTAATCAGAAACAAATAATTCAGCATATTATTTTATCTTCTCTCTCTTTCTTTCTCTCTCTCTCTCTCTCTCTCTCTCTCTCTCTCTCTCTATATCTCATATATATATATATATATATATATATATATATATATATATATATATATATATATATATATATGAGATATAATTTTATTTAAAAAATAGGCAAACATATTAAACATTTTTATCAATTATATTGTTTACTGGCTAAAGGTTCGTACACATTGCAGCAAAGTATGCGGGCACAGAACTGTGATAATATCAGGGAAAGGATGAAGAATGATGTATATTCATATTCTATGAAGTCCTTCAAAACCGTTTTTGTAGAAGATACAAATATTTCTAAGGAGGAAACTATTGGGAGTCAAGCTGCATTGCACAATGTGCAGCTTATACGGAATTTGCCTAATATTTTAAGAAGCAATAATACAAAAACGCCCAAAAACCGGAAACTATTGGACAAGATCGACACCTCCTTCATATTCAGTACGGAAGACGGAAATACCTCTTTGGAATTAAATACGACGTCATCCAGTATTGATTTAGATGTGGAAGCCAATTATAACAAAACCACGTCACCAAAATCGCACCATCAAAGGAAGCAAGTGCACAATCCGTTGAACATACAAGATATTTCCGATTGCAACAATAATAAAAGTAAACATATACTGCCAAAAATTGATCAGTTCAATGAATTACGTTTGTCATCAAGTCGCGAAGAGAACGTACCAGCGAAGAGAATGAAGTATAATGACAAACAGAAAAAACGTTCGTCTAATAAAAAGACGAAAAAAGTAACAGCTCGCAAATCTGGCAGCAAAACGCGAGTGTCATGTAAAAAGCCGGACGCTTTAGCCACTATTCCAGATGTAAAAATTATGAACACCATAGTGCAAAATACTAATAATTTTTTCGAGAATGATTTACTTACTCAGCCAGTCTGCAACCCTAATTTTCCAAATATAAATGTAAACGATTTACATGACATTGCAACAAAATCGGTTGAGCCGTTTAATGTTTTCTATCGCAACAACGAGGTTTACAATTTCGAGAAAAAACATGATGTGAATCTTAATGATATTTCTTACAAACCAACGGAGTTTAACGCAGTGCAGCCTAAAGTCATCCAAAGAGATATTACGAGTTACGAGTTTCCAATGATAGAGAATAATTTGCAACAAGAGTCGATAGACAAGAACATTGACTCTTTTTTATATGGACCTAAAGTATTGTATTCTTGTTCTTGTGCAAATTGTATGTCACATGACAAAGATATTATATTTTATGAAGATCCAGTTTCAACCTCTACAAGCAGGGACGACATACAAGAACCTTTCATGCGTGATTTGTATACAAATATGTATGACTTTTATATTAATGATTACTCTCATATATTTGATGATAATTTAATGGGCTTTGAAGAGACAAATCTTTACTGTGGAGAATTTGGCGAGAACAATATTACGAAGGAAAATGCATACACTGGCACTAAGAGTACAACAGAACTAATTGAAAGCAGTGCAAACATGTCGTCTGTTGACCAAAATAAATTACAAAATTTACAACCTTGCCATATTGATAGAATACAAGATTGTGTAGGATCATGTCCTACAGAACTTGTTACATATCCCAATGGAATAATAAGAATGGACAATGTAAAAACAGTTTTGGACGATATGGATACCTCCAATTTAAATTCGGAAAACTTTTCGATGAACGAAAGCGAAATAATTTCTCAAGATGAAGTACTGATTCCACCGGAAAGTAAAAAAGGTAAATAAAAGATAGAGAAATAAAATAATTACAATAAATTATTATTTCGAGTTTTTCTATGAATTGCTTACTTAATAAATATATATAAATATTATTTTTACTTTAGATTTATGTATTTATCGGTGTTCTCAATGTGGGAAATTATTTAATAAAAAGCATCAGTTATGGAAACATTTTACTCGCTGTGACTTTTACAAAGAGAATTTTAAATGCCATATCTGCAGTAAAACATATAGGTAAGAATATAAAGATAACTATTGACTATTTCCTTGCTGTTTATAGTTATATAAATACATCATATAGTTATAAATATATAGAATGTGTTTTTTGTACATACATGTTATTAATATATTTACAGGCATAAGTCGTCATTAGCTCAGCATTTACGGATAACGCATAACGTTTTATATGGTCTTCACGACAAGTTCTATACTTGTAACAAGTGTTCAAAATCATACGTCAGATTTCGCGCTTTTCAAAGGCATGTGCTTCTTCATGACGATTAGTAAGTCTAATTAAACATCACTGATAACTGGTTTCTAATGTGATGTCCTTGAACTGAGATTGCAATTAAGAAATTGCGAAAATCGTACTTGACATGAACATTATAGAAGTGCACATAGCAGTACAATGTGTTAACTGTTTGTTCGATATATATTTAACTCAACAGATGATTTCAGATTTTACGGATAATTTTACTTTTTGATAAGCTGATACTTAATTTTTTATATTTTTTGTTATTATTTTTGTTATCAGTTATTTAGAAATGTTCCTCTTTGTGTAAATTTTCTTATTAGTGTTTTCTACTAGACCTTTTTTTAGTTTACAGTGTATTGTAGCAGGTCTTATTACTACTGTATTTCTATGCATCACAGATTCTTCATTTTGAGAAGAATTCTTCATTTTAAGCTTTAAATATATAAATAATAACAGATCTCGATTACATGATTAATTCTACATGGGTTTTATTTTAATAAAATATTGATTTAAAGATAAAAGAAAATATTTAATATTAAAAAGTAAAGAAAGTATAGATAAAAAACTAAATTTTTATAATTGAGAAACTTCAAATTTTTCAAGGAAAATATTGAAGGAGTGGAAGTACAGTAGTAATAAACATTAATCAAACAAATTGAGGGCTTTTATTTATATATTTTTATGCAAAAGATTCTAAAGTATATAAGTTGGGTATAACATATTTTACTAATATTTGACTGATATTTGACTGATATTTGACTAATATTTGACTAATATTTGATTAATATTTTGTTCCTTTTTATGCGTTCTTTTTACTTTAATTTACTGAAATGTATCGCCAAAGTTTTTCTCGTTGTAACTACATTTTTTTGTCCTGAAGATGAGAATAAGTTATAAACTTGGAGTATTTGGCAATTTATTTCGGGGACATTATGTATGTTTAGTAACTAATTTCATTTAGCATATATAAAGAAGTACATATTTTATATTTTTTATATTATAACGATGCATCAAAATTTGATATTTGTGTATGTATCCATTTAATACTAGTATATTATTATGCCGAACGTATGTTTATTTAGCCAATAAATAAATATTACTATAAGTTTATATTCTTGAAGAGCTAAAGCAATTCCTTAATAATTGTAAAACCAAATTATTAATGGTTTCTTTACTTGTCCTATACGACTGAAATTAACAATTAAAACTGTTATCATCAAGTAAAAATAAAAGAAAATGTGGCAATACTCTTAGGGAGCGTTCCACTTAACGCTCGCAACGCTCGTGGAATCATTTCAACCTTGTTGTTTGTCAAATGTTAAACAAGGACGAAATGATGCTCGCGAGCGTTGTGAGCGTTAAGTGGAACGCACCTTTAATATGTAATCTTTCCCATAAAGATACGAAAAACATAGTTCCATGGAGGTATGAAGGTATATTTGGTTATTTATTTTAGGATACTTTAGGAGATATGTATCGTTTCATAAGGCATAAAAAGCAAACAGATATTACATGTAGGAATCTTTCATGTAATCGTTTTTGACATTATACCATATCATTCTAAACTAGTAAATATATTGAATTTATTACATGCGTGAAACACGATTATCCTACAATTGAATGTGTGACAGATCTAAAAAATGGATGCCTCTTTTAAGAGAAAATGAAAAAAAATCATACATTATTGCAGGACGAATTATTAATTACTATATTTTAAACGACATTGCTGAATCATGTATTTATAACATTAACACATGTCTTACGAAATGCTCACGTTATTAATGAGTTTACTAATGTAACTTAATTTGTACAAAAAATAGTATTTAAATTTAAAATGTCATTTTTTATTTGTAAAATTGAAATAGTAATTAAGCCTTGCAGGGGGGGAGGAGGTTCCAGAAGATACAATATAAAGTCCAAACAAAATCTTGAATTTTCTTTTATTGTCTAAAATTAATCGCATTCGTTGCTTCACTTTTTTTGCGTAGAATTTGAAAAATAAAATTTGGATTAATTGTGAATTTTGAAACGTGTCGAGTAAATTAATTATTAATTATAGTATAGTTGCAATATTAAAATGTTTATATTTAAATACGATAGAATATCTTAACAACTTGTATGATATATTTGTGCTAATGCAATGTTGTATATTCACAAAAGACTTTGTTCACAAAAGTAATTTTCAATGGCAGAATTCGTAGTTTTGCATTTTTCTATAAGTAGGAAGAATATACAATATCTGCAAGAACATTAAAGTTGTGGTAAGTGCATGCACTATATATTTTTTATTTTAAACAATATAATTGCGATTAATTTACAATTAAAAGTCTTATTCATTATTAATTTAATAATTAATAGATACTTGAAATTTAATAAATAATCATTGAATTCTAAAATTGTTTATACATATATATTGGAAAGTTTTATTTAAATGTTTCATGCTGCTGTAGCGATATTTATTAATATTTAATTAACAAATTATTTGCTTGTAACAGATAAAATTTAGGTTATACAAAACAAAATTTTACACATTTTATATATAATTTACATTAATTTTGTTTCAAAGACACGTTTTGATTTTTCAATAAAATCAAAACACAGAATATCAAATTACTACTATTATTAAATATTTGAGTTTATGAATTTGACAATAATTGCTTCACAATGTTATTGTAATCAATTTGAATACGCCGCGTTTAATATTCTCAGCATTGAAATGAAACCGACATCGTGACGTCATTGTGACGTCACGCAACTCAGAAGCGCGGGCGACATGGCGTCACCTCGTCTCCCCTTCGTCTTTCCTGACGTTATTTCGTGAGAAGAAGGTAGGTTCAACTTTGTATTTCGAAAAAATATATCTTTCGAACGAAACAGTCTTGAAAGTACATACGATTAATCGATAAGGGAATAAGAGAACTTCCGAGATGCTCGTAATAATTCAGGATTCAGCGAGTCTTGCGAAAGAGTACGAGCAGAGCTCCTCCGTTTCAGCTCTCCGCCAGCTTTCTACGGCTAAAAATCGTGAGATAGTAACATTCAATAAACATGTAATCGATTTATTTTGAATAGCAAACACATGTGCTACGTATAAAGTTAAATGAATAAAATCTACCTTTCTCTGTAACAAATTTATCTTTTAACGTTTGTTATAAATTTATTATAGGTATTCCGAATTCATCTCGCTGCGGAGGAAGGAGGGTCAACGCGTATAAAAGATGCACGCAACCGTATCGTCTGTTTATTTCGATTCAGTCAAGCTTACGGCGGGACGCTCTGCTCTGCTCTGCTCTCTCAAGGTGTGTGTGTACCGCAAATGCGCGTTCAACGTTACAGAGAAGTCGGCCGCGCCGCACATAACGTTACGCATTCTCGTCGAGTGAGCCATAATAATACTCGGGTCCCGACAATAAGCATGCTGAAATAAACGAAACAATTTCTTCACCAAAACGACATAGTACGATTTAATTATAACAAAATTCTACTCATTATATTTCACGCGTTTTAAATTTGATTAGTTTATATAAATATCCTAATATATATAATTTTATACACACATGACACACATATACATATACATATAAAAAAAAAATATTTTTTTTTGGATTGGAATATTTGAATTGATATCTTTAGTTTATCATATTTCCAATAGGAAAATAATAATGATTATTTAATGAGCCATGATGTAAAGGATTGGTATTATAATATATTATAATTAATATCATTATTAGTAATTGAATGGTACACTATAATTAATATTGATGATTTAAAATACAGTATAATAGGTTCTCTCTTGAAAATAATATCTTTATTTTGATACATCGCAATCTTTAAGCTGTATATTTTTATTTTAATACATCGCAATTTTTTAAAGTAACAACTATTAGTATAAGCTATAAGCACTAGTGTATGTTTTAAAACGAATTAAATATTTATGAATGCCTTACGCATAAAATATAGAATTGAACATATTATAATTAATTCTTTTATGAAATAAATAGTATAAAGCTCTCTATATAAAAAAATTAAATCTAGATAAATTTGGCAACAAGAACCAAGCGCGGTAATTAATGTGCTCTAAATTTATTATATTAGTTTAATAAGACGATATACGGCGCTGTATATCGTCTTATTAAACTAATATAATAAATTTAGAGCGCTACCGCGCTTGGCTCTTGTTGCCAAATTTATCTAGATTTGATTTTTTATTTATTTATTAAATTATTGTATTAATTAATTAATTTAAAATATGAGTAACAATATATAAGAAAAAATAAATTTCTTATAAAAATAAGATAGAATTATTCAAAATTAATCTTTTTGACAAAAGTTATAACGTTATATTAGGTTTCTCGCGTATAATTAGCGTAAAAAAACTGAGAAATAGTAAAATGTGACTTATGAAATTATGCAGGTGCAGCACCGGAGGATTCGGTTTGAGCCAAGCAGAATCAGCTTGAAGGTAGAGTTTACATTTATTTTAATACTTTACAATCGAAATTTAATAATTTTAAATATATATCTTTTAACATTATTGAGTAATTATATAAATTTTTAATATTTAATATATGTAAATATATTAAAATCTCTCTCTTTCTTTTTTTCTGCGAAAGTAATCAATATTAATTCAAGATTAATTATTATATTTGTTAGTTATTTATATACTGCTTTTAACTTATTATTTACTTGTTTTTAGTTTTCTATTGTAATTACTAAACTTTTACATGTAAAAAATATATTTTGCTTACTTTAGGAAAAGACATATGTCTAATTAAAATCTAATTGGGCAACGTTACAATTTTTTTTTTAGAGATCTAGATGCGAGATGGGGTCGGTTTCTGTGTCGGCGGTATTGGTGAGTAGAATTTAGGTACAGGTGATGGTTTCTTCTTGCTGAAATCATTATATCTGAAATTAGTGCGATTTATGTACGTATAGATTTTTATATGCAGATATATAAACTTGCATAAGAAACATTGAACGAGATAACAAAATGTTATTTAACTTAAGATATTGGTTTAAATTTCTTTAACAGTGCACGATTTTTGTTAAATAATATTTGCAAAGAAGTTGCGAAATAGAACTTTATATTATGAGATGAGGCGATCTTCGCAAAAATATTGCAAGGGCGGTGTTGTCATAGGTATTGCGAAGTAAGATAATTTTTGCAAAAATATTACAGAGCAACGCGAGTATAAATTAAATTTATATTAAAAGTTCCAAATTTCTCGTTTCACGACACGTAATATATTTTAAATTTAATTTATAAACATTTTGCTATAAATTACTATTAAAAAATTTGTGCATTCTATGTCATAAATATTTTTTTTTCTCCAAAAAATTTCTATGTTAAATCGTGAGTTTCGCACCGCGAGTGCATTGTATGTCAAGTGGTATAAAGTGGAGTACGATGGACATATATAACTCTTTAATTAAATTTATGAACTTTGTTTTATAAATATTTGTTTATTTAATTGACTGTTAAATTACAAAATAATTAAAGTTGCAACTCCACAATTTTCGTGTCGCGAGTGTATTGTATAGAAGCGAAGTGAAGTGCAATCAACGTGGGATGACCACTACTACTACAACTACTATTAGACCATTTCCGGATGTAATTTGCAGCGGAAGATGCATCGATGGACGTCGAGGGACATTGCAAAATGATGAGTACCGTATTTCAATTAATTTCACACTTAGTTTTAGTCTGTTCTTTTCTAGTTATATTTTTCCCGCATTTTATTTTTTTATTACTTTATAAAATCAAATATTAATAGAAAATTGATGCTTTATTTTTAATTATTTGGATCCAAAATATAAAATAATTTTCTTACTTTCTTTGCCATTTTTTCTAATAATTAAAATAAAACATTGTATACGCAAAATTTATATATAAATGTAAATGTATATACATATATACACAGAATATATGTACAGAGTATTTTATATAAACTTTTCGGGATTCTTCAAAAATATTATACATATAAGCAACTAAAAAGAACAGATTTTACTGCATGCGTGGTACTTGCAATGTTCACAATAATCGCACTGATTTCTGATATCAACAATTCATGCTTTTTTCAAACCGATATTTTTTATGTCGTGGTAATGTTTACTTTTTATGTGTATATTTAAAAACTATGAAACATATACGTGTATGTAATGTACATGTATAACATGCGTTATACTACATATATGTCAGAGAATGAAATATAAGATCATCTATAATCTGCATCTCTCATTCTTTAAACAATTAATTGCGTCAAATGTAAATTATGTTATTGTTATGTCGCCCGGGAAGCGGAAAGGGAAATTTTCCGATTGGCTCGTGATTCCGATCACGAGGCCATTCCGCGAAAATATCGTCTGTTCGTCACTATTTACACGTCGGGTTCTCAGTCGTAAATTGTAACGAGGCCCCGTCACGTAGCTCGTCGAATTTACTGACGATCGTGCCGCGACGGGTAAAGGGCGGCCTCGCCTTTTTAACGACGTACGATATCAGTACGGTGGCCCGTTAGTACGTCGCCTCCGATATTGTAACGCAGTATCGACCGTGCGGAACTCATCTCGCCAAGATGCCGTGTTATCTCAGCGGTGTAATCTTCGCGGCCCCGATCGGCATTGTATCTAGAAGCGGCGCGGGGCGAACTGTTCTCGACAAACTTTAATTAAATGAAATTTTAAGCTGAGTGTTGATACATTTCGTAATCCCTGCCAGTTTACACGATAAATTTAAATTTCAGCGTAGTGAAATCTGGTCGTTCTACGGCCTCGTCCTCAAGCTTAAGTTTAGCTTGTCGCAATAGCATGATGTATTATTTCAGAGAGCTATCTATGTCTTTTCTTTGAAAAAAGAAATGGGAACGCATAAAAAATTCTCAAATTCTATTCCAGACAGTCTAGTCGAAATTGATATGAATGAATAAGTTTCTTTTGTCGAATATCGATAAATTATTATTTCTCTTACGATGTGAAAAAATTAATTATAAATAGGGCAATTAGGCAATTATATAATGTAGAGGTCATGTTAAAGATAAAAGCAGTTACGAAGTGTATCGATACTTACTTATTTAAACATAAAAAATCATGGAATATTTTTATAAATATTAAATCGAATCAAAAAATTGTGTCTATGACAAAAAACAACGCTGTTAAACTATTTATTACAATTTAGACATGTAATTCATGATAATTACAAATGAAGAAAATCACAAATTCTATAAATTGCGATAAACAACTTACTGGAAGATACCTTGTCATTCTGAAAAGTAGAAATAATAAAAAAAAAGGTAGTCTTGGGGATAGTCTCAGGGATGTTGATAGCAATGTTCCCATAAAATATCGATATCACCCGCAGTATTGGCAAGTAAGCATGAATGTGAAGATACGAAAGCGGAAAGGGAAAGAGAAGGAAGGCTATATCTATATTTTCTAATTTATCGTAATATCATTGGGACTACCCCTATCCCCATATCCCGTATCCGGAGTACGCGTAGAGACACGCGCGCGCGCGCGCGTCTTTATCCTCGTGGGCCGCGTGTCACCCCGGACCCTCGTTTTCTCTCCCTCGTCGAAAAGGGTGGTCCACGGTGGCGCCGTGTCTGGTCAAAACGGGAACGAAAGCTTGCGCCGGAACCGTGCAGATCCTCTCCTCAGTAGTTGCCCAGACGCTGTCACGGGCGTAGCTGGATGCTGGATCGTCTCTCTCTCTCGCGCGCGCGCGTGCCGCAGGGAGGCGCTTCCTTTTCTTCTTCCTCTTCCTCCTAATCACGTCTCGCGTCGCCCTCGCCATCGGCGACGTCGCCGTTGCTTGTCGTCATCATCATCATCACCACCACCGTCGTCGTCGTCCCCGATCGCGGCGTCGTCGCGCACATTGACACGGCCCGATCGTCACCCCCGTGATCTAGGAGAAGGTGCCGTAGAAAAGGGAGGCCGACGACGAAAGGATTTTTCCTGCCGGCGTGACCGTGGAGAAGGGGGGGAGAGAGAGAGAGAGAGACAGGCAGACAGATAGAGATAGACCGAGATAGAGAGGAGGGAGAGAGAGAGAGAGAGAGAGAAACGGACAGGTGGACCAAGACAGGAAAGGGGAGAAAGGTAGACGGAAGGAACGAAGGGATATAGAACAAGATAGAGACCGACCGACCGACCGACCGGCCGCGGCGGAGGGAGGTGTTGCTCAAGAAGTGCTCTGTGTATGGTGCAGTGCGGTGCTGTGCTCGAGAGAGAGAATGGCGTGGACGGATTTCGCGTGTATCTCGCCGTGACGTGGGAAGGTAAGAGAGAGCGCCGCCTTACGCATTACTCTCCCTCTCCTTCTCTTTCTTCTTTCCTTCCGACGTTTCGTTTTCTTCTCTTTCGTCACGTTGCTCCGAGCTCCGAGACCCGAGACGGTCGCCGGAGACTAGTTCGTTCCGTTCAGCTTCTCATTATCTCCAGTCGCGTCCGGCCGGCGCGATCGACAACTCCAAATCTGCTTCGCGCTCCGCTTCCAAATTGGCTGTGATTTTCGCGACGCTCAAAAGGACGATCGTCCATCGGCTCGACCGGCACGTCGCGTCGCTTCGCGTCGCGACGCCGCGCCGCGCCGCGCCGCGCCGCGCGGTGCGTCCTGTCGCGTGCGCGTCTGACGCGACGCGTGCTGTTACCACTGATGGCTGTAAGCTCCGGCTGTAACAAGCGTCGGCCTCGCTAACAAATCGCCTAGCGATCGCGTTCGCGATAGGTCTGTCTAGGAGTTAATTCTCAAAAGAGCGGGTATTTCTCACAATGTGCCGCGCCATATGACAAAGAAACTATATTGCCGTACTTTTCACTGAAAATTAGCGGGGAAAGCAGACCCTGTTGAGCTTGACTCTAGTCTGGCACTCTGATCGCTTCACTTGTAAGCGTTGACTTTAAGATTAACGTGAGGAATTTAGTGAAACGAGAAATTTCGTGCACCTGAATCGTCAAATTGACACATTCGAATGTGGAAAAAATACCAATTTCACGAAAATGTCGCGATTTAAATTCAATTTCCCTCGAATTTTGTTACGGATAATAACAACGTGATCTTGCGTACGATTCGCGTTAGTTTATCTTTGCTGTAAAAATAAATGTCACTTAATGCTTGTCGAGGAAATTAACGTGTCGAATTAAATTGTTGCATATATATGCAATACTTTCTTTTTAATTAAGCGTAATTTTAAATGACTTGCATGGTGATTATACATTTCTTAGTTCTTCTCATTCGCAAAATGTATATAAGATTACAAAACAACGCAGGATATCCGTTGCAATAGTATAGATAAAATTTTTAAGCTCTCTATATTTATTATTTATCTCTAAAGATCATATATGTCACACCTTTTGACTTCTAAATGTGACGATAAAAAATGGTCGTAGAGTTCTTGCCATGATGCATGATCGAAATAAAGGAAGTAGTGGGCATTTCCGCGAAATATAAATGCCTGACTATACGTCTTCGTGCATCCCCGCGGCCTATAAGAAAATGTTTAATTTCGCGGATAAAATTTACGACTGGCGCACCCGCATAGTCAGCGAATTTCACCTTTGTTGTTAGCCTCTGCCGCACGGAGTGTACGATAAAAAAAAAGAAAAGAGTGCTTCGTTACCGTATTATTTATGAGGAAAGAACTTATTTATCTTGACGAGGGGTTGTTGGTAGGGGCTGAGAGAAAAGGGCCGAGACTCAATAAACGAGAATACCTCGGTGTAAACGTGGCGTGTAGGCGAAGATCACACGTGACGCCAATCGATATCCTCTCGAGTATAATCTCTTTTGCGAATCTGACGTTCTTGTCTCTATTACGTGGTAAACACATTGCCTGATCGTACGGCACGAAGGAAATTGAGCTTAGAAATATTTATTCGCAGTATTTTTTCGTAGTTGACGGTTTGGAAATATATACGTCGATATATATATCGCATATATCGCAAAATTAAAGAGTTGAATTATAGGCTCGATTTTTGCAAAAATAAATGCCTTTATTTATATTCGGTCCATTACACAGGATTTCCCCTTTTAATCAGTTCATGCAAATATGATATGCAAAGTCGAAGAGTTTCAAGGGAAATATGTATATGTGTCACATAATATATGTGTATTATAGGTATGTATATCTATTTTATTGGCAGAGGTGTGCAAAGAGAGATTTTTCGTTACTTTTTTAAACAAAATTATATATTCTGTTTTTAATATAATATTGTAGCTTTAAAAAGACAAACAATAACGAATATGAGTTGTATATTATTTTAGAAATTATAACGAAGATTACTGCGGGCTTGTTAATAAACCTGATGCCGCACAGAGAAATGTAAAATTCTGACACCCCTGTTTTGTAAATTTTGTACATATTTTATCTGTGTTTGACAATTATAATATTATATTATAATATAATATATTTAACGGATTTATCGTTTTCATCTTTAATCGACATTTAAAAACATATTCCTCATAAATATAGAAATTCATATAATCTTTAAATAAATTGTCAGCCAGATAATTTCCAAACACAGATAGAATATTTACACAATGTAGATATTTACGAAAACAGAGGTGTCAGAATTTTGCATTTCTCTGCGCGGCCAGTGTATTAACGAGCCCGCAATAATCGTCGTTTCTTGTATAATAATATTCTCTTTGTATACACATAGTAACACGATCTGGCGTAAGTCAATCTTATATTATGTTTGCGGCTAATTATCTCTCTATTTAGTTATGCGCTTATTTAGATATGGAAGGTACCATGTTTGATCAAGGAACAAATTGAACTTTATCTGTAGTTTCATTAAATTAGAGTCGTTATTATGAAGAATGACCTCGTTGTGAAAAGATACCTGTATATCAAGTGGCTTTGGAACAGCTGTTGAATATGTAGTGTATGAAGTTATAAGTAATTTTAGGTGTTTTATTTTTGTTTTAGAAACAGACTTCTGAGACAATGAAGGCATGAAGAAATAAAGTTCGGACAAATTTGAATTTTATTTGTAATGATATTTGCACTTTACGAATTTATTAGTTTAATAAGTTTAATAAAATTAAATTTAATTTCATACAGATTATTAAATTAACGTATATGATAGATGATGTATTTCAATGACTCGAGAATTTTTATTTGTTTCAAACAAGATTTTGCCTGATTTCTTGATTTGTTGGCGTTATCGCTATCGTTTATTAGTTTGGCGATTTAGATGCCTCAAAATATATCGAAGCATGATAGAGATTCCGCAATAGATAGAGACTGCAATTCAATTTTTGCTCCCTACATTAAATTCCATGCGGTTATAGGTTATTATTATTTCTATAGCGTGCGCGCGACGCTCGTAACGCTTCTTTAGAGTTCTTTTATCGTTGTGCAATGTTAAATCAAAAACCGAGATTTGTTGCAGCAAATCATGCAGTAAAACAGCCATAATTTCGTTCTGACCACAGCTTCACAATTTTGTTCAGATTTTATAATATTCATCGTCGCTCCCGTCGTCCAGATTGGCCGATTTTAATCCGCTACGTTATTCCACTACGAAAGCTAATCGAAAGTAAATTGCGTTTATTGAGATATCAGCGTAAATTAAACTTCTCTGAAATTGAAACTCAGATTTTCACTTGTCATAATAGATATGTTTGATTTTCAACGTCACTCAGCTCGGATTGATCCCGAATTAACCTGATGGTATCAATAAAACAAATTCAGCACACGCGCGATATATATATACAATTACGTACAACGCATATCTATTTCGCTAGTTTGCATTGAAGCTCAATCTTATCCCGCTTCAGGATTACACAGCCTCGCTTTGATTAAATCTCAAATCAAATTCCGGCGAGGCACCGAGCGCGCAGAAATTGCGCAAAGATCTCGCGCCGCCCGTATACAGTTATTCCGCGGTAAAGCTTTCTCACATTGCGCGATTTATGAATTCGCGACTAAACTGCACGTTGTGCATTCGCGCGCATCCATGCGTGAGACTCGCCGCGAAAAAGCATAGTTGCCGGCCGGGGCGCGGCGGAGGTGGGATGATTACGGGCGTCCAGACGGCGCCCCGCGTCCGTCCGACGATGCAACGGAAAATTGCATAGCCGCATCGCCGTCGGTACTTTTCCGGGACGCGGCATCGCGGAACGTTTCCAGCCGCGACCTGCGCCGCGGCTAATTCGTCGTCGGGAGTTGAATGCTGGCTAAACGATATTCGGTTGCATTCGCGGCCGTCCCAACTGGCTGCGCATCCTTGCACCCTTCCTCTAACCCCGTTATCGTCACCCTCGGCTCGGTGCCTTGTCAGCGACGTTAATAACGCATGTCAAATGTCAAGCATACGTTGCTGCACCAAAACCGGAATCCCATCGTGGACCCGTTCTGCCGGAATTTGAGCTCGCATTACGAAGATCCGTGTACGCGCACGTGACGCTCTCACGCTTGAACTACTCTTCTCTCTCCACAGCATATGCTTAATAAAGCGTGACGATGATAAACTCAAATGTAATAGATAAATAAATAATGTATTTTGTCGGCTCTGTGTACAGACGAATCTTATTTTCGAGTAAAGTGCAGATATGTAAATTGTAACTGTGTTTCTCGATATTTTTATCGATTTTTTTATTTTTAATATTAAATAACATATATACAACATTATTAATACATTTATATCGAAATTTTTTGTATTTTTTGTTTATACTTTGGTTTTTACAGAGTATCTATAACTATAACTATACCATTACCTCTCTGATAGGATTTGGTAGAATGATGATATTTATACAAAATTGTTATTCAAATTATTTAACAATTTTAGTTTCAAATTTACTAAACATCGTAGAATCTCAATAAACTCAATCATACCTTTCTGTATCGCATGTGTATCGAAAAGATAAAATTAATCCTCTGATTCTTTAGAGATTATTCTCAACAAGCCATCTGTTGTCCAAAAATTTTGGTATATTCGAAAGTATTGTACCAAATTATGAAAAAGAATTTTTACGCATATGTTTTAGCTTGAGAAATAACGGATTTATTCCTATTTTTGAGTATTTCCAGAAACAGTTCAGACACGAGGAGTTCTTTAATTCTTTAATATTATTATTTTTATGTCCATTCCTGACCCCATCCTCCTCTCGTTCCTGTGCATTCGACCGAGTTTATTCGCGTCGATGATCTTTTTTATCTTCTTGTTTTTCTTATTTTAGCAATTTTCTTCGTTAATTGTTATTGGCAAAAAAATCTGTGCGGTATATTTATAATCATAACCGAAGGGAACGGAATATGCTTGCGCAATTCTACATATTACTTGAAAGACTTCAAAGACTTTATTGGAAATCATTTCTGCATACGATTTTAATAGTCTCTAATATTACTTATTATTCTATAAGAAGGAAATTCTATATCGAGTCATTTATACCGGACGTCAAAAGAGACTGCGCTGCGTATCAGCCACTTCTCTGTTTGCTTTTTGCCGTCCTTGCACACGTAGCAAAAAGCCTAGGGCATAATACATCAAGGTACACTGGGTTTATTATTATGGCTGTGCATACATATAGGGATAACTTTATGATTAATGTTTCTCTAATTACGTAAACTTATTATTTATTTTTGTTGTCCATTAATATTGCGTTCCATTATAATATATACCTAATATATATAATTTATTAAAATATTAATATTGAAATAATTAGAAAATAAATAATTTTTTAACGAGATATAAAAAGTTATTTTACGAGTAACATAATTTTTTCAAGATTTACGCTACAAACAATTATTTATTAAATTACAGGAGTGTTACGTATTTTTATATGTGTATATAAATCCTTTTCGATGAATGGAAATCGATTCTTTAACGGTGATAGAACGCAAGAGTCACTTCTCGTATCTTTGTTTAAAATCTACTTATCTCATATAGATGAAGGGTACAGGAGAAAAACGATCACAAAAAGTTCACTTTTTGTCGAAATTGATCTGATTATGCTATCTTGTAGCATTTTCAAAGAACTTTTATAATTCTTATCTGTTTTGATAAAAAACAGTTCATTGAAAATAAGAAAAATACACCGTGCTGAGGAAAAACGATAAGTCTACTCATTTGTGGGGAAAAATTATCAAAGTCCAACATACAATGCGAACATTAAGTAAACACTAGACATTCCGATATTCACCGCCAATACTTTTATCAATAGCTTCCTAAAGGCCCCCGGCACAATGAAAAATATAAGGAACAAGGAACAGATATTAGCGATTAGAAATAAGAAAAACAGGAATAAAGCTGGTGTAGCATTAATCTATTACCTGTATTTTTTATCGTGCATCCAACTTTATTCTTAATTCTTTAGTCCTAATTGCTAATATCTGCTCCTTGTTCCTTATATTTGTCATTGTGCGGAGGCCTTAAGATATCTGATGTCTTGAAACTTAAAATTGTGTTTTTCTCGAAATTATTCCGGATGGACGTTGATCGTTTTTCCCCCGTACCCTTTAAATTATATTTCCATATAATTATTTAAACTGCGTTCTCATAAAATATTTTGCGTGCTGATAAATACTAAATATATAATACAGTATTTTGAACAATAATTATATGATAAATGTTATTTTTACGTCGACGATATTTCATTCAAATTCTTTCCTTATTATCATTCTAACATCAGTCTACCTATTATTTTTTTTCTTTATCAATCACATGACAGAAATTTATGTCACATTTTTTGTGTATATCGTTGATTTATTGATTTTGATTAAATAATTCGTGCGTAGTTGATGTAAAGGGTTTATTAAGGATAGTACATCCGTTCTAGGATGTTACATGATAGGTATAATAAAGATAGATACACGCATAGTGCAATGTAATCGCTTGATAAATTATTGCGGTAGGCAGGAATCAGTTTTAATGCTGATGAGTAGACAATTTGCTTGTTGTTACGGTATTGCAGCATTGAATGAGAAGTTGTGGCTATTTGTGTTCTAACTAATTTTGATTGCGCGATACATTAGTATATTCTGTCGATTAATATCTATATCAAGATAATGAGATACAATAAATCTTTTTAATTTGATTACATCATTACATTTTTAGTTACTACGAATTCATATTATTATAATCAGATTTTAATAATTTCGAGTATATCTAATTATGTAGATGGAAGATATTGGGATATCTGTTTCTCACGCGACTTTCGTCTTACAAGAAAAAAATTATTAATTTTTTTAAATGTATACATTTGTATTCTTTTTGTCTTAAGTAAGAAAACACGAACAAATTTATTTTGCTTTGTTTGTTCGGTTGTTGAGCCCGTAAATCGTTTGTTTTACAAGACGAGGCATATTATGACACGGAACTTTTTGCGATTCGCTAATGATGGAAACGCGCGAGCCAGCTATCCGAAACGGTCAGAAATTTTTAATTCGTCAATTAAGTTTCTCATTTTGCTCGGATTGGAACAGCAAATATATAATCTCTCATTATTTTTTTTTTAAATAGAAACTAGATACAGTAATTTACTGACAAATTTTTGTACTTAAAAGCGTCGGTGAGTTAATCGGTTAATTTACTAAAAGTTTCGCGAGCAAATGAAATAAGTGAAGAACCGACAGTCTTGAAGTAGCACGCGAAATAGTCTTCAGTAAATTCGCGCATCAATTTGTCATTTGAACAAAAGCCTTTTTCGCTTGATGCAATTTTCGTGATATTGCGGGCTTACGTTCTTAGATGTCCATTTTCTCGCTAATGCTCGCTTTTGAAACTCGGCAGATGCATTTAACTCATTTATTTCAAAGAAAAACTTCAATTCTAAAACTTAAAAAAACTTAAAACAAATGTTGTTGATCGACATATCGTATAAATCGACACGTATATGAGATTGAGCAAGAGTTAAATTCTATTAATTAACATTTTGTTTTATTGTTAAGTTATGGAACAAGTAAGACTGACATTAATGTACATTCTCTCTTCATATTTTCTGAATATTCAAACCTGATTATGTTATTATTTATAAAGTTCAAAAATGTTAATATAATGATAGAGAACTCCATTCAAAATATTTTTTATAACTGATCGCAATACGACCGAATATGTTAGATTTGCTGTAATTTTGAGGGTATTTGCCATTTCGTAAAGACAGTTGTCCATATGTTTACATTATGATTATAGCGGTAAATGGTTTACACCAACTTTATGTTGATTGATTTTCCAACCACTTACTTTCTGAGTGCATTTTCTTGTAGTATGCGCTTGACGTCGCAACTCACGTACAGATCGATGCAAAAGAAATTGTTCTCCGTTGTTCGCCATTATGATGCAAAGTTCACTCTTCCTTTTAACATCACACTATTCCCGCTTTCTACCTACTTACAGCGAGCTACATGCAGCCGAAATAGGGTTGGAATAAAGAATGGAAGCGATGTAGTTTCATTTTAACTTCTATTTGTATGGAATATTCCAAACGTATCTACATAGTATCTTATAAATGTCTACACAGAGACATTCCGTAGATACATACATTATTCGTTTCTTAATGTTGAAACTATATTCGAAGCTTACACCCACATTCTGAGATCTGCATATTTTAATTTTATTATAATACAACGAGAAATTTCGAAATTTATGATTGCATAAGCGACATCGGTATCTAGTTGCAAATTTTTCCGTCATGTTATCGGAAAAATTCAGAGTACTCTTCCGTTTTCTGACTTTCCTATTCCATGTGAAAAGATGATTCGCTCCGGTTGAGAGACTTGGAAGCTTGCCAGTAATAGCGGTGATTCGATCTGATAAAAATGGCGAAATGAAATTTAATATAATGCTTGGGTGGTGAAAGGGTGTGCAAGAAGAGACCGACTGAGTTTACATTAGGTAATGAAATCTATCTTTGATGCGCTTCGATTAAAACTCTGGACCAAGCCTGCGAAGCTACATATATTGGATTATGACGTCAGAGTCGAAAAATCACACACGAATTCTGCTTTTTCCCCTGCAAATTGTATTTTACTTTGCAAATTGATAAACGACTGTAAAATGTAATTAATCGTAGTTAGAAACCAGGAGCACGTGCAAAATAAATTTTACGTCTGTTTCATGATGAGAAATCAGAATATAGAAATTTATGACATATTTTGTGTTTTCATCGATGATAAGTGATGGAAAGAAAAATATTTTATTTGAAATATATTGCAAGAGAATATTACTTGTGCTTTCTCGCTTTTGACGTCATAATCCACTTTGGCGGCAGTGGTTCAGAGAGTTTCAACCTTTTACACTCTCCTTTCTCTTTTTCTTCCTTCTATTCATTAAATATAATGAGATAAACTTTTGTCTCTTTCATCGCGATGATCAAGGAGCTTTGATTTTATTATATGTACATATATGTGTTAATTTGCATTAACAAAAATTTGCGCGTGAGGATATTTCTATAATTCCTAAACGCGGAGAAATAATTGTTCAAGACAGTTTAAGATAAGCGGGTTGACGACTATCTTTTCAACTACTGTTAAAGATATATCACTCGAGTACACTCGGAAACAACTGATATATCTTGTGATGTGGATTTAGAGATGCTTAAAGATGATTTATTTATTTAATGTTAATCCTTACATATAAAGAAATATTGTAATGTTTTGCGTAAGCCAGTTTGCTACAAGATCTACCGATGTGAGCTGACGAAAGTTAAGTTCTCCGCAAGAATTCTTATTCGCAGGCGGTTGTGATGTGATATCAAGCTTTACGATCTGAGGAACAGTAAAGGGTGCGCAACCAGAAGTTTTCTCGAAGAAATAAATAAAGGAAAGAAATCGCGACGCTGTTACATGCTGATATGATAAATCAATCGTGATGCGTTCATAGAAGGTACAAAAGTTAACATGTTGACAGGCGCAAACAATTATTTCTTTAATTTATGCACATATTCAATATACGCGAGGTTTGTTAAACTTATTGAATGAAATAAGAAAAAGTGATTGTTCCAAAATGAATGTCGAAGTATTTATATTTATAGAATTAATTGATAATTGAGGACTTTTCAGAATCCTTAAGTTTGGAAGATAAACGGATAATTTTGTTTTTTTTTTATCTTCAAGTTGGTTATAGATTAACAGAGATCTCGTTTAACAATAAGATTTAATTATCGGAATATTTAATATATTGGGAATTGGAAAGGTAGAGATCAAAGTAACTTTTCAGTAGGGGATTATTTTTAGTGGGGAAAAATCGATATTACATTTGGCAAGAAATCAATGTTTTGGAAATATATTCGATAAATTGGGTCTGTTTCCAATTTGATAAGTCTTGAATTCTTTTGTGATTCTTATTAATAAAAATCTCGCTGATAATACACGTAAGTGACTAATTGTAAGTTTGATATCACTATTTGTTAAAAAGAGTTTCTCATTATTTTTGCGATCCCGGATGGGTTAAAAATAAATTAGTAGTTATAATAAAATATATTAATAATTATTTAAGAATTATATATCTAAAAAAATCCGTTATTTTTAAATTGTAATTGAATTTCTCATCTTGATATTGCATGGCATTTGAAATTGCTTAATAATAAGCTATTAAATTAAAATCAGAATATGAAATTTATAGATTGACGTATAGCTTCATGTATAAAATTTTATTAGGTCTTTCCATTTCAATACAAAGATCGGGGTTTTACGTTTGTGTATTTGTGTTCGGTACACATTTGCATGTATTTTGCCTGAATTTAATTTTAATTTGGTTTGTAGTTAAAGTAGTTATTAAAGTATAATTATTAAATTTTTTTAAAACAAATTTGTCGTGTGCAAGTAAGAGATATCGTTTTATACAATTCGGTTTTTCGAAAAATTATTCTCCTAAAAATAGCGCGCGTATGTTTTTTTAAAGCCAGACACACAAATTTTAAAGTGTCACTTTCCTCTTGTTTTCTGATTGGATTACTGGATTATTTACCGTTTCTTTCTCGAAGTAAGATAGATGGTGAAGTTATATTCGTTCTTGAGAAAGAAAAAAAAAGTTTGTTACAGATATATTATTATTACGAGAGTTCAAGAAATAGAATTACCGATTTCGATATGATCTATACCAGGATTATCGATCCATACAAAATAGATGGAAGGCTACAGTAGGATTCAGGGCGGTCGGTAGTACGATAATCCTTGACAAATTGCAACCCATTACCATCGAGAGAGGACAATTCTCTTCCCGCGCCCCGCGCCCCGCGACCGAACGTCTTTTCCATTTATACTTTTCCTTGTCTCCTGCTCGGTGACCCAACTCAACTAAACTAACCGTCGTCATTTAGCGGGACAAACGGCGATTCGGGTAAACGTCACAGTTTCATTGCTCCTGGAAAATAAGTTTAGCCCTTTCACGTTACAGATGTTTCGCCCGGCACGCGATAGCTCGAACAAATACGACTGTGTCCGCGCGTCGGTCGCGTACGCATTCGTCAACAGCGACGGGATTGCGAAACATCGACTTTTTCGCGCAGCACCGTATCCATAATATCGATTTACATATCCAGAATATAAATTAAATAAACGTATATATGCATGAATACGTGAATAGATTTTAATATAACTCGTACTGCGCGCGTCGTTATTTGCATCCGGATCGGAAGGCTCGACAGCAAACATAACGATTCGCGAATATTGACGTCCAATTAATCATTACTGTTGCAACAGTCCGTTACGCCCGATATTAGATATTAGCGGAGCAGAAAAGCGATCTTAGATCTCGTTTTCGGGCCTATTTTAGCCGGTGATACATGATGATCCGCGTTTAGGGTGCTCACATCTGTTACGGCTGATCGAGAGAATCGTGAGGCTCGAGGTTTAAGCCGAGGTAGCCGAAACACGGTCCCAAGATATCCGCTTTCGAGCGCCCGATGATTTACATAATGTATACGGGATGCAAATTTAACTGTATCAACGGCACCCTTGTCTACCTTGTGCAAAATCGGAATTCAGCTGAGCGTCAGCGTGTAATTTGCGGGGACCGGCAAAATTTTCCGCGGAAATTTCCAAACGACGAAGCGATCTGATCCGATCCGATCCGCGATGTCCTTAAGCGTCTGCCTCAAGTGTCAGTTCGGCGAAACGCGCCGTTTTCCCGATACACGATATCGGACAATTAGTATTTTTAACATCTAGAGCGTGATATGCATGTGTCGGGTATATATTTATCATTTAAATAGTACGTAGAACAGATATCTCACGTAATGATATTGTTTAAGCAGTAGATATTATTCTATATCTCATATAATAATAGTGTATATGTTTATCATTTAAATAGTAGGTACTATTCTACATCTCATGTAATAATAGTACTGGGTATTGCTATTAAGGGGTGCTACTATTAATTGATAATACTGATAATAAATAAACTTGTAATCAATATCCTTGAGCTGCCAAGTGCAGTTTAGCTTAAATAATGAAGCTCTGGGTAACATTTATAAGCTCCCGTCTTCTTTAAATAATGAGGTAGGATAAATTTTTTAAATTTCTCAACACAATTTTAAATTTTTACTTATACTAATTATTGTTAATTTAATTTATTAAAATAACAATGTAATTGGGAAAGATAAATAGCTTTAAATTCTGATTACGTGTTATTTACATAAAAATTAATTATACAGAACAGATATAGAATCGTATGTATTATTCCAGTAATTAGTAATTATAAACCTTTTCTCTAAAAAGATTGAACTTTGGATCTTCCGGAGTCCGGCTTTAAGAAATGTTGACCTATATTTTTCAGTACAAACTATAATAAAGTATCAGGAAGCATAAGAAAGCATGTAACGTATTTTTAAGCACAATCGAAAGTAATAACGAGTGGATAATAAGTTGGCTTACTTAAAAACTAGAACAATAAAAGGATTGCTCATCTTAGCCTTATCTGCGATTGGATTTTTCATTCCTGTCGTATCATATCCTGTCGTATATTATTTATTAATCCTAACGCCGTAAATATGTAAACGAATCTATAAGGCACGGCGTAAGCATTTTTTTATTTTAACCATTCTGCCCTGACGTTATCCTTCACTTGGCGTAAATTTTAAAAGGAATTTTATTACTTAGTTACGCTCTTCTGCTACATTTCTTCCGTTCTTTCTAAGAAATGGTCGTAAATGCCTTGCAGAACGTTTTACGTCGTACCATCAAGTAACTTGAAACACTTGCAAGATTGTGGTCATGAGTTTAAATATTCATCTTTTTTTTCTTTCTCCCCCTTTCCCACTTCAATATAGACCTGCTGTTGAAAGCAAGTTTACAACAGCTAAAAGACCGTGGGTTTAATAAATTAACCGGTAGTGTGTACCTTAACGCTGGTATCGGCTTTACACCCGACCTTTGCGTTCAACCTCTTACATACAAAATCGCGAGCATATGCGAATTTGTAATTAGCGAGAAACTGTAATCCTAATAAATTAACTAGCCTTGTATAAGTCACACATGTTTGTATCTCTCCCTCAAAGCTCGCGCGCTGGATGCTGCATCGTCCTTCCTTTCCTCTAGTTACGCCACTGCATTATCCCTGCAAATATCGTAGTTTCCCCGAGCGATCCTCGATGGCATCTTGCGTGTGAACGCACCTTCAGCAGCCTGGCTGCAGAAGGTGGGTAACGATCAACACGTATACCGAGATTCGCGCGTGCGCGTCTCCCGTGACGTCATCAACGTATAGCCGCGTCTCCGGGGGGTGGTTTTGGATATCGTTTCTCGATATCTGCATACTCGCGTGCGTCAGCGTGGACACGCCGACCGGCATGATTCGCATTGTCACGCACGGGCACGCTTGTGTCGAACGTGTCTCGCTTTTTTTCCTCCCCTATATACTTTTGTTGGCGTGAAATGTTTTTTTCTCTCCCCTTAATATATTTCGTTACTATATTCGCACGATCCGGAAGGGACGTGTGATCCGCAAATCCCTTAAAGTCCCTTTGATGGATATTTGAGGCATGCACATTTCCTTTCTTTTCGGTACACATCGCGTTCTCATAAAAAGGAATTTTATACGAAAAATTATAAAACGAATTGATGGTTAATTTTACGAATAACTCAGCGAATAACGATGTAGAGTTGATAGCTGCTTTCGTTTGATTAGATAAACGGAAGAGAACGTTACTGTGTGTGTATGGGCGCGCGCGTGAGTATGTAACAACAGTTAGAAACATATAGTTTATAGCTATGCGCACTAAAATTATTAAAATAGTAAATTAATTTAGTTGATAGATAAATGGTAACACTGGATTAGAGCTTTTAATATATTTACTCTTCTTATAAAATGGAATAGAATAGAATAATACTAAATAAAGTATTAGTCTATTCTACACCATATTATTTGAATCTTTGGTTAAAAATTTCTTAAGAAATTGCATAAAAACATTTTTGAAATATTGAGGCATGTTATTTGAGTATAAGAAATATACGATAATTGTGTAAAATATAAGTGTGACAAACACATCATAAAGACGTATAATCAGTATACATACAACCAATACATCTCGATAGATATAAATTAGAATAATATAATAATGTAAAATTTGGATATAATTAATATAATAGATTAATATAAGCGAGGAATATCTAATATAATAGATATTATCCTATAGGATAATAAATATTAGTACTTTTTCTCCTTGTTTTTCTCTCTTTTTTTTTGCTAACGTTTTATTAAAAAGAATATTTTGTACATTAACCTCATTTGATGTTTGAATCACTGGTTATAGGTACTGATATTTTAGTCTATTACTCCAGCTACTTTTTACGATCGTTAACTATATCGCAGATAAAGATGGCACCCATTAACCGCAGGTGTTCGTGTTCGATAATTGTTTTAATTTATGAATTATACGGCAATGGAAGCTCGACGATGCGGTACGATGGTCATGCTGAAGTTGATTTTGGGTCAAAACGCAAAAAATAAGAAAAATACAGGAAATATAGGATAAAATATAGCATTATTAATATTTAGTAATAATATTTAGAAAAGAAATATTAAGGATATCAATTTTTAGAACTGCAAATTTAATATACTTATACTTTTTCAGCATATACTTCTTCTTTCTTATTATAGAATAATTTTATTCTTCATAAAAAAAACTAAGATATTTGTGTGTTAAACCTGTGGAAAATTTGCGGAAAAAATGGCGTTTTTCATAAAATCGGGACAAAAATATTTCAATTTTCGTTAATGAATTTTTGTACATAAAATGCTCTAAGAAACAGATGCTAAATATGCGATACACTCGACGCGAATTTTTTCTTATAAACGATGCGACGCGACGGCGACGCGACGGCCGTAAATCCTCCTGCAGAAGGATAATTGCTGGAATGAAAGAAAAAAAGATTGCCGAGAATCGTTTCTGTTATCCGGTTGGCAATTATTATGGCGAGCGCGACGGGAAACGAAGAAGTTTCCTGATCTGAAATCGCGATGATAGGCGTTAGCTCAGTAAGACGGTAATTGGAATTATCGAGCTTGTCTATCAATGACCGATGAAATAAAGAGGAATAAAAATCAGTGGATTGAGATAGTTTTACATATACATAAAATTGTGATAAACTATGATTTAAATCAATTTTAATAGCTCTAACACTACGTGATTTTTATTTGCAGTTAACAACTTACATTATTTTTATAATTATATTAAGCTAATATAATTATAAATATAATATAAAATGAAATATATGTATAATTTACATTTTTTGTGCAATATCTTTTATAAGGCCGATATCTAAAAAATTAAAGTAATAATATATTATTATTATTATATTATGGATTTACACAGTTAGATTTACAATTTAGAGTCTTCAACGTTTAGAATTTCTACAGTCTTTAATTCGGCCTTATTCTTATGAAAAACTGTATGAGTTAATAAATTTTATCGTTCATAGTTATACATAAAACGCGAAGTTCATCGACTGCAACGAAGCTTCAACAACAGCGTCATTTTCGACGGTAACTTCGCCCGGAGACCGCGTGTTAAGCCGGCTGAACAAAGGCGGATAAAAGGCAGATGTATCTCGGGGAAGTTGGACCCGGTCGATAAACTTGCGTTAAATACGCCGACGACGCGGATTATACCTCGACAATTAGGAAGTTTCTACGGCACAAATGGAACTCTTGTTCGCGTTTAACGTCAAGGCGGATCGCGGAGGTCAACGAGTTTGTCTCTCGAAGCGTTACCGGGAAACATTGTTAGTAAAGTTGCACAAATGAAAATATAAGATATAACATTTGAATTATATATATATATACGTTTTGTATATAGGAACTGATTTCGCCATAAATTTCCGTCTCAAGCTTAAACCCCGAAGTTTGAAAGAACAGCATGGTAGACTCTGTTTCATACTTAATTGCCTCTCACGATTCAATAAAATTAAAAAAAATTTATATATATATATATATTTGCCTTCTGGAAAATCCCAAGGATTCTTGGATTTATCATCGTTGTAATATTTCATTGCCTAGACACCATTCTGATTATTGGACACTTCAAAAGATGACCAATCTGTATCTTAATCTTTTATATTTCTTACGTCTGACGATTTTGTCATTTTTACTGTATTACTTGGCTCTTTAAATTTTTATAATTTTGTTTTAAATTTTTATGTTTATTTTTAGCATAATATCCCGATTTAACTTATTTTTGGTGTCAGTATCCTATATTCTCCTTTCTATTTTCTAATATTATTTTTACTAATCGTCTTTTAATAATCATATTGTATTATTTTGATGTTAGTTATGCTTGGCTTATCCTCTATTTTACATTTCTCTTATAACTTTGTCGAATAATCTAATTAGAGGCTGCAAAAGGTTGTACTTTGTTACTAAGCGAAGCGGAAAGAGTTAATAATCTTCTAAATGTCGCTCCCTCGTTTCGCCGATATTAATATTGAGATTTCTTCGAGGCATCCGATGTTCCGCTTTGAAGAAAACGTATGTTTTTATTCCTGATTGTAGTGTTTTTCCGTCAATCCCGATATTAATATTTTTCTCATTCCTGTGCGAAGCACAGGATTAACGATACGACATACACTGAGAATAGATAGATCTCAGCAGAGGAATCTCTTTGCTTTTCATTCATTGTTTTACGTCTGTGACGTACCTTTGTCATGCGCTCTAAGCTCTTCATATTATCTGGTGTTTCACGGTGTAAGAAGATTAGACTCTACGCGCGAACGCAATGGTGAAGCGCATCAGTAATTATTATTACCTTTCTTGTTTTGCCATCCGTTGTTATGATCACATGTTCACCTCTCAATATCCTCTCGATATCCCAATTTTGTCAATAAATACAAGTTTCTCTTATTAATTGGCTCGTTGCTGTCGAGCAGACGTTCCGTTCGACAGACTGGTTGGTTGGGAATGTCCGTTGCCTATCTATCAGTGAGCAGGGAGTGGACGAATGTCAACAGGCCTCGCCCGCTGGGACAAACACTGTTCAAGGCTTTGCCTCGCTCCAGCTTCTGAGCGTCTAACCGCGAGCTTGTTTGATTAGAGACCCGTTAACGCTACTACCTGACGCGAGCATTGCTCCGCTAATATTAAAGTTCGAAGGTTAAGCAATAGCCTCTCGTCGAGGGGAGGCTAGTAAGCTACTGCTTATTTCTGCATGCCACGGACGGCGGTGTCTCGATTTATAAGTTTATTAATATCGCGTGCGCCAGTTACGTTGCGATGAGGATAGGTCATGTCGTCCCGTTTAAGATTTCACGCTCGCGTCCGGCACTGTCGGGCTCAGCGGTTCTAACGCTAAAAGAATAGGAAGCCCTTCCTCGTGCGCTCACTTTTGCGCGGCTCGTTTAGATTGACCGATTGCCGCCGGAGGATTATTCGGTCCGGCTTCCAATCGTCTCGGCTGAAGCCTCTATATTTGCGCTCGCTATCGATTTCGTAATTTCCCGTTTAATCGACTAAATTTGTAATAATCGACCGTCGCGACATCGATTATTTTTCGTCTAGGAAACGAAGGGCCGCTGCAGGCGCTGCATCAAATCCATTTAGTTCGCAATTGGACGTAGATCAATTCGTTGAATCGAAGATCGAGCTATCTTTATCGGCTTCCGTTGAGAGATTTGCCTTTCCGTCGGTTTTACGCGTCTCTCTCTCTTCCCTTTCTCTCTTTCATGCATCATCACTGAAACATCTTGTTAATCCGCAGCCAGGGATGTCGCCGCCCTCCGTAAACTCGTAAACTCGACGATGCTTGAGGTGCAGGTGTCCTCGCAAAGTATTCTTAAGAGCATTCAACTTTTCACAACGATATCGGCGACTCCAGGTGTAGGTTGCCACTCGACCTTTTCAACCGCTTTTCATCTCTCTTTGTCTCTCTCTCTTTCTTTCTCTATCTGTTTTTCTTTTTTTCTCTTTGTTTCTCCTCTCTTTTGCTGTGTATCATTCAACATGAAATGTAGTTGACCATCAAATATGAGTTGATTATCGAGCGCCATCATCCTGAGTGTATGTGTGTGTGTGTGTGTGTGTGTTGCCCTTTTTTTATAATAACGTATAATACGATTGAAAGGTGCGCGACAAGAATGGATTTTTATGCTGATTTTGCAGTTTATGTGTCCATCAATGATGCGGATGTCATTCAATAAGTCGAATCGACTCGCGTCGGGCTCTTCAAAAAAATGTAACCGCGAAAACAAACGTTGAAATTGTACGAAGATACACGGATGCGAATTATTACGATTTCGCTCGGATTGCTTTTGAAACGTTCAGAAATTGAAAAGCGGCATATCACAAATTAGATAACGCATCCAGAAGATATTGCGCAGATCGCGAGTAGTTATAGCATTGATCGCTCACCGCGCGGATGTCGAAAAGAAAGGGGAACATGAAACAATCGCCAGTGAACATCATATCGTGACGGATATGCGAGAAAAATTTATGGGTTCATACTAGGTTTGAATAACTGGTATACATATATCTCTCCTTTATCCAATTTATTTATTACACCGCGGCGTGTCGAAATGCGATGAAGATTTATCGGCTTAGTGATCCGCTCAGGTTACTGAACACTATCTCTTTTTTTTTTCCTATAATAATCCCTCGTCGATGATGATCTTTGTTGCGGAGAATAATAACCTATCACTTGCAAAGATTTTTTTTTAGCTTTTTCTGACTTGTATTCAAACGCATTATTTTTATCAACTTAATTAATCAATTAGCGTGAAATATATCCGAGAAACGAATTATTTGTAAAAATAAAAAAAAACGTATATTATTAGAATGATTATTATTGAAATTCGTTATGGTGATATGAATCTTTTATACGCGGAAATTAGAATAAGATACTGTTTTAATAATAACAATTTTTAAATGACATGAAATTCTGTCTTATTGATGATGATTGATTTTTTATTGCGGCATATTGAATATATGAAACAATATCTATAATAATTCATAACAATATAATTTTCATAACAATAGAACTTTTTGATTTGTTTTTTTCTGAATTTATATCTGGACACTCGCGATGTCTTTAATTTCTTTGAGAAGAGGTCAAAGATGTCTGTAAATCGATATATTGTTTTTTGCACCTATCTGTCGAGCACTTAATCCTTGGTTGTATCATCGGAAAAAGACTTAAGTTTTGATCAAACAATTGATCAAACAATCCTAAATGAAGGATACATCATTATGTCTGCTAGTCCTTTTCGACGCTTTTAATGTAACGAACGTATCTGTCATAATACATACTTGTGTCAGGCTTATCTGTCAAAGTATAGGCTTATCTGTCATAATACAGACTTGTGTTAGACTTATCTGTCACTTGGTACACAATGGATTTATCAATTACGCCTAATTTTAATAGTGATATTTTTACCGATTATAATACGATAATTACGACAGCAATTATAACGGTAGTTATAAATATTTGGTGCTTTCTCTTTCTTTCCTAGTTTGTCTGCTCGTTTTAACTGTCACTTTGTTATAATACATTCCATTTACTAGTCACGAATAATTGCAGAGACCTATATTCAATTTATCTCTCTCTAAGGTAGCGAATGCTTAGTTTATCTTCCCGGGAGACAAAGTGTATCAAAGAGTTAGATCTATCATCTTTTTTGTAATTCTTGAGATGTTCTGAAACAATGTACGATACCTGAAGAGGCGATATACACTGTGCACGATATCCAGTAATAATATTATATTGCACATAATAATGTTGCACAAAATCGCATTTAAAGTTACACGAATCGTACTAACACGAGTTAGTGGTAAATCTGATTAACTGAATTTTCCTCGTCACTCTCCGCAATAGATAGGTTAGGTAGAATTAATCCTAGGCAGGGATATCGTGTCGCTAATCTAGAATTAGTTATATAACCCCGATATCAACGTAACTTAGTTATAAAGAACCTCTCATGTTTGTTCACGGGTACGTGGGTCTGACAAAAATTGAATAATCTTCACCTACAAAGTTGCCAATTCTCTGAATAAAAAATACTCTCGAAAGAAATAGCCTTAACTTTTTGGAAGAAAACTTAAATTCTATTGTGAGCCATGCATTATGTATACATACAGTTCAATGGTATATTCATTTTCACTCGTAACTTGGGAAATAAAAGGGATTATTTTTTTATTAAAGTTTAAAATATCAAAGTGTTATAAAAATCTTACGTTCTATATATAAATCTTGTATCTATATTTTGGTAACATGACCTGCTCTCACGTTTTAATATTAGGATAGTAAATATTTCACGTCTTAAGTTGCGTGACTAAAAAAATATGTCTCAGATTGCGAAGAGATTAATTTTACATAGTTCGGATATTCGAGATGATATTCAATTTATGCTATTCACAAGCAATTTTAATAAAAATCTGAAGATTTCCAGAGCTTTTAACAATAAAACAAGCATGTAAACTGTGACATGATGTAACTATTTGTAACATATTTTTTTAAATTAACATAACTTACAATTCTTATTACTACAACTCATCTGTTAAAAAAAATTTTTTTTAAGTTTAATAAAAAGGATATTCTTATACCTTTTTTGCCAGTAAAATGTAGAATTTTTTAAGTACGAAGTACGCGCGAAACAGTTTGCCACATGTTGTATACTTAAGTGCTTGGATCGAACTGCAAAATCGACAAATCGATAGCTTACCTACCTAATGCGCTAGATTACTTACCTTTAAATTATTTTCCACTAGGATTGCATCAAGGATTATATTATCGAGATATAGCAGCATGACAACAATGCATATAATGATTGATCTCTTAAAGACGATTTCTGTTATAAGTTGTACACATATAGAGTGTCATATACAATTTATCTATAATTATAGTTAAACTATACATTTTTTAATTAATTAAAAATCTATCGCTAGCAAAAATTATATGTCTCTCTTTTTCCAATATAACTTTTTACTCCAATATTCTTTTCTCATATATCTTGAATTTATTATTTTTGGATTAAAGTTTTATTAAAACAAAGTTTACTTACAGAAGTAAACCTTTGAAGATTTTATTTTATGAGATAACTTTATGTAAATTTTGATACGTTAGATACAAATATGGAAGTCAATTTTTACCTAATCGCCTTATCCGGTATATTATCTGGTTCAGTGAAATTTAGGACACGGATGGATCTAGCTTATTTTCCTTTGTGTGCGGATAATCTGTTGGGAATATGCGGGAAACACCGAGCATATGTTCGTAACACGTTCTGTAGCACGCGGAGTTACATGAATAGAAAATATCGACGCTAGGGGCAAGTATAAGTCGACGATATATCGCAGTTTTCTCTGTATCTACCAAATCCTCGACGCGACTTTCTCGGTAGGAATATCGATAGACGCATTGACAAATTGCATCGATAAACTGTTCAAAGTCGATAAGATGTGTAAGAGGCATTTTATCACATTGCGTCTTTTCATCATATTGCGTGTTGCTCCATAATTTTGACTCATCTCTTTTAGAAATAAAAATGAATTAGTTTGGAACGAAAGCGTGTTCGCGTTTCTTCTTTCCTGTTTCTTGCTGTTTACCTCTATTTCTTTGCCGATGCACACAATAATGGCTTCTGCTTCTGCTTTTTTCGCCGCTATAAACGAGCGAGATGTGCCTGCATCTCTAATCTGATCGTGCACTCGGAAATTGATAAAAGCGGTTTATTCGACCGAAAGCAAGTTTGCGTTTACGCGCAAAATTCTCAGCTAGAACGGCAACTATTAAGCGAGGTAGATATGCAAATAAAAGATGGGTAAACTCAATTAAAATTTACACAGTCTCTTGAAGTTTGTGAGTGTTTACGAGGGATAAAAATGTAATAGTAGGAACAAATAATTGAAGATTGACGTTTATTAACAATCTCATATGGCATACAAGATTTATTTTTCACACCTCATCTTATATGTGTATAATGTGTATATATATATATATATATATATTTGTTTTGTGCGCCGCTTGCATGTTCACATGCATAAAAGAGGGATGATTTACAAAGAATGGATTCGGGTGTGGTCATTCGCCAACAAAACCACACCCTTATCTATGTTGTAGCAGGGATAAATAATTAAGCACGTGGTTAATATCGATCCGGAAAATTGAATTATTCGCATGGCCATGTAGTACGAACTTCCAAAACTTATCTACTTTATTAAATTAAATTTTTATATTATTACACGGCACATAGTCCTATCTACCGGCGAGAGATTTGGAGATCGTCGTCAAAGACAATATACACAGCTGCGCATTGATATACTGGTCCCCTTCAAATCCGCCGTGAATTATAAATGAGAAGGGGGAATATGATATGAAGGGAAGAACGTTTTCTCTTCTTTCTTCTCTTCCCCAAGATGATACGTATATCTAGATATTATTCTGCTTGTACCTGCACGATTGAAACAGCAGGTGGATAATCTGTCTTGAAAATATCTCGATGTTCTAAAAATCGAATAATGGAAACATTCCAATCATTCGTCAAGCATCCTAATTTTCTATGTTATATTAAGTGATCTAAATAAGAGAAAGATAATAGATTATGGTTGAGGTTAAAGAAATAAAATAAACTAAATAAAAATATTTCTTAGATCGTCAAATTATCTAGGCAATCTAAGATGATCTAATTTAACATCGATTCCTTTATCTCCAATATTGATTTTACTATTTTTATATTTTTTAATCATAATTTTTTCATTACTTAATCTAAATTATTCAAATCAAGTAATGTTGCAAAATCGATGCTTTGAGCGAAATTATTGACGTTCGAGTTATCAATTAAATCGAGTCAATTAATGTAGCATCTAAAATCTGAGATTGTAGAGCTTGCCTCGAGTCTTTATTACATGACGATCATTTGGCTGAAATTTGTCTTGCCGTACGACAGATAGAATGACTATTCTTTCGTTGCTATCCTTGAGCTTGGTAGATTGGGGTACTGAAAGCGTGGTGAATGGGGAACGGCAAAGCAATGGAAGAGTACGGAGCAAAGTGTAAGAGACCGAACAGACCGCGTTCGAATGGATGCTGGCTCTTTCTCGTAGGCCGATATCGATCCGGTCTCGCGACCGACCGATGCTAAAGAAAAGCTAAGGTCGCGGTTACGACTGTCCGCAAACAAACGCAACGCTCGTAAATCTCGTGCGGCTCGTAATTCTTACTCGCCCGGCAGAGATATTTCACGAGTGATTAGAAAATAAAGCGGAACTTCTTGCGGCGCTTCTGAGGACAGTTTGCTTGCTTTATTAGTGCCGAAGTGTTATTAAATCTTTATCGTAAAATTTAAAAAAGTATAATAGAATCGCTAGCCATCTTTTCGAACAGATACTAAAGTTTAAATTAAGAAAAGCAATAGTTATTTCAACATTGAGGCATTACTTAGTTACAGAGTTATTTAACTTCGAAAATTACACGATTATGGCCAATTAAATCTCAAGGATGGAAATAAGTAACAGAACCTTGTTTTCTACACGTAGTTAAATTTATAACCAGATTTTACTTTAATATAATTTTAACATAAAACGTAATTATCAAGAAATATTGCAATATTGAAAGTTAAAAACTTGTGACGCACAATAGTTGCGCGTCGAGCTTTTATGAAAAATGAAAAATATATTGCATATTTACTGCACCACCTATAGCCGAAAAGGACACTCGATGGTTCTGACAACATCGTCGATCAAACGATTTTTATAATTTAAAATCGGGATATTTTTATGAAATTCAAAAAGTTTAGATAGGATTTTTCAGTATTATCTGCAATTTTTCTAATGAATGTCTACTCTATATTGAGAATTACTCTCGAGTTTCTCGTATTTTCTGGAAATGAAAATGTCTGGAAAAACTTTTATCATATAGGAGCGCCAGTAGGTCCTCCGAGAGTTCATCATAAATTTTTTGACTGAGGTACCTTATAAAATTCTCGCGTACAATCCGGTTAGCGGAGGCAGACGTGTGGAAATTTTTTGCCCGTTAAAAGCTCTTAGTCGGGACGGTAAACTCGTGCTATGTTTTCGCGGATGAAGCAACAAATTCTTAATGGATCTCTTATGGCATAATTTCTTTTGGCCACGTGATATGTCGATGGAAGAAACGGAGATTCGCAGCGGGGCAGGAAGGTGTACTTTATCACAATGAAACCGTGGCACGAACGGAAATGGATTCCGGCGATTACGAGGCTCTAGTTAGTAGTGGTTACTACAATCACCTACTCACCCGATTCTATCGTCTAATTATAGCTAGTTAGCCGCGGACGGATATTGTGTCATTTGTTCCAAATAAAAAATTCATGAAAACGTATATTAAAAAATCGCTCTCGAAATCTCTTCTTCTCTTCTTTATTTATTTATTCGTTACATCAATTTTATGTTATTTTACAGATATATTTTTGTTTATATTTTATTTTATCTTTAATTAATCGCGTAGGACGTGTGCACGTAAACCTATATCTATAAATAGATTGCAGCGCTAATCTGACAGGCGACTTTAATCGAATGCGGTTTATTTAATACGCGAAGTTCTAAATGAATTATTTTTTCTATTAATATATTTTTCTAACACAATACAATTAAATGCATTATATTCTTTCTCTTTTAGCGCAAACACAAAAGAAATCAAAACTTTTTATTCTCATAAAAGAAAGTTTTATTGTCTCTCTTTTTTTTGTACTACAAACAGTAATTCAAACTTTCCGACATATGAATATCCCTCTTCGTGTTTAGGCTTCTCGATCAAAATCTGCGACAATAAGATCAAGATAAAAGCAAACCCTTGAATGACGGGAGAAAAAAAGTTAGGGGCAAAGATAGAGTGTTCGGATCTACGAAACGTATCGGTCCATTGGCCACAGGAAACTCGCGTGTTTTTGTTCCAAGGCACAGTTTTCTTCCTGTTTCGTGCCCCTACTGTAGCACTCTTCTCAAACCATTCTCCGCGCCGAGTCTCCCCGCGCCGTGCGCTCCCGGTTTGTTCCCGACAGCGTCATCCAATCCTCTTCATGCCGGCCGCTCCGTTCTCGTGCACACAAAAGAAACCCGCGTGGTCGATGCTGGAACTCGTCATATATAACATACGCGTGGATAGGATGGACGATGGGAATGACGAGGAATCAAACAAATGAACTGCGCGGTCAGTATTGAGAAAGAGACCGCACGCTCGGAGATGACGCGTGCACGCAAACAAACATTTATTTATTTAACGTTCCAGTTAACGCTCAAGTTTAAGTTTAAGAGGATTGAGCGTGCGGATGATGATAATTATATTCGAAAATTGCGTTCTCTTGTTAGAAAATATTTTATTGCGTATCCTATATAATTCCAAGACTTTAATTATGACGCACGATTGAATAATATGATACTTGTGTGCTCAATACAATGAGAAGAAACAAGGACGAGTTTCAATGTCTAAGAATCTTTTTTTTTTATCATCCATTCCATTGCATCATCATTACACTACATTTTACGAGTTAACGATTCAAATGATAGACGTCGAAACGACGTCAGTATTTGTTTCGTCCTAATTGTACTAATTAGTCCTAATTGTACTGATCCTAACAAACAGGCTTAAAAAATGCGACAGTGAAGCTGTACGGTAGAATATAAAATTACTTGTGCGAGAATAAAATTACCAAGTATCACGCGCCTCATTTTGTGCGATCATAAAGCGGCACTTTTCACGTAAACGTGAAAGTATGGCGCGATAACGCGCGAAATAATTTCGTTTCTCAACTAACGGTCGTCACAAAGAGATAAAGCGGAAAGACAAACGAATGCGTCAAAGTGTCGGTGAAACGAGCGATGAAAACGATTGTACATACGTAACGCTTCGTTCGAGCGTTAGGGGAGACAGAGATATCGCGGAGTATTCTACGTATGTACGTATGAAGAAACGTTACCGCGACGGGATCGCGGTAACCGTTATCGTTACCGTGAAAGCGCTCTACAGGAGGACACAGCTAATCCGGAAGAGATTCGGCTGACTGGACACATTATTCGTGCGAACTTCTCCACGCGAGACTCGACAGTCGGCGCGGGTGCTATACGGAAATTTCTCGGAGGTCGAAGAACGCGGTGTCGGGCGAGAGAATGGAAATTGGGAACAGATGTTGGCGAGTTCCAGCGACAGTGTAATTTCGTCATTTAACTGCTCTCCAGATCTCTATAATAATTTTCACGTACACTGTCATCCAGAGCTTTGGCCCGGGACTTTAATATAGTGATATAATATTCAGGACTGAAAATATAATTGACGTAATTTACGGCGCGAGATAAAATCGGTTGCGAATACGAGAGTTTCGAGAGGTTGGCGAACGTTCGGTGAAGATGACAATATGACGATTAAAATATAAATGGGTATACGTCGTTCAGTTTACCTATATTTTTAACGCCCTGTTAGATATATTTTTCTTACAAAAGGGGAGAACGAGGGAAGTACTCGCGTCAGTTTTTTTTTTGTGTAGAAATATATAGAGACGTTTCTTTGATATCACCGTCAATAAACAGCAATAGATATCTACAATAAGTAATAAGTAATATCTATAGTAGGTGGCAGCAACAAGATATCGGAAGCTACCTATAATGGGATGGGACTTAAATTTCCGGCATTTTCTCGAGAATTCGCCCTGAGACATGAAAACGAATCTAAAAATTCATTCGATTTATCTGAAGTAACGTTATGACGGTACTATACGTGACGCAGAGATGTATTTGTCGATATCAAAGATTTATCTATATAAGAATCAATATTTCTTAATAAACATTCCTCCAAATTAATAGATAACAAAACAGGAAGAACAATGCAAATGTTTATAAACGTTTAAAGAACAAGATATTTTAATTTTTTTAAAGCACTTTTTAGATAGTTTTAGACATTTTTAAAAAAAAAATATTGTTTTTAATTATATTCTTTGCGCTTTTTGCGATTAATTTTATTTATCTTTGCAATTTTTTACGTAAAGTTTTTCCATTGTGACGCAAAACAAATATTGAAAAATAAATACATGTTTTTGGCAGTTAAATCAATGCGTCAAACGCGAATATCAATTATATTTGAATTTGTGATTTGTTTTAAATATAACATGACTACTATTTTTCATTTGTCTTATATTTTATATCTCTCAAAATATCAAATAATTTCCTCTCTCTCTAATTCTGCTCTGCATTTTCTCTGTATATCTCCGATATCAAGGTAATATTACACGTTGCAGAATTGTATATTGCGGGTTTGAGCCGATCTTATAATACATCCTCTAAAAATAGTAACGGTGTAAACAGTAGTCTTTAAGCGAGCAAAATGGTTACGTTAGAAACGCCCACTACTAATGAAATTAAATTGCATCTGTGACGGAGGAAATGCGATGGAGAACTCGGTGAGGTAGGGTGAGATGGTAAAGAGAAGGGTGATAATGTGGTTGCAAAATCATCGGCGCAGTCGACGCGAGCGGCAAATTAATTTTCCTGAATTATGCATGGACAATTCTATTGCAATCTGGCGCACGAGTTTCGACATTTGCAGTACCAACGGTATCACCATTTGCATGCGCGAATACGTCGATTATACAGCGATAATTTTTGTTGAAGCGGGCGCGATTGATATTTATTAATGAAATGGGACCGAAATATCCGCGAGCTCAAGTAATTAAGTTACCATTCGTTTTTGAACCGTAAAATCATCGATAAAACATCGCTAAAAGAAAAGATGTAAAGTTTATGAACTGTTTTATTTTGAGTTGCGTCACACACTTCCTACACGTGCTCTTTCAGCGTCTCGATAATAATCGATGATGTAATTAACAGAAAGCGGAAGAAAGCTTTTTATTATTGGAACAACATATAATTAATAATTAATTAATTATGAATGATAATTTATTTTTAAGAGACGTAAAATATCGGAAAGTTTCTTCAAGTTATTAAAAGACGAATGAGAGATATTTTTCATTTATATTCTTTAAATAATAAAATTAATTACGTACGCGTAGCAATGAGAAAAGTATACGATAACAATCTGTAGAACAGCATACAAATATATGTTATGAACAAATATTTCAATGATGTTTGATAAAAAGCGAAAGCGAAGCGGAGAATTATAATGGAGTGGGACAGTACCGATCGCCTTTCGCTGCTTATAACGCAAGCCTTCGAGAATTATATTTCCAGTGGCGTAATGTCATATTGAATTTTTTTTGTACCAAGAAGTAGCGAGAAGCCTGGTTAATTTGGACAGAGATATCTTTCGCTAATTTCATTCGTCGCGTCTCGAGTCATTGTCTTCACTATTTCAGTACTGGATGACATTTTCGCCATCCTTCGGCATTCGAACTCGAAGTGATTTACATTTATAATTTCCTAACTTACATGGAAATAATGGGAAAAAGTTTTGGACGCGAATAGAATGATTTATCTACATTTGATTACTTAAAGTGTAACGTGAATATTATTATTGAACGATTACAAATTTTAACAAGATAATTATTCTTCTTCTAAAGAAATATATGTTGTTTTATTAACTGTAAAAAGCATAATGTTTTCGGTAATTATGCAGAGATAGGCACTCCCGACTTCGATAATTTTGAAATATGTTAGCAAGGTCATCACATAGAGTAATATTGTGAAAATTTGCAGCCGACTCTCGTTGATTATTAAAAAGATATTAACAAATATAACTGAGAAATACAACAGTTTGTGTCAGTACTAAGGGAAGTAATTTGCTGATATGTGTGTATAAACAGTAACACATGTGGGTGGGGGAAGGACTACCGCCCCTCCCCCGCAAGCAGGGGTGGATGGGGGTGGACCTACACTCATATCAGCAAATTACTTCCCTTAGCACTGACACAAACTGTTATATTTCGTTATATATTAAACTTTTTTTGTTAATAACTTTTTAACAAACAATGATCCATGCAGCGCCGGCTAAAACCTTTTGAAGGTTACTCAGGGTGATGACCTTGATAACATATTTCAAAGTTATTGAAATCGGGAGTGGCTCTCCCTATCTTTGCGTAATTACCACTCTTTCTTTCAACACGTTCAATTCACGTATGTGCGAGGTGTAGGAACCACTGTGCTTTATCTCCCAGGTAAAAGGATCCCCCTTTTATCCTCATTTTGACGTCACTGTACGTTTTGTAGGGCGTGTCAGCCGAATTCTGTTGAATGAAGGGCCGACTGATGTAATCTTACGAATAGGTTGCCGACACGTCCCGGCAAAATTTGAAGTTACGACATTGTTTCAACGCCAGTAAGGTGTAAAAGTCAGCGTCCGCCGCAAATTCTTTCAGCCGCCTGCGTTATGTCTGTCCGTGCCCTTTTATCCCGGGACGTCCATTATGCCGCAAGTTCAACGAATTATTCGGCGAGCAAATAGCCACCCATTCTCGTTCTCATACTTTCATTTCCGCCCCAGTCCTCTCTTCCATCTGTATTCCGAATTTAGCGCTAAATGCGGCTGTCCCATTCTCACCTCGCGGCGTTGACGTTAAACGCATTTATCATGTTACACAAATAAAACACAGAATCAAACGGGAGAGAGGGGAAGGCATGCCAACGTGTGACGTTGAAGGGAGCAGTGAATGTGCAAGTTTCCTCTAATACGATCATTTTTGACTTCGTGCAAACTGATGCCATATTTTAATTACGACGACGCACGCTAATTTATTTGCGTTTATTTAAAATTATGGTATGTTATAATGTGATAATGTAATAAAATTTTATATCTACTATATTTTTTGTACTTATAAAGACGACGTCTTTGTCTTGGCGCATAAGTAAATGGCTGCGTAATGGATTCTCTTTAATTTTCTTTTCTTTTACGGAACGTACTTTCGCACAGTTCTTCAAATTGTCATCTTTTCTCTTCATTCCATTCGTTAACCTCAACAAGAATTGAAGTGATTAAGCAGATTTAGATAAAGATGAAATAGATTTTAAATTCTTTTAATACGTAATTTAGTTCAATTATTTTATATCTTATTATTTTATTGTTAATCTAATATATACTAACTACTATAATACGATTTTGTTACTTATTTACCACAAAATTAATTAAAGGTCATAAAAGTCTTTATTTCGTAGATGTTTATAAACTAAACGGCTATTAATACTTTGATAATGACATAATACCCATTCTTTTCTATTTTCGTCGTTACTGCGTGGTAATTTGTTTACTATTCAATTTCCTAAGAACCGATAATTAAAATTTCCATGTAGATCGTGATTATGTTCACACATCAGTATTGGCCTAAAAAGGAATCAATAAATTTCTTTCATATTCAAACGTTATTAAAGGGGTTGATGCGACATTACAAATTACAATATTACATCATGCCAACGCTTTTGTGGCTCGAGTACTTTACTGGTTAGTCCAAGGGCACTACCGCGATCAAAGGGCCGGTTTTGCACTCAATAGTTTTCGCCGCACATATAAATCTTGCCGTTTGTTCACTCGACCGTAGAATCGCACAAGGAAGGTCAGAGGTTAAAGTAATCGCTGATTGTCGCTAGTCACACCGTGATATCCGTCTTTCTTTCCTTCAATTGCGACAATTGTAACCGAGAGATTGTTGAACAAATCAGATAGTTCTACGTAAGTCTATAGCGTAAGCACATAATTTCACAAATTAATTTTTTAATGTATTATAAAATAGCAAATATTGGGCATGCATCTTTGAATACATGGATTAACATGTGATCTAAATGTAACATCTCTCTAAAAATTGCTTCTTTATTATGTAAAACGGAAAATGAGGGTGGTTAAGGGACTTTGCAATTTTGGAATTTTGAAAGTAAACTAGAAACTAGCTTCTTATGTAATTCTTCTTTAACAAGGGTATAGCATTTTTAACTTTGTGATTACATTGAGAAAGTCAGTACTTTAATATTATCTTATTAAATTATATTCTTTGGGAAGGAACGTGCAGCTTTAAATATTTCAGATATTTAAGTGAGCACATTAATATAAAATTCTTCAAGCCTTTGCTCAAAAAATCTTCTCTGATTAATTAGAATTGATAAACATTAATTGTACAACTGAAATAAAATTCTGTTTTTTATTGTCTCTAAATCAGAGGTTTGAAGATGAACTACAGAACGAAATATAGTCTTTATAATTAGATATATTTTTCTGGGAAAAATTGAAAATTATACAGAACGTTATTCTTACTAGAACAAGACGTCTTCTACGCAGGGTACAGATTAAGTTTCGTCCGTTATGACGTCGGAGAGATCAACTCATCGACCCGAATGGCTATGGCCTAATTCAAGATGTCTCGTACAGAAAAAAGAGAGATCAATCTTGTTCGAAAAATTATTTTTGGAAAACTAATCGGATATTATCGGCTGTTGTTCCGAGTTGAAAATTAATTTAAAAAAAATAAATAAATAAACTTTTGAGAAAAAACATATTTTACAATAGTTTATAACATATACATATATGTGTATATATTAATCTTTTATTGTTCGTTAGCAACATGACTAACATATTAATAAACGTACATATGTATAGAATAAATGAAAAATGTATAAATGAAAATGTAGAGAGGAGATAAAAACAGATAAAAAATACAAACAAATAATTAATTTATTATCAAAGTATTAATAATCGTTTAGCTGAAAGTGGAAACTAAAAATTATTATCAATTCAATCTTTATTTCTCTCCCCTTCCGGGGTTGGAAAGGCGTTTTTTTTTTCAGGAAAACGTAACTAAAAATTATTATAATTTTTAATAAAATGTAATGTAAATGGGTAACAAACTCTTATTTTGATTTATTTTAATTAAATTTATCTTTATGTAAAATTTAATAAAATATAATAAAATATAATATAATAAAAATATAATAAAATAAAATATAATATAATAAAGATATAATAATTCTTAATAAAAATTAAGTACTATTTTTTTTATGTATTTGTGATATTAATAATATAACATGTGACAAAGTATTACTGCAGGTTATGTTGTTAATGGCTCCAGCTTTGACCTATTTTCAGACATCGTTGCTTATTGACCGAATAAAAAAGGCATTCTGGAGGCTTAAGAACGATGGCTGTATAGAAGGGACTGGGCTGGTCGACTTGCCAATTCCTAATCACCAGAACTTTAGCGCGGAAGCCGTCCTTAAGATCGGATACGATTAAATTAATCTGAAAGGGATTATTGTCTCATGAAAATCTAGTCAACGAAAGCTTTGTGATCCATACTAATTTAGCTTTTCGACTTTGACGAAACGGCAGATTCGATGCTTCTTCAACAAGATCGTTTTTTAACGACTTTATTCTTTATTTCTAACTTGCTTTATATATCACCCAGGTCGGCAAATTACATTTAACGATCACGTGCAAAACATGTATCTCAGTTCAACGTCACATTTCCCCATATACCGGTGCGAATATTGTATTTATAATTTATTGTGGTAAACTGAAATGACTTTCGATGCTATTAGATTGTTGCATATAAAACGATGGATTTTGAAAGTTTGTCTTTTGTAGAGCGCTTTTGAGTTACGTCAAATGCATCGGAACGTAAATTGATGGAGAAAATCGATGAATGTTATAATGTCGAAGTAGGACGCTAGAAATAACTCGTAATATAATTCAGTACTTTGAAACAATCATATTGCATTACGTATGATAATATACGATAATTTTTTATTTTTATACGATTTTGTCTGTCAAATTTCCCGATTTCAACGAAATGAAATCAACAAAGCTGATGTTGGAAACAATATGGAATCTGCATCTGATACAGTTACAGATAAACATGTAGTCAATTTTATCGTTATTCACATAAAATTGTAGTTAAAACCAATGTCTTATATGATATAATTTGTGCGTACCTGTGCAAAGAAAAGAGCTTTGTTGATCGAATAAATGTTCGCGCCATTTTTCAATTCGGCACATTTTCTATGCTTCTTTTACAACTTTAGCGGGGGAGATAACGAGGATAACTTCGTAGGAAATTAGTGTCTCATTAACATCTCGGTAACTAAAGTAAGATGACTGGCCTTATCGCCACAAGGCCTCACTTTACAAAGTGAACGTCAAAGAATTATCTGATTGTGATTCAGCACGCGGTTGTAATAGCCGTCCCTGATACTATTTTTCTTTCTCGTGAATAAGAAGATAGCTCGTTCATTCTTTTTACTCTGACAGAATTATTTATTTGGCACAAACAAATTATTCGACTTTGCAAACAAGATTATCCTTGGGCATTAATCTTGAGATACCATCGCGATTAATCCAGCAGATCAGAAAATTTGATTCTGTAATTTTTCATTTTAATGAAAATCTTTTCGACGTTACATTAATTATTATATATCACGATGTCTCACGATGTATGTGAGTAATTCTAAACAAAAATATAAATTACGACTTAAAAAGAGATAAATATTATGCAGGGATATATAAAATAGCGAGTGTTTTGCCATATGTACTTTTTATTTTAAGTATTTCACTCAAACATGTTATCTCGAAAATTTACCCTCTCGGGAAATACAGAGGAGCTATAGAAAGGTCTCGCGAGTTTATCTCGGAAATCCTGTCAATATTTTTATTCATCGTACGCCAATAGAGTACACGATGCATCGTCGCTCTCTTGTTACCCGATTTGAATCGCTGTGTATCGCGCGAGAAACGGATCCCTCGTAAGGGTTTCTTCGGTCGCGATGTCACGGAAACATCAATATCGAATTTCACGTCTGTTTCAAACCGAACTCGAAATGTTCTCTCGAGAGTCTCGCGAATGCTTGGAGATCTTGGATATACGATCGGCGTTTCCCTCCTCACATACGCAGGTGTCTAAGATTCTTTCGCGTCGTACGTATGACATTTATCCTGTTTTTTTGTAATATTCCACGTGGAACGGTTCCGAGGTTAGGTTAGATTAGCGTGTCTCTCATTGATATAATTTGAAAAAGAAAATCAAGAACCGAGATGTTCTTTACTGTATATCGCAATATTTCCTATTTTATTTTATTTTATTTTATTTTATTTTATTTTATTTTATTTTCTGTACGATAATGTTTAGACAAGGATTCTTCTTTTCCCATTTTATTAACTATAGTAATGTAAATAAATAATGTTATTCTGTTTAGAGAAAGAAGTACGCCCGCACGTATCTTCCACAAAAGTTTTGCAAAAATTTGTCACATTTAGTGTTAAGAGATATGTAAATATCGCTAGAGCGATGTATAAAATGTACAAATATGAAGATATAAATATATTAAAATGTAGATGTATAATATTCAGAAGATTAAAGGGGATGAATGTCTTTTTGCTTTGAAAACATCGGGGCCGTGTCAGACTTGTGCGAAAGAGCGCGATAAGTCTTTGATTTGTTATCTCGAATTCTGCGATGAGCTCGGCGTTCTCAGGCAAAATTCCAAAGGTATCTTTTTTCCTTTTTTTTTTATAACTTCACGTTTCAGTCAAGAACTGCCGAGGGAGAAAATCGAGAAAAAGTTTCGCTTCTCCAATGCAAAGTACATTCTTAATCGTGTTCCTGCCGGAAACATTTTTCCGCGAATCGTTTTAGCTCCGGTGATCTTACGCTTATACGTACTAATTGCACACACACACACACACATACACACAGACAACTTTACTCATGCATGCGTTTGTACAAGAAATTGTAAACTTCGTTGTCAGTATCCCTATTCTGTAATTTTTAATGACACTGTCGTTATAGAATAAGGATACTGTCGACAGCATAATTTGCAATTTCTTGTACAAACGCATACGTAAAGTTGTCTGTCGTTATCATTATATTGTCGTCGCAGTTTTTTTTATCATATATTATAGTTGCGTAACGACAATATAACTCTTAATGACATTGTCGTTAAGAATCACAAAACCCAGGTCCTGTTTGGATTTCTTGACAAATTTATAGCTGTGTTTTTGCTCCCAAAAATGATTTAACCATAAATAATTATTTGCGATCTTTTGATTTTCACGACTAAATTCTTATTATATTGACAGAAATGTGTCATCGTTGTTATTCTACAGAATCTGAACTATTTGAATGTGTAAACCTTCGAATTATTAGTCAATGTTCCATGACGTGAACACGAAATCAGATAATCTATTCTTCACTTGTCGAATTAACGTTATTCGCGCACATTTCCCATACCGCCTGCCTCTAATGACGTTTTCTCCGTCGTTGTCGATTTTGATGCTGAAAGTCAAATTTCGTTCAAGCGTTCGCTATGAAATCCATCGCGGCGAGTCAGACACGTGGCGAAGACGCGCGCGGTGAAAATAACTTTCATTATGCTAACGAATGCTAATGTCAACCGTAACGACAGACGGGCGAGAACGGAAGAATATTCGCGCAAAGTTCGAACTGTCGAACTTGGCGGATTCCGCGCTCCACGGAGGATCGCTCGTCAGTTTGCGGTTCACCGAGAACGTAACGCGGCAAATTCTATCCGCGTGAAGAAGTTGCGACGATAGGGGAAAGAGAGAGAGAGAGAGAGAGAGAGAGTGAGTTTCTCTCCGCGATCCACCGCACGTAAATGCGATATTTTAACGATGCAACGAATGTCTTTTAAAATTTCTCTGCGACTGACTTTTCGCAATCTCCGCGTCTGCGTCAAATCAAGCGGAGCATTCTATACGCCTTTCTCCTCCTCGGGATCTCTCGGTAACGTACACTCGACTTTTCTCGAATACTCCACAATGATGTCTTTGAGCCGTTTCGTCAAGATCACTTGATCCTCGACTCGACGCATCAGCCGATCCTTCTCCATCTCTAAATCGTTGAACTGCTGTGCTCTCAGCTGCTCGACGACGCGCGATCTCTCTGCAGCCCTTCGCGTCTCGTATACGAGTACGCTGCATAAAAGTCCAAAGACTAATGTCTGAAGCGATGAAAAGATCCGCGTTTTATTTTGTCAAGTTTAACCGAAATAAAATTAATACTCCAGTAATGCGCGTTGTCTCGTAATTGTTATCGTTACCTCGAGTAGTAATTTCGTGCCTAATTCCATTGTGTGATCGTCGTCAATAGGTCTTTTTTTCGCTATGACTGGAATCTCTCGCCACTTTATCATATTCTCGAACCAATAATAGAAATGTCCCAGTTGAATCAGAACATATTTTCTTAAGAGTGGTCGTTTCTTTACACGCTTCACTATCGCCTTTGACAATGGCTGCGTGATTTGTCTTAGGACCTGTCCAATAAGATTCGCACCGGGAAATCCTTGCACCACCATACCTACGAGCGTCTATCTCATCAAAGGAAATAATTTAATGAAACTTTCCTGCGAACGTCATTCGCGAATAATGAATTTTTAATTTGTTGAATAATTATTATTAGTCTCGAGAGAAAACGCTGATTTATTCTTATTTACATTTTGACGTAAAAAAATTGTAATTGGGGTTAAGTTATTTGTTTTCACAAATGAAAGTTTGAGAGTGTGATTGGCAGCTTTTCTTTATTTCTTTCATGTTTCTGTTATTAAGATTTATTAGAGTTAACGCGATATTACATATGATTCTTCTTTGAACTAAATTGGTTTTAAAAAGCAATAAATTGCAGCAATGAAATTACATGACCTACATTTTAATTTGCATATTTACGATTTACGAACAAATTTATCGATTTTTGATTCAGAAATCTCTCTCTCTCTCTCTTCCCTTATAAAATAAATTCTAGTGGCATAATTATGATATAGCTCAGATAGAATGCATGTAGTATACATTTTTCATGAGAAAAACAAGGTGATTTGGTATTTCCCTTAATTACATTTGAATATGTAGTCTTTATGAGAAATATATAATGGACGAATATTTTCGGAACGGTCCTCGTTTTGGACCCCTACAATTCATGCGAAGATCAGAAAATATGTGTGTTTCTCTCATATCGACCAAATGGCTAAATGGATTATATTCATTTATACGCCAAAAATCACGGAGGTTATGCGGCGTACAATGAGTACAAGTCGCAATCACTTCTGATTTGAAAGTGGTAGTCGCATAGCTCTTTTGAAAGCTACCTCATCAACGTGAAGAGAATCATTTCAGCAGCAAAATATACATTTTAGATGACGGCAAAATAGGAATATTAATTTTATTATATGTTTATTATATAAGTTATCTAAAATGATATAAAATATAAACATATTGAGAGAAATTTTTTTGGATAAAACAAAATTTTCGGAAAAATTTTAATATCGCCGGAATATTGAATAAATTAGTTATTAATGTATATTAGTTATATATTTTAAATTATTAGATAAATATTTTTAACAATTATGTCTATCAACTCTAATATACATTTTTAATTGCTGTATAAAGTTAAAAGCGTCATTTGTTAATCCGATTGTTTTGTTCGAGTCTATTCGATTTATTTAAATTTTAGAGAGAGAAATTTAAAAAAAAAATGTTTTTTAATATTTTTATACATTTGAATCTCTTGTCAATTTGTCAAATTGGTGATTATTAGAGAAACATATTTTAAAGAAAAATTTTATATTGAAAGTATTGAAACATACAGGCGTATGTGTTGGTTTGAATTCAAATCTGTTAAATATGATACGATAATCATGTCCTGTCATTTATCTCCTCTTAAAAGCGCGCTTTAAATGCGCTTTGCTATACACTGCACGTTGACCTATATACACGAAATAAACACGGGATGACGCGGAACGACTCACTCACTATGTTTAGGTCGAGAATTTGTTTGACTGTCGAAGCGACGTTTTTCCCCCTTGTTCGATATAACATTTTCATCCGTTTCCCTTGTGTCTCGATATCATCTGCTTGGATTTACCGGCGAAATCGAATCCACTGAAATGACGCAGTCGAGGCATAAGCCGTCATCCGTCGCCGAGATCCACTAGATTGTCGCGAAGGTACGAACCACACGCGATCTCTCGCGAGAAAATCCAGAATTTTGCCCTCATCCCTTACATACCAATCCCCTTTATATGTGATACACTTTCATGATCTTATAAATAATGTTCGATAGAATTTCTGGGAATAACCGTCGCTCGTCAATTTCACTAAGATTTAATTGGGACTCCGATATCTTAATTATACATTTTTTGCTGCGTAGTAAAATTAAATATATGATAGCGAAACAAAAATAAAGAGTGTTGAGATAAAAAAGTAAAAAATAAAAAAATGTTGCTACAAAAAAAGTGTATTCTATCCTTTGAATAGTCACGTTAACGCAACCATGTCTTTTTTATTTGACACGTTATGTGAGATAGACACGTAAAGTGTGTATATGTAAATTAATACGTCACCGTGATGAGAATTTCTTTATTCTTTTAGATCTTTTAACATACTTTATCACTCGGTGTGCGTGACAATGATATTTATCTTTAAATCAAGAAATGTATAATTCTTTAAATAATAATGTTGGTTAGGTTAGTTGGTTTTTATATTTTTTTAAATTTTGTCTTTAAATGTTTTTTTTTTAGAATTTAAATTTGATCGTATATCGGATATTTTTGTACGTATTTAGCATATTTTCCGAGAAATCTAAAAGAAAATAGAGATACAAGCAGGTTTCATTAAACTCAGACGTTTACTGATCAAATAACAAAAGAGATTATATTAAAAATTAAACACTTCATCAAATGATAATTGGATGTAAAAAAGTAAAATTGTCTCTCGATTCGATCTGGTTAGGAGAGACATATCTTGGTTTTATATCTGGGGGATGTCATCATGAAATGTCTATCTACAACACGATATGGATCGGTTTTTCGGGACAAGTCTCGATTTTGGCGCCTCGCTTCTTTTCTAACAAACGATCCTCGATTCTCTCTTTCTCTCTCTTTCTCTTTTTCGCTCGCTCTCTTTTTCTTTCTCTTGCTCTTTCTCATCAACCGACTCGTTGCATGATTTCATAGTCCTCTCGGCCACCCCTTGGGGCGTCCTTTCACTTTTACCCCACGATCGATCCGACCTACGCCCCTATGTACGGCTATTTGCGGGGCCCGCGTGCGGGACAGAAAAGAAGAATCTCTATATGCACGTGTGCACCGCTCCGTAACATTTCAAAGTTCATAGTTCATTATGGAAATGAAATGCTGACGAATAAGACTAACTTTCGAATAATGATGAATAATAAAATAGATATTTCAAATAGCAAAAGGCTATTTCTGTGGAGAAAAAAGAAAGAGAGAAAGAGAGAGTTTTTCAATTTTAATAACGCGTTATTCAAAGTTCCTTAAGTTTCAAGTGTTGTAATTGAATTGATGATATTTTTACGAGAGAACTAGCAATAGTACATGTATTTCGAAATATAATAGCTATATAATACATAATCGCTGTATATATCAATTTTATGGTTTTTAAAAGAGAGCAGTATTTTTATTAAAGAGATAGACAACGTTTGAAGCTTGTTTCACGTGATATCTGATGCAATTATTGCATTTGCATATTTGCATTCTATTCGGTTAATCCCAGTTTCATATATGGTAATGTCATTTTGCCAGCAGTTTGCACGGCGAAAATAAAAAATAATCTTTATGTGATCGTTTAAAAGGAAATATTTGCAAAATGACGATTACGCGATATATACGTAATGGACTTTTTGGATATAGAATTGTGTAAATAAGTGAAATTAAGAGCTATCGAATACGTGCACTTATTTCGCGATCGCTTTAATTAATACACACCGGATCGTTGTCATCATCGCCACGTGATTTCAGCATCATCGGGCGTTTGAAATCTCCGTATTCAAGAGCATCAAATAACAGCCGCCATTAAAGTGTCGATACGCAATTTCCTGCGAAAACACGTCGCCGATGCCGGCGCCGCGTGTTGGGAAAATCGGCGGGGAAATATCGGAAAATATCGACGAGGTCGGTAGGCGAGGTGTAGGCGAGGAGGCAGGACAGCGGAATGGAAGGACGCTCGTTCCAGGAGCACTTCTCCCGTCCGTCGTGACCGTATGGAAGGCAAAGAAAAAAAAAGATGCCTATTTATAAACCATTAGCGGAGAATGAAGTTTAATCAGGCTCACGACACCCCTCGCTATGCCTCTATTTATTGCTCCTCGGTTGATCAATACATTAAATGTTAGGATATCGCTATCGCTGCCTCGGATCGTTTGAGCCGGAGAGGATTTCGGTTGATCGTCGATTAAAACTTTTACGCCACGCGACTCGTGCTGGATAACCTTTTGTTTCTTTCGGATAACGCGTCATCACTCATCATCCTTTTTCTGTTTCTTTTTCCTCGAGGAATTTTCCCGTCATGCGCTAATCCGAGATTAAAGATTCCACACACTAGTTCTCACAACAAACGATTATTATTTGTTTGCTATAGTTGTGTGTTTTTAAGTCACGGAGATGCTTGATATTTATTTCTAAACGTGGATATTTTGGGGTGACTATCTTGGTCCCAGCCTATAAACTCTCTGTAGTTATTTAAAAGAAGGGAGAGGAATGCCAGAGGTCCATGATTTAACGCTAAATATACCTGACACTTTCCCCATAGTAGAGAGAGATAGAAAGAGAGAGAAAGAGAGAGGAGCATTCTATGGATCAGACAAATAAAACTCCAAATAACTGCTTAAATAAGTTCTTAGTTAATTAAGGTAATAATTTAAAACTGTAATCAGAAGATAAGAAATTACCTTACTGACAACATAAATAGTCCGACGATGTAATTAAAGGCAGTCGAGGCGTTTCTTCTCTTTTATATTATTTCATAATTACAAAGGAGTGTACATTTTTGTTCTTTGCCACTCTACTTCTTTTACAATATGAATGAATCGAGTTATATAAATATAAATTACGTTATATCATTACCGTTATACTACATTTGTCTTTGATTCCAGCTCTGTACCGTCGTTTAATTTATATTTAGACACTAGTGTGGTGGAGAATAGTGCTCTCTGTTAGTTTCAATTAACATCAGTCCCGCGCATTATGTGTGTCACATATAAACAGGAACCCCCTAAATAGGGATAGTTTTAGCATGATGCGTTTTGCGCGTTATTTGCATAATGAATTAAACGAGGAAAGCAGCGTGCGTGCTATTCAGTTAGAACTTGTATAGTGAGTAGAAATTGGTGTTTTTATTTTATTTCAGATTATTTGAGATCTGATCAAAATATAGATGAAAATTTTCAGTAATACATTGAATTACAATGCAATAATTTGCTGTAAATAATTGCAATAGAATGAGCCAACCTTTTTCGGAACAATTGATAAATAATTGAATCTTATCCTTCAGTTGATTTTAAGAAAATGTACTTGAACATGACGTTAATTCAAAATGTCTGTATTCTTTGACATGAAATATACATTCTGTTATACATTTTCGCACGATACGGCGAAAATTAATATGTCAGTTCTCTCTTTGACATTCGACGTGACTCACGAAGAGGGCGAGATGATCACACGAGTCTGTTCTTATATGTGCTTCATAAATGTAAACAAGAGAACGTCCTACATCACACCTACATCATGTCTATTCGTTTGCTAAACGAACGACTGGTAATTGTCGTTAGCATTAACGTCAACGATGCAGTGTGTTTTCAGCGTGCACTTTCTATTGGGCTCAATTTACGTGGTACATGCTAAATTTAATAAATAATATTTTATGAAAATCGCAAATTGTGTTAAGCTAGATGTCTTTCCGATAAAACCGCGGTATCCGAGAAAAAGTCAAAGTAAATGTAGAGTTTATTAGAGTTCATATAAGAGGGACAGAGATAAACTTCGCCGGAAGGAAAATATAGTTTAATAGTACGAAAAGAAGCTTTCTGAAGTTGCAGCAAACGAAAACATATTGTATTGTGCAACCGCTCGCCTTAAGGCTAACACGGTTGACGTTTCCGAAAGGCTCCCCGCAAAACTCAAAGAAAATAGAATAGCGCTCGATAGAAGCGCGAGGGAGACGGGGAGTAGCTTTCGCTATAGAGACAACGTATCGACGTAAGAGTCCTCAAGCGATTGATAAATCTCGAGGTTTCACGTCGTAGAAAGGGATTATTTCCACTTAGCCGGTCCCTGCATAAATGAGCTCATGCGAAACCGTCCGTGACCGCAAGAACGGAAGCGCGGTGTATCGCGCAAACCGCTTCCACGAAACTCGGACGCTGCAAAAACCTGATCTCACGGCTGACGTGGCTCGAATCGCATCCTACCCAGCAACAACGGCGCAGCGTATGATTACAGTCCGCCCCACGCGAAAGTCTAGAAATTCCTTCTAAAAACTTTCTTAAGAGCATTATCTAACACGTCAGATCTAAATTTCATTTTTGCAACAGGGATGAAAATTGAGCAAATAATGTGACGCAGCTCAACATGGATCGCTGAATTTTTTAGGAAAATACAAAGATTCCGAGAATTCTCTTTATGCGTATATATATTTTGCGAGAAGTATTTTTATTTATTGTAAATATATGTTTACAGTATGACTAGAAAAACTTGAATAGGTGAAAGTTTTTAAATACTTGTTTATATTTGGATTTTTTTTTGCTTTGAGGTCCATTCTATATTGTACGATATTTTGCATCATAATCTAGAAATATTTTTAAAGCAATTAAACGAAATTTAAACGTAATTTTAATTAAAAAAAAAAGAATGCCGCCTTTCCATGATTTCATATTCATCATATCCAATTACAAAGCTCGTTCCCAGGATCAATGATCTGAATTTTCGAGCTATCTAAGAACTATCTTAGCATAGCGAATAGCCACTATCCTGGCTGTCCATTTAGCGGGCAAAGTCATCGGGAGTAGAGAGTATATTTTCAGTAGCGGCGCGTCGATCCGCAGCAGAAACGGCAGCGGCGGTTGAATCGCGAGGGCGAGGGCGCGGGCACAGGCGGGGGTGGTTGTATATTTAGCTATAAACTTTTATACACCGGGATGGTACACCGACCGCCCCTCATGGCCGCCACCGTCGTCGCCGCCGCAGCTCATGCGGGGCTCCGCGGCGGTGGTGGCGCTGGTGGGGGCGACCGAGGTTCTATTTATAGAAACGGCGACCTATATATAGCCCGTCGCGGGCTATGCATAGCTTCAACTCACCCGGCCCAGTCACCCCCCGGCCCCCCGCTGACCGCCGACCCCCGACGTCGCGAGCGCACCGCTCCGCACTGCGAACGTTCGCGGGTGGGATCCTGGGTGCGCGGGGGCTGCCGCGGGGTTGCGGGGGCCGCCGTACGGCACGGAGGTGTTGTACGCGGTGCAGGCAGGTTCAATGAAACCAGGCCACACCATCCCCTCCGCGCAGGGCGCGCGCGAGACTTCTCGTACGTAGAAATGCATCCCCCATTCAGCTCCCCGTTCTCAAGGCACGTCCGCGCGCGCGAGGGCGACGGATGCGACGGCGTTTCCGTTGCGGCACGCGGCGACATCGCTTCCAACAGCGCGTCCACCAAATGTCGCATCCTGGTACAATCGGAATCAGGATTGCCCTGGTTTTTTTTTTTTTCAAGAAAAACGGAGATTCGTTCGATTTCCCGCTGCAGGAGACACTTCCTATTCTGAAAACACAAATGCTCTAACTCTGAATAAAAGATAAAAATGAGCAGAACGTTAATAATAGTTGCTTAATAATAAAATATAATTATATAGGTATGTTGAAAGAGACAGAAAGAAAAGAACCAAGTTTAGAATCCACATTGTTTGTAGTTTACAATTATTTACTCTTCTCTCCTTTGTACATCAGTTTGCATGATTGATGATTTTGTAGTGTAGTGATTATTAATTTTAACAGTGGAAAATAATGTATATTTTTATCATCGCAATTTAGTCCTACCTTTATTCTTTCACATTTCTTTAATTATATATTTTTATCCTTTATATTTTAAATAGCAATGTTTTTTTTTATACATACACATGAGTAAATATTATTGAGAATAAGGTATAAAGAGACTCTTCTCTCTCTATTTTCCGCTTTATACTTGAACTCTTAAAAAAGACGTCTTATATTAAGTACCTACCCTCTCTCCTCCATTTGCAAGAAGCTTCTCTGCTACTTATATCCAAGCGTCCTTTGCAGAGTTAAAACAAACGTGTGAGAACGCCGATAACGCCTCCGAGTACGCACTGTGGCACGTGCTACAATTATCAGAGTGTTCTCAAGTGTTCTTAGCAAGTGTGTAAAACGAAGCTACGCATCCGCGACTTTCACTAGTGTAAACGAACGTCTCTTTGTTCTGCGAATTGCTCGCGTGTTTATTATGCTCAAATTTCGCTCCACGACAAGGTCAGTTATCTTAGACTCACTTGTCGCGATTAATCCGCTCTGCTACCGATTAAGCGACGAACAAGGGCCAGTTTCATCAACGTCGGTTAACTGTAATCTTCAGTTAAACTCACTCTTCGTCTCTTTCTAAGGGAGCAGTTAGAAAGAGATGAAGAGTGAGTTTAACCGAAGGTTACAGTTAACCGACGTTGGTGAAATTGGCCCTAAGACAATGATTATTCCGCTCATTGGCTCGCTTAACGTGAGCGAGGATATAATCTCGTACTCATATTTGTATATAAACGGTGTATCTAGATCTGCCACAGAATACAGAACACTGTGTAGAACAGAAGAGAAACGGAACAGAGTACAGAATAATTATCGGAATATCTTGGCAATCTCTCGGATTCACCTCTAGTTAACTAAGAGCCACCCTACGGCCATCTTTCAACTATTCCCCTACACAAACATTTTGCGATCGGGTCTTACGTTAAGAGATTTGTTAATATACTTTTATTACCCGACGCATCTTCGTGCGCCCTCTCGTAAATTAGAGTTGCGGGATTTATGAGTGGGGATTATAACAGATGCGTGTGTAAGGCAGGAGCGAAAACGCGAATGTGTCCGTAAAGCGCTCTTAACGGCGCCGTTAAGTCGACGAGGTGGACTTAATATCCGGTCGGAAGATGACCAGACGCCGCCTTAATGCGACGATAAACGCCGCGAAATAATATAGGTTTGAGCGAATAATTATCTTGCGACACTTCCGCACGAGAGTCGCGCATTAAAACCGCGAATGATCGTAACGACGCGCGAGCGGACGTTAATGAACTCCGAGCATCTCGATAGCTCTTAATCAGTTCACCGAGATGGTTCAGAAAAACTGAAACTTCTTATCGTGCTGGTGGAAGATTTTTATATTCGAGAAAAAGTGCATCCGCGTGTATAAAAGTATATCCGCGGAACCTTTTTGCGCGACGGGTTATCTGTTATCTGATAGATCCGCGTAAGAAACGTAAATGCGGTAAGCATGTCATCGTTAATTACGTCGTGCTGCACAGCGTCTGCGGTTCTCGTCGCGACGTGCTGCGCGTATCTTAGCGAGAGATTAGTTGGGATACGATATCGTTCATTAATTTTGATGGCTAATAAGGTTACGCTAATCCATTGTGTTTGCAGACAAACGGCTGTACGGCACTTGCATCCGAATGAGATGAGACATTTAGTGCTATCTGTAGAAACTAACTAATCCTTTTTCCCCGTCTTATGTCTTATATTATAGGATAACATAACACATAGGCTGCCATGGTAAACATCCGTAATTGGCTGTCGAAATTTGTTTAAACGCTTGTAAAAAATAAGTATTATTTATTACAAAATTTTAAATGACATAAAGCTAGATAACAACGTAAAGTAAAAAGTAAACAATTCATACTACTCATGAAGATAAAGTCTTATGTAATTATATTATACAATATTTTAATATTTATGATAATAAAAATTTATACTGTAGTATACACGATAAATAAACAAAAATTGCTAAGTAGACAACATGTTAATATTGTCTAATGATGTTGTCAAACGTTATTTTCACTGTTGAATATTGTTGAAAAGTGACTTTATATGAGAAACTAACTAACGGTGGCAATACAAACATTAATGACGGACATTATTAGTTTAGTTAAGCATATTAAGTTATCTGATGATCTCATATTTTTATGCATCTAAATGTTGGCTCGCGGAATCTCCGTGACTCCTGTGGCCCTATTCTGTAACTCTTTACGACAGTTTCGTTATCGCTATATTCATCGTTGCGCAGCTTTTTTACCATATATAATATCTGCGCAACGCAAATATAACGATAACGAAACTGTCGTTAAGAGTTACAGAATCATCCCCGTGAACGCTACGAGACTGCTATATGTTATTCCATAACGCTCTTGTTAAATGACATTTATATCTTCGGTGACCGCATATTCCAGCCTTTTAGTATTAATATTAATATTTCAGTTTTAATGCTATCTGAATTTATCCGAAGGCATGTCGAAAAAGCAAGCAAGTACAATTCGCATTAGTGGGCGATCGCCCGAATTAATCTCTTCTGTAACGCAATGAATTTTAGGAAGCGCGATTATCTTCGGCGCTGCCGGAGCGAATCGCTTTCAGATCGGATGATTGAAATCGCCGATGCCGCTGTTACGCGCAGCGCAATTGCTTTCGGTTAACACACGCGATTCCGTTCAAACGCAGTTAATCGGGATCACGTGTACATGGATGACCCACGTCAAATTGAGCACTATTGAGTTTTTTGTTCTCTCCAAATTTGTTCTTTTTACACGCATGTACCTACAATACCAGAAACGGTAACTTTCACGTAAAGTTTTAATGCCTCGATACTTTTCGAGACAAATGGTAGCCGTACAAACTTTCTACTGATGGGCATCATTATATAGTATATATAATTTGACTTTATATTTTTATATAATATATCTAAATATTTGAGTCTTGCATCAGTGTCCGTGATTTTCGAAATTACCACATTTAATACGTTTCGACTTTAATCGGTTTAAAGATCGAACAGTCGGCTTAAAGCACAATTATTATACCTCACATAGCCCATTTGACATAGTCCGTAATTAGTCGATAATTGGTATGCATCTCATAGATGTAACAAACATAAGCTGTTTGGTTAGCGAAGCCGATGTGATCTTAAAGCCCTCTCTTACTGCCTCACGTGGGAGCGGTTGTAATCGTTAAAGGTCTCGATTCCCCGAGGAAATCTGCAGCGTTTTGCGGCAAATACCACGGCAAATTATTGTCCGTCGACGTGATCAGTTGCGCATCGAGCGATTGCGATCGCGCTATAATGGCGACGTTCTATTCGGAGTAATCTCTGAAATGCAGCAAATAGGAGGAGACGGAGCTAATTGCACGATATCTGTGCGTTGTTCATAAAACAGTGATGCGTTTAGAAAATACGAAAATATTATTCTGATATCCTGATAACATCGTTCCGCGACATATAATTATGCCGCGTGCTTCTTTCACCGACCTAAAACCTCCCAGCGTGAATTCCCGCTATGCGTGTTCGACGCAACGATAAGGCCGAGATATAATGCTTCCTCCCATGCGTGCGTGCGTGCGTGCGTGCGTACGTACGTGCGTGCGTATCGTGCCAGGCGTGTGCCGGTCATATGCACGTAAATGTCATTGCATAAATACATAACTAGCGCGGGAACGATAGCCGGGACGGACGTTATTCCAGGGTCGTATACGCGCGCATGCATATGCATCGCCTGCCGCGATTAATTGGACGCGATCGACTTGTATTTCGGTCATCTTCGCGTTCTCGCCAGCGTGCCATCTCGCCCCGAGAAATCAAATCAAATTGCACTTCGCGAATCATCTCACCGCGCCTCTACTCCTTATAATATATACCGACCGACGTCGTCAATCCCCCCGCGTGCCGTGATGGAATTCGCTTTTCGATACATTTTAAATTGAAAACACGAACGACATCGCGTTTCGTAGCGATTGCAATGCTCTGCATTTGTGAAGAATATTGATCAGGAATATAGGTATGCTCTCGCTATTGCGCAATTATCAAAAACACGATTATCGAATCGATGCTATCGAACTGTTATGTTCACAAAGTGTCTAATTTTCACAGAACTTTTCGAATTTTATCTTAGTTCCGTTCTGTTTTTCTTTATAGTTATAATACATAGCTTACAGCTACATTATCTTTATTGCTTTCTGATTGCAGTTGATTACGTCCGTTATTTAATTTAATACAATAGAATTATTGCATGTAACATTATTTGTAAGAATTGTAAGATTATTATATTGGCAATTTTTATATCAGTCGTGCAACGAATATCTATTAATGAGTTGCAATGCATCTCGTCTATGTATATGAACTACATACATTGCAATTATTATTTTAACAAGTTTGTAAATTATCTTAAATATTGCTAATTAATTATCTCTCTTTTTCTCTCTGTATTGTTCTGCGCATAATTTCTCTCTCTTACTATCTGTCTGACACCTGAATACGATTTTGTTGCTGGAGGGATCGGAAATGCTGCATACGCGAACACGGAATACACACATGCATATGCACACAGCACATACCGACGAGAACCGTGAGTTAATTCGACAAGCCACGATCGATAGCGAATTCGAGTCCGTTTAATACAGGAGATAACGGCGCCGTTCTCCATACGCCCATCTCTTTACCTGTCTCGTTTCATTCACCAATTGCTATTTACCTATTCTGTCCTATTTGTGTGCCTGGAGGAAGCCAGCCTGTGTATATACATACGTAAGGATTCAATTCATTACAGATCGCCTCGATTGTATCGTGTTCATATCGTATTACTCGTTATCTCGCGACAGGCGGATAGATATTAATTGTTTAAACTCCAGCGACATTAGAATGGAACGGTTTATTATTTCAAGCTTTCCGCATTGCCTACACAAAAATCGCGACTCTATCGAAAAAAAACAAAACAAAAAACGAATCCAAAGTGAATCCCTCTAGAAAACTCTTTTAATTATATTCTGGGAGGGCTCTAATACTCACGTAATCAATAAATAACTTGAACAAATACATACAATTTCTTTCAATTAAAAGATTACTTTTAACTGTTTTGATTAAAAAAGTGTTACTATCCCTCTGATTACATTTCTACTGATTGCTTAACTTTTTTATCTCAAATTCTACAAAATTCACAATATCAAGCCGCAATTGTTTAAAAATAGCATTTACGTTGAAAATACGCGAGATAGATAAAATCTAGACAATTATTTTGATCTTTATTTAGATCATAATCTTTAAAAAATTGTCTAGATGTATTTGTCACGTAAAAAAAAAGAACTTTTACACATTCTAGACGTTCAAAAGGTTGAAATTATAGTTAGTGATGAGAACTGATTAATACATGCTTCAATATCTTGATGATCGCAACAGGCAACTAAATATTAATCGTTAAATTCTGAGCAATGTAACAACGCAAATTATTTTATTTCCAAACTTCGATTTGCAGCAAGTTTAAACCAATTTAGAATTCTTACAAAGCAAGAAAATGATTTTGTTATGTTGCGTTTTATTAAATTTTAATAGAGAAAACCTCTTTCAAAAGAAAGTCGTCACAATGCATGAGCCGTGTAATAGAAAAGACAATAACATAAAGTAAGAAAAATGAATTAATATCAAACAAATATAAGATAAGCCGCTTTGATATCATCCTTCGCAGTTTTACTAGACTCACTTGCTTCCTTTTTCATTACTTATTATGTTAATAACATATTCATAATTAATAAAAAGATTATCAGATATCTTTTTCTTTCATCTAACTTTATTAAGCATATTTCACAATTGAAATTATACTTGATTTTTCAAAAGTACAAGCCAATTTCTTTCTTAAATTATAAGATTCTTTTTTTTAAATCATTCTCATTGATGCGCTGCTCATTGAATGAGCCTAACAAGCGACGTCACATTTGCCTCCCTGTCGCTATTTCTCGCATAACTTTCCGTCTCGTTTCGCAACGGCAAAATCGTTCGGATGTTTAACGTGTATATGGATTGAAGAGCTTACAGACACTTTAAAACAATTAACCAGTACGCTCGTATTACATGCGCAGCGAACAGCTGTACATCGCGTAATACATATGTCAACACGTGTACGTCCATTAATCAGCTACAGAACTACAGAAATCGTATATGTAATAATAGAAACGATAGAGATTTCACGGAATCATCAAGGCGTCGTCATCGAATGGTCTCTCAAGGCGATCGCAGGCTGTGTATTGATTTTTTAACAATATTAATATCAGTTTATTACAATATAATTGTTATTTAGAAGAATCATCGTTCGTTTTAATATAAAATAAAATTAATAATAATTCTTTAATTAGTAACAAGTATCTTTTTTGCTAACATTAATTAAAAGCGATATGTAACAGTTGAAGCAAGAATAAAATAAGAGAGAGAGAAGGATATTATATTTTTAAAAATTGTATAAACTGTGCATTTTATATTCTTTGTTAAATGCACATATTTTTTAAACAACAGGTAGCGGTTAAAAATGTAAAACGTATAATAATATTGAAAAAAATACTGGTACTTAATTTTATTTTATTAATTTTTTTTCAAACTACATTAATATAATTTTATTACATTATATATTAATGTGTTTGACATTTTTTAAATCGTGTTTTATCTCGTGTAATGCCATGCTTTTTATTTTTTATACTTTTTATTCTTGTAAACTATAATATGACATCGTGTAAGGATAATACGATAATACGTCTACAAATTTTCTACATAAAAAAATTTTAATGTACAAATCTACGTTATACATTCTTCTCCATCACAGAGCGATATTGCTTGAGGGGCCACGTGGATAAACGAGATTTCGCCATCGCGAAAATCCATCTTGCAAAATGCATTTTTAACGCGGAGCATCAATCCTACCGTAGCGATTACCAGCGCGTTCCACACATTTAGAGAGCAGATCTCGAGCCAGATGTGAAGATACGCTATCGCACAGCAGTGGTTGTGCGAATGAGGTGACGCAGTGGGGGGTGGCTCACGATAGTGGTAGTAATATTAGCACGACTGGGGAAGAGGCTCAAGCGCAGAAGAAAAGTCTGTACGGCCACTTCGGCGATGCAGCCGGCTCGAAGCATGGTGGGTCGTGTGCCGCAATGCGGCTGCACGTTATCACACCATCGAGCCTCATCTCCTACGTGCCCCTTCTCATTTTTATACGTTACCGCGGCCACCATGAAACGGCCGCCGAATTAGGCCGCGGAAATCGTTTCCGTTTTCTACGCGGCTCATTAGTTTTGCCCGGAGGCTATCTTTCGTCGTCTCTCTCGACGAGGGGTTGCTATGCAACCGTAGCCGCGTACAGATTCCGAACGGGTTGCATACCAATGGCAAGCTACATAGAGACGTCAAGCGTCTTTCCTTCGAAATGGGAAACGTGAATTAAGGACTGGATTAAGAAAAATGATGACAACGAGAAGTCGTCAATATCTTAGAAACAATTTAAAAGATTAAGAAATTCTAATTTTCTTTTCTTACTAAATTTTATATAAAAGTTCTAACAATTTATATTTAACAAGATGAATGAACTCCATTTTTTCTAATGACTTGTTTCTTTAACATGATTAATTAGCTTTTTCCCTGACTTTTAGTTTTTAAATTTACCAATTTATATATTAATACCAAATGTTATAATATCTTCAATTATCTAAGAAATTTTTTGGAAAACTAGCAATTCCTCGGTGTATTGTCCTCGGGTGTTTTTATTTTTATCTCGCTATATTAATTTTTATCAAGTTATAACGTTCTAAAGTTTTCGGCAGGTACATAGCTCATTCATAATTCGAATGAGCGTCGTAGTAGTTTATAACACGCGCGTAGGTGTTACTACGAACCATGACTCAGCTGTTCTTTATTTGTTGTATACGGCATGAGCTCGGCAATGGACTTTTCAACGACCTTAGTTCCTCGGCTATCGCTCGATGTATCTTCACGCGGAAAAGTCTTATACGGACAGTAAACTGAAACAAATTGTATTGTTTCCTAATACCATATATACCCGCGACGAAACAAAATTGTCTTCTTAAATCGAATAGTTCTCAGAAAAGTATCACGTTCATTCAGACACCAATTCAGTAAGAATTGTCCATTTGCATTTGTAATGAATTAAAAATCAACAATATAAAAATAAGAAATATGTTACATTACAAAAATTAAAGCGTATTATGTTATAAAGAAATATTGTTATATTGTAAATTACGATACCCTCCCTTCCGTTTTTGAATTGCGTAACTCGTTACACTGACATTCAACAGCGTATACCTTCGAATTAATGGGCTTGTCGTAATTAAAGAGTCAACTTCTACAAATTTTCCCGTTTCACATCCATCATAAATCGTACAAATACGTCGATAGGAAGATACGGAGGGATATAGAAGACCCGAATCAAATCCTCTGTCCCAGTTATATAAACGCCTACCCGTTGAATTTGTTCGCAATACAGGCGCGAAGCTGCAGCATGACTGCAATCAGCGCAATCCACTTTTTTTTCGAGCAGTCAATCCGTTTCGTTGAATTTAATTATTTACATAAGCCGGCCAATTCGCAGCCATTTTGTTACAATTTTCATAGGATTTTCGAGCGCGATGTACACACGCCACAAAGTAAATTATTGTATAGAGTACTGAACGTATATTTGTTGAACCGAGTGATATTTTTTATCCCTCAAATAATATTTTCTCTATCGAAATTTAATTGAGCGCTTTTTAATTTAATTTACTTTTTTTCAAATTTTCAAGAGTTGTTTTAATTTTCGTCTGTTAATATCTTTTAATATAATATAATATAATATTCGAAATTAACAAGAATGAAGTTTTAGCTCGTTAAAAGTTTTTTAACTATATATGTATAGTTAGAAAACGATTTTTTGACATTTTTCTCAAGATAAGCCGTTTCAGTTTTTGATAAAAAAAATATTACGTTGTGTATTAAGTATATCATTGTATAATTGTTGATATATACTCATAAATTGAATTGATGCACCGAACGTTGTACACCAAAAGTGCGAGTGTGTGCTAAATGCTAATGTCGTTACGCTGTCTGTTACGTTTTAATTAAAATTCAGCGAATAATTCGCTTATCACTATCGAACCACATTAGTGGCGCAGCCAACATGTGTTTTCGAGTGTAGAAAAGCATGTGATTTCAATATCATTTAGCTAATAAATCGTTGTACCGAATAATTTATCTTACGCAGTTGAATTACTTTTATTCTCTTGAAACATAATTGATTGATAATTCTACAGAGACTTATGTAATTAAGATTTTTGTTATATAACATACGTTGTACGTTTGTGTGTTTTTGTAATAATCTTTATTACATTTAAAAATCTCTTAACTGATATATATTTAATACGATACATGCTCAGAAATTTTAATTTTATATACTACTTTTTTAATTAATTTTGTATAATGCTTGAATATGAAGCTTAGACATAGAAAATACTTAAGGTGATACACAAGGATTTCTTCGGAAAACTTGACTCCAATATTCCGTATTAAAATGCTAAAAAATTTCTGAAGTTTCGCAACAAACTTGTAGAAGAAGATCCCGCTTCAAATCTGACACGCGAACGTTATTATTAATTTTAGAACGTCAGTTTTGTAACTTCCTGTGGTAATATCGCATATACATGGTGTCAGTTTAATGACTATTCCCTGAACAGAATTTTTATTCTTTTATTTTTGTCTGGCATGTATGATCGTACAATAATTTCAGTTTTTTCTTTTTTATGCGTTTAAATGCATGTTACTAAACTTGAATTTGCGATCTGGCCCTTGAGGAAACACTTTCCCAAGGCGCTGATAAACGTCTATTTATCTACATTATTCCGGAAAATTTCTGGGAACACTTCCGCGGCGGCCACTGCACCTGTTTTCGATTGTCGATGCATCCATCGTTCGCGTGCGGTTAGATTACACGTAGAAGGGTAGAAATACAGCGGGTGACGAATCATGGAGAACTGTTGAATAATTCAACTCTCCTGCGAAGTGAAGATATTACTGTGATAATATGTATTTATCTCTCATAGATATCAATTAGCATTTCTTTAGGGATTTAAAGAATTTAAAACTTAAGTAATTTGATTTTTTAAATTTCTTGATAGATATATATATATATAAAATATCTTAATATATATACATATATATTTGCTGACCCAATTTTCTGCTTTCTTCGAACTTGCTACAACAATTCGAGCAAAGTTTCTGTTTCCTTGTTAAATCTTAGTGCTAATTCTCTAAGTATTGAAACTTGCAACTTCCGTTCCATTGTAAAAGCAATAAGGTAAATACATAGCAGAGAATGTTTGCTCGATCTGAACTCCCGAATAGAGAGTTTGAAGTTCAACTCTCAATTGTTTAACCACAAGTTTAAAAAATTATTTTTAAATGTTAACGATTTTACAAAGAAAATGTACTGTTAATTTGATGTCGAGAAATTAAGACAAACGAAAATTTACAGGGAATAATTATTGACGCTTTAGTAAATAAATACAATACAAATTTAATATGCTTCTATTTTTGAGGAAGATATCTTTATATAATTAATTAGATAATTAGAAATTAAATCAAATATGTAAAATCAGATTCTGCAGGATATTCGTTTGCGCGCGTGTCGCATGCACCAAAAATGCGCATGCAGTATAAATTTCGGGTGCAATGGGCAGTGCCGATCACGCACGGCGCGGCGGTCTCCCATAGCTGGTAAAACTACATTTTCCGAATCCGGTGACGTACGCGGGGATACGGCTTGACGTCATTGCGTGAAAATGGGCCACGGCCTCCTGAGCCACCCTCTTCCGGCTACCCCGCGAACGCCTTGTCATCCTTCGTCGTGGTACACGCCGCAGGATCCTAAAACGCCGCGCCATAGGACGTCGAGTACGGTATACGGTTTTGTACATATGTGCATACATACATGTACGTGTACGTATGTGTTCGCCTCCGACGAATGTGCTTAAGCGTTACGCGATGGGATTGGATTAAATCAACACCTAGCGGAGTTATTTGGCCTCAAACTTTGAAGCCGATCTTTCTGGCGCAAAGTTATATGTATCGTTAAAATGGAAACGGTGTCGCATTCTGCTGAAAACAGGTTTTAACACTTTGCCGATCAGTGTAATACTGTTCATTCATTTTTTTGCAATTCATTTTTATTCAAAATACTAGTTTCAGCGTTTAATGAGTTGTGAAAGTCGAGAGACTATATATATTTTGACAAATAACAGATGTTTCCTTAGAAGAAATTTATATGTTACTTCTAATCACCTATGCAGAATTAATGATCAGAGTCACAACTTGGGCTTAACAAAGAAACAAACATGATTATTGCATCAATTGTACGACACGTGTCAATATTTTAATTGCAATTTACTAATTGCAATTAAAATATTGTTGAATAAATTATTAAATAAGATATTAAGGAATCATATGAATCATTCTAATTTTACAATCTGCTTTTTACATATCCGCTTTTGAATATCCAAATCGATAAAAAAATATTATCGTCTATATTTTCGGATTTGCATTATTACATTATTTATAGACTTATATATAGGTTTAACGATATTGATGAGGTTTCAAAATTACGTACAGTACGTGTACGATGTGCATGGAGCTCCGTACAGAATAATCCAAGCTCAAATCCTTTATCGAAATGGAACTTGATTACTAATTTCGGAGAGTAGCTGCAGCGCGCCCGCGTGATCGCGAGGCAATATCCTAAATATATCCGCCCCTCCGTAGGACTATATGAAGGAGCATTTAAGATTCCGATTGACTCAATGGAGATAATTCCAAAACTTCATTAACCAGAGTGGATCCTGCTTTGGATATTCTTGGGATAGCGTAGATATTCAATCGTTGATCCAACGCGAAAATCAATAACGTAAAAAGGAATATGAAAATTATTTGGTGATTTTGCGAGTAAAAATAATTATTTCATTGTTTTTATCAAAATAAAGCTACGATTTGTTTTTGATGACTTAAATGTATACAGTTCTATGTTTATTTGTGTAACGATAGAAACGAGATATATTTTTGATGTTATATCTTTGTACATTTTTGATATTGTAATTTTGTTAGCATTCCGTAAATCGAACAACATTGAACTCACTGAAGTTATTTAGATTTTCTGTGTAGTCGAGTTAAAATAAATTTGTAAAATTACGGCAAGGAAAACGAATAAAAATGGAAATTATTGCATTATATCGTTTGCTGTTATTATTTGAAGATACATCTTCCAAATAACGACCTGGCGTTTTGATTTTCGAACTTGCAAGACATAAAATTTATTATAGATTATTATTAACGCAGGATAAATATTGCGATAGTGATAATTTACTATTAAAAGGCGCACTAATTAAAGAAGAGAGGAAATTATTTCTTGTTAAATGACGAGGAAGGTTAAAGTTTGCGGTGTATATATTGGCTTTAGCATTAACTGCGAAATTTCCCTCGCAAGATTCAGCCGTTCGTAAAGAAACGAAGAGTCTGTCCGACATGGTAACAACGACATTGCAGATTGGCATCGCAAACATGGGGGGTGAGTTTTGCGCATCAAAACGCGAAAGACTAAATAAACATGTATCTGGAAAAGTTTCATTTTCAAGCCGAAGTCTTGGCAAACCTATGACGCGTTGAAATGTGCTTGCAAATTCGAGAAAAATATTTTGATTTCCTGTAGTTTGAATAAATAAGATATACATAAATAAGATATAAATAACATATAGATATTATAATCTATATCTTGGATAGCGCAATAAAAATATTAAATTTAATTGAAATAAATTGTTTATTTATATAACAATATATATATTTATTTCCAATGTAAATCGAATTGATTATCGCTTATAAGATGTTTTTAATCCATTAATTGTAAGCGTAAAAAATTAAAATTCTTATTATTGAGAAATATTGTGTTTATTTTGCTATTGAGAGATTATACGAATGCCTCTTTGTAAGAAGAAATTATTGACTTGGAGTTAAGTAATCAAGAAGATACGGAAGTTATCCCAGTTGACGTTAGTCAGGATTCTGGAATCTAGAGATGATCCGTGGGTCTGATTAATGAGACTAATATTGCCTCGGAGAATGATCGGAGGCGGTTCCTTATATATGCGGTTTGCCATATAGCGTGTATATTTCTGTACATTATTGTGCCTCTCATACACTCGAATGTCCCTTTTGCGAGAAATATGGGCATTCAGGCACGCGTGCCTTTTTTCACCGTGAACGTTCCGAAACGTCACAGCCATAAAAAGTAACGGCGCGCCCTCGAATTCTTCATGCTCTAACTTGGTATGCGTGAGATTGATAACAACTCGTGTGTGTGGGTATGTGTGTGTGAGGGAGAAAGAGGGGGGGGGGTACGAGAGTGAGAGAGAAAAAGCCGTCGGAACTTTCTTCCCGTTGGCTGTATAATTTATTCCATTTTCCGTTTTACCTGCGACGAGCTCTTAAAATTCTTCTCCCTCGATCGGCGAATTCTTCCCATCTACGGTATAAGTACTAACTGATGCCGCGACGTGCCGACTGAGTTTAAAAAGGAATTATCACGAATTGCGAAAGCTATATATTGGGGTTCTTTGGGAAAGAAGCCGGTGAGGCTCAATTCATAGAATTCAAGCGAGCCTCCACTAGCAATTAACGTAAGGTTCGTGAATGACAAATGACGGCGGATACTCTGGGACACGAATTTTCCATCACGAGATCCGATTTACTGAGCGTTAAGAATATTGCTATGGCCTTGGATTAATCCGTTCTCTAGGCATTACCTCAGCTCGGCAGCAATTTATTATGGGCAATAATTAGGTCAAATTTCCAAATGAAAGTACGCATGCATTTTAGATTTGAAATTTCGAGTAAAACTGTAGCTTACAAAGATTATGTGGACTTAGCTGAGAGAGGAAGAGATATTAAGATATACTGAGAGAGATAAGACTAAATAAATATTGATAACTATAGGATTATATATACTTTCCATAGTTTTGCTTAATTTTTCAAAATAATTTTGTTGTATTATATTCTCAGAAAATTTTAATGAACTTGATGAAGAATTTCTCATAGTTTGATCATATTTAAAAGTCAATACTAGTATTAACTTTGTAAAATTTAGAATTTTTATTCGTTAAACGACGATTTAATAAGTAACTTATAATAAGTAAGTCTTTTTAATGAATAACCTATGATGACTTATCTCATCTCTACGTTTACTGACATTTTTCTTTTGGAAATTTCTTCTGTAACTGTAAAAATGTAGCATCTTATTCTTTGGAGATTTTCTACTCTCTATTATATATAAAAAACAAAATAACATCCCAAATTTAGCATGATAATTAATTTACGCTTTTATTCCGTTTTGATTCCGACTCGAAGTTTTCAATGTAGTTTTCCAATTATTCCATTCCAATTAATTTTTAAAGCACGCGCTTAATTAATTTATAATATCGTCATGTGTCGCGTATAGGAAACTCCGTCTTTTTACTTCGCGAGCCACGCGATAGTACTCGACGCCAATTAAAAGCGCGATTCGATACCGATCGAGTGCAGGCCGTTGCAACGTTCCTTGTCGAGGCCATTGTTTGCATAGCGAGAGTCCTTGAAGCAACCGAGAAAGCCGAGACAATCGTTCCTCGAAGGCGGCGGTCCTATTACGTGTAATTGGTTCATTAGCTTCCATATCAGCGAAGCTATATTCGGTCGTTGTTGTCTGGGGGAAACTCTAAGAAGGGCGCCAAGGCGCCTGTTCTTCTGTCACATCATTCCTTCACCTCTGTGATCGATTTGAGATATATATATATATATATATATATATATATATATATATATATGTACGCACGTTCGTGTGTGTATGTGTATCACTTGCGATATCTAAACGCTAGATAGAGAAAAATGATTAATTTAATATCGAAACATTAATATCTTTTGAAACATAAACTATTAAAGATGTATGTAGTTTTTGACGAAAAATTTCATCTAAAGAGAAATGTTTCTCGCACATAAGTTTGATATATATAATATATATATATATATATATATATATATATATATATATATATATATATATATAATTGCGACATATATACTCACGATAAACGCTAGATGGCCAAAGAAAAGTGACAGTTATTTTAATATTGAAACATTATATCTTTTAGGGACACAAACAATTAAAAAAATATATAGAGGAAAGTCCCCTATTATGAGACAGGATCCTAATATGAGATATGTTAAGCTAAAAGGCCCTATATAGGCCCCATCTGTTGATCCCACCATGAAAAAACTCCGCCATCTCATATTAGGATCCTATCTCATAATAGGGAACTTTCCTCTATATATAGTTTTTGACGAAATTTAATTTCACAAATGTATCAAATATGATGTTATTTTATTCTTTATTTAAATTTGAGTAACCTTATTCTAATAAAAAGAGAATAAACTGCGGAAAGATTTTAATTAAACTTATATGCGAAAAACTCTTCTCTTTAGATGAGATTTTTCGCTTGTGGAAGAAATCTATAGGGCTCAAAACGCTATGCATTTCAACGTATACATTTCCAGGCTAATTTTTAATGTTAAGTATCTCCGTAATTAGGTCACTTGCGTCACGTGTTCGCTGAGCAAAAATCGATCGTGCACATTCGTAAGAAAATCCACGTTTGAAATGCGATATATATGACAATTTCAGAACGTTACATACATTTAGATTTCTTCGAATTTGCCGCGGGAGGGAGGAAAAAATCGGCGAAAAAGTTTTTCTATTGTCATCCTTGAGAATTCGTTTTCGGTATTTTCAACCAAACGTACACTTTCCACGGCATTTCCATACCACCGTCTCGATCGTCTCGTTCTCACGCCTCGGCGGTTGACGTTAAACTTTCCTGATTATGCAACATGAGCCATTAGCCCATTATCGCTTCGACGTGACCGACGAAACAATATCTACTCCGACGAGGACTTTTTTAACGACGCGAAAAAACGCGCTAATGCATATGTAAGGCACGTAATCTTTGCATATATTTAACGGCAAATTGGGCTGTTTAGTTAAGAATCTTATTTGCCTAATATAAGGGTAGCCGCAATAAAAGCAAGAGACTAAAATCAGACTGCTGCATTTAGCGCTAAACGTGGCGATGAAAATACTCAAGGAATTGTTTTTGTATATCGCTTAATGGTCGTAATGTACATACATGATTGTCGAAATTAAATGTTTTTAATAATTAAATATGAGATATAACTTGATAATACAGTTTTATAGGTGTATTTCATAGATATCTAATGTAAACTCACGTTACCGAGTTACGTTTACCGAAAATGTCGCACGATGTTATTCCAAGATAATAAGATCGTGGCGGCTTATATACCAATCCATCTGTATCTTCGTAGCTCTGTATCCTTGTAGAAATTCATCAGTCTTGAGATAAGGTCGGTATTTTCCAGATTCGAGATTAATTCCGAAAGATTTGGGTAATAGATACAGATTTCTGTGTGATGTACACTGTGATGACAAGATTAACTACGGCTCGTCTGAATCTTTGTTTAACGGCCTCGCAATTATGCTCGTGGTAATAGAACGGAAATAATTCAGATCAGTTCCATTTTAAATTAATGCCGTACTGCCACTGCCAGGTCGGTCGATGGATCATTTCCAATTATCCCGCATCATATCTTTCGCCCACCACCGGTTCTGCTCGCACCCGAAAAATCTCCTTGCTTCTGTCATCAGCAAAAAGTCTCAATTATGTCGATTCATTTTTCTCTTTCTCTCGTTCTCCTTATCACATCATAAAACATCGTGTTCGAATAGTTACCAAGATGTTACGAGATTATGAAGATCTCGAATTAAATTATTTTAAATTACATCTCGCGATCTGCACATCGGATAATAAATTGGCAAATGGAAATAGAAATGGCATTAAACGAGTTTTTCTTTTTTTATACCTTACGACGAAGTTTGAATTATGCGAAACATGATTCTGTATAATTCTAAAATTAAGAAAAAATGTGATAAGACGATTATACGTCCAACGCATATTCGATGTTCTTGTACCAAAGTCACGATTAAAGAATATAATTTGTGTGTGTGTGTGTTGCTACTTATTAATTTATTACATATCTTCGTGTAACAAGATTTTAAAATCAAAATATACTCGCTCGAGATTACGTGGGGAGTGAGATTTTATTATGCAGTTATATTAGCTCGAAGATTAATTCTTCAGATCTTTTAAATTTTTAGCGTGAAATAATTTAATCTTTTTAAATTATACTAGACATCTTCTAAATATTTTAGTTTAAACTTTCGCTGAAAAATGCATTCTTGTTTAAAGATACTGCTCTATAGTTTTTTACGCGTTTTACTGAGCAACGTTTAGTTTAGTTATGAATAATATTGCGCTCATTAAACAGAGTTATTAAGTGGATGATAACAGACGAGATATTAATTACCCGCAACGATGGTATATTTTAAGATAATGAAAAACGAAACGCGCGTACGTCGTTAACGTTGTTAACGTTAGTCATGCCATAAACACGACTTCTCTAGACACGCAACTTGTTGTCTGTCGGAGCAAGAATATGTCCCAATTGTTTTTTGCTAATTAATTAAAGTACATTAATAAGTTAAACGTATGTGGATAATTCGTCAGTTTTCCACACCTTGTAACGAAAAGTACGCGGTGGAATGGTTTACTATGCGGGAGAGTATACGAGTATATGCCTTACACCAGCCGCCGGTTTACTGTTATTGGCTTTCGTCGCTGCAAGTTTTATTGCGGCTTCATGAAAAATACATTTGGCTCTGTTGCAACCAACGTACGTAAAATGTACTGACACCGGCAGACGGTTTCAGTCGAGAGGACACTCAAGCGGAAAGAAACGACACTCGGCTGTTTGTTTTTCCTTTGGAATTGAATTAAAGCTACTAAGTATATACAGAATGTAATATAAGAATGAAACTCACGAACACGTTGGATTAAGAATTTATAGAACATTTTTTAATAGATTCTGTCATTTATATTAATTATATTAATTATTATTAATTTAGGTACTATGTTTATGTATATTATCGTAATCTTATTTAGATTGCAAACATATTCCTATCCCTCCGTCGTCCATATGGGGCTTAAAAAGCCTGAGGGTTATATATCTTACTATAATATTTCGACAACATGCTCCATTAAAGTGGAATATATATAATAAGTTAAGTTAATTGTGCTAGGTATTATTTATCTCGATTCGCTATCTGTTTTAACGCGTAAGAACTATACATCCCTTTCGAAATCGGAGAGAGAGAGAGAGACAGCTGCGTAAACTACAATGGAACTGCAACTGTAGTGTCGTGACGGAGCAACAAGTCTTTCCATTAATAAGTAGCTATACCAACGTGCCACAGACATACAGTCGGACGTACAGAAGTTGGTCATGTCGCTCGACAGTTAGAATAGCGGTCAACAGCAGGACAGAATGGTCAACAGCGAAGGATGGACGTGCCGAGAGAGCGGTAGTTGAAATCAGAGTGGACATACATAGCAAAAATCACGAGAGAACTCGGTGCTATGAACTGTGGATAACAGGCAAATGGATAGTCCAGAAGTGAATTTTATTTTCGGAAGTGGAATAAGTCCGCGAAGAAATAATTTGTCGTCTGTGCGAATAGAATTAAATCTTTTTTTTTTTGTACAATAATTCGACGAAGCGTAATAAAACTATAGGTGTATATTCTTTGGGTAATTTTATCGTATCTGTTCAAGAATTTTTTAAACTTACAAGGTTTATCAAATATTTTAGATTTAGTTTTTTGCAAAAGTAGCTTTGTACGTTTTAATTTTGGAAATATCTGTTTTAGAAAATATATTCCGCTTTTATATGTTAAAATATTATTTTCTAAATAACACAAACAATACACACATATAAACTTTGAAAACGCTAAATTGGCGCTTTGTGTGTAGGCATTTGAATGAGATTGGGTGATGCCAGAGACCGTGTCCAGGCTATTAAGCTGACGAAATACCACGGCCGCGAAAATGTTCCTTTCTTTCACTAATTAATGGACTATCTCGCGGGAAACGAGGATTGGGCGGTGCCAGGCTTTAAATGCACTTTTTCAGCGACTGTTTTCAGATGCATTCCGAGTAATTAAATTCTCGTTTCCAGGCTCGACCAAAGCGAGCGATTTTTTTGTCATCGAAAAAACTATAGTGAAAAAATATTTTGAAAAGTATTTGGTACATATCAATATTATCGTTTTCGATGAATAATTTCAATTGATAAGAAAAAAATAATAGAATTCTGAACATACTAATTGGACAACGTTTAAAATGCAAAAATATAAATTGCTCATATTTGAACACGTACTTGAGATTAGGCGAGAATATTGTAAATTCGACGAACATTTTCTCTCACAAAATTTTGTCGCTTAAAGCCTTTGATAAAGATAGCGGTAAGCGAGCTAGTTGATACGACCACTTGTACTAAATACGATAAAGTAATAGCCTTGATCGTTCCAGTGATCTCGTTTGCGCTTTATCCTCTTTTACTAATGATGGCAATTTTCTAAAGGATTTCATCGTAAAAACGTTAATGCATTATGCTCGAAAAAAATAGTACTATTTCATTAAATTAATGCATTGCTTTTTTTAACAAGAAAAGAATCTCGTCGTTTTTTCCGTTTCTTTTTGTTCCGCTAAGGATCGTTCGCAAAGGATTGAAATAAAGTTTCGAAATTAATGCAGATCAAATGATTAACAACGTACAAGCAACAATATCTCTCGCGTCCTCTAAATCTAAATCTTCATACCGGTAGCTTCTTGCGCTAATATATCAGAATATTACCGGAAGCAATTTCGAGGCTGCGCGATAATTAATGTACGCGCGATTACACATTATCCTTTTGAGTTCCCAACGCGTGTTTTGCTTGCAACGGGATAATTTGAGAACAGCGCTTCAGAGCTCCATTACTCGCGCCGCGCATGCACGCTTCTTCCGAAGATAGAGATGATCGGTTAGCGATAAATCAAAGACGGTTTTTTTTCATTTTCTCATGCCATGGCTATCCATCACCGGCGGATGAGAAATGTCGGTGGAGAACGGCCGTAGATTGTGGGAAGGAAAAGAAACGGGAGAATGAACTCTCGAATAGTTAAGGGAATCCAAAATTTGTCAAGCGCACCCTGCGAATGATACCCCACGATAAATCCGTCTATCCATCCCTCGGCACTTTTGTTCTTTGCTGGTTATCCGATGACCACGTGCGTCCTTGAACAAACGTGGGGCAACGTACGAGAGACAAGCAGAGGGACGAGAAAAAGAGAAAGGGAAAGGGAGAGAGACAGACGGGAGAATGGGGATGGATAAGGGAACGAAAGATGGATGAAAGTTCTTTTTTCAGTGTCTGTCCATTAATCATTCGACTGGTCCAGTCGATCTGAAAAGAGCCGAAGTGCCTCCCACCATCGTGGCAAACGTATAGGGGTTACTAACCCCTTCCTCGAAATTATGCCTGCTTTTCGACGACAAAAAGACGTACGTGTAGCCGCGTCGGATGACGCGTGGAATTTCCAAGCGTTTAAACGACGCGACGTGCTGTGCGTGCTTTTTGTAGTCAGGCTGTTTAATTATAGAGGTTCAACCCTGTGCTTCTTTGTATTGATAATGCCACGGGTATTTGAGGTAGCTTAAGCCTGAAAATATTTCTCGAGATAAAAGGGTTGTATAATAAGATAATTTAAATTATAATTTTATGTTTTAATAAATTGTTTCTATAAGCAGTTTACTTTATATTGCATTAAAATTTCAATATAACTTGAATTATTATGAGATTGGGTAATTTTGCGAAAGAGAATAGTATAGAAGGGGGGCTAAATCGAAGAACTGTTGCAAATCAACTTGTATCATTCGCAGTAGTAGAAAGCGATTTTAATCCGACATTATTTCTCTTAAGAGAGAAATGCTGTCAAACGAAGATTGAATAGCGTGTCATATATACAATCAATATGTATACAATTAACAACTCCCTTGCCATCTCTAATATTTCATTCGAACGAGAAAAATATAGATTTTGTAAGTATGATTTTGCGTCAATCAAATATCACAAATTGTGAGTTGGGCACCTACGACATTTAATCATTGAATGCATGTATTTCCTCTCGAGACGACATAAGCTGAATACTAAAAGTTTATTGAAAGGTACTAGCGAGCATATTGTAGCGGAATGTATTTATTTATGAAACTCGTCGACTTTATCGTGGGTTTGCGCGGCACTTTAAAAGGCAGCGTCGTAGGGAGGGGAGGAAAAAAAAGCGGCGAAAAAGGGGCCGGGCGGCTGTAACATGTCGGCGAAGGTGAGCCGGAACCCGGAACACGGCATCATCCGGGTAGATAGGGGAGAAAAAAGGTCCCCGGACGTCCTCTAATGTAATTGAATCGGGAAGGAGCGCGCGAGTAAGGTTGTATTTTCGTGCTTACGAAAGCGTCAGTGCGCGTGGCCGCTTAGGTGGCGAAGAGCAGGAAGGATCAACGGCGGAGTGTGCCGGGAGTTTCATCTTCTTTGGTCTCCTTTCATTACGGAAGTTCCGCGCAAGTTTTGTGGCCATCGAGGAACATAATGCCGATAATGTCGGCGGAATAGCCCGCCACTCGCGCTACGCAACTTAAGGGAAATGACTCTAGCATTCGCCCGCCACGAAATGCACGATGGGCGCATATCTGCGAGATGAGGTCGGAGATATCGGCTCATCCTCTCGGACGCTCGTATTTTGCGCGAGAGAACAAACGGAGATAATATTTCATGTATTCCCTGCATTATTAGTATCGTATATCGTATTAGTATATCATTTGCAAATGTAATATGTATGTTGCAAACTTTTTTATTTTTTTATGAAATATAAAAGAGATTTAAAACATATTCCGCTCATTTGCGTCTGAACAACTATTATATGATATTCTACAATTATATTCATATTCGTCGCCGATCATTTGATACGCTAACTATAGCGAGCTGTGTAGCAGTTTTGTACTTTTTATACCTTTGTAGTTGTAATGAATTTTTAAAATAATTAATTAATAATTTAATGACACTTGAAAATTATTGCATTACGAGATACACACACGAGATTTGTTCTGGTTTGCTCTCACAGGAAAATGCAATAATTTTAATTCAGCTTTAATATCCATACCGTAATACATTTTCGACGATAATGGAGACTTTGATTGATAATTCGATTAATTATGCATATACCGCGTGGGTTTCGCTAATCGATGTATCCCAATATTGAACACCAAGGTACAGAGTCTACTATTAGTAACATCTGTGAGAACTAAAAGTTATCGGAAGAACCGGATGTTGCGCTCGCGAGAATCGTACGAATTAGAGCGGCCTTCTATTTCCGTGCAATCGATTGCTACAACCCCATCGCACGTGCAATTTCGATATTACACCGGGCAGTCCTGCCACAATTTCTTGGAATTTCAAGGAATTGCAATTGCGCGAGCAAGGATTGCGCGCACTCTAATTCTATCGCATATTTCATGTACATACGTAACACGTTATGCTATATATCAGGTTGATTACTTTGGCTTTTGCAATTTACGTTGTAAATTCAAGGAGGAGGATTTTCTTTTTTCTCGTTCCCTTTCTCATTATCAAAAGCTTTCTTGTTTTATATATTGATAGGTCACGAGAATGATCCATATAAAGAGCGAGCCGAGAATTATTGGAAAGAGCGAGAACATTTTTTTTAGTACCTCAAAATTAAAAATCCTTTCTTGGACAAATGGAAACTGTATGTGTTGTACCAAATACATTGATCATCGTAAATTCCAGTTTTATCAGGCGTGACGAAAATATCGTTGTACAAGGTCCAAAGCATTCCGTACGTTTTGTACCTGATATGAAAATTTGATTTGCGAGACGACTGGTCGCGAAAACACCCCATCAGAGACAACCGTAACGTCGTATGACGCAATACCCGTGGGAGAGGTAACCGCACGCGAGCTTCGCGATTTCGTATGAGGATAAACATGACGCGATCATTTGTCCGAAGTCGTCGGATTCCCAGGGCGCTCGCGGCAGCGAGATGATTTCTCTCGCCGTAACTTTGCGCGTAATGTAACGTAAAATACGACTGGCCCTTGTAATCCGCCGATATATATATATATTTCGATCGGGTTCGCGATTATTTACAGGACGCACGCTGTCGATTCGTACGTTTATTGATACCTAATTTCCTATCTAGAGCTTACTCGCGAGAATAAATGAGGGGACGCAAAGTCGATTCAGAGGGGATACGTTATTCATAGCGACGTATTGTTTTTCCGTGAGGACATTTATAAGCGGGGACAAAGTAAACTTAAGATCATGACGGTCTTTTGACTTATATTTTTTTTACATTTTTAGCAAATTGTATAAAACCGTTAATCTGTATATATTTTTTGTATAAGATTTTTGTATAAGATTATTTATATATTATTGATATGTATCTTTATTGTCTGTAATATTTTTTTCTATGTTATTATTTCTGTAAATGATATTTTGATTATTACTACATGTGATAATTTTTTAATCAATTAGAATGGTACTTATTTGATGTTCAAACAAGATATTCACAGATATCCATCGAACCTTTTGCCTCAGAAGTAGGTACATGGATTGCACGGAGTTTGTTGCAAAAACTTTATCAGCGCAAAAAGCTCATAACACATTCCCATGTTCTTTCAAACAGAATTTCACAGGATTTAATAGACGTAGCAGGTGCAGAAGCGAAACATTTAGTTTCGTTTTTATCAGAATTCTAATTTCAATTTGTGCTTTAATTCAATTTTAAATCGTATTAGCTTTGATATTATTTTATATCATTTTTATGTTGGAAATAATTTAACAACGAGTATAATATAGTGCAAAAAGTCGTATTATTCAGTAATAAAGCTCAGTTTCAAGGTCCGAGTGTCGAGTGTATCTAAAACAGATCGGTCTCTTTGTCGTTGCGTAACAAGATTTCTAGAATTTCTCATATTAAGCAAATTCGAAATCGTGACGGTGATGAGAAACCGATTTGTCGCTCAGTAGACTTCTAGGAAAATTCTTTGTCTTCGGGGAAGAGCCGCGTGGACGATCGGATATATCGTCCTTTACTTGTCTACTATGGCTTATTGTTCCCGTTGATTCAGTGGAGCAAATAAGCCGTTATCGCAACAACCCTTTACAGAATCGTGCGCACAATAATCGATATTAGGGAGCATCGCGAACGGTACTGTATCTAACTGGTGTTATTAAACTCGTGACCTATCCAAGGGTATAACAATGAAGATCCTATCGCGAGATAATGCCTGGATAGCGCAGAATTGCGACGTGTCTTCCCCTAAAGTGACGGGTCCTTGACCTTCTCGGCTGGGCTAAGGATATAGGATATATATATTCTCCCGGCGCGAGAAATGCGTGTCCTTGTTTTCCTTACATTGATAAGTAACAGAAATCGCGCAGACATGAGATCATCAATCATCCTTGCGCACCCTTTAAAACATCCGTCAGGACGGTCCGCGTCTCTGAAAGGGACGTTCCACACCCTCCAAGGAATTTATCCGCTTCTGACTAGGCTGACTAAGAATTACGATGTACTAAAATTTCGTGCTTAGGGCAAAAATATGAAAGCAATTTCAAATTTATGACAAATATATGTATTTTTTTATTATTTTTATTCTCTATACACATGGGAAAAGATGACAAAATGCTAGGTACTACGTGTATGCCCGCACAGTAATTTTTTGAATATACTTAACAATGAATATCGTGTTAGAAGCGATTAAATCGATAATCCGAAATAATAATGAATTAATATATTTAATCTTTATCTTTTTTCTCTTCGCAAGAAATGACTTACGCAATCAATCTGACGGGCTTGATCTAGCCTGTTTTCTATTTGACATCAACTGGAACGGAAAAATTCGATTATATGCGAACGCGCGCGGATTAGAACATTCTCTTTGAAATGTCAGATTTGTACATTCATCGATTATTACCGGCGCTAATGTCACGTGTATCAGGTTTAAATGTATTTAGCAGATTCTCCCCCTTGTGAAAGGAATCACCGCGATTCTAATCACGGTCGTTACCTTGATTCACGAAGGGATTTCTGCGATCTCTTCTTTCACGGGTTAAGTGTGCGAAGACGGTTTTCTCCAGATTTCTCCTTCTCTCCCCTTTTCTCTCTCCCCGCTTCACAATGTTGTTCGCATAACGGATGGGAATTTCGGAAGCAATTTGTCATAAATTCAATAAAATACAGTCCGCCAATCTCTAACCGACTACCGCACAAACGTTAATTTAAACTACGAGAAGGAGAGAAGAGGGGGATTTGAGAGGATTTGATTTGACGTTGTTAGACTCGTTGCTTATGGAATTATTAGAACTGATCTCGAATTGGATGAATAATGAGTTATCTCAAATTTTTTTATTAGGTTCTTTACTCGCTTGCGAAATTTTTCCTTCATTTTCTCTCTTTTTGCGTCTCTTTATTTTTACCCAATTTTTATTAAACCTCTGTTACGTCACGTTCTAAATCTGAGAAATTGATTCATTAATTATTCTTCCGATTAACTAAATAACTTTATTATTTAAATTTTATTTTTGATCAAATTTTTGTATTGTGATGGATTCAATATTTATTGCAGACGTGTATGTGAAAGCTTGCCCTAAAAACGCAATGAGAATTTGGAATATTTTATATATTTAATGTACAAAGTAACTCATTTTTCCTTTTTATTTTTGAAAATTATATGCATAAGACGAACTTTTACAAAACACGGGACATGTATGTGAAAGGAGGTTTATCGTGATTCAGAATAGCATTAAATGGAGGATATTAGTGGAAATCAACAACTAAAATTGACACAATTCCAATGAGTTGAATTTTGAATGTTACGTATGCAGATAAATATATTTCGCTGATCCATGTTTCCAGTTTCATGAATAAACGCGCATCTGAACTCACCAAAATTACCGCAGGTTGTAATCTTTGATGGGAAACATCGCTCGTGTTCGTAGTGTTCTACTGTATATATGGCTATCTAATCGTAGAATCATATGTATTTAATATGGAGAATATATTCAATGTAAATATACGTGAATCAGAGACTTTCTGAATATCCTGCAATAATATGTATATCATCAGCGATTATTTTACACTATTCTTATTAAAATTACTTAATCTTAACACAGATTTTACACATTTGTTTCTTCAAATAACGCTTAGCCGAAAGCAATTAGCAAGTTAAGGGATAACAAAGAGTTCAATTGGATCGGTTAATTAATCCCGGTAAAAGCCAGTCTGAAACTCTTACATCCCAAATCCACTTTAATCCACATCCAAAACAAATCTAATCGTTTGTCCAATCATTTTCTCATCGACCACCGACATGTAGTTTTGGTACTTACGATAACTTTCATTTTGCTTTTCTTGGACATTTTTATATTTTCTAATCTTCCTAATATATTAAATATTTCATGTGTATGTGTCATGTATATATGCTTTCCATATTTTTGTCATACTCCAAATTTTTGCGTTCAATTCCAATGCTTTTTTTTTCGACGAAAAATAAATTTAATATTAGAATAGAATCTCAAGTGAAAAATAATATCGCAAATATTGATGAAATAAATTCCGGCAATGTTCCTCGAATTATTTCCTCGTATTATCAGAAATCAATTTTCCGGCGAAATGTGCCTCGTCATTCATCAGAATTTCATCTTTTTTTGTTTAGTCGGCTCTGAAAGCGTGTGTTGCTAAGCTGAGGAATGGAGGGAACGTGGCAGTGGGAGCAGCGAAAGCACTGCCATATCATTCTGCTCAACTCTTCGTCGTACCTAAAGGAGAACCCGGAACAGGTTGCAGGTGAGCTAAATTTTTTCCCCCTAAATCAGCATATTTTTTCCTCGGTCCGATCCCCATCGGGGAAATTGATTCGTCTCACTACGTCAATGAGGAAAAGGGGAAGTCTTAAAACCGGTCATCTCTCTCGCTTGACCGCTTAGAACGATTATACCTTTTCGTCGGGCATCTGAATTTCAAGCTAGGAAAGCGATTCCGAAAGAACAAACTCGGGGTGAGGGAAAAAGTGTTCAATAAAATCGATTTCAATCTTCGCGGCTCATTCTTAATAAGTGACCCACATCTTTAAAAATAACGCGAACCATTGCTGGAGTAGATTCGTAAATTTCGTCCGTATCATTGGCTCGCTTTCGGCTGCCATGAAATCGATTCGGTGCTCCAATTACCGCGCACATCTCGGTTTCTCATTTCTTATTTTATCAGGAATTTATTGTCGATCTGATTTTTATTAATAAATCGTTGTATATCAGAGCGATAACGTTTTCTTTTTTTTTTACACGATGCCTGTTTTAGCTTTGATAGGACAAGGAGACGCGACAGTTTCAGATGAACGAAAACGGCTGCACGATTGCTACGGCAAGGAAGCAGATATCCTGAAGACAAGGGACCGCGTGCCAAGTCTGTAGCGTTCGGTAAGGAAGAGAGGGGCCCCCGTCAAGTATCACTTTGGAAGGAGAAGAGAGAAGGGGGTCGTCATGGGCCCGGCAACCCAAATCGTATCTCACTGAGCGATGCAAGTAATTAGGGCCGGGGCCCTGCTAGTGAGCATGTGGCTCACTAGAGAATGAAGAAGCAAAACGTCCGGACTTTATCATTAATCGTCTTCACGCTTACCTATCTCCTCGTCGGTGCTGCAATCTTCGACGTGCTCGAGTCCGAGACGGAGAAATTACGCAAAGAAGCGTTAGATGGTAAGTAATCGAGCCGCTCTTACTTTGCAAATATTTCGAGATACACGCGGAATGTCGTTTTTAAAATGACTGGATTTTCAAAGTTTTTAATGACTCGATCTACAAATAATGATATATATTGCAAAATTAATTTTATCAACTTTTAATCACGTTTGGAAAAATGTAATAAATAAGAATATGACGTGCTATAGAGTTAATTTAAAACTCTAATTTTTTCAAAAATGAAAAGAGAACAAAAGAGAAAAGTTTTCTTTTCTTCCGAAAAGAGAAAAGATACGTTGTAAAGTTTCTCAGTTTTATATGTTTTATTTTACACAACTTTATCACACTTCGGTTTTTTATGCAATGATATTACATATATATAACAATTGCTCCTTTCTCTCTTAATCTGATTTTAACATAACTTTTATTGAATGGATAAAGCCTTAAGTGAAAAGTCCAAGTGACGTCTGAGAACTTCGAAAGATCATCGGAGGCGTGAAGTGTCTCTTACATAGACGTTCCTACGACGTTTCTAGGCATTTGTGTTGTCTGGGGTTTCCTCAAGCCCCTTTACTGCCATTCGCGTAGATTACTTAGCCGTATAGCGAACAACGAACGCTATGTACGAATGAGAGGCATTAGTGAGAGTGCAATCGTGTGTGCGGCGACGGCGGTACTTGTGCGAGACAGGGTGTACGTTATGCAGAGAGGCAACCCCAATAGAAGAATGTCGTTGCACTGTCGTCAAAGGGGAACGATCTTACATCGTTGCGACTATTGTCTCGCTGATGGCTCGAAAACGCTTGATAAATACCGTTTCCCGCGAGCCTTATAAAACCTGGTATCAGTAGAATGAAGTAGCGATTCGCGTATTGCCCTGTTTCTTTTTTTTTTTTTTTTTTTTTTCTTTACAAAGACGAGCCGCAGCTTTTATTCGTGGGAAGAACAATTCTGCGCGTACCTGACACGTAATTTTCATCGAGTTATCGTTACCCAGATGTGCGAGGCATCTGTTCCGACAGACGCTTTCAAAGCACACTCTGAAAAGTTCAGAGGTCATTAGTCATTTTATTTAGCTCCGTGATATATTCATTTCTCTCTCTCTCTCTCTCTCTCTCTCTCTCTCTCTCTCTCTCTCTCTCTCTCTCTCTCTCTCTCTCAACAATAAAAAATAAATAATAGTTTGCGCATCATTCGTACTGTATCGTGAGCTACGCGTCAATCTAATTAGCGCGCTCGTTCTGTTCGCAGACGTTGAGAAAATGGTCATAAAAAAATACAATATAAGCGAGGACGACTTCAAGATCATGGAAACAGTGGTGCTGAAGACGGAACCTCACAAAGCTGGCCAACAGTGGAAGTTCGCCGGCGCGTTTTATTACGCCACAACGGTCCTCACCACGATAGGTAGATATGTTGCAAAGTTACCCCGTTGCCCCGAATACCGTCGGCTGTTCAAACCGAGTTTATTACGCGTAACTACCGTTGCGTTATACTATTCATTTGCATCGAAAACCTGCTCGATAACCCGTTTGGCAGACACCCAAATGCGACTGTTTGGAAAAAGCAAGTTTGATTCGCAATTTGGATCTCTTTCCTCTTTGTGAGCGTTAAAAGAGTGCCAATTTTTTTTTGTAAATAGGAAGAAGAAAAAATTATTTTACATTCAAAATTTTTCTACATTATTTTGAGCGCATATCAAGTTTATTTTTTAATTAAAAAAAAAAAAGAATTTTTCGATACTACGAGCTTTTCGGTAAATGACCGTGATTTTGAAGCCGAAAGTGATTGTTGAAGCAACGCACGAATGGATCGTCAAATATATTCGCCAGTCAATGCGTTTTAATCGATTTAGCCGTTTTCATCGTGATAGGATACGCGGGCTCACATTGTGTGAAGTTTTGCGGTTTCGCACGAAACGTCGCGATTACATTTACGACCCGGGTGTCATTTTCCGTCGATTGTGCGGAAAAGCTGAAGAACCTTTAAAAAGTTTGTTCCACATTTTAATTATATTTCAGGTTACGGACACTCGACGCCGAACACCATATACGGCAAATTGTTCACGATGTGCTACGCGATCATCGGTATCCCATTAGGACTCGTAATGTTCCAGAGTATAGGAGAACGTTTGAATAAGTTCTCGTCTGTCGTAATACGGGGCGTAAAGACGCTTCTAAACTGTAGGGACGTCCAGGTAAGCTTAGCCGAGCCACGTGCTTCGTCGTCGGATGTTCCGTATACGATTCAAATGGGATTCAGTCGCGTCCTATTCTCGAGACAATATACACAAGCCGCACCAAAATCGGCGAGAAATTTCCTCGCAGCAGATTATAAAAGTTAATTAAACGTGCATGAAATTGTGTTTTTGCTCAAAATAGCGACAAATAAGTGGAACTGCAATAATCCAGGTGCAAGCGGTTGAATTAAACTCGAATTTTAAGCAGAATTTTGTACGAAATAGACGTAGATTATATTGAATTTTAAAAAGTTATAGATATCATAAGAATTAATTTTAATACTCACTTTGTTCAATGTAAAATTCGTATAAAATTAACGCGAACTTATAACGTGAATTATCTAATAACTAATGTTGCTTCTATTTAAACTGACTTTTTTCATTCTTTTTCAATAAAAACTATTATAACGTTAATCTGTAACAGACCTATGTATATTTCCTCTATTTCAAATTGAATAATATAATCTGATAGATTTCCCTCGAGAGTACCGAATACTTTCTTTTCTCGAATATCGAAGATTAAATTACTCGTTCTTGTCCCTTTGACGTTTATTACGACATATATAATAAATATGTAATACAATTTCGACTTATAATTTAACACTCGACGTATTGCAGGCCTCGGAGATCAATCTCATCTGCGTGGTAACGACGTTGTCGTGCCTGACTATCGCCGGCGGAGCCGCCGCGTTCTCCAGGTACGAGGGGTGGTCCTACTTCGATTCCATTTACTATTGCTTCATCACCTTGACGACAATCGGTTTCGGCGACATGGTCGCGCTGCAGAAGGACAACGCGCTCAACAATAAGCCAGAATACGTGATGTTTGCCCTAATATTTATTCTCTTCGGCTTGGCGATTGTGGCGGCCTCGCTTAATTTGCTGGTTTTGAGATTCGTGACTATGAACACGGAGGATGAAAGACGAGACGAAGCCGAAGCGTTACAGGTATGAGTCATCCTTATCTTTAAAATATATTTATTCATTCATCATTTTGCCGATTATTTAGTATCAACTACCTAATTGTCATTTCTTTCTTTATGAAATTCTTATGGTTTGTGGTACCTTCGTACTCTCTCCGTACATTTCATCTTGCTGAATCAAACGAGTAGTCCACTGATTAAAATAGCATTGTTGAATGGACATTCTATTACCATTGCAATGAACGTCCACGAGCGCTGTTCACGAGAACATTAATCGAGCATCTTCGCTCCTTTAGGCGGCCCAGGGCGCGGTGCGTCTCGAGGGCGACGTGATAACAGCGAACGGCTCGATACTGTCCGGCCAGATCGGCAATCACGCGATGTCGTTGGACGACGAGGCGTCGGTGTGCAGCTGCCGCTGCAGCGGCTTCCAGAGGAAACGGCGGAGACCGCGTTTCACGGTGCGCCGCTCGCCGGGCAAGATCTCGCACTTGCTGCCCATGCAACAGCTGTCGGCGTCGTCGAGTGTGCGGGGTGGCGATCCGCTGCCGCTCACCCCGTTGCTGTCGTTCCCGCTGTATCAGCACCGCGCCAGCATTTGACGTTGCTCCGCTGCGAGAAGTGTGACACTTCTCGACGAGCAGCAGCATTACTACCACGAGCAGCCGCGGCGGGTGTCCGTCTGAGGGGAGCGTGTGCCTCTGCCCGGCAGCCGGCGACTTCAACGAATTTCAATCGTCGTCGAGACGCTATCATCACCGCCACGAGTTCTCTTTTTCTCGCTCTTTCTCTCTCTCTCTCTCTTTCTCTCTTTCTCCTTCTCTCTCTCTCTCTCTCTTTTTTGCGTTCTACTCTCGTCGAGCGCGAGTAAGATTTCGTATAGATAGTCGAGAGATTGGGATCGGTTAAATATTGGATCGCTGGAACTGTTTAATCCGGATCGTGACACCGGGATAACGACGGCGCCGGATGCTTCTCAACGAAAACGTTTTGTCGTTTCGCGACGCGCGAACCCGCGCGGTATGTATAATTCTTCCATTCGCGACACGCCGCTATCGTCCGAGTTTAATTCACATTCGTGTAATCGAGAGTATTAAGATACTCGATGTGCGATGAATGAGTTTCTGATGCGTCTGTGCCACCATCGAGTAAGGCGTGAGAATTTCGACGAGTGAGAAAGCGAGAATTGGCGCTCAAGATGCCGAGACGAAGCTTTCCGTTCTGGCGCTCTAGATAAATGGCTGTGTCATTCGCCGGCATCACTAAGTGCGACGTGCGATGAGATTCTATATGTGTGATAGCTCTGCAGCGATGTAGATTTACTTTTAGTCCGTAACTAACAATGAGTTACCTTTGATCCTTTGTAGCCGAAATTATATTTTCCTCGAAAAAGAATATTACATGTGTAAGGATATTTACTGGAATAACGTGTCTATCCTAAAAATTAGTACAGGTTCTCGCATCTCCTTTTACATTTACAATTTTATTCGCCAATTCGAGATTAATCTTTTCTCGATAAAAATTTAATCGCATATTCTACGAATCTCAAGTACATATATATATATATATATATATACTAGAGTCACATTTCAGACATCTACTACGGCTTGGAATGAGCAGTATAATCTTTGCGCTCGCTTTCTAATATTCTCATACTTAGTCCGCCTCTTTAAAATATATAATAGAACGAGAAATGTGGAATCACACGTCGCAGGTGCGATTACGCGGTGAACTGACCTTGAAAAGACATGCATGTACAAAAGGCTGTGCAGGGATAATTATGTATCTTGCAACCGAGGAATTCGTGAAGACACGTGAAAAATGTTCGCGTGGGAAGGACGAAAGGGATCGAATGCGAAGGGGTGCGAATGTCGGTGAGCGAAATCGCGAGTGAGTGCGAGCGAGTGTGCATGGAAGTGTCGTCTGTGTGCAAGGATGTAAGAACGCGTGAAAAGAAGAAAATACGAATGTCACATGTATACACCTTACATTCACGTTCTCGTGGGAGAGAGAGAAAAATATTAGGAAAATATAAATACACACCAAAGAAAGAGATATACACAGACCGACACGACTTTTTCATTAAGAAGACATTTTACAATTTGTATATAATATAAAGTATGAAAAGAAAGCAAACTACGACTTTAGGTATACGATACACGAGGCGTTCCGATCTTACAGAGATATATAATGTGTATAATACATACTTGTAAGATACGTCACGATTATTATCAAGCGAGTTCGCGAGTACGTGATATAAATATATATATAATATAAATATATCTTCCAAAATTTCGACTTTCCATCTATTTATTATTTAAGTGCAGATCGAGATTATCGAGATGGCCATGGCCACAGATGGTCATAGATTTCTAGAGTTCAATAGGTTGCCGTAGGTCTCCTGAAATACACAAACGGGCGCCGACATGATTGCGCAGAGAAAGACAGATGTACGCGCGGAGGAAAAAAATTTTACGCGAATTCGTCCCCCCCCCCCCCCGAATTTGATCGTTTATAGTCTATCTACGAAGAGTCAATCCATCGAAACACGAGACAAGTACGTATTCCCGGTAGATGCGTTATCATACTATAGGATGAACACGAGCGGAACAATTCTCTTGCCTTTTATCGAGAAGTAGAATCTACTCGGATATTTTTAAGACGTATACTGGATTGCACGTGTGCGAGTAGACATACGTAGAAGACGTTTCTTTATCCGATCGGATGGTACGTACACAGGAAAAACGCCGACCGGTACGGCAGTTCTTTCGTGGGAATGTCTTGTTATTTAAGTCATAACATTCATGCGACGCGTTTTCATTACGGTATATAATCAGGATTTTCCAAAAGCCAAATACTTTTCAATCACACGTCAACAATTCGAAGATACTGATGTTCATCGTGACCAAATGTAATTTATAATGCTGTACATATGACCATTTCAGATTAACGAAAGGCTGCGGCGCGCGATCTTATCCGTAGTTTCACATTTTCTGAGTAATGTACGCGTATACGTGTTAGATGCTTGTTTAAACTTAACGTAACACTTGGAAAAACATTTTCCTTTATGAAAACAAACGTGATTATGACGAAACAGCCGTACTTGTCGACCGTTTATCAGTTACACCATTTCACTTACAAATATCTTACTCTACGAAAAAAAAAGATGAAGATAAGAACTGCTAGAACTTACTCCCGTTCATTACCATTAATTACGGCGAATTAAATCTGTAATATATTATAGATAGTAACATAAAAAAAGTAACGCGATCGCGTAGGTCGTACAAGATTTTTATGAGATAAGGAGAGTAAATAAAAGAAGACAAACTTAACGAAGATAAACTAAGTGAACGCGTAATAGCCATGCATCTTGTATTAATCGATAGTCGATGTAACGTTTATTTTACTCGCATCCTATTTGACGCATCATTTCAACTCGTTTGAGCTAAATAACAGTAACGTTCACGAGCCTTTTCGAAACGACAGGTAATTTTACTGTTTGAAACGATTGTCGTTACCCATTTGTTCTTAAACTCCGTAGTTCATTATCTAGTTCATTATCGAACTTTGCTAGAGTCTTTAACGTAATTCGTAAATAAAATTTTGAATAATCGGATATACAATTTTTTTAATTCTCAGGTGAACGGTCATAGCGTCTTAAGATAATACAAGGATTATATACACTTTCATATAATATTTTGTATTTATTGTAACATTCTATAAAAAAAAATAATTGAGCTTATAATATCGAGGCTATAGCATTAGCTGGGGAAAAAAGACGATTTCTCGTTTGCTTTCGATCTCAAATTATTAAGTAGGCGACGTAAAACTTATCGTCAGGATGCAGAATATATAACTTAATTTAAGGATAGAAACAACACACGATTTTATTTGTAATATTTCACAATCACGTGATTGATCTAGTATCTCTTGATAATCTACAAAGTTATTTCTCTCGAGATGTGCTTGCCGAAAGTTTGACGTCTAAAAGAATATGATTTCGCTGCTAAGAATGTTTCCTATACGACGGCTATCCATCTAAAACGTTTCGCGAAACAGCAAACATTGAATGGAATGTGTTCACACCGATTTAGCTAAAATGCAGAATGAAATGATGTATTGTGAATGCAACGTTCGAAAGGAAGAAAAAAAAAAGATACAGATATCCAAATAACGTCACTGTAATTATACCGCAGTGCCATAATTTCCTGACGTACATTTAAATTGCCATTACTTGTATTATTTTGATAAAAAAAAAGTATGAAAATGATAATAAAACATATATTTAAACGTTAACTGATTTTGTTCTGAGTAAAAGAATTTCGTTGTTGTAATATATCTCACTTCAACGCCGACGAATAATTAATAATAATGCAAAGTAACATGGCGAATAGTTCACTATACTCATAGGATAGTGCATCTACATGCAACTTCCCTATTTTTGTGAAGAGATTAGTCTTGATTAAAACACGTCGTACTATAAGGATGAAGCCAGAATATAATTTCACGCATTATTATAATATAAATGGCCATAAAAAAAAACTGAATATGAAGTTTCTATTGATAATAATTGTAAATTGTGAAAGCGTGGCGCGTGTTTCGTCACGAAAGAATTTTTATTAATTGTATATATATACATATATAATATTGTAATATATAAAGCATTTCTGTCTAAGTCTTGGGACGCTTTGCTTCGCATCTAATTTGACAATCTTCAGCACACCATTTAATCGATGATTCACCCGGAATTTATAATTATTATAATTATCGAGTGTTCCATCAGGATTGCCCATTTACCGTTTGCCATCTATAGAATAATTCTTAGAAAGGTAAAAGCTGCATTTTTTTTATCATGTCGACATGTCCCGTACGGCACACACTCGTGAGAAAAATCGAATGGTGGCGTGGAACGATGTCGAAGTAGATCGAAGCATACGTGACACTTCTTACGTACGAGGGAAATTGTACGATATAGAGTGAGACATACGCTTCGTTGAGATTCGCAGTAGAATTACGTTCACTTCCAAGTCTTTCCCAAACTTTGATGTTTTGTCGTTCAGCTATCCTAAACGAGTCCTATCGATTACGGCGTATATCGGCGCGAGGTGTGTACCTAGATTACGCTAAAAACTATCAACGATTTTACGACCAACGCTAGCTTAGTTAATATCCCGACGGGTTGACGATATAAGATCATTTTTTTTCCCCTCAGGCTATAGTCTAGTTAATTAGAACGTAATAAGACGACGTCTGAGAGAACTTCTTGCATACTCTGCGCGTTACTTCGCACGACCAATGTTTCTAATTTCAAGGGTACGACGTATCGCTCTGCTTCGCGTAATCCTGGCAAGACCAATTGGCAAACGCGGAACACGCGATAGCGGCACAGGAGACTCCTTCGTTTCTCGATGAATGCAAGAACGTTTAACGTGGACATGACTCTTATTCGATCGGTTCTATTAGGTAGACTACAGTCCTTAGCTTAGAGATTGGTTTGAAGAAAATTTTTTCGAAACGATACATCAGCGGCCTTCCAAATTCTAGGATATCTGAAGTTAAAAGAACGCCTCATGTAAAGCGCTAATAAAAGTGAGAAGAAATGAAAGGAGAAAGAGTTGTCTCTAACAGCACATAATATCATGATTGTACTGAGAATATACCTAATTTACTGAGAACATAATATTCTCTACTTTTGTAAAAAGTAGAGAACATCCTCAGAATCTACATGTGCTGTTAGGGATTAGAGAGTGTTGCCAATACCGTATAATCGTTTCATTGATTTAGAACGTACTCGAGATAATTTATATTACCCTCGCATCGTGATACGCGGAGGTTTCACCGACGACGTACACCTGCGATATTTCGTCGCCGACGAGCTTTCGACGCGTTCTTTTAATTCGGGTCTCCGGAAAATTCATGAGGAACAACAGTACAGGCAAGTGCCAGACGCAAATCCACCGTGCTCTGCACACGCGTAACGCAAATGTACACGTGCGGAAGAACACAGCGGAGAAACACATACGCGGATTTGAAGAAAGATTTAAAAGCCTCGTGCATTTTTAACTTTGTATTTAAGTAGGTGACGGGCACGAGGGACAGAGTCTGCTATTAATGTTACCTTACACAAATATAAACAATAATACTTGTAATAGCTGTAAATTTACAATTACGAAGTAACCGAAAGAGGATACGGAATTTAAAACAAAAAAAAAGATTTAAAAATTCACGCAATTTTGCTATTATTGTTATAGCGTAAAGTGTAAGTGCATATAGTTACGAATTTGACAAACTTAATTAATCGATTAATTAATCAACTACAAGCATCGAAGTAATGCGATTTCGTCGTGGTCTTAATCGATTTACTGGTTCGCGCGGTTCTCAAGTCGCGGGAAGAAAAAAAAAAGAGGAGTAAGAGATTTGTAAAGTATAAGTACGCGGGTGTTGCATTCGGATATTGTATCTTCAAAATTTCGTAAAAATTCACGCTTCTATTACGCCGACTTTACGGCGAGTTTATTGGCTGCAGTATATCTTCCGATAACAAATGGAACTTAAAACGATTTTCATCGTACACAGAAAGATTGCGTCTGATGAATTTAATTTGAACGGCTCGTTCAACAAGTAGGACGATCGATCGACTATTTCTTTTAAAGAAACAAGAAAACACTTCCGAGGGATGAAATGTACGATTTCGCCGCCGGAAAGAGGCGGGAAAGAGTCGACTAATCCTTTCGGCAGAGAAAGCAGCTGACTTTCAGTGTGTCTTCGATATATATATGATTGTTCGCGATAATTAATAGCAATATTGTAAGACGCAGAACGAGATTTGCACAATGTTCCTTAAACTAATTACGACTAACGATTTCAATGAAAAAGGAAAAAAAAACCGTAGGAAAGGTGACTACATATCTCTTGTTTTTTCGTGTATTATACATAGCGTACCCTTCAAGGGCCTTCGGAAAGCCACTCACGATCGAGATTAATGATTGACGTTCAAAAGTTTTAAAGGATAGCACGAGCAAAATAAATGGGTGAAAATGATTCAAGATAAGACGCGAGGGAATGATCGGAATCATTTCTCTAATCCCCTGCCTGCACACACCGCCAAGTGTAACGACATTTAAGTGGATCGTAATTTGTAAATTATTATGGACTTCCTATTATATGCTGGTATATAATGATACATGTGCTCTGCCACAATAAAGCAGTTTTTTTTATCTACTCTGCCGCAGTACTTTCTTCTCCCATACACAAGCAATAAATTTATCCGTCGCAAACGACACACAATGATGAATTTTTCAACGTATTGATAGACTGTCGACCACAGTAAAAATTTACAATATATAGTGGATTAAAAAAATTTACGTGTAGGTATGCATGTTATCCCTAGAAACAATAATGAAAATTTATTTGTGTATATACATATATATAAATATAAAAATTTTTTCATTCATTTACTACCTAAAAATGTTCAATTTATTTAAATTTTACACACGCACACGCACACACACACACATATGTATAAATTTTTTTTATTTCTAATAATCTCTAATAATTTTATTTCTAATAATATTCAAAGTTTCTAATTTTTAATTTTATTTAATAGATGTTTAAAATTTAAAGAATCATATTTATTATATGTACATACAAACATTATATATATAAAATAAATACAAATATGTACACATATCGCTCATTTACAACACAATGACATAACTCAAAAATTGCCATTTTTAAGTTGTTTGCAAAAGAAAGATGAGAATTCAATACGCTGATTGTGAATAAAAGAGCTAATATATAACTAGATACTTTTATTCCTCTGTAATCAGTTATTACACGAAAAAAATTGCATTTAAAAATAATATTACAGAATCATTCAAACATTCAAATTCATTTTCTGGAAAACTTCGTTTTCTGAATTGTCATTGTTGCAGCAAATAACCGCGATATAATAGATTTTTAAATCTACCGAATATAAAACATGATAATTTATAAAAAATGAAGCCAATAAATAAATGATGAAAGCATTTCTCTAATGTAGAGTAAATTGGTTTTTCTTCAAGCATCATTGAAGATTGAAGTAAAACGCAGCCAGTGCACCGCAGGGAAGGACACGAGAGGTCATTGATATCTTTTGTGACGTCAGAGTAAAGCCGGTTTCACAACGGATCTCGATCAACATACAACATACTCTCGTATCACAATCGGACGCTGGATTTTTTATCGGCGATAAAATTTTTCTAAATGAGATGATTAATTTCAATGCTACTTGTAAATCGTGTTTGGAAGAAAATCGACTGAAATTCGATTCCGTTACGACGATCGTTGTCCGCCGTTTCGTGTGAAAGCACCCTACGCGTCGCAATGATACAAAGGGACGTGACACCATGTCCCTTCGTCTCCTTCTCCTTCTTACGGCCCTTTTTACTTTTATTTCGCGCAGTGCTGTATCGTAAATTTCCATTTGGAAGGAAAGTAAAAGTAAGATGTCAGGTGAAAGAGGTTTCTCTCGACGAAAAATGTTAAAAGTACGCTTTTTAGATTCATAACGCATTTATTCGTTCCTGTTTCTTAATCTTTTCGAACACAGATAAATCAACCACGTAAACCGCGTTTGTTGTTAAGCTATGTTTGCTCCGAATTTATTTCGGCTTACTTCTAAGCCTTCGTAATTTAACGTTAAATGGCAGAGCGATCGTTCTCATAAAAAATTGCTTAGGCATGAGTGCAAGATACATTATATTACATATAAGTATACGCGTCGCGCGACGGTACGGAGACAAAGCGCGGTGTACGAATCAATGAATGTACATCAACATTTTCTCCGGTCTCTTTGTTGTTTGCTGATAGACGTTACGCGGTTTGATCATGCGTCGTTGAGCATCTAACTAAAGTGGGAGTAATTGAGCATGAAAACTTCATAGCGTGCACTCGGCCGACCTTTCCCAGTCGCCTGCCCGATCAATCAATCGGCGTCGTCAACTCAAAAGTGAAGTTACGGAGCCAAGAATCCCACCTGCGGAAAGAGCTCCGTATCTCCACGTAATCGTGCGTATTCACGAGTTAATTATGGAAAATTAATTTCGCCGATCTCGATCGTTCGAATCGCCGTTCGGGATAATCGGGATATGGCTCAAATTTCGCGGTTCGATTTGGATAACTGAAGGGAAAAGGAAGAGAGGAAAAAAAGAGAGAGAGAGAGGAGGAAGGGAGCAATCCCGATTTTTGGGGTTGAAAGTCCGATTTCGAGGGGGAAGAAATTGGATCGTCGTGTCGCATCGATTCGCGATACACGTATTTCAAGGAGAGAGAACCCTCGGCGTCGCGCAGCGTCGCGGTCGTTCGGGGCTGTCGTGTGTGAAGGCGGTTGGCTTCGGTCAAAGCCGGATCGATAACGCGAACGCGGCCGTCGGGCGTCGGGCCGCCGCGGAGACGGCCGAGCGGCGGCGACGGCGGCCGAGGCGAGCCGGACGCGGCCGAGGCCGCGTGAGAAGCGACCAGAAGCGACGCGCAGTGAACGACGCGGCGGAGCGGACGGCCCCTCTACGGATCTCGCGAGCGAACGGCGTACGCGTTCAACGGGCGCGGCTTTGCGTCTCGAAGCGCTGGCGTTTTACGCGGTAAAATGTCCTCCCTCGGGAACCTGGACCTGTGCCGGCTGTGTCTCGTGAAGGACCGCGTCTCGGTGCCGATTTTCGAAGGCGAGGGCGACGTGCGGCAGATCTTTCTCAAGATCACCGCCTGTTTGCCGGTCAAGGTAAGAAGCTAACTACGCCATTCCCACCGTTGTGGCCCGCCAGCTATGGCGATCCGCCATCTTGCCGAGCCTTCGCTCGCGGACGGCTCGCGTACGCGATACTATATGCTACCGATCTCGCGCCTCGCGGCGGTCTCGGCGCTTCTCGACGAACGTATTCTGAATCGCTCTGTAGACGAGGGAGAAAACCGCTCGGCGCTCCGTGGCGCGTCGAGGTGGCACGACGCGACGGCGACGCTAAACGTCGCTCGGCGTGCGACCCCGGCTGCTCTCTCTCGTCGCCTTTGTCACGCTGCTTAATTGCTCGATGGACTTTGCCGCGCTTTTCGTCCCTCGCACGGGCTGTCGCTCGATAGAAATACGCTTTGCTCCGATCGCACATCGACGTCATCGATGTGTCGTTTCCGTCCCTCGCGAGGAACGGCGGTCGACGGGGAGCACGCGGTGCCGCGCGCCGCGAAGTCCAATTAATCCTGGTCGTTTTCGACATCTTGCCGCCGACATTGGCCACGCTCGCGAAACGCGTAACGTCGACTCCCCGTGGAGCCCGCGGATCGATAATCTCGCATTTTGTTTGACAATTTTTCTGTCTCTCGTGAGAACGTCGCCTGAAGCGGCTCATGATGAGCTACGGTCTTGCCTAGATACGGGCCTTTATCGCGGAGGAATCGAGCATCGAGCTTGGAAACGCTGCGCGTGTATTGGCCATTAGCTTCTCGTTGATCGCGTACGGTTTAATGGCGTCTCTCGTGCTTGTTGCTCCCGAGAGACAATTTTTGCACGATTTTATTGAAATATACTTTAATGTATATTGTATTAATGAATTGCATTTTAATTTAAGAGAATTGTGATTTTAATTTATTAATGAAATTAACCCTCCGTCTGTATACGTGGGTCTACGGCGTCCGAGTCAAAATAATATCTGCTCGTAACTGTAAAACTTGGAAGCCTGCTAGAAAATATTAAATAAACGGTGTTTATCAAAATAACTATGAAATCGTTAACTACAATGTAGACAAATGTTTTGTAAATTTTTTCAGATTTTTTAAATATTTTAAGGTAGGGAAAAATTGCGTCAAATGACCCACGAAAGTGCAAAAAAAAGAAAAACGTATACCAGACGGAGAGTTAATTTTGATATAAATAAAATTGTGATGCATGTATACAAGTTGCGATGTTTTAAAAGGCCTCACGAATTTTCTTTTTATGATTATAGGTAAACAGGGAAGACAAATTACCTAAAAAGATATGCGACGACTGCGTGTATAAAGTAGAGTTATGTTATCAATTTTGGCATACGACGGCGAATGCCGAGAAACAATTGCTGCAATGGCTAGGCGAAGTAAACATGGAAGACAAACAGGGTTACAATGTTCTCAATCCGGTAAACACTATTCTATACAACTTATTTGTCACATAGTTCCTTTTCTCGACGAACTTGAAGCCTTTTGCACAATAGGCGATAGCGATAGCGGCTGCGACAAAGGTGCCAACAAAGCTACAGCTTTGTCAGCACCTTTGTCGCTGCCGCTATCGCTATCGCTATCACCTATTGTGCAAGGGGCTTAAGATTAAGAGAAATTAACACACACCCTGTATAGTTTTCTACAGTTTGGAAATTAGACATTATCATCATTTGTTTCATTCTTCTTTTGTCTATGTTTACCTTAGCAATGATAATAGCTAGTGATCATAATATTTTGCATATTGTGCACTTGTAAGTTCTTTTTTAATACTTCACATTTTATATTTCTATATATTACAATTTTTTTCACGTACATTATCTAGTAGTCGGTAAATTTAATTTTATAAAAAAATTTACGTAATATATAATATTTAGATATAACTTAAAACATAGAAACGGATTGCTTCAATTAAGAAATGAAGTATCGATAATATGTATTTAGTTTAATTTATTATCGAAACTCTCAATTCTTGGTAAATACAAAACTCATGTCGTTTGCTTTCTGTTAAATTTTAGAATGGGATGAAAGAACAGAACAACGAGAACAGGTTAGATGGTACTGTGATGCAACAAGTAAGCGAACATCAGAACAATATGAATATGGGTATGATGGACAACATGGGGCTAAGTATGCCCATAATGATGTCGAGCAATGCCCAACAACAAATAACCTCAGTTCCTATGGACAACAGTGGTAGCTCTGTACAAAATGTCCAACCAGTAGCTGGACCAAGCACGCAAACGACACATGACCAAATCACGCAGAATCAAACAGACACGCCTACGCAACAAGAAGAGGAAGAAGAGAGCAGTGAAGAGGAGGAAAACTCGGACGATGAGTGCGATGGAGATGAAGGTACACATTTGTGCTATGTATTAAATTTTGTAACTTATATATCTAATTACTAGATATATTAGGCAGATAGCTTAAAAATTTGGAAAAATGTAGGAAGAAAAAAAGAGAGAACGTTTGAAATTTTGTTTAAGGCCTACCTATAAAAGAAGAAAGTGAAGAAGATCCTAATAATAGTAGAACTATAGAGCCTACGACATTTGTTAATGTTTCCTTGGCGTGTGACGAAGCTGGCCCCTCTGGACTTCAGCAACAGAAAATTGCCGATATGCCCGAGATGGTGATGTCACAAACAGCAGATGTGGATCCGAAAACTGGGTGAGTTTTCTGTTCTTACTTTACACTGTTTGAGGGCCAAAGGTGTCATTTGTTGTGGTGAACATAAACAATTACACATAAACATTGCGTTAATTTGATTTACTTATTATTTTTATCAACTTTATTCGAATGTCAAGATAAATAGAACTAGTTGGTCTTGAATGAAATCAACGATGTATATAAATGGAATAAAACTTAACGATATATCGTACAATCATAATTATTACGTAAAGTACTTTTGATACAGGCAGAAACAGAAGTTACCAACGACATTGTAATATATTTATTTAAAAAAGAATCAATATCTAACATATATATCTGAGAATATTGTTTTAAAATGCTCTTAATTACACATCATGCTCTTTCATACGCAAATTTGGTAATAAGTCTTGAAATAATTATTGAATCAGTAAGGTAGAAATAAAAATGCAAGATAGATAACGATTACATCCGAGCTTTCATTCTTATAAATGTAAGATGCAGGTAAACACAAGGTAAGTTTGAACACACCCCACAACCATCTTTGGCTCTAGGTGTTTAGCAATTTATACAAATATTTTTTATATGTATAACATTACTTCGCATTACTTTTAAACGATCTTGTAATTTTTCGTTATTTAAAAAGATGCGCATTTGTTGAGTCCAGAATAATTGCTAAACACCTTGTTACTTTTACATGTGGTAGCATGTACATAAAGTGCATTTCGATGAAACACAATCTTAATTATAGCAACAATAATTATAATGATGTTAATTTTCCAACAATGTTCTTTACGTCTCGTAAGTATTTAATATAAATTTTTATACTTTAGTCGAAATGGACTTTGTGTTAGATATTATTTATATATGTGCAAGAAAATGGATAAAGAGATCTCTCTGGATTATCCATATCCATGATACGAGAAAGGGATTGATTTCTCGTCTAGCAATAAGCGATGCCTGAGAGAAACCAGCCTGATCTCTCTGTCCACTCATAAACCAGATGTTTACATGTTGTCGATATTAATATTCCCACGCTTACGTGATGGCACTAAATGCCGCACACATGACCGATATTCGGCCGATCCAAAAATCACAGACGATAAATATTTCAATTGATGCAACGTTTATCTACCATTTCTGATTTATGATCTTCGTGCTTTCCGACGCCTGCGCTTTACGATATTGCCAGGACACTGTATTACTATTTTAATGTTGCGATTAATTTTAAGAGTTATCTTTTAATCGACGTAAAAAAAAAATACGTGTTCCATAAAATCGTTAATAAATTTTGCGTATCCGGTGCAGTTCGCCGGATGATAAAGTAATTGCGCAAATAGTGTACTATAACCGAGAAGACAAATCGGTTAAGAATTGTTAAGAATCTTGATGTTGAAGAAGATGAAGGATCATATTTCTTCCGATTCGAAGATTTCTACGAAACGAAAGAAAGAATCGTCCATTAAGAGACTGCCAAATCAAGAGGATTTTTCGCATTGTAAACACAAAGGCGAGTATCTTTTCTACATTCTATATATTTTATTCTATTTGTAGACTATCTCTTGTTATAAGCAAAACCGAATATTGCGGTATTCAATAATGCCAATACGTAAATTTGCATCGTTATCCGTGACAAGTTAAACGATGCTATTTTGATATCGAATAAATTCTCTTACACATATATCCGATGTTATTACGATGCGATGTTATCACAAATTTTAATTTTATCACGCACATTGCTTGGATTGCGCGTATTATTTCGCGCGCTTCCATAAGTGCAAAAGATATACCACGAGGCATAGTTTCTTTTAATAAATGATAAACCAGGCTTGCATTATAATTGCGCCGGTTTCGCATTTGAAATAAAATTATTAAATATTTATTGCGCCTTGAATTGGCTGCAATATTGGATAAACGTCGTGATATTTTGGGCATATTCTGAGTATGTCATTTTATATCATGGATCTTTAATGCTTCTGTTAATGGAGAAAATTGTACTGTTCAGTTTTGAGTGGATATCTGACACATGAAAGGTTGATACACAGCACTTTTTGTGCTTTTGCTGCGTCAAATTTTCATAGATATTGTCACTTTTCATAAAGTACTGAATAATACATTTGATTTTCTCCTTTGTCTACTATTCTTATTACAGTTTTTAGCTGGATTTTTATCTTGTTCCGCGTAATATATATTTGTGATACGTTAAAATGTGTTGGATGCAAGTATACACGTCCGTGAAAAATCATGGTCCGTTTTACACCGTGAAAATGAGAAGAAGATGCTTTATCGTGGCTATGGATTATTTATAAAGGTGAGATTTTTTTATACCTGATTTAATTTGCGTTTTAACATGTTCTATCCCAAGTCATTAGTGATCTTTTGAGTAAAAATTTGCTTTTTTCGAACTCTTTTGCCAAGTTTTATGGCTTGATCTTTACTTTTCCCTTCTGCTGTATCGTTAGGGAATATCAATATATATGTATAAATATATACATACATATTTTTATGTACATATTTCTAATTATAATTTAAACAATATTGATTAGTAATGAACATAATAAGAGACTAGGTCTACAAGATCATTTCGTATCGTAATTAATAAGTCATTTTTATCCTGTAATGTTATTCATCTAATAATATTTAAATATTATTATGTAAGCCTTATGAATTCGGAAAGCTTGATGAGTATTCACGTGCGGATGATAAACTTCCAATGCTGTTTGACTTGACGACAATCGCGACGACTTTCTCGATTCGCACGTGCGCTCTTGTAACACATTATGATTGCTGCGTTTCGAGAGGGATGCCAGCAATGCCCAAGCACCTTGCACCGGCCACCTTGCAGCACTCACATAAGCATAATTATCTTTTTCTATCTTTCTCTCTCTCTCTCTCTCTCTGTTTTTCTCTTTTCCTCTCTTTCTCATCACCGCCTGTACGCAAGATATATTTGTAATGATCACAAAGAACAGAAATCAAAAGACAAAGCTGTGTGTGCCCACGGGTCGTTCTCCGTTGCAATGTCCTTGGGTTTTGTCAATTTCAGGGAAGGAGGCGAGACCTTCGGCGGATTGTCGGGGATGCTGCGTCAAATTCTCTCGCCCTCGCCCGAGATCGGGGAGGCCGGTATGTCCGTCAATTGTAATCTCCTACAGACCAACTCGATATTCTCGAACCAATCGTCGATGCTATCGACATTGCTCCCTCCGCACTTTCAGTCCGTGTGTCCGGACCAGTCTTTGCTCGATCAGGTGCAAATCTTTACCGAGTCCTATCCGTGCCCCACGTGCGGGCTGGAGTTCCGAAGCGCCCTTAAGCTAAACTACCACATGCGAACGAGTCACGCCGCGCGTCCGGAATTCGAGCATGGTGTCGAGAATCAGCCGCGGTATTCGTGCGGGGTCTGCTCGCGGACCTTCGTTGCTCTGAACCACCTGAGGATGCACGAGGTCACGCATTCCGCGCCCGTGCCCACGTGCGCGTCGACCTCCGCCAATCTCGCCACGTCGCCCGGCGGCAACATGGAGAAAACGTTCGCCTGCGATCTCTGCCAGGCCAGCTTTCGGTATCGCACGCTACTGGAACGTCACCGGAGGATGCATCAGGAGATCGGCCAGGAGAAACCCTACTCTTGTCCGAGATGCATGATGCGCTTCGAGACGCGCAACTTGTACAATCATCACGCGAAAACCCACAGACCGTTGCCGGCGAGTAACGACAATCGGATAGTCGCGGGTACCAACGCCGTGTCGTCGCCCGTCGATTCGATGATAGCCGGCAATCTCGGTGTTGGCGGCGGCGGCGGCAGCGGCGGTGGAGGTGGGAGCGGTGGCCCTGTAATCCCCGCCAAGTCCATACCTTCTTATCCCTGCGACTCGTGCTCCAAGCAATTTACTACCGCCGAGTCGTTGACCACGCATAAGGCGGTGCACAGGTCGCGGCCGCTGGTCTGTGACGTGTGCGGCAAGGGCTTCACGCATCGCAAGTATTACGTGGTGCACCAACGTATCCACACCGGCGAGAGGCCGTATCTCTGTGCCATGTGCGGCAAATCGTTCACGCAGGCGTCGACGCTCACCGTGCACCGTCGTTATCATACGGGGGAGCGTCCGTACACCTGCACGCTATGCGGAAAGGGATTTGTCACGCGAACGATTATGCTTAATCACATGAAGAAACACTGAGCCGACGAAAAATCGATAAGATTTTCTGCCGCGCGTGATTAAATTCAAAATTTAATGGATGTTATAGATAAAATAATGTTCAAGAGAGTCATGCTTGATCTCAGAATATTTCATCAACACTCTAGAGAAAAAAAATGATATTGAAAAATTGATATCAATTCTGATTAAATTAAAAACTATTCAATATAATTTTAAAAAGACGAAAATTGAAGTTTTTTGTAAATGCTCATTGAAACAGATTTCAATAACCGGTATATAGTTTTTCAAAAGCACAAGCATTTTGTTGGATAAAAAAGGCTATAAAAATATTAAAATATTTTTTATCGTAAATAATCCTTTTTGTACAGAGTGTTGATGTCTAAGTGCCTAAAATTACTCAAGTTACTATCACAGAATAATAAATAAGTCGATATAATATGGTGAACGAATTAATACGTCTACGTGATAATATATAACTCCGTATAGTTTCGGATAAAATATATTTAATATCGATCAAGTCAATTTAAAATCGATCAAATCAAAATCACGATAGAAATAAGCGAACAATTACGTACTATAATCATAAATGTTGTCATCACTGTGATATCGTTTGTATATTATACAAGATATTTAGAATAACGTCAATATTATTAGACGCGGCGTGAAACTTTCTATCCTTCTAATTGAAAGTTTATATAGCGTAATTCAGTTTCTAATAAGAGAAGTTAGTACCTGCGCGCAATAACATGAAAAAGTGCCTAAAAGTCCAATTTTTTAAATTACTTTATTGATCATGAGATTAAAAAAAAACTAAAACTGAAAAACGATTTCAAAATAAATGAATAATTATTTTTGTACTTCGCATTGACATAAAATTTTTAATTATATTTAAACTGTTGACCGATTGTTAATCTGTAATTAATTTCAACGTAATTTCAATTGAATTCAGGTGCCTTTAATTAATATAGGATGAAAGACAGGGTAGAACGTGTAACATTAATTACGTAAATGTGACATGTAAGTATGAAGACGCTTAAATCTATCTAGATTTTTAGTCCTATAAGTTGTATGCAATTCGAAGGTAGATAAAGTAAATGACGATATATGATTTCGCAGTAATTCTCGAGTTTATCGCTTTATAAATGTTTTTTTTCCATCAATATAACATGCTAGACTGCATTTCTACAAAACGTGCATTATACATGCGCGTCTATGTATATTGCCAATTAGTTGAAATTGACACTATCTTTTGCAAAGATCACTCATCTTATTGCCAGAATATTTACTCTGATAGATGATGGTATATAATATTTACAAGATTTTTTAAACAAATGCATTTGAAAAATTTAATATTTAATGAAATTATCTTCAATTTTATTTAATTTTGTTTTATATATACAAGATATATATACAAGACAAATAATATACATATTTACTTACATTTACTCAATTATAGATGTATATGGTATAACTTCTTACATAGTATTAATACTATATAGTATAACAGTTAATAATTTATATTAAGAATACTGTTTATAAAAAAAGAGAGCGTTTTCTTTCGATTATATTTCAACTTTGTGTTATTTACGAATTTTTATTAACAAAGGAATTCTACGTTGAATAATAAATTTATTTTTATTTGAATAATTTAACAAACGAATTAAGTTTAGGAAACATGTTTAATATTGAAGTAAGATTTATATGGAAGCATGTATTAAAAGAATATTAACTTTTAAGTCACTATTTTGTTCTTTTTCTTTATACATCAATTTTTCTGCATTTTTTAAATTCTCACATGAATGCAGTCGGTAAAAAGCACAAATGTCGATTTGCACCATTTTTTCTTCAATAATTGATTTCTTAAACTTGATATTTTTCAACATTGATCTATAATTTTAACTTTAGAAATGCGGAATCAAATATTAACATTCAAGTATAATTAGCGGAAATAATTTTTTGTAATATGCATGTGTTATGAACAGTTTAAGGCTGTCATGGTTGCTTATACATGAACATATCAAATTTGCTATAGCAAATATTATATGCGAATATAATACGCGTACATATCGAAAGATACGTATAATTTTGCATATTACAAGATTTTTTCCATCGATATTAATTGCAGTTAACTGATTCTATGCTCCTTTCTTTAGCTAAGAAGAGAAGAAAACGAAACGAAGCATTTAGATCTTTAGCTCTTTAATTATTTATAGAATAGTAATAATTTTTTTATTATAAAATTTATATAATTGTGTTAAATAAATTAAATAATAAATTACAGTAAAGAATGAGGAGAGAAATGATAAAAGTACATTTATCCGAACATTATACAGGGTGTTTATATTATAAAAGATTTTTTCGATCGTAGATACACTAGAAGCTCAACACTAAGAGATGTGATTTATTTATCGGACTTACATCGGACATAAATAACTAAAAATCAAAATTTTAATCGATTAAACTCTAAGACAAATAGATACACATATCCAACAATATAAATTAAATACAGTATTTTTCACATAATTTTACGTGATATTAATTTCCAAATTGGAAATTATTTATTTGCAACCCAGACATTTAAGTCTGTTGAAAGCAGATATTGTCAAGTATCTACTACAAATTTTATCGGCAGAAAGATTTGAAGCTGCCAGTTCTGATATATCGCTGTCGGCAAAATGCCAACAGAAGTATAATAGAATCTGCTGACATAATTAGATAGCGGATTGGCAGCAGAAATCGAGCAAAGTGCAGGAACTGCCCAGACTGCACGATTTCTGCTGCCAATCTGCTATCATTTTGCTTACTAGGAAGTATATTTAACGTTAAATTAAACGTAAAATTATGGAAGTCCAAGTTTTATTTTTTATCAAACTTTTATTACGAGAAGGAAATTAACCCAAAATTTGTCAGAGAATCTATTGTTAAATTTATGGCTCGTTTGATAGTAATGCAACATTCTGTATATAGTACACTGTAAACAGGAAATAGTGAGATTGTGCATTTAGAAGGAAGGAAAATATGATGATTTTTAATATAGTATAATTATTATTAAGACGACCGCATTTTATTAACGAACACAATATAAACACAATATACCTATTAGTATTAAGAGAGTATAGAATATAAGCAGTATTTTGTAGTCGCAGAGGTCTACAAGATCAAGCTGCAAGTACAACAAATAGTACAGAAGACGACGGTGTTCGCTCGCGAATAAGCATTGTTTAAGTATATAATAAAATGATCAATAAAAGAAAGTAGAGGACAGAGGGCTACGTAATAAAGAGAATACTGGAAATCACAAGTGAGGCACTTTATTGACTACCCAACTTTCATACAATCGAGCACGAGTGTCCAGCTGATCGTCCCTGTAAATATCTCGCTTACCACGTAAGATCCTGGTTAAGGCAACGATAAAGAACGAAAGAGGCGGCGAGGAACGAGCACTGATTGACTTCCGTTTGTGTCTCTCTTCTTTCCAGATGTTTTGTGTCAAAACTCAGGATGCTGCCACAGGATCGGCAGCAGTGCGGACCCAGCGTAATCAAGCACGTCTTTACCCAGGGGCACACACAGTTACTGATAGCGGACTCGGTGCACACACATTCGAAGATGGAAACGACGGATATGCTCACTCACGAGAACGTCTTGCAGTGCGAATTCTGCGGTGACAGTTTTGTCTCCGATCAGGATCTTAACTTGCACCTAGAGACGCACGAGTCCCATTCGGAGGGGACACAGGATGAGCAGTTGGTCTGCGAGAATTGCGGCTGCAGCTTCATGACAACGTCGGAGCTGCATGAGCATCAGAAGGAACACGTTTCAGAGGAGTGTTTTAGCTGCGACAGTTGCGACTACGTGACCTCGCGCAGGGAGAGCCTGATCGCTCATGAGCAGTGCCACATATCCAATTACAAGTACCAGTGCGAGACATGCGGCGAACAATTCCAGAGCAAGAGCGATTGTCAGGTACATCTGTTGTCGCACACGCGTGAAGAAAAGCCGTTTCAATGCGACGAGTGTAACGCCACGTTTCGCTATCGCCAAGGTCTACGACTGCATGCGAAGCTGCATCAACCGGACTATGTGCCGCCACAGAGGAAACATCACTGCGAGCTGTGCAACAAGCGTTTCTCTCGGAGACAGGTGTTGTTGGTGCACATGAAGACCCACGGCAACGTGGAACCGCAAAACGAGTACGTGTGCACGATTTGCGGCAAGTCCGTGTCAAGCAAAACTTATCTCGCGGTGCATCTGCGCAAGCACACCGGCGAGAAGCCGCATGTTTGCGATATTTGCGGCAAGGGCTTCATCTCACAGAACTACCTGAGTGTGCATCGTCGCACGCACACGGGCGAGAAGCCGCATCAGTGCACGCATTGCAACAAAAGGTTCACTCAACGGACTACGTTGGTAGTGCATCTACGAGGTCACACGGGCGATCGACCTTATCCCTGCACATGCTGTCACAAATCATTTGCTTCGAAAACGATGCTGAACTCGCACTTGAAAACACACGCGAAACAAAGCGCCCGGCAACAACAGGAGCAACAGCAACAGGTACAGCAGGAGCAGCAACAAGAAGAATCATTGCCCCTCGAAACCGTTACTATAGTGTTGTAATTGAGATGATTGCTAAGATAGATTGAACAATGATTGCTGGAATAGGTTTCATACTTTTTTATGTAATCAAGTTTTCTTTTGCTTTTTTACATTTTATCAACGTAGGTGATATTAGCGAAAGGTGCAGAGAAAACGCTAGGTATAAACAATTGCCAGGTACTTTGCAATCTACATAAATCGATAATTTTTTTGAATCCTAAAAGGTAACTAGTAGAAAGCGTACTGTAAGGCACAAACTTGCTTTTGTAGTGATATCTTTTACGCCATGTTAAACTAGATGACAAATATGCTTATAATATGCATTAATCTATTAAAATGTAAACAAGTATTTTATCGAGTCAAGGTCTCTCTTAAACGGAATCAGTGTATTATCATTGAAAAATAGTGAAGAATGTAGTAGCAGTTATAACTATGGCATTTTTAATGATTTTTTACTGAAAAAAATTTTTAACTGGAGGGAGTTAAACTATTTTGTAATATTAGACTGCTGAAAACAATAACTATGAACAGTGGCAGGTTTAAAAAGAATAAAAGAGTGTAATATGATTCTAAATTTGAATACTAGTTGTACAAGTTTCGGATATGAGAGTTTCTCCCAAAAAATAGCAATCCAAAATACACAAAGCCCCGTAAGATAGATGATTGGAATACGTACGATTACCATTGCTTTTACAGGAAAATTTTGCTTTTATTAACCATAATAATAAGGATGAACATAATCAATAAGATATAGGATGGAAGAGCAAAGTGTGAGTATCTACATTGAAAATAAATTAAATACTCACTGATCCTTAGTGAAGTCCTGTGTTATTCTGTTTTACGTTACTGATAAAATTCTCACTGATTCAAGTTAAGAGAAGGAGGTACCTCGCATTCTTCTCTGAAAAGTCTGACAGATGATATTACTGACATTTTAATAATGCCAACTATTTATTATAGTTGGTGAGTAGTTGTAGATCATAAATCATTTAAACAAAACGTCTTGCTAGCTAAGCTGTACAGTGCAAGATTTTAATTAAAAAGATAATCTTGTAAAAGGACCCCGCACAAAATCAGTGGAAAAAGTCTTTCGGTCAAAATATTCATTTGATGCTGATCAAAAGTCCTCATGAGCACGACACTCAATAATCGACTGTTTGGCTGACAGAAAGTCGGGAAAATGCGTCACTTTCCTAATGGTACGATTCGTACACGAACGTACGCGCATACAGACACACACACACACACACACACATGTACACACACACGTACAAAAAAAGAAAACAAAGGATCCCGTCATGTCCATGTTGATCCTGGATAACGCTGAGAACAGCTATCGCATATACAACCTTCTCCCAGCCCCCCCCCCCCACACACATACACACACATGTATGTACTCACGCAATGAAGAAACGTAGAAGTACATTCGTGTAGGAATCGTATTACTAAAAAAGTGACGCATTTTTCCGACTTTCCGGTGCTTCTGTCGGCTGAACACTCGATTACTGAGTGTTAGATCGCTGAATTGTTGATTATTAAGTGTCGTGGTCATGAGGACTTTTGATCAGCGTCACATGAATGAACATTTCCCGGAGTTTCAGACAATTTGACTGAAAGGCCTTTTCACTGGTTTTGTGCGGGGTCCTTTAATCAAATTATAAAAGTTTTACCAATGAAATATTAGTTAATTTTGTAAGCAAATTAATAAATATGAAGTGAGGACAAATCGAAACAGTAAAAAGTTCTCATACGTCTGTCCATAGTAGTTTGAGATTTGTTCACTATGTTCAAAAACACTAGAAAGAGCAAGTGACACTTCGCAAACTGTAATAAGCCGTCCATAACTTTTTAATTACATTATTGTGACAGTAATTTTTTTATTTATGCTTGTATTTGTTTTATTTGGAATAGTAATACGATTCATAGGCAGATAATTATTTATTCGCTATTTGCTTCGTACGCGTCTTTATAGAAATTTGTTAATGATATATTTTAGTGTAAATAATTATACACTCTTAAAACGAGTGTGATACTTGCCTAATTGTTACAAATGTTTATTAAACAACTTATTGGAAATAAAATTTCCAGTGCCTTTGTTGTTATATCATTATTGTTTAAATAAAAGAAAGTTATACACGATTATATTAAAATTATAAGAATAAATCTATTATAGACGAGTGCCTAATATATAGTGCCTAAAGAAAATTGCTATAATTTTTGCATAACATTTAGAAATGTATATTTTATTATTTTCTTCCATCGAAATTATATCCACTTAAAAATAATAGTTTTTTTATTTTTACTTTTTTACCCAAAAAAATGTAAGCAATTATAATTCTTGCGTTAATGAGTATAAAAAACAATGTTTCTTTTTTAATGTAATTTATTTCGTCATGTTACTTTCTATAAGAAAAATTGAGGTAATAATTAAGTAGTATTATTATTATATGAAACTTTCTCGCATAATTGTCATTAATATTATCTAAATTCTGCGATATTCTGGAAATCATTGATTTCATATTGTATCATATTAACTTCAGATACTGAGAAAAATTCAAGTTCTGTTAAAACAAGAAACTAGCAAAAAAATCTTTTATTTCCAATTGTGTGTGTTAGTATAATTTGTTTTACAGTTATAAAATTTAATATTTTTTACAAAAAAATTTTATCTTTACATAATTTTTGATAATATTACTTCTCTAGTATTACTTTTATGTAAGCAATTACTTTAATAAAGTGTTATTGTAATTCTTTAGAATTATTATTCTTCTTGAAAATATCTTAAAAACCATCTATATACATAAAAATATTGTAATAGATTATAATTACGCATTAAGATGTTAAATTTTTTTCATAATTGTTTGATTTTACAATCAATACTCGTGAAATTTGTTACGCTATATTTTGCTCTCTTTTACAAATAATTTGAAATTCCCAAAGATTAACATATAAAATTAATATTTATATAGTTATCTCTCTTAGACTTGCGCATATGATTTTCTTTTGTATAAATTTCGATTTGCAATAATTATTTTATCGTATAAAGTATCTGACTCGATATATCGCTGACAAATGAGATTGCAGCTCTGAAATTGTACAGTAAGTAATAAAATTTTATATTGGCAATTTCGTTTATTAAACTTCTTAATGCACTTGAAAATTTTAATGAAAATAAAAGATATCCTTTTCTGCTTAAATTAACTATTGATGTTTACTTTACATAATTTGCTTTATATCATAATTTTCCTTCTATCTATACGATTCCCTATCTTTTGGATTATGACCTATCGTCTAACACATGACGTGAAATGACTAAAATAAAAGTTGAACTTATGTATTTATTTTTTAATTACAGATATAATCTGTATTTCTTAATTTCTTTTCAGAACTAAAAACTGGAGTTCCAGGACACAACAGAAAAAAATTGCGATAAAAAAGGAAGCTCAAGGTACGTCCTTCGTTATCCTTCAAGAGATTGGCGGCAAAACTATTCTTGTTCAGAAGGTAAACGCGTACTACTGTGATTCATGCAACGAAGATTTTGATACAGAAGCCAGTTTGATAAGGCATAGAACGGAGCAATCGATACTTAGAACCCGAGAAGCGTTGCGCCAAGCAGAAAAGAAACACAAGTGTGACATATGTGGACAGATGTTCGTGAAAGAGTTGCAATTGATCAAGCATCGCCAGATACATTGTAATCCTCTAGACATACAGAAAAAAGATTCTCTGGACATACAAAAAAAATATCTTCTAGACATACAGAAAAAGGATTCTCTAGACATACAGAAAAAGGATCCTCTAGACATACAGAAAAAATATCCTCTAGACATACAGATAAAATATCCTCTAAATATACAGAAAAAATATCCTCTAAATATACAGAAGAAACAGGAATTGAAAAAAATAGTCACGAAAAAGAAAGTCGACAAGAGTCGAGAAGAGAACAAGGAATCGGAAAATGTCATTAAATGTGACCAGTGTGATAAAGTATTTAAGAAGAAAAGGTATTTGAACGTGCACAAAACGTTGCATAGTGAACCGCACATTTGTAATGTGTGCGGTGCGAAGCTGACGTCAGATTATTATTTAAGAATGCACATGAGGCGACACAATAAGGAATTTACGGAATTCTGCAACATTTGTAATAAAGGCTTCTACTTAAAGGCAAATCTGAAAACTCACATGAGCATGCACACCGATCAGAAGCCATGCATCTGCGAGATCTGCCATAAGACCTTCGGCAATCGAACTTACCTCCGAATTCATATGAAGCTTCACAGTCAGCCCGAGACGAGGAAGAAATTCAAGTGTGATATATGCAGCTTCGAGACGTTTTATAGCTATTGCCACAAGGAACACATGTGGACTCATACGGGCGAGAGCCAAGTGGCATGTGAAGTATGTGGCAAGCTAATCAGGCGACAATACATGAAGACTCATATTAGGATTCACACTGGCGAGAAACCAGAGATTTGCGAGTTTTGTGGCAAGGCGTTCAGCGCCAGGGTATATCTGATTAAACATCGGCGAACTCACACTGGTGAAAAGCCTTACAGCTGCAAAATCTGCAACAAACGTTTTACCCAACGGGGCACTCTTAGTGCGCATCTTCGAAGACACGAGAATCCTGAGTGAAAGCGTTTTCCTTTCTGTTTTTTTTTCTTTTCTTTGGTTTTACTCTTAAATCTATTATAAAACACTTTTTAGACTGACCATTCATATTTGCATTACATATAATGATAAGATAATAAATGTAATTTGTTTATTACATATTACATGCGATATATATTACGCTAATTCACTGAATAGAATTATTACATCATTTTAATATTTGTTTTTTAATATGTTCCATTTCATATGCATAGTTAATGTGATATTAATTAATTTATTAATATGATTTAATTATAATTAATATCACAACTCATATCAGTGTGATATTAATTATGTCCTAAGTTAAATCAAGACAGTTGCATGAAAATATGAACTTGCAGTTATTTATAGATTTTTAATTTGGTGATGTAGTGTATATATAATTTAGTGAATTATATTTTTACATACTGTGACAACATAATTTTATAAATCGCAGGAAGATTATTAAATTTTATTAATACCACATCTTTGTTGGTTACCTAATAATTTACTTTTACTTTATATAATTAGTTCTAACCTTATACATTACTGTTATTTTACACATTATTGTGTTCAATTAAGAAATTTGTTTTTGTTTGCATGATTAAAATATTCCCCAGAGAATCGAATAAACCTTTTTTTCAATGCAATACTATGTATTGTACTGTGTACATTATATATACATATATAATACAATAAATCTCAATGTGCTTCTCTAGATTGTTATGTTATTTATAATTCATATTCCGCTTTCAATTATTTTAGAATTAATTAAAATATTTAACGAAAATTATTGAAAAAATTAGAAAAATGAAAAATAAAATATATTTTTTTATGATTATATTTTAAATAATAACAAAATAAAGGTAGAACAATCAGTCGCGACATAAATTACACGAAAACTTTAAATAGAAAGCTGCAATAAAATTCTTGTTACAAATAAGATATATTACTTAGATTAATTAAACAACCACGCTTTAAAAAGAAAATTATTGATTATACATTGTATTTCTTTAGAGTGTAGATTGTATCTCGATAATAAACAGTGTAAAAATTTATAAAAATTGTGAATAAGAAAAATTGATGTAAAATAAAGCAAGAAATTTTATAGTATTTAGCTTAAAAGTATGATATACTTGACTAGAAATTTAAGTTTTTTTGAAACAGTTTTAAGGTTGTATTACTTAATAAACAAAAATTAAATCGAATGGTGATAGTCAAATTGATTGACAGTTACGATTGATTTAATAAATATCTAGTATAAAAGTGCCTCCTGTGGAAAACTTATCAAGAGTGTGAAAAAGCTTAGCTCAAGTAAATCAAATATTAACTGAGTACTATTTATTCTTACACATAATTTTACGTTACTTCCTCGCGCTGTTGACAGATATTATTTATTACAGATGCAACGAGATTGACATAGAAGACGTAAAGCTGGACTCGATCGACGAATTGCAAGGTATAGAGTTAGTACGATATCAAGATGAAGTATCTGCGGTGGAAGAGTATCATCACGTTAGTCATCAAGAAATAGTTATGGAAACGATCGAATATAGGACTGAAGACTCGAACGACAAACTGGAATCTGCGTCGGAGATACATGTCATAAAACGGGTTTCCGAACACGATTCGAGTCGCAAGCGTGCGGTTTACGAGTGTGAAATCTGTGGGAAGCGAATACTCAAGAAGCTGCAGTTTTTGAAGCATAGACAAGACCACGAGAGGAATTCGAAGACCGAAGGTCGTTGCGAGGAGTGCGATAAAGTGTTCGACAATGAGGAGAAGTTGCGAAAGCATATGATAAAGACACATCAGAAAGAGAAACCTTTTCAATGCGTTCTTTGCGGCAAGTGTTTCAAGACCGAGGAGTTCTTGAAGACCCACTTGAAGCAGCATAACAAACGTTTCACCTGCGACATATGTGGTGTGTCGAAGGTTTCCGGATACGATCTGCGTCTGCACAAGAAGAAGCACAATCAGGAATATGTCATTCATTGTGAGATTTGCAACAAGGGCTTCTACACGAATCAAACGCTGGAGCGGCATTTGCTCACGCACACCGGCGAGAAGCCGTTTGTGTGTAAAATATGTAATACCGCGTACGCGAGCGCAGCGTATCTCAACATGCATATGAGGTCCCATGGCGAGAGAGAGAAGCACAAGTGTAATATCTGCGATTTCGAGAGCTACTGGAAGGCCGCGCTAAAAGTGCATCTTAAGATACACACCGGCGAGAATCAGATTACGTGCGAGGTGTGCGGAAAGTCCGTGAGCAGCAAGACGTATTTGCATATTCATATGCGTATACATTCAGGCGAGAAACCGCATGTTTGCGAGGTGTGCGGAAAGGCGTTCAGCGTACGGAAGTATCTGATTGTACACCTAAGAACGCATACCGGCGAGAGACCTTACGAGTGTAAGGTGTGCCAAAAGAGATTTACGCAACAGGGCTCACTAAACTCACATATGAAGTCTCATAATGAGAGCAAGTGAACATTTTTTTCGTATATTTATTACTACTTCATGCTGCATTTAGTGTTAAACCTGACTCTCTGATTTTCATTTTGGCTTGTACTCTGTGTATGCGATCAATGCATTGAGAAATACTAATATAAATCGTGATTATACGATGATTATGGCATTAGAAAAGCACAAATCTACATATACTAGGTTCAGTGATTAAATTATATATAAATAAGTTATATACTGCCCTATAATTATTAAATTAAGTTTTATAAGTACTAAATAAAGAACTACATCCGTGATGTTTTCGAAATATATAGAGAACAAAACCGAAAATACGTGTGAAAAAATTTTAATTTCTCGTTAGAGACATGAGACTGATAATTATAAAAAATTAAAGAAAAGAACACATTATATAGTTAATGAAGTTAAATTTAAAAAACTAAGATTTATTCTACAGATTACTAATATATTTCTATTTTACAAAATGTGCTCTGAATTAATATCGGCAGATAGGTGCCATTAAGTAGACATGCATTATACAGTTACATTTTTTAAAGTTTTGAAGTTTAATTCGTTGATTATTTGAAGATATAAATTTAATATAAATGCTTTTCTTAGCGGAAGAATGTATCAGTGTCCTATTATCTGCATAGTCATGAACAATATTGTAATTTAACGTAGAATGAAATTTGTCAGAACAATTTATTAATAATCTTTATTTTTAGATTTTTTATTTATTTTAAATTTATTTAAAATTTGACTTAACAAAGTCACAATTACATTATATTTAAATAGCGTAATAAAGCCATGTATTAAGCCATCAATTATTATCAAATCTGTAATAGTGTAAATATATTACATATATTATTTTCTATTACGTATACTTTAATTGCTGTAACCTTTATTGTACGTTAGAAATAAAGAATGTGTTATATGATATCGTACATTGTCTTCGATAGATAGCGAATTTTTTTTATGTTCATCACAGTTTATTAAAATTTTTTATGAAATATTAATTACTAGTAATGTAGGCGCTCCCTTATATCAATAATTGCATATGGAAAGCGGATGATGGGACAATCGCCAATATGAAAATGTCATCATTACAAATATTACAATAAATATTTACTACAAGTTTCTAAAAGGTACGCATTATTTCGAGACAGTTTAATGCTTAATAGTGTATTTATTACTTTACAATACTGATAGGTAACCAAAATTTGGTTATATTGCAACTGTTTAATTATAAACAATTCTAACAATAGAAAGAAATTTAATTACATGACAGTTACCTATATAAAAATTAATTAGTTACACACATATATGAACAAGATAGTAAGATACATGCGTTTTTTAATATTTATGATTTGTTATCTTTATGCCTCTTTTATATACACATAATAAATACCGACTAAAAAATTTTTAAGGAAAGAAAGAAAGAAAGATTACTTTTTTGATAATATTTGATAAAACTTATATTAATATCTAGTAATAAAAGATATGAGTAAATGTAAATAAAATTATAAATAACAATCTCTGAATTTCTTCATTTGATAACAATTTAAATTAATCAATATTATTACATGTATAGTCATTATTTCATTTTCTTTTCAGAAATGAAAAACCAGCAGAGACGTGTGTAAAAAATGAACTATCTGTAGATGAATGTACGGATTCTACGTTGATTTCAATTTTCATTAAAGAAGAAGAAAATGTAAAGCAGGAAGACTGCAATGTGCAACACAAAGCTGTAAGTTTGAGACGTAAGCCTTCTGAGAATTTCTTGACGCAAAAAGAGCCTGAAGATGCTACAAACGGAGGAATTATTCGTCAGAATTGTTCAGGCATGAAGAAACAATCCATCGGTCAAATGTTTTACAAGTGTGGCATATGTACCAAACTTTTTAGATCAAAGAACTTGTTTGAAGGTCATTTAGTGGCGCATAGCGACGCTCGACCCTATCAATGCGACGTTTGCGGCAAGTCTTTCAAGAGGACCAATACTTTAGCGGTACACAAGCGAATCCACACTCACAAGAAAAACTTTGTTTGCGACGTGTGCGGTCGCGCGTTTGTACAGGCTTCTCAGTTGGCCACTCATCATAGACGTCACTTCGAGAAGTACACTAGGCACTGCGAGATCTGCAATAAGGGCTTCTTCACGAACGCCGAGCTCCACGGACACATGAACGTGAAGCACGGCGCTAAGGAGCACGTGTGTACTGCCTGCAACAAATCGTTCCCCAACAATCACACCCTGGTACGCCACTTGAAGATTCACGATCCGAACTTCAAACCGGTGAAACACCAGTGCGAGTTCTGCGGCAAGATATTCGCCTACAAAAATTCGTTGGTGGTCCACGTCAAGTCGCACACCGGCGAAAACAAATACGACTGTCATCTATGCGGCAAATCCGTCTCGTCCAAGGGATCTCTCCAAGATCATCTGCGTCTTCACGGTGGGGAGAAGTCCCTGGTCTGCGACGTTTGCGGCAAGGCTTTTCACAAGAGAACGACATTGGTTGTGCATAAGAGGACCCACACCGGCGAGAAGCCATATTCGTGCGACACTTGCGGAAAATCTTTCACGCAACATTCAACCCTTGTTATACATAAACGATATCACACCGGTCAGAGACCATATGAGTGTAATTATTGCAACAAGTCATTTGTATCTAGGGGATTGCTTAACGCACATAACAAAATACACATAATTAACGTGATATGATGCTACTCGCGTGGTCATACAATTTGGATATTAATTTCTATTATACTGTGTTAATTACATCTCGTGTTCAAGACATTGTTGTGTAGTGATGCTGTCAGACTTTGGATCCAAGCCACTGCCACTTTGTATTTCGACAATGCTCATCCAGAATGCTATACGATTAAATATTTTCATTTTAATTAATACTTTTTGTATTAAGAGGAATCGTAATGCTATTATCTTGGCTGATATTTTTGTTATGTTTATGATTTAATTTTTGAAATGATAAAAACTTGGTGAAATATTGATCTCTTATTTTTATTTTTTTTATTGAAATGCTATCTACAATGTATCAAATAAATGACTTGAGTTTTTATATCAAATGTGTCACAAAATTTTTTCTGTGATTTTAACGTGAATGTTTTTGCTTTTTATTTTCGACAGACATAAAGTGGAATTATTATTAAGAAGGTAATATATTTATGTAAAAAATAATTAAATGAACAAAATTGTATAGCAAATGCCGATAGAATAACAAACCGAAATATCAGCTAAGATATATGTAACATCGTTTATTTTGTAGACAAATTGCAGTATATAAAACTGTAATTAATTTTTTATGAGTTGGGTATTTTCTTCCATTATGTATTATTGTAATAAATAAAAATGCTACTCTCAGAATTATGACTACCAAAAGCTATTTCATCATGTCGTTTTTTCACATTTCTAGTGTCTCTATTCTTACATATATACGTACATAATGTAAGACGATTCTGATATATCTTATTTTTTGATCAAAATATCTAATTTATCACATAATGATAATATAATTGATAAAGCTGCAAGTTTGCGCAAGTTCAGTAATTTTACTTACAGGAGTAGAAATAATTTGCTAGACAACGAGACCAGACAATGAAAGAAAGATCGTCGCGATGTAACAAGGATATTCGATACTGATATCCCTCTGAATTTTTCTATTTCAGGTACAACCAGCTACCGTTTTCTGAAGACTATTACCCGATGTTCCCTAAACTTGAACTGGCGAAGAAGAATGACGTACCCGCGAAGTCCCCATCGAAGTGTCCAGAAGCAGCGGATGCGACTGACGAGACAGCAGTTTCAACAAACTCTGAACAAGACAACATAAAGCAGGAAATAAACATTGAGGATGACGAGGAAGATCTTCCTTTGGCGTATCACTGTAAGCTTTGCGGCGTCTTCTTTGCTTCGCAATCCTTGTTGGACACTCATGAGATCGAGCATAGAGGTAAGCGGAAGAACACGTGTGCCCAATGTGGTCGGGTCTTCAGAACCGGTATCAGCCTCCGCAAGCACATGAAGATAATGCATTTGGTACGTAAAAGCGGTCGCAGAGGCAACTCTTCAGGAGTGACTGGCCGTACCGCATCATTGAAGAAGGTGAAGAAAGAGAAGTCCGAGTTGGAGTTTCTCTGCAAGACTTGTAACAAGGTTTTTCGGCACAAGAGTAACTACCAGAAGCATTTGTTGCGTCACACAGTAGGTGATCTCCCCTGCAAGCATTGCCCCAAGAAATTTCGATTGTTTCGCGACTTAACGAGGCACGAGAAAACGCATTTCCTACCGAGTTACATGTGCAAGGAGTGCGATTACGAGACCACTGTTCTGGCGGCTCTGAGCATCCACATGACGCGACACATGGATAAAGCGGATCTACCGTTCAAGTGCAATGAATGCGACAAGCGTTTCCGGAAGAAACTCGATCTTCAGGAGCATTATAACATTCACTCGGGCGAAAAGCCGTTTGTCTGTCAGCTCTGCAACAACGCCTTCTACCTGAGACGACAGCTCTCCGCGCACTGCAGACGCACGCATCCCGAGTTGAAGGCCAACAAAGTGACCAGCACCGCCTGCGACATTTGCGGCCGCGTACTTGCCACGAAGAGGTCGCTCTTCCGACATAAGGAGAGCCACAATCCGACGAAGCTGTATCTCTGCGATTACTGCGGAAAGAGTCTCAGTAGTGCTGAACACTTGAAGAAGCACAGACGAATTCATACCGGGGAAAAACCTTATGTTTGCGATATCTGCGGAAAGGGTTTCACCGACTCGGAAAATCTGAGAATGCATAGGAGAGTGCACACGGGAGAGAAGCCATACAAATGCGACCAGTGCCCGAAAGCGTTCTCGCAGAGGTCGACGTTGACGATTCATAAACGCGGACACACCGGGGAACGGCCATACGTCTGCCAGATATGCCATCGTGGATTCTCTTGCCAGGGCAACTTGACGGCCCATCAGAAGTCTACGTGTGTCTAAGAACTTTGACGTTAAACAACTTGTTCTGTGAATGACTTGAAACTTCTCGTTAATGATTCAAATGATTACACGTCGATTGAGCACATTTAACGATAAGAACAGTGCGATAATACGTGCTTACGCGTTGTTACCTATGTATTGTAACAGCGGGACAGACAGAAACTGTGAGATAATTCTTTTGAATTATTATAGATTATATATCTACCACTACGTTGATGTTGGACAACGTCGACGAAGCGTCATACTCGCGATGTTGATCCCGATACTTCTCGATAAATCTCTATGATATCTTTTGTACACTGGTAACGTTTGCGTAAACCGTGCGGCGCTCAAAAGACAAGTTTACGCGCGATATTTGACCGTTCGGTTCTTTATGAATTATACGGCTACGTTTGTACTACCGTGCTCAAAGTGTTCCGTTACGAATATTGTTGTTCTATTTTTTCAGTGTAGATAAGGATAACTTGTAAGCCGGACAATGCCAATGTTGTTGAAAGACAATTCGTTTGTTCTTCTCATTTTTTTCTCTTTTCTTTTCTAGAGTTTCTTTTTGCAGGCGAGACTTCAAGTTTGTTCGAAGGTGGATAAATGCATCGACAAATTTATGTTAATTGTCATTTAATGATATTCGTTATTATACGTTTAATAAAATAACTCGTACATCAAAAGGTGTTTGTGACTACGTAACTATCTTTGTCGATTAAATTTGTTCCTTGATCTTGAAGCGAGGGAGCTTTTTCCAATATCCATAAAAATTGCCAAATTTGTCCTCGGGTATATCCTGGTAAGAAACTTCGGATGATCAAGAGGAAGTATCAATGAATGTCTTGGCGATGTGACTGCGTTTAATATGCTGAAAAGTTACTATTTTTGCTTACAGAATTCTCGAGGTCGGAGAGTTGATAGGACAAGGTATCAAGATCGAGCGTAGCGAAGAAAAATCTGAGGGGTACCATACGCAGACAGAGATAGATTCGACGGTCGAAGACTTGGTAATCAAAAAGGAGGAGGAGGAGCCTTTTAACGCGGCATATAGCGAGAATTTCAAAAATACTTTAATTAATGCCGAAAAACGAAAAGATAGAAGTGAGCGTGCGAGGTACGAATGTTCTGTATGCCATGTGACTTTCACTCGGAACGGAAGGTACAAGCAGCACATGGTGAAGCACAGCGACGAACGTCCGTACAAGTGTACGGCTTGCGAGAAAAGATTTAAACGCATGTCGGAGATGAACAATCATATGCAGATTCACACTGGCGTCACGTATACTTGCGACTTGTGTGGCTTGATCTCGAGGAATATAGTTTCGTTGAGGGTCCACGTGCGACGGGTGCACAAGCGCGACTTTCGACACCGTTGCGAACAGTGCGGCAAGGAATTCATATCGAAATACGATTTCGAAGATCACAAGACGAGGCACCTGGACGCCAAAACCTTTGTTTGTGATGACTGCGGCAATGCTTACCTGCAGAAATCATACCTGGTCTCACACAAGCGCGTACACGGGGCGCAGACGTTCCTGTGTGCCCAATGCGGCAAGAAGTTCGCGACGAATCATGCACGAAGCAACATGAACGTGTACACACCGGCGAGCGGCCGTACCAATGCAAATCATGCCTGAAAGCTTTCAAGAGGGTTCAGGCTCTCAGGGTGCACAAGCTCATTCATACGGGCGATAAACCATACGAATGCGATATCTGCGGACAAACTTTCACGCAAAGTAGCAGCATGAAAAAGCATCGTCGCAGACATCCCGACATTAGTATTCATCCGCCGCCGTCACCGTAGCTTAGTCAACTTGAATTAATCTGAAAGCCGAATTAGTAGCTGGGTACGATATACTTATGAATTCGTTGGAATGGCGATTGCTAAAATAATTATTTATCTTGAATGTGTACAGATACTGTAGTCGATATTAAAAAAAAAAAAAAAATGTAAATACTTAAGAAATATTATAAGTGAAACGAAGCTTATAATTTTGTTTCTATCCTTACACTCTTAAATATTAGTCGCTTCATCTTTGCAAGAATTGTAAAATTGTGTAATACCAATAATACGAATTATATCAGCCAAATGATCTTACTAGTGTACTACTGAATATTACTACTGATTATTGAAGACTCTTGATTATTACACAATTGTGGTAGACGTTGCATGTTTTGTGTTTATACTGATTGAAATTAATGGATGTTTCAGGGGACGGTGGACCACAGTGCGGGATGGTGATATATATCGAAAAGTGATTGTAATGCATGATGGCGTGGTACAGACTACTGCTAAAAAAAGTGTGAGAAAACGCTGTAGCCCAGCAAAAGGGAATAGAAAAAAAAGAATGCGACAACGAAATAAGAAATATTTTAGCAGAGAAGAACTTTGTGCAGACAAAGAAGTAGACGAAGAATTATTGAATAAAGAAGAAATTAAAGAGGAAATTAAGGAAGAAATTAAAGAAGAAATTAAATCTGTAGAAATGTCGCCAACTGAAGATACTTCACAAAACGAAGAGAACAAAGATGTGGATCAGGTATTGGATGAAGTGCGGACCGCGTGTCCGTTTTGCTTGAAGCACTTTGACCATGAGAAACTTCTGAAGAGACATATCGTAGCGAGTCATCAGAAAAGAGCGTATAAATGTGACAAATGTCGTGCATCTTGTCACACCAAGCAAAACTTGGAAAAGCATCGTAAGAGTCACAGTGATGATTACTTCTTCGAGTGCGACATATGTCACTTGAAGTACAAACGTCAGATAACGCTGAAGCAACATCAAGTACGAGCGCATAGTGATGTTGCTGCTGAGTTTATTTGCGATTCCTGCGGCCAGTCGTTTAAGGTGAAAGTGGATCTTCTTGTGCACATCAAGAGAAAGCACAGCACCGACATTCACATATGCCGATATTGCGGGAAATCCGTGACGGATCTTCACAGCCACGAATGGAAGCATAAGAAGCGAGCCGAGATGGCCAGCTTAAAATTCTCGTGTCATCTGTGTATCAAGAAATTCCAGAACCAAACTCGTCTTGACAATCATTTGTTGTTGCACAAACAGGGTTACAAATGCACTGAGTGTAGTGTTATTGTCACTTCATCGAGACAACTGGAGTATCATAAGAATCGGGTACACAAACCGGGCACGACTTGCCTGATTTGTAAGAAAGTATTTGTGTCGAGGGGTAATAAATTCTATCAACATGTTCTTACGCACGCCGGTATTAGGCCGTATAATTGCGATATTTGCGGTGAAGACTTTACTCAACGATCCAGTCTCTTTCGGCACCGAAAAAATCATCCCGGTCCTCTTCCGCCTTACACGTCACAAGTTCCCATCGCCGGTTTAGCTAAAAATGTTTTACAAAAACTCTTGAAACTATAATGAATGGTTTATACATCGTTATCTATACAAAAGGCATTCTTAATCTACAGATTTATAGTAACAGTTTTGGAAAACATACTTCTAAAAAAATATGTGCCGGTAGTTTGTGAGAATATAAAAATATTTGAAGATATTAATTTGTTTTTATATTCTTACATTCTTGCTATAACACAATATTTGATAATTATGCAGAAAGAGGACATATATGAGGTTGCCCTTTTTCTGTATAATTACCCAGTATTTTTTCTTCTATATATTATATGTCATAATTAATTAAAAACTTCCATTGATGATTTTTTTCTTTGTGCGACAAATGTTTACTTTTATTTTTAGTTTAATTTTGTTTTTTGATAAATGTGAAAAGTGTTTTAATCTAAAGATATGTCCTATTATAACACGTATGCAAAAAAAAAGATCAACTCGAAATTAAGCAAAGGATATGTATATGAAATGGATAACAATTGCGATATACAACTTGACATGTTCTTACGGCGACAGTCTATAGACCTACAAAAGACTGATTTGTTTATAGCAATAGATTGTAAAACTATTACTTTCAATTATTTAAATTATCTCAGATATATATAAATATTTCTCTTATGAGCACAAAGTATAAGTATTTAGTATTACTGAATATTTATTTGGAATGGCTAAAATGTATATGTGATAATAATGCTTCATTAGTAATGAAGTATATATAAGCATACATAATTCCGAATTACATTATTTGGATATCATTGTTTGTAACTATACAGACGCTAATAAATCAAAAAAGATTGTACTTTTGCAAGATTCTTTTTAATATAATTATTAAATAAAGTATTACGAGCATATTAATATTGTGTGCATCGCAACTTAGTTGTATAAGATTTATGTGTGACATTACGTAATAGTTGACTTTATTTTGCGTTAAAAAATATTTACTACATTTTTTTTACAACTCTTGAAGTAAGTTTATCTTATTTTTATGTTTGATTATGAAGTTTTTCGTATTACTGAAATAATATTAACGAACATTTATTTCAGACTGATTGCACCTTTGGATATAATGGAATACAAGTGCGTGTAAAAATTTATAACAAAAAATATTGATGATTAAAATGTTCATAATTTTCTATATAATATTTGTATGAAAAATTTCTAAGTAATGGATGAAATTGATGGTGGCGGTCGCAATGTAATAATATTGAGATTTATCTTTTTACAGTGGCCAAGGATGTCTCTTATATTCAGTTACTTGGCTATTTGATTATATGTTTAAAATACAGTATTGATACTTTATACGCTGACACGATTTATCCCTGTTTCAGGGAAAAGCCTATCATCATCAGGCAGAAAGGAGCGCAATATCGAAAAGGACCTCCCCGTTTTGTCTCCATTTTGTTGGGTACATGGAAATCTGTCCAAAGTGAACATAATTCTACAAAAACAAGTGGAAAACTTAAACCCGTTACAATACAGTGTCGAAGTATAAATAGATCGATTAAAGTAGATTTGCCATTAGATTCGCAGAATTCGTCCGTAAAAACTACCAAGGACACCAATAATTCAATTCAGAAGGTTCGATCTTTGTTGAACATGAAATCGCCGCAAGTCTCCGGTTCTTTAAATTTACATAAAGAAACTACCGAGGTAGACGAAGTCATGGAAGAGATAAGAAATACGTGTCCATTTTGCGACAAGCATTTTGATAATGCAAAGAAGGTTGAGCGACATGTGAGATACGTGCATCGTAAACCATATCGATGCGACAAGTGTAAAAGAGCTTGTTACACACCAAGGGCATTAGAGGAACACAAAAGAATACACCGGCCGGACTATTACTTCGAGTGCGAGATCTGTCATGTGAAATACAAAAGTGGAGACGGCCTGAAAAGACACTACGTTCGCACCCATAGCGATCACGAGCCGAGATTCGTTTGTGAGCATTGTGGTCGCAGTTATAAACTGAAGATCGATCTGACGCACCATATGAAGAGAACCCACGTGTTGGAACTGCAAATCTGCCGTTTCTGCGGCAAGAAGGTCAAGGATGTCAAGGGCCACGAATGGCGGCATCAGAAGCGAAATCGCGAAATCAAGTATGAATATCCATGTCACTTGTGCCGCAAGAAGTTCCACCACAGAAGCAGACTGGACAATCATTTGATGTTGCATAAAAAAGGTTTCAAGTGCGAGGTTTGTGGCAAGGAGTACAGCGGTACTCGCGAACTCATGAGCCACAAACGTTTCAAGCACGGCCAGACAAACATCTCCACTTGTATTCTGTGCCATAAAACGTTCCTGTCCACTAGCAATTTCTATCAGCATGTGCTCACCCATGCCAGCATACGGCCATACAAGTGCGACATCTGCGAGAAGGACTTCACGCAACGCTCCAGTCTGCTAAGGCATAGAAAGCATCATCCTGGACCACTGCCGCCATTATTATCGTCGCATCCGCAGATAGCTGAGCTCGCCAGAAATTACCTTGAAAAGTTTCAAAGTGATCACATCGATAAGACTTCCATATTGGATGCGTGATCCAATCCAAAGGACTGTGAAATGGTCTTATTTGACTATCTTAGTGGAGTTTTTAAGGAATGTATAAAATGTCCATATTACAATAGAATATATGATTCATATGTATAAGTTTTTAATTGTACCTTGTGTACAAGAAAATTACATGACGATATCAATTGTACTTTTATCTTTTTAAGAGAAAAGACTGGTGATTATTTATGCATATTTATAAAAAATATTTATCTATCCTTATATTGTTTGATATATGTTTTCGTGTACGTTAATTGAAGTGTTACTGTATTAGAAAAAAATCACTTTATTTTTGTGTATACGATTTGTGCAAAACGGCGAACATTAGAAATATTCAGTGAGAATTTCTGTTTTATGTGAATATTATTAAATTATAAAGTTGATGAAAATTTGTGACAAGTGTGTGTACACATGATTTAATAAGTATACAAAGTATAAATAAAATCATATATTAAATTTTGTATTTAATTATACTTGAATAATTATTGAAATTATATTTGAAAACACAACATTTTTGTTAATTTAAGTTATAATTTTTATTTAAATAGATTATTGCCGTAAAATAAACTATAGAATTCTATCATTTTGTAAAAAGAAATATAGAGCAACTATATAAGATATATTCGAATATAATTGAATCTGTTTAATAAATACAATTTAAACTGTTTTATAACGAGTTTAACGTAGTTATATTGATCATAGAACATATTTACGATTTGCAAGTAACATTTCTGTTTAAAATGCCATAGATTTTTGCTGTATAGCTTTTTTATAAGCTTTACTTTTCTAAATTTTTAATATTTTGTACTAAAAGTATTACATTTTTGAATAAATCTCGAAAAATTAATTTTTTTTAATAATTTCAAAAATTTTATATAAGCATGAGAATATTTTGTATGAAAAAGAATTCTCTCTATATTTTATATATATGAATTATTAAATGATTGTTATAATAATCGTAATTTCTTCAATGTAGCGATATATTTATATAAATTATATTTTCTTTTAATGATTAATTTTATCAATGTTTCAGGTGTCAACGGATGTGAGATAGTTGTATATATCGAAAATTAAGCATCTCATGTTACAAAGAGAGTTCAAAGTGAGACTAAAATTTTAGCAAGCGATTAACTAAAAGAATTATATACATAATATAATATGTCTATATAAAATATTAAGTCGTATCGAAGAATATTTTGTTGAAGAGCAAGAATTAAACTTCAAGAAGTTCTCGTATGAAAGTCGATTAACCGACCAAATTGATCGAATATTAGACTATTCACTAATATGCACTTAGCAGTTTTTGAGCTTATCACCATTGACGAATTTATTGTCTCTGAGATCATGAGACACTTGAAATTCCTCGAGAGAATGCACTCGCAAAAGTGCAAAATTATCCGTTTATCCGACATATTATATTATCCGAAAAAGCTTGTGATGCAGACACAGTTGAACGATCGTTTACTGATCTTCCATTATCAGAATTGTGTTTAAAAGATCTGATAGAGTGTCGCAAATGGAATCTTAACATGGAATGAATATAAAGCAAAATTACTTCATCTCCACCCGCAAATATCGACTCGTATTGTAACATGAGTTTTACGCAGCGATTATATCTCTATTTTTATAATGCATGATTAACAACAATATATATTCAATTTTAGTTGTACACAAGAAAATGGATTTTTTAATAGAAATTAAATGCATTAAATAGTCTAAATAAATATTATATGTATTATACGTCACATATAAAGTTTATTTATGTATTAATGTAATAATTGCGTTTTTTTTATGTAAGTTAGTCTAACTAAGGTTAGTTAACTTATTTATTTATTATTATAAATAAATTCTAAATTTATTAGAATAATAAGAAATACTTGCCTATAAGAAAATATCTGTGAGCAGTGGAGAAAAGTTATTTTTGTGAAATTCAGCTCTGTTTCTTCTTTACCGAAACTTTTAGCTGAAGTTGCACCAATGCATGCTCGCGTGCAACCAGCACGATTATATCCCTATTATACTAACGAATAAAAATCGACTGACAATTTTTATAATTTTTTTAGGTGCAATCAACTAGATCCACTCTCGTCAACTTTTCTGATAGTAAAACTGGAAGACGATTATTTTCGCATCCCAAAGTCATTGAGCGTGTTTATGATGAAAGAACCGCCACCCACCGAGGAAAATAGTTCCAAAACCGAGTCAAAAGAAGATGAAGCAAAAGAGAAGGATAATCGCGTCGAGAAGGATAAAAATCGGATTGAGACCAGGAAGAGAAATAAAACCGTCATCGACGATTCAGACGATTTGGATGATTTGGATGATTTGGATGACGCTCCGTTGGATTTCAGGAAACGGCGCAAAGAAAAACTGTCGAAAACGCGATCCGGCAAGCACTCGACTAGTCCAAAGAAGAAGTCGCATATCTGTGAGATCTGTTACATTACGTTTGACCGCAAGAGCAAACTCACTAGTCACATGTTCAAGCACAGCAACTCACGGCCGCACAAGTGCACGATCTGCTCCAAGGGCTTCAAGACCGGTGCGTATCTTTCTAGGCATATGGAGATTCACGACGAGCCCGCGCAGCTTCACGCGTGCACCCTGTGCGACTTCAAGGCGCGCACGAAGCCGTATCTGAAGATACATTATATTCGCAAGCATACCGAGGACTACAACTATAGCTGCGAACAGTGCGGCAAGATGTTCAAGGTGCAGTCCGACTACACGACACACATGAAGGACCACGACACGGAGTCCTGCGTTTGCGACATATGCGGCACGTCCTATCCCAGCAAGAGCTCCTTGTACTTCCACAAGCATTACAAGCACAAGACGAAGGTTAAGGAGTTTGAGTGTCAGATTTGCAGGAAGCGCTTTAAAACCCAGAAGAATCTCGACAGTCACGCTGAGCTGCACAAGATGAAGTACGTCTGCGAGCAATGCGGTATGGAGTTCAAATTCAAGTACGGTCTCACGAAGCATCTCAGGACGCACTCGGGCGAGAAGTCGTATCTCTGCGCGATATGTGGCAAGACCTTCGGCTGCCTCAGCTCGCAAAAGATTCATCTGCTTACCCACGTCGGTGAGCGACCTTACATCTGCGACATCTGCGGCCAGAGCTTCACCCAGCGGTCGCCGATGATGCTGCACCGGAAGAAGCATCCTGGCGGAAGAAGCATTCCGCCGCCGCCGCCCATCAAAATTACAAATCTCCTGCACGGCGTGCAAGACAAAATTGTTGTGAAAAAAAGTGCCAAGTGACTCGCGTGTATATGCGACGGATAAACATGTGAAATGAAGAGAGTGATCTTTTGTGGTACGGATAACTTTTTTATATCTTTCTAATATATATAATCTGAAAACGCGTGATGTGCAAATAGATGATTTTTGATTATTATCTCAGTGGCGATACATTTGTAATGTAACGCAGTTTGGACAATCCCGCCTACACCACAGGCGATAAAGCAACAACATATACTATTATCTTGTGACGTGTAGATTCTCCGAAATTGGAGGATTTATTTCTCGAAAGTACATGCTTCTATGTCGATCTTATGTTCAAATGCATTAGAACATTTACTCGAGAACAAGTTATGAATTAATACTATATTACAGTTTATCATGTTCACGATTAAGTTCCAAAACTCTGCAATCAAGTATTTATTTATTCTCTGATAGATTTCGAATATTTAAAGATTATAAATTATCTCATGAGATCACAAAATTATTCTGTTATTTTTTTTCTTCAAACTTTAACATACTCACGTTATGACCTACAATAAATCTGTTGGCGATGTAAATAGAGTATATAGAAGTGATGCCTGTATTAATCTAATATTAGATACCTACAGTTTATTTTCGATGTTCCGCTTCATCTTGGATTTGTTTATCATGTAATTACATTTCACTTTTATATCAAAGTCTTCCAATCTTGTTTATGTAATAGAGTTGATTGAAAAATATATCACCATCTTTGCAACATTAAGTTCAATGATATTTCTTGAAATACGGTAATACCTACGGTAATATCTACCATAATACGGTAATATCTACCATAATATCTTGTATATTCTAGTTTTGGTATTTTGGCTAAGAACGTGATATATTTTTATTAACATAAACTTTACATTTCATGGAATAAGAATTTTACTTTTTATCCACAATTTGAAGGAATATGTTATAATCTTCTCATTTAATAAATTATCCGCAATTAATTCAAATTTTTGATAGTAAGAATATAATTTAATCAGTTTTTTGAACTGTAAATTTGTTTTGAAGAAGATATCGAAAATATGATTTTCTTCAAGAATAATCCTCGCCATGCTCGCTTTTGATAGCGAACTTCTGTTTACTGTATGGGATGATGCAATGTACAGTATAAAATTGATGTAAGATATTAAATAAATACATATGTTTTTAGTAAATGGATATATATGGACACTTTCCATGATACGTGACATGTAATCTACTTCCACGAAGTTGCACATTGATTCCTTTTCTTAAAAAGACATTTTAGATATAATGGAAAGTATAAAGCACAATAACACATAATATAGTATTGATTAACTGGATGATTGCAGTTTCGATAGGAGAGAACAACTCTTTTGCTGTGAAGGATGTTTTTAAAAACATTTAAAAGTATTTAAAAAATAATTATTAAAAAATATTTTTATGTATCAGATAAGTTACACTAATATGAGAGACAAATTTTTTTTTATAATTGCAAAACAGATATAAAATACATTAATATATATATATATATATATATATATATATATATATATATATAACAGAGTTAATGTTTCATAAATTTTGTATATAATAATAGTAAAGCAGCTTAAAACTTTAGGGGAAATATCATATTCATATATTAGTACAAGATAGATATATATTTTTAAATAAAACAGTATGTGGAAAAATGAGACAAATGTGACACACAATGTATTTTCGGTTATATTCACATAATAAAGATTATTTAAATATAATACAATGAAAATTGTAAAGATGTTCGTAGCATGAAGAAAATATATTTTTAATAATAATTTGTGCGGTTTTATATTGCGTATGTTTAATGTTTTTGACATTTGTGCACTTGTTCTTTATATATTTAATGAAGGCATAATGTTTAACGGAATATACAAAAATGTTTTTTTACAGTAATAGACAGCATGTATCTATATATGTAAAAATATGTATTTTGCGCCAAACTAATTTATTTTTCTTACTTTTAGGTCTGAGCCATGTGATCCTCTTCAACAAAATTACCTTGTGATTAAAAACGATCAACAATATTACCTTGTGCCAATACAAGATTCTTGTTTTGTCAAAAATGAAGGTAAAAGTGAGATTGTAGAACCACCATGTCCTTCGCCGAAAGTAAAAGTGGAGGTTGCTGACGAATCTATGGAGGAGCCTGAAGAAATATACAAAGATGTAAAAGACGAATTGAATTTAGCATCAGAAATACATAATGAAAATTTGAAATACACGTGCCCTTATTGTTGGCTAAAATTTGACAAAAATTGCAATCTGAGAGATCATGTGATGGTTCACAGCAATGTTTATCTACACGAGTGTTTAATTTGTGGTATACGCCTAGAAACTAAAACATTGCTTACATCTCATGTGTCGTTACATGAAAGCGGTATGGAATTATTTCATTGTACGGACTGCGACTTTAAATCGACAAAAGCTTCGAGTGTCACGTGCCATCAGGTAAAATGGCATTCTAATGTCTACAAATGTCAATTCTGTTTCGAATTATTCCAAAACAAAGTGGTATTCCTGCAACATATGGAGCTTCATAATGCAGTTACAGTTTGCGACGTGTGTAATCAAGTGTGTGAGGATAATTGTCATCTTACGCAACACAAGCGTAAACATCAGGATGATAAAAGTTATATTCACAAACAGTTGCAACGTGAAGATGAGTGTCAAAATGATGAAAAACAAGCGAATATAAAGAAATGTAAGCTTGAAAAATTTGATCTACAAGAACGTTTCAACAGATTGAATTGGAATTTGAGTTTACCGACAGAGAAAAAGTTTTTCAAGTGTTCTCAATGCAAATGGAGTTTTAGGACGATGAGCTTACTCAACAAACATACGAAACGGCATTCACGAAATTATAAGTGCAACGAATGCGATGCAGTATTTAAATATAAAGCTTCTTTTCTTAAACATAAATATAAGCATGAGGCTGGGGATGACGATGAAGATGAGTATGAGGATGAAGATGAGGATTAGTATTAGTTACCTATCTGGGATCTGTCAGTTTTTTATAATATTTTGGGTAATACTCTCATACATTTTTTTTTTCAATCTTATTCATAAGTACAAACGTAAAGATGAGTATTGATTATATAGAGCTTAAATCTATTAATGTATTATTATTTTAGATCTCACATTTAAATCTAATTTATATCTAATTCTTGGAAGACTAATATTTGGAGGGTGGTGGTTTTAGATTTTTTTCGAGAACAGAATAGATTTTGCAACCATCCATCAAAATTCGCTTCTGTAAACTATTGCGTTCTTTCTCAGACTGATGTACACACTCTCCTAATGTAGAACGTATATTGAACTAGATATGAAACATTTTTTATATAGAATTTGTAATGTGATAAACGATATGAATTTGTTAATGTTAACTTTCATAAAAAGTACACAAGGATTACACAAAATAAGATTTCATTTTCTGAATTTTATTCTGAATCTTAATATTTTTAATATTACTTAATATTACTTGTTTCTAATTTTGCACTTTTTTGTTTAATGTATTTTAATTGCAATTTGATCAAATGCAATTAAATTATTTTATTTTATATTACATATTTTTAGAAAAATCTTGTTTTATTTTTAAATTTAATTCTTTAATATACATATATTGTCAACATTAATTGTCTGTCTCTTTCTCTTTTTTCTGTTTGTGGCTGCATATTAATTTTTATAAAAATTTCATTATATGTCAAAAATAAAGATTGAATATACAACGTATATATGATAACGTAAGGTCACTCAATTTTATTGTATGTTATTTTGTTTTTACTGCATACATGAAATAAAATTGAGTTATCTGTATGTTATAATATATCCTATATATTTCTTACAGTTGTTGTTGAGCAGTTAAATATATAGAATAATTCTTTTTGTAGATATTCATCTATAGAAAGCTCTTAGGTAAATTTACAAACAAATTGTTAAATTAATAATAATAAGAGAAATAGGATCGTAACAATATACAGTCAATTAGAATCAAAAGCCATGCGATCCAAGCCTAGGTCTTTGACGGCCTTTATGTTAGTTCTGTATATATATATATCTATATATATACATATAATTTTTCCAACAAACTGCGCGCCGATTATTTGTCGGACTTTAAAACACAGTTATTGTTAGAATTAAAACCCTTCCCTCCCCGGAATTAAATTTCGATTTAATTCCGGGGAGGGAAGGGTTTTAATTCTAACAATAACTGTGTTTTAAAGTCCGACAAATAATCGGCGCGCAGTTTGTTGGAAAAATTATATGTATATATATATATATATATATATACAGAAACTAACATAAAGGCCGTCAAAGACCTAGGCTTGGATCGCATGGCTTTTGATTCTAATTGACTGTTAAATTAATAATATTTTTATTTTCACAAAAATTTCCAAAAAGCTCAATCAGACATTACATTAAATAGTTAATGTTTATACATGAATTATATGTATATTAGAAAGATCAAATAATTTTAAATAATTCTATATATGTATAAATAGTTATGTATGTATGCAACTAATTGGTATTCTTGTTACATGCAATGGCTACTGATATTGGAAATAAGGCAAGATATGTATATTTAATATTATTAATTAGCACACATTTTCGTTTACTTTTTTAAAAAGGAATATGTAATTTTTATTAATACACCGAAGCTGAAGCAAATGTATGTAAAATCAAATATGTAAAGTGTAAAGCATACAGTACATACATGTATTAAAACTCCTGTGGGTATTCGCCGCAGCGGGTAAATAACATTTAAACTATTTATAATTTAAAAAAAACATGTTATGATAGCTTTTATATATAAAAGCAATAATAAGCTATATTAAATAATCTGTGAAGAATGTGTGATCTGTATGTATGCTCTTTTTATGATGTACATAATGTTCCCATATCATTTTTTATTTATGAAACATAGTTAAGTTTTAATATCCAATGTTAAAGAACACATTTTAAAGAATACACGTTAAAGAATATTGATGTATAAGTTGAAAAGTAAAGAACGTTTTTAATACATGTTTTTGTTTTGTTCACTCAAAGATGCAGTAAGCTGCCTATAGATCTTGATATATATTATTTGTGTATGTAGTATTTTAACATTATGAATTAATATTATCGAAACACATCTGATATTATCAAAATACGTACGTATTTTAGCTATTTAGATTGCGATCGACAAACAAAATGATAAAAAAAGCCACATTCTACTAAGGAGCAACATGATATTAAAGAAAAGAGTTGAACGACCATTTATAAAAGAAATTTAATTTTACGGCAGAAGCTGCCGTAAAATCTCGAAACTCAAGCAGAAGAAAGAATATCTTGCGATTTCTGCAAGATTAATTTTCAACATAAAGGAATTTGAATACAGGAAGACTTGTTTACATATGTATATGACAAGACTTTCACAAGCTTGATTAAGCTAAAGATATTTTCTGATGCACTCGAAAATTCGCTTGATATATCTGACGATTTGCGAGTAAAGCAACGTCCAATCCTATCGCTTCTTGAACGAAAGAACATTCAGATGTCAGAAAAAAATCTCACCATTTGCATCTATTAATAATAAGAGTAAATAATATAAAAAGTTCTGTTATAACCAGGGAACTAATAAATTTAACTAAGTTCATGCAAAAATAGCTGTTTTGTTATACAATATATTTATGTATTTTTAGACATAAGTGCACTGCAAATTGTTTTATAGTGCAATTATATAATTATGTTTTTATTATTAAACAGAAATTTTTGTGAAATAATATGTGATGAAGAAATTATAAATGATTGTTACAGTATTCAAGCATTAGACGAATGTGGCTGTGTACTGACAAGTATATGACAGATATAAAAAAAATGTGACGCACTCTTGCACACACACAGTTTAGAAAATATCCTTTTCAAAATAATTCTAATTATATGTGACATTTTTATGTATATGTTTATGTACTAATATACTATAATTATTAAATATATAATTAGAATAATTATTCTAAATGATATAGTTTTTAAACTTATTTATATAAGCGCATCACACATTTTTACAATGTTATACATATAACCCCAGTTTCATTTTTTAAAATATGCTTAAATATATAAAAAAACATCGCGTTTTGAAAAAAAATGTTTCAAAAGTTGTTTGGTTTTGAAGAGCATACGAAGTGATAGTCAGTTTGATTTTCCGTGACAATTCCCATCAAGATCACATGAAGATTACATTGAAATTTTTTAATAAAAACTCTAATTTTTTATTGTAGATTCTTGAAGCTGACGACAAAACCTTTTCAAATCTATCAAATCTATCAACCCTAAAAAGGGCTGATATAATGTTAATATATAGCGTGGATGTGTTTCATTTAATTAATAAAGTGTTCGAAGGTTGCACCATAACTTATAATTTTAACTCTGTATATAACGCTAATGCTTTATGTCTCCCTCAAAACCGAACTTTTGTTCAAAATTCTTTTTTTTAACGCAATGTTTCTTATATATTTAAACATATTTTTGAAAATGGGACACTATATGTGTATATATAACATACAATTTATTTCTTTTATTACTAGAAATAAATTTTATTAAATAATTAAATTGTTCTTTTTCTATTAAATGCAAAATATATAAAAATATTAAACAAAATATTTTTGTGTATTTAACTCCGTATATGGATGCGCGCATATGTTTTATTTTAATGCAATACAGAATATTCAATTATCTAAGAAAATTTACTTGTAATGATTAGTAAATTAAATTGTATTTTTAAAAATTTTTTTTTAAGTAATGGGTATAATTAAAACATATATGTATATGTATTTGCTTATAATTATATGAATATAATTCTAATTATATAATTGGAAAGATTTCTAATAGTGTTCATTATATTGATTTTATGTAATTCATGTTTTAGGAAATCTGTTGCCGCAGGTGAAATTTCATGTAAATTTATTTTTGAAAAAAGATTGATGTCAATAGTAAAGCAGAATCTGAAAGCGTTAGAGATAAGAAGATGGGTTGTTAAATATTCACTGATTTAGTAAAATTGTTAAGAAATGTAATAAAAAGAGAAGTGGCAGAAGACAACAACGAATTGCTCAGTGAAGTTATCATCAACAACAGATTGTCTCACATCAACGAAGCGCACATAATAGAAGATGCCCAGTGATCATAATGTCTCAAATCGGCAAATCAGACGTCTTAAAGACGTCACATCATTAGACGTCTTGAAAACATCTAAATGACGTTTTTAAGACGTTATATCCCAAATTTGAGACGTGCGTGTTGTCTGGGTGTGTCTTTACAAGAAACTCGCTAACTGAGATTTATATGTGCGGTATCTGTCAAATAGTGTTCGAGCAAAAGAGCAAAATATTGCGCCATATCACGAATAAAGTTTCTATCGCAACCCTTCAGTGCACAATTTGCGGCAAGGGTAGTAGCAGCAAGCGATTTGAAGATACACCGACTTAACCATCAGGATATGAATGTCAGTTGATTGCGTTGATTTGCAGCAAGTGCGATTATCGTGGCAAAACGAAGAACAATTTAAAAGCACACTACATCAAGTGGCACATCGACGAGTACAAATTTGTTTGCGAATAGATGGAATGGGACCTCAAATTCCACCTCAGCACTTATAACGGTTCTCAGCACATGTACGATATTAACGGGAGATTCTACACGAGTAATTATTCCTTTTACAATCACAGGAAAGTGGCAAATTTAAACGAGTACAAGTTTCACTGCGGCGGTGCAAGAAACTTCTGACGCAGAAGAATCTTGACAGCAATGTGCACGATTTGCAAGACTTACGACTGTAGAGTATGGGGCAAAGCGTTTATCTCGAAAATATATTTAATCAATCACATAACGCATACAAGCATCGAACCGTACATTTATAGGAAGCATTCAGATGCGCACTCATCGTCACCACTTGTGCCTCTTGGAAAAAAAGTAACTTTAACAAAAGTAAATCAGGATTCCAAGAAAACATATCTTATAAGATATTAAAATAACTTGTGAGATGGTTGTTATACATATACTACACAATTATAAGATCTTTGTAGAATCGTGATACAAAAGATCTATGTGTGAAGAGCTGTTCTATTTAACATAATTTAACATTACTCGTTAAAAGTAATGTGATCTTTTATGTGATGATCTATGTACATATGTATGTTTTAATTTTAACCATGTAAAGTTATTTTACTTGTAATGATGTATTTAATTTTGTAATAAATTAATAAATGTACTTGTTTCGGTATTATACAAGAAAAAATATGAGCTGATAAGTTAAGATGGAACTTAAACTAATAATATACATGTTTGCCACGAAGTGATTATATTTATTAAGAGGTGTATTGTATTAAGTTATCCGAAATTTATTTTATATAATTTTTTACAACTTCTTATTTATACCATAGACATTTTTCTTTACATAACATAAGCAGATTTGAATCGTTAGAATCAATTTTAATAAAATGATATTCTTTTAATTCCGAAGGAAAAAAAACGTAATGAACAATTTCGATTCGAGTCAGAAAGATGAATGAATTGGCGACTTTTGCGAATCATACAATAGTTCCACGAGATTTAATCGTATCCAAACTTTCTTGTAGAAACATCTTTTAGACTCTGCAGTAAGTAGTGATTGAGATGTTCAAGTCCCAACAACATCATTGAAACTAACCGCTGTATTTTAATATGTTTTAGAGAACAAAACTGCAGCAAGAAGATCTTGCAGACGGACGCTTCCGGTTGCTTTATTGTCGGGAAAGATTCGATACCGATGAGACTGTGGCAGCACGCTGATGCCGGTGGTAAACTGCGCTATTCGTTAATACCGATGTTAGACGACGTCGATAAAGCTGAGGAAGATGTAAAGGTACTTAAAGTACTACCGTCAACCGCTATTAAAGTTGAAGAGGCCGAAGCTCAACAGAGCAATCAGAGAATCAGCGGATGCAGCGTCGGTAGTTGCATGAACTCCTTGATGCGTTTGCGCAAGATAGTCATTGATGGTTATACTTGCGACAAATGTAATATAAAATTTCCCATGCAGTCTATGCTGAATCGCCACAAAATAACGCACAATATGCATTTATGGCTTTATGGGAAACGCCTGAGAGAAAAGTATGTGCGATATTTAAAGATGAACATTCGAAGACAATCCAAACAGTTAAAGGTGCGAAAGCGTTTACAGAGAGCAAAGTATGTTTGTACATTTTGCGATTTCGATTGTAATAGATTGGCGACTTTGAATGCGCATGTAAAGAAAAAGCACAAGAAAAACACGGCCAAAACAAATCCGAAGAAGCTCAGGTGTATTATCTGCAGTTACGAGTGTTTGAGTGAAGCGAATCTGAGCAGGCACATGCGAAAGCACAAGAACAAGAATATGACGAGTTTTGCTTGCAACGTATGCGATTTTGAATGTAAAAGGGGCTTTACTCTGATGTCTCACTTGGAGGGTCATAAGAGATCTAAGAAAAATTCAGACGCGAGCTGTGCGGAAAAGAAACGTAGAATAACGAAGTGTAACTACACATCTCCGAAGAAGACAAGTCAATCGGATTGCTCGCACAGCCGCGGGACGCCTAAGAGGACTGCGTTAATCTCATACGAGGATTCCAACGTGGTAATTAAACAGGAAGTTTGTGTCGAGGAACGCAACGAGACATCGGCGATCGCCGCCCACGTCCCCAGTCAGAAAAAGCCCAGTCAGAAGAGGCCGGCCGTCGAGGAACACTGCGACCTCTGCGATTTCACGTGCGCGAAGAAGAGCACGCTGTACGCTCATAAACGCCGGCACAAGGTGGAGGATGTCAACGAGGTGTTCGCGTGCAACGAGTGCGGCTTCAAGACTGCCAAGAAGTCGTCGCTGTACTCTCACATCAAGCGGAAGCACAAAGAGTCACGGTCCTGCGATGGCAACGGGCAGCCGGAACTGTTCTGTTGTACCCAGTGCGACTATAAGAACAAGAACAAGTATGAGTTGAAGATACACATCGCGCGCAAGCACACGGACGACTTCAAATTCTCCTGCGAGACCTGCGGTAAGAAGTTTAAGGTCAAGGGCGATCTGACGAATCATATACGTTTCAGCCACCGGGAGCAGCCGGTGATCTGTGACGTTTGCGGCAAGACTTGTCTCAATAGCAACTCCTTGTACGTGCATCAGAAGTTTGCGCACTACAAGGCCAAATACGAGTGTCAGATATGCAAGAGGCGGATGGTCAGCCAGGAGAACCTCAATGAGCACATGCTCAAGCAGCACGAGCGCAGGGAGAACGTGGTGTGCGAGGAGTGCGGCAAGACGTTCTCGCGGAACAGCAGACTGAAGGTGCACATGAGGATCCACACCGGGGACAAACCGTACAGCTGTACCGTCTGCAGCAAGTCCTTCGCCCGCAGGACAGCTCTCAAGCAGCACCTGCTTATCCACACTGGCGTCAGGCCGTACGTGTGCGATATCTGTGGCAAGGCCTTCACTCAGAAGCCGGGTCTGATCAGTCATAGGAAGTCACATCCGGGTTCTCACCCGCCTCTGCCGCGCGTCCTCATCGATCATATCTTGAACGACGTTATGAACGGTTCACGTGGTGATTGATTGACGTAAAGTTTGCACGAACGATTCCGAGGAATAGGTGACAACAATGTATAAAAGATAAATGTGCTTGTAACTGATATTCATGTACTATACAAAAGAGATATTCTCATTATACGATTTTTTATCCAGTGATATCTAGAGGTAATGATTATGTAGCAATTTATGCGATAAAACAACTCGAAATATTTGCAGAGAATTTTAATCGCCATATGTAAAAGTAAATACACCTTAAACGTATTTTTTTAGATCATTAGTGTATGCATTATGTCAAGTTCTATGAACAAAATCTCTTTCTAAAGCTTTGTATTTCGTTATGCATATTATTACCTTGTCTGATTTGTTTATTGGACGGTTATGTTAATTAAAGAAGAATTGTTTGATTTTAAGTTTCAAAATAAAATTATATTTGTATGATATTCACAAAGCAATTGGTTGTTAAAATCTCATTAATTGTTCCTGTTAATTTATTTGTTATTTTTCCTTTGAAGACTATATTCTAAATGTGAGTATGCATAAAATTATCGTACAATTATTCGCGTTTGTAAGTACGATAAATCTATTGCAGGAGAGTGTTTAAATCTTAATATCTGAATGGTATATATTTTCTTATGTATAGCGCAGTATATTTATACCCTAGATTTACTTATATGATTAGCTATAACTGAATGTGATTTCAGCAAATATGCGTTACAGAACGTGTAAGTTACTTCAAAACAGAGTTTTCGTTTATCACTAGGAATAAGTATGATTATTCCCGTCGTTGATTGTAATTCTTGAGAGATTAGAAGAAATCATTGGAAAATGATATAAATAACTAACAAAATCTAAAACTTATGTTTTATCTGGAATGTGCACCTTATCCATTTGTATAAAATGATTCTTTATTCTCAAGTATCAAACATTTGTTTGGAAGCATAAAAGGGATAAAATTGCGAAATAAATAATAAATTCTAAAACCTTTCTCATTTGATAGCAAAATTCTTAACTAACATATTGTATGATTTTCAGGGTCGTAAATGGAAATGGACATTTTCTGTATGGCAAAGAATCTATTCCAATGCAGCCGTGGAAAGTAGTTGATTTTGAAGGATGTCTCTATTATGCCTTTCTTCCGATAAATCAGACGTCAAAAATGACAGAAGAGACTGAATGTGATCAGAAACAGGATGATGATATATTGAAAATCGACGTTGATGATGAGGAAAACTCCGTCGCAATTAAAAGTGACAACAATGTGCCGTATACAGACACGTTGAAAAAGTTTTACACAATAAAGGTAGAAAGCGAGAATATGTTGATGGACGAGATAATAATTACGGACGAAGATCAGCCTTACGATGAGGAAGACAGCAAGGTCTATGCTTGCGACGAGTGTAACATTTGCTTTCCCGTAATGCAGATGTTAAAGTGTCATCGGGACACCGTTCACGAACAGGAAGAAAAAAATGTAGAGCATATTACGTACAGCTGCAACTTCTGCAGCTACGAGAGCACCAACAAATCGACCTTCAACTCGCACATCAGCAGAAAACATTCCACGAAACGCGTGATCAAACGGAGAAGCAAACTTAAAACCGTCAAGCCGCAGGAATACTCGTGCGACATTTGCGGGTTTAAATGTCCAAGCCGACGACGGCTGAAGGAGCATCTCGATCGCAAACACGGATCCGATTACAAGTACGAGTGCGAGTACTGCGGCAAAAAATTTAAAGTTAAGAGCGACATGAGATTACATGTGCGTTTCAAGCACAAAGAGAGCCCGATAATATGCGACGTCTGCGGCAAGACTTGTTCCAACAGCAATTCGCTGTACGTGCACCAAAAATGGGCGCATTTCAAGCCCAAGTACGAATGTGAGATCTGCAAGAGGCGTATGGTTACGCAGGAGAACCTAGATCAGCATATCTTGCTTCAGCATGAGCGTAGAGAGAGCTTCGTGTGCGAAGAGTGCGGCAAGTCCTTCTCAGAGAATCACCGACTGAGGCAGCACATGATGACCCACACCGGCGATCGACCGTTCGACTGTCACATCTGCGGCAAAGCATTTGCGCGTAGAACTGCTTACAGGCAGCATTTGTTAATTCATACGGGGAAACGGCCGTACATTTGTGATATTTGTGGGAAAGCCTTTACACAAAAACCTGGATTAATATGTCATCGGAAATCTCATCCTGGAGTGCATCCTCCTTTACCGGTGGTGCACATCGATCATATTCTCAATGATTTTATGAAGAAGGAGTGATTAAGTAGTGTAGGTCAAAAATTGTAAAACTTAATCGCTATGTATATGAAAAATTCGAGATTACAGTTTGGAAATTTAATTTTATTGTTTATCTCTTATCTCTTTCATTGGCTATCTTTGATTTACTAAATTTATCTTATATATATATATATGTATATATGCACTACCGTTCAAAAGTTTGGAAGCACTACGATTTTAAGAAAAACAAAACAGTGACAGAAAAAGAAAAACAGTGGTGCTAATACTTTCAAAAAAAAATATTATATGAGAAACCTTACTATCTGTTTTGACTATTCAACATAGTATTATTTGTTTCTAATCATTTTCCAAGGAAGTATTTTATTTGAAGAATTTTATCGAGTGAACATGCCATTATTCTGTTATGAAGAAAGATTTTCAAGATTTTCAAGACTTGTAAAATATAATAAATATGAAAGTAACAATTATTATATTTTACTCAAACCATGAAAACTTGTTCTTTCTTCATAACAGAACAATAGCATAGCATTTTTACTCGGTAAAATTCTTTAAATGAAATACTTCCTTGGAAAATGATTAGAAATAATACTGTGTTGAATAGTTAAAACAGACAGTAAAATTTCTCATATGATATATTTCTTTAAAAAAGTAGTGCTTCCAAACTTTTGAATGATAGTGTGTGAGGCATTTAAAGTGTTACCTCCCCCATCATGTATACATATATTGAAAGATAAAACAGATTACTTTGTTTGCTTATTATTGAATTAGGACATTTATAGATTATTATTTCCGATATTTTATTTTTTTTTTAATTTCTGAGATTCCAACATTACAGATTTCGAAAAAGAAATATTTATCGCCGATATTATTGAAGAAAAGATTTCAAAGAAAAATTACCCTTAAAATGATTATACATTGATTTATCATCGATACTTTTCACATAATTAGAAAACTATTAGAAATAATATCTATACAATAATATGTATACAATCTTCACACAAATGTATGTAAAGCTTGTTTTTATGACGAATATAATTGTTGTATGAAATAACATGTAGTAAATAACATATAGGTAATAACAATGTGATAAACAGTAAAATGTATTTTAATAAAAATAATTTGTCTCTCGATGATGACAATTTATTTGAAAATTAATATCGAATATTTTTTCATAAAACCTTATTAATTATTCTTTCACATACAATCCTTCTTTACTATGACAGATAAATTTTAATAAAATGCTTTTACAAATTTGTTTTATACAATACAGAAATGGTACGTAATGATCAGCAATTACATGTAAGTATAATAAATTATATATTAGAATTTACAATCTTTCTGAAGTAAACGATTTACATATTGAAACAGTTTCAGATGTGCTTACAGAAATTGGAGGCAGACGTTCCCGTTCTTGTGTCTTGTTTTTCATAAAATAGTAGCAAAGAAATGTGTCTTATTTATTTATTTAGTTAGTCTCAGATTAGTAGCGTAAGTAATTAGGATTGATCAAATGTTCTTATGGAATCATTTTATTAATATTTATCTCTTATTTCAAGAAGGTCACTTGCGTGATTTTAAAATAATTTTTATCTTTATGAAGAGAAATCTATGATAATGAGATCTTATTATCAGACTAACATTTTCGACGTGTATTAATTTTGATAGATAATTAAAAATATTTTTAAAGTATTAAAATAGTAGTTTTAAAGCTGCGACATATCTTCAGTTTTATACACGATAAAGAGATCTCCACAAATTTCTAATTTGGAAATAATTGCAATTGATTTTTCTGAAATGATTAACTTCTCTCCTCCTTTTTAATTCTAAGAATTCCCGCGATATGCAAAATTGTAAGGGCGATCAAGATATCTATAAAAAGTAAAGATAATTACTACAAATTCATTGATTTACGCTTTACGCTTTAGATTATTCTGATATAACAATTTTTTTAAAATCTATTTTCCAATGTTATATAAATAATATCTATATATTATAAGATTATGTTGATATGCTGTATATTTAACACTTTTAACAGTCTGTTCTAGAAAAGTTAGGCTAGCTTAAATCCGTTTTGTTGTACATAACGTACTTAATTATATTTAATCTTGTGTAAAAATAAATATATCTTAATTATTCTGTGTCACACCCCTGAGCATCCCACATCAATAAAATTTTTGTTTTTGAACCCCGAGCAGAGGGGTGGAAATAATTTTAATTCCGCTCGTACCAATGTGTCTTCGTAAATTTTATATTTGAATGTAAGTAGTCCAAGATCTGTATACTTTCCAACTGTAGAACCGTAATAAAGATATGTCTTCGTAATGTTGTAGGAAACCGACAGCGGATATCTCTGTCAATGAAGCGACGTCGAACAGAATATCGGTGATAATATCGGTCTCCAAACGCCGAGAAGAGAAGAAATCGCAGGAGAAAGATTGCGAGAAAGAAAGACGCAATTCGTTCGGCTGCGACGTCTGTCCTAGACACTTTAAGAACAAGTACTTGTTAAAACAGCACAAGCTCACGCACACGGTGGGGATCGTCCGCGGACGCGAAACGGGCATAAAAAAGAATCCCGCGTTCACCGCGGCAGAGCCGCGAAATCAAGCTCTTTCGTGCTCAAAGTGCAACTTCCGCTGCAACAAGAGATCCACGATGATCGCGCATCTCGCCGAGAAGCACGAGGGGGTCGCCAAGGGGGACAACGATAGGTTCGCCAGCAGCAGGCAAAAGTTCAACTGCATCGTCTGCGACGTGGTGTTCTCTCGCAAGGAGACCCTGAGGTCGCACTTCGTCCGCAAGCATACCCAGCATTACGATTACTCGTGCAACTACTGCGGCAAGGAGTTCAAGATCAAGGGCGACCTCACCACGCACATCCGGTTGAAACATCAGGAGGAGCCGGTGGTGTGCGACGTCTGCGGCAAGACCTGCCGGAACAGCCACAGCCTGTACACCCATCAGAAACACGCGCATTACAAGGCGAAGTACGAGTGCCCGCAGTGCCACCGGCGCCTCGTTACGCAGGAAAATCTAAATCAGCACATACTGACGCAGCACGAGAAGAAGGAGAAGTCGGTGTGCGAGGAGTGCGGCAAGATGTTCTTCGAGAATCACGACCTGAAGAAGCACATGAGGATCCACACGGGCGACAAGCCGTACATCTGCACGGTCTGCGACAGAGCGTTCGCCAGGCACAGCAGTCTGAACCAGCACCTCCTTCTGCACACCGGCGAGCGTATCTACGCGTGCGACGTGTGCGACAAGTCGTTCGCTCAGAAGGCCGGTCTCATCTGCCATAGGAAGATCCACACGGGCGTTCTGCCGCCTCTCCCGGTGATACATATCGACCACATAGTAAAGGAGTTTACCAAGAAATAAAACAGCACAACTTGAACGTCGGTGCTTTATATGATCCTTGTCTTTTATATCTTTTATCTCATGTGACGATTAAATAGATAAATAATGTAAGAATCGCGTCTGCGTGCAGTAAAAGGCATGTTGTCGAGCATGATTGAAATCTGAGACAAAAAGACAACTACACAAGTACAAGGCATTTGCTTGTAATGCACAACGGCGTTGATATACAGATATGAATAATTAAGATGAACAGAATTGGGATATTTTTATTTGCAAAGTTAAAAGTTAAAAGCAACGGAGTTGACGAGAATCACAAAGTTCACAATAAAATAGTAATGATGCGAAAGTTATTGTTTTCCAATATTATGTATGCGAGATAAAAAGCTTCTCTTATTTCCCGTTTCAATTTATTAATAATAAAATAATACTTTTACGTTATAGACTTTTAATGTTACTAAATTTAATATATTCATCACTTTATATAATATATTGATATAATATATGATCTTATAATATATTATCTCAGAGATAAGTATTATAAAAAATATTGTCATCAATAAGTCGCGTTGCAAAAACAACTTGAAACTTTGTGTTTATAATACTTGGATTTAAAAGATTTACCTTGAGATTTGGCTCGGTTTTTTGAAAAGTCGGAATGTATGTGTCCAAATAAAAAGATTATATAAATATAAAAATATTTTATTATTTAAAAACACGCAAAAACTCTAAAAAATGAAATGAAGTGTTTCTAAATTATAAAGTTATGTTATAACGTTTATTTGATTCCTAGTTTGTACTTAAAGAATTGCTTATGTATTTTAAGCATTGCAATTTCGCGAATTTTAAGCCATGCAATTACAAAAGAACATTATGAATTTATGAAATATCTACGTTTCATATCTTATTGTTATTTATGTTCTAAATATATCTATTACTTAACACATTTTTCATTTCTCATTAATTTTTTTAAGTATAATATAACATATTATTTAGAAATAGACTTGCTTCGAATGGATACATATTTCTTAAGTTGTTAAAATAAATATATTGATTTATATATTTGATATGTACATATGTACAATAATATTTTATTTTGTACAAATATTTTGTTTCTTTCGAACTTTCCCCATTTTATGGCAGTTTCGTGATTGCCATAATGTAGGTCGCAACGGACTACAATGCTGATCAACAAGAAAGGTAGTTTTAGCTCTCCGTTTGTGAGTACCTTCGTTGATCTGTGATTAAATTTATATGGGATAAATAATGACTTTTAGCGTATAATTTTCCACGGTATAGATAAAAATCACCTTGATTATTCTTTCTAATAATTATTTCATTCCGTAATGTTTCAGGCACCAAGGCGCGTACAATCCTCGTGGTATTTTCATCTTTGACAATGAATCACTGGTAATGAAGAAGTGGCAAATTTTGGAATTCGACGGCAAGCCGTATTATGCGTTTGTACCCGAAGGCGATTCGCCTTTACCGGACGAGGATATACCAGGACAAGTGGATGAGCAATTAGAGGAGGAAGTAGAAGGGGAGGAGCTGGAAGAGGAAGTAGAGGAAATGGAAGATGACAACATTAGTATAGAGGTGAAAGAGGAGTGTCAGTTGGAGGGAGAAGAATACGATTCTGTGGACGAGAAATACAACGTTGAGAGCATTCTTAATGGAAGTGTTGAAGAAATAGAGGAACTGAGAGGAACTATAAAGCCGATCACACTAAACGGCATCAGCGAAACTGTAGATGATAAGACGGTTGGAGATTTATACCAGGTGAAAGTACAGGGCAGTATGGTGACTATCGAGAAACTCGCGTCCAACCCGGAGGTAGACGCGAAAGCGAGTGGCAGTATCGTGACTATTGAGAAACTTGCGTCCAACCCGGAGGTAGACACGAAAGCGAGTGGCAGTATGGTGACTATCGAGGAACTTGCGTCCAACCCGGAGGTAGACACGGAAGCGAGCGAAGATCAGACAGAGGACGAAAATGACGATGAGGGAGAAGTAGAATATCTTGAGGAAGAAATGGTAGATGTGCCTAGCGTACCTTCTAGCAATAATGCAACACCTCCGAAAACGCCTTCTCCGAAAAAGACTTCGAGTGAGATAGTGAAATGCAAATTGTGCTCGGAGACATTCGACACGGTATTAGCCTTCAGGAAACACGTAGCGTGGAATCATAAGAAGAAGATATGCTTAAAAGAGGATGGCGCTTACATATGCGTCGTGTGCGGCTTTAGAACCCCGAAGAAGAGCTCGTTCGCCGCTCATCTGGATAGGAAGCACGATACTTGGTCCAGGAAACGACCTAGCGCCACGAAATTCCCTTGCTCAGCATGCGGGTTTGTTTGCAGATCGAAGCATTCGTTGCAGTCCCACTTCACGAGGAAGCATACGGACAATTACGAGCACCAGTGCAGTTTCTGCACGAAAAAGTTCAAGGTCAAGGGGGATCTAACGAATCATATACGATTCCATCATAAGGAGAAGCCGATCAAGTGCGATGTATGTGGCAAACTGTGCCTTAACAGCGGATCGCTCTATGTGCATCAGAAATGGGCGCACTACAAGCCCAAGTACGAGTGTCACATCTGCAAAAGACGTATGGTTACGCAAGAGAATCTGGATCAGCATTTGCTGACGCAGCACGAGCAACGCGACAAAATAGTTTGCGCGGAATGCGGTAAGACCTTCACGAAGAAAGACTCGTTCAAGAGGCACATGGTGGTGCACACGGGATGCAAGCCGCATTCCTGCATGATCTGTAGCAAACCATTCGCCCGAAGGTCACAGCTGCGCCAGCATTTGCTTATCCATACTGGCAAGCGACCGTTTGTATGTGACATATGCGGTAAAGCGTTCACGCAAAAGCCAGGATTGATCTGCCATAGAAAAACTCACCCTGGCCCGCATCCGCCGTTGCCCGTGATGCCAATCGCGGATATCGTTAAAGAGTTCACCGACGGATACGTGCAAGAAATTAAAGCGTGTAAGAAAGAGAATTTCGACGAGGACATGTGAACGTTTTAGTTCATCATGTCGTTATATATGTCGAATTTTTTTTTTTTTATATTAGTGTCTAAGAGAACACAAGCACACGATCGTTATAAAATAAGAATGATAGGACAATTGAGAAAATGTAGAACAGAAACATTAAAAACATCTCGGGCGGCAATTGCAAAACTTTCAAACGGAATTTTTATGTTTACGCGAAGGATTATATATTGTTTATCACAGCCGATTGCGATACCTCGATTTTAATAATACTATCGGGCTTTTTATTGTCTCTATACTGTTTACTCTCCCCTATCCGATTTTTATTATTTATTTGTTCTCTTGCGTATCGTTTTTGTGACAAATGTAAAATAATGAGAAAGTGGACGCAAAAGACAAAAGATGATAAACGATAGAGAGAAACGAAGAGTAAAGTATTTGTAAAACTCTGCGATATCACTATTTTGGAAATTTAAAATTAGGAAAAAGGAAGCATCAATAAGCAAATTGTCGATGATGCCAATTTCTCTAGGAAGTTAATTAATTTTGTTTTTAAATTTAGTTTTATTAACTCACAAAATATTTCCGCAATTATCACTAATAAATTTAAATATAGTTTATGTTATACAGATATATGTATGTCGTCCAGGTAAAAAAAATTGTCCTAAAATTTAATTTTAAAATAAAACCAGTGATTGTCTCAATGTAATGTACTAAGGAATAAAAACATACTTATTAGAATAGAAGTATTCCATTGACAACAAGAATGCCACCAAATTTTCGAAGTTTGTGATCCATAATGATTTCTTTATATCCAAAATTTGATCAAATTTTTTAGAGTAACTGATATACATATAATAAATAGGTATAAAATGTATAGATATGTATAGCTAGCTGTTGTAAATCACATATTTCTAAGAAAAGAAGAATAGTGATCTTACATTTTACAACTTCTATCGGCGTTTCAGTCTCTCGATATATTTATCGTCAACCAAATTAAAACTTTGTACATTTTCTTGAGCCAATAAAACACATTACGAAGGTATATAATGATAATACAACATTTATTTTTGTGGATCACATGCAACATCGCCAATAGGTCAAATGACGTATTAAAATTAATGAAGAAACGTAAATTATTTTGATAGTTTTGATTTGATACTGTTTAATATTTTTTTAAACGCTATTTTATTGGTTAAAAATGGCTCAATAATATTTTTGATAATGCAAATGCTGATTTTGTGAGCAGAGAAAGAATCGTATTAGGCATAATAATATAAATCAATCATAAAATAATGTAAGTACAATTGGTAAAAAAGTTATGTAAATCTTCCGCTTAATGCAACATTGTTTTACAGAAGATAAATATAAAATGTCCATTATATACACTATCTTATTATCTCTTTCTTTTTTTATAAAAATATTTTTTTATACGTATGTTTCATGTATGTATGATGATATTACTTTATTCGCACTGGTATAAAATTCGGATTTGCAGTGTCACGATAATTAAAAAATTTTGCCATTAGATAGAAATATAAGATAATTCGGCCTATTTAATTATTTTTTCTGTTATTTAAAGAATAGATTTAAAAACTAAAATGACTTAAAAATGGAAAAATCAGAACTTTTTGATTTTAAAATGGTGCTAAAATGACTCTCAGAATAATCTTTTTATAAGAAGAAAAAATGTTATGTTTTTGTTTTATTGAAATAATTGAAGTAATAATTGAAATAAGCCTTTATCTTTTTATCTTTATCTTTTAAGTGGCTTAATCCATTTTAACTGTTCAATCAGGAAATATATTTTTGAAAATACATTGAATAAAAAATGCAATATATTGTGTATATAATGTGTTTGGCATATATATATACAATATATTGCATACATATATAATAATTGACATATATATATATATATCTTTAATGTAAAAATATTTTTTTATTTTAAAGATTTTTTATTTTCCATTCTTGAAATTATTTTCTCACCGAACAGGATACCAAAATAAGGATATGTTCCATAAAATATATTATTAATATTCTTGAATTCTTCATTTTAGCTATCTCAGAATCAGCATTTCTTATTGGTCTTTATAGTAAAACCATAATTTTTTGAAAGATATATCGTGAGAATATTGAGTATAGTACAATATTTGATAATAAATGATGCAATTGCTCTATTGCGGGTAAATTTTTGTATCTATTGTACAGTAAGTAATTTTCTATTAAAATCTTACTGTTATTATGTGTGGAGAAACAATATTCTTACGTCTACAAGAGCATAAAGTGATTCAATCACTTTTTTAAAATGTAAAGGATAATAATTTATTTACATTAATAATTATCTTGTGACATAAAATACATCAAGCAATTATCGATTTCTTCATACACAATACATGTTCTCTGGCGTATACGTTAATAATAATTTATAAGCAATAGCGCATTGAATGGCTTAACATAAAAGACGTATTAGTTTTCTTCTAAGATAACTGTGTTCAATAAAATTAGATTAGTAAGATATGTGCACAAGAGTACAGATTACCGTTTCAAATAAATATTTTTGACAACACTTCTTGTAAAGTATCTTTAGATAATAATAAATTTAGTTAGACAATATATATTTAATTAAAGAATGCGTACATATATATACCCAGACAGCACGCATATCCAAAATCGGGACATAAGACGTCTGAAAGACATCTTTAAAACGTCGTATGATATGATGTCTAAAAGGCGTCTTAATGTCATCTTTAATCTTACGTCCCAATTTTGGACATTTGTGCTGTCTGGGTATATATATAATATTATAAGATTATGATCCCGTTTTAACAGCCATTTTTTAATGCCTAAAACTTTTACGTACTTGTGCTACTTTCGAAGACAATTCAGATTTTACGAAACATTTCGTAAAGTCACAATAAGAGATAAGTATACTTTGTATTAACCAGATGTGTTGAGGTTTTAATAATAATAATAATCTTTTTTCTTAAACTTTTAGGGGTATAATCGATACTATCGGTTCTTTAAAAGTCGACAAAGAACAGTTTGTCGCAGTTACAATCTTCTGTGAGAATTGCGTAGAAAAATCTCAATTCAAAGCAAACCTATATACGAAAAGCATGTCAAGGAATAAGCCACATCATCCCAGGACAAAGTGCAAGTTTATGATGAAAATATATATTCAGAGGAAAGAGAGAAGTCATGTGAGAAGGTTTAAACTTGTGCTTCATTAATTTTATTATTGCTTCGCAGTTGAAAAGTCAGTAGAATTTTCATTTCTGCGGACATCACTTTTGAGATGAAGGACGAACTGCGACAACATATCGAAAAGATGCACGCTTTTAAAAAAGTATTTTTGCGACATCGTCTGCGCGATAACGTTCGACCTGCAAGGGTACAATTTAAGAAAATATACAGACGATCAGAATTATGTACGGCGTACAATGTACGCAACATTTACAACTGGCACTTCAAGACTAAGAGAGATCTGCACAAGTATATGCAATGCTTATACAATAATAGCCGCCAGACGATGTGCGACCTGGACGGTAAAACTCACCAGAATCTGTTTGCCCTTAATAGGCATCGCGTAAATTGTACCTACGGTCATCAGTTCTTTTGGGACGTGTACTGAAAGAAATTCGCGACGAAGAAGGAGCAACACCGCAAGCTAGCATAATAACCGGGAGGCCATCGTCTGCCACGTGCGGTAAGATCTTGAGCAGCAAGGATTCTCTGAAGAAGTGATACACCGAGAAGTCACACCGATATGATGCCGTATAGAGCTGCACGGTAAGAGATTCACGATCCAGAACGTGAATCAATCAACAGCATCTAACGATGCATCAGGTTGTACATCTATGATACATCTGCGGTTAAAACGTAGAAGCCTGATCACGTATAGAAAAAACTATCCTGGATCTTTACCTCGACTGCCAACGATGTCGGTAAATCACCTTATCAAGGATCTGCTGAAGACGAAAGTGGAGAAAAAGAATTAACGCTTTAAAGAAGATAAAGAACGCAGTTGAGACGTTTGTTGTGTCCACTTATCTTTAGCTTTAAAAGAATTTGTAACAAGTACAATTACAAGAAGGAGGAAATATTGATATTACTGTATTAGGAGAAAGATTTCTACATTTTAATAAATTTTATGATCTTATACTGGATTATTATTTCTATTTTTTTTACTAGTCAGAGTAAAGAAGCGAAACTTTTAATACTTTCGTTCGCATTGCGTTATTACGGGATTATTGTCCTAAATATTTTTTTAGGATAACGTAACTATGTATTTAAAAGTATAGTATACGTAATTTATTATTTCGCGCTAAACAAAACATTTTGCTTAGACCAACGAGGATGTTTAACTCAAGTATTTTCGGTTTAATAATAATATAATATCTCTATTGATCGTTACTTCTTTTAACGAAAATATATCTGTATTTAAGTTTTTAGACTGGAAACTGAAGATTGCTAATTGATGTCGTATTTTGGCTAAAGAAAGTATGTATGCTGTATTTTTGTTATTAACATGGTATTTGCATATCGTGTACTCTCTGAAGAGCGATAGTATTAAAATTGTTAAAGTGGTAAATGATAATAAAATAGTAATAATATCATCTTTTTTCTCCTTTTACTTCACCTTCTATAGTTTCCCAAATATTCATCTTCAATCGCGTAATATTCGTCATTAAAGGAAGATGTTAATGTTTTGTATTATCGTAACATTTATAAAACAATAAAATATTAACGTACTAAAATATTAACTAAAATGATAAATTTAATGAAGTAATTATTGGAAGAGCACTGCAAAATTTTTGTATAACTTTTTTATTTTAAAACTTTGAAACTTTTCATAAAATATTAAGCTTATTTTCCGTAAAGTCGGCCGTAAAGTTACTTTGGGCAAAGCGGTGAATGGAAGATACTGTGAGCGACAGAGGCACTTTTCTCATATTTCTGAACGTTTCTTGACTGAACGTCTTTTTTTTTATGTCGTAGGTTTGATTTACTAGAAATGGAAGGAATCAAGAACGAAGGCATTCGGGGTCCCCATGCATTCTTTATCGAGACATCTCCAAGTATCGCCGAGATAATCAACACGGAGAGCAGTAAAGAAAACAGAAATGTAGTGAGACGCCTGCATTACGCCTGCGACGTTTGCTCGTTCCCCTGTCGGACGAAGGGAAACTTAAGAAAGCACATGCAGCTCCACAAGTACACGTGTAGAACCTGCAACGAGCGGTTCGCCTCGTCGGAGAAGCTGGAACTTCACATGGTCGTGCATCACGGCGAGCCCAAGTACACCTGCAAACTGTGCTACTCCGTCGTGTGGAACAAGCCGGACATGAAGAAGCACTTCCTCGCGAGCCACTTGGATCCTTTCTGCAACACGTGCACCGCCTGCAACAAGGTGTTTCAATCGAAGTACGCTATAGAGAGGCACATGTACAGCCAGCACACGAAACTCTCGGTGGCGTGCACCATTTGTAGACGCGTCTACAACAGTTACCACGCGCTCAAGGCGCACACCAAGCTCATTCACCTGAAGACCGGCTACCAGTGCGAGATCTGCAAGCGGCGTCTCCTCTCCGCGGATTCTCTGGAGGCGCACCTACGACGGCACGAGGGCACGCGAAACATGGACAGCTACATCTGCACAACGTGCGGCGAGACCTTTCTCACGAAAAACAAGCTGAACAAACACGTGACCATCCACGGCGAGATCAATCCCTACGTCTGCCCGGTCTGCCAGAAAGCCTTCGAGAAACGGGCGAATCAGGTGCAACATATTCTGACGCACATGAGTAACGTTTACGCGTGCGACATATGCGGGTTGAGGTACTCGCGAAGGGCTGCCCTGATATGGCACAGGAAAATGCATCCTGGACCGCTCGGTAAACTGCCAGTTATACCCGTGATAGGCATTGTGAGCGAGTTTGTTAAGAATTATATTAGCAAAACGAAAATCTTACCAAACACTTAATCCAAGTCCGAAACAGTTAAATCTAGAAAGTACTATAATCATTTGTTTAAACGTTATCTTTTCCTTTATAGAGATAGGATTTTTCTAAAGATAAATTTTTAACAAGCGCGTGATCTTTCTATAAGTATCTTCAGTAATTGCAATTATAGGATAAGACGTTTGTTATTTTTTTCCCCGGGTTTATTGCAAGTTTCTGTTAATGATGTTACGATGCTATATTTTGTAATAAACGCAGTTAGATTTATATATGATTACTTCGTACATGTACAGCGAATATTTACTTGAATATATATATATATATATATGAACGATTAATCCAAATCGCTTTTCCTTCAAATTGTTTTCGATTAATCTATTCCCCGACAATTATATTCTGATCTGTAGATCTTACTTACTCGTCGTCAGGTAAGTTATACCATTTGCCATTAATTAATTATGCCGCATAATTAATTATGGTACTGATACGCACTCTTTTTTTAGGTGATCCAAGAGTTTTGTGTTGCATATATGAAAAGCCGATATTTAATCCTCTTTCGCAAATCTCTGCAGACTTCTAATCACCCTTAGGAAGGTAACTTGAAGAACGATGGCAATAAAGCATCCAAATGTTTATTAAACCGCCTCCAATAATTATTGTAAACCGTTCCCAACTACCTCCTCCTCGTTTTTATCAAACTCTCAATGATTTTTCTCGACAGGCACATAAGCAATCGTTCCTTCGAGTTATAGCTGAAGGTAACGCGAACTTTTGTCTTTTTATGTTTTAGAGTGGATCCGTTGAATGTTGAATCCAATGTCCAGAAACCATTTGTCGGAATCGAATGTGAATGGACGAAAAGAGAAAAATCGTTAACAGAACATGAAGGACGACCATCGGAAAAGATAAGTGCAAGTCTAACGAGAGAAAAGCTTAGTTCGCGGATCGTAACCGAGGAAAATCGACCGACTAGAAAGAAGACGACGTGCGTGGAGTGCGATCACTGTCGCCGCAAGTTCTTGAAGAAGAGCAACCTCGCCGAGCATCTGAAGCAGCATAGGCACAAATGCGCCGACTGCCCGAAGACCTTCAGCCTTCGGCGTTATCTGGTCTCCCACGTCGAGAAGAATCATCGGCAGCAGATGTACGAGTGTAGCGTGTGCAAGTACAAAAGCAACAACAAAGGTACCCTGAAGAATCACTACATCCGTCTGCACACGAGTAACTACGACTACGCGTGTGACACGTGCGGCAAGCAGTTCAAGATAAAGAAGGCCCTGAATCACCACGTGAAGCAGAATCACAGCGAGGCTCCGCCGATCGTGTGTGACGTCTGCGGTCACTTCAGTAAGAATCTCCACGCCCTCAAGGCTCACATGAAGTACAGGCATTACAAGCCGGAGTTTGTCTGCCGGATATGTCGACGGGGTATGACGACACAGGAGAACTTGGAGCAGCATCTTACGTGGCACGAAACCAGGGAGAAGGTACTCTGTCCGACTTGCGGCAAGAGATTCCGGGGACGCGATCTGGACTCGCACATGAGAGTGCACACCGGGGTGAAGCCGTTCCCCTGCCCAGTCTGCGGAAAGACTTTTCGACGGCAAACTGCTCAAGAGCAGCACGTGTTGATCCACACCGGAAAGAGACCCTACATTTGCGATATTTGCGGTCAAGCGTTCGCTCAAAAGCCCGGTTTAATCTGCCACAGGAAGAGACATCCTGGCCCGCTGCCCCCGCTACCTGTAGTCTCCATCAAGAACATCGTCACGGAATTCACGAAAGAATACGCGACGAAAAACGCAGTCATAAAGATTGAATAAGATGTACAAGTTTGTAGTATTTTTAGTGGATACCTACACCTGACGAAATTAATTGTGGATTAAATGCTTCACGATTACATAGAGAATAATTAAAAATTTGATATAAAAAGAGCCATAGTCAAAAAACAAGAATCTCAGAAAGTTGCTTATTTTAAATAGTACTTTTTATCTATATAGAAGAAATACATATTTCTTTTACATATTTTGTAGATATAAATGTGATATTTGTATAGATCTTATAAATATTCTTACAAAAATTAATATTTTTTTTATTGATACTTTTTATTCATACATATATAAACTTTTTGAGCAATATTATATACATGTATTGTATATGTATACATATATGCACACTTTTTTATGTCAAATTTTGAAATATGAATGTCTTTTTTGCAATTTTCTACTGTATTTTGTATGTAGTTTACAATAAAAATTACAATTTTTATCAATTTTGTATATATTCATTGATTTCCTTTGTGTAACACAATGAAGTATGACACGAGAGAATTAAAGAATACATAATATTTCATTTACTTAAGATAAATATGATATCGATACAATATTTTTTGTTCAACAACTACATAACCACGTAATTAAGTATGTCTTTATTTAAATCATAATATTAATCATCCAGAGTATATTATTTTCTTTCATTTAAAAATATTTTCGGCAATGAAATTTTAGGTAAATATAGATTAATTTCATTGTTATAAAAAATCAAAATTTTTATTAAGTAAATGTTATTGTTAAATAACTATTTAATCATTTTTTAGTAGTGCTGGAATGCTACATTTAAAAATATTTTATGTTACATTAATTACGATTTATATTTGGGATTTAACTTAATGTAATCTTTATATTTCTCGCAGTCTCTTTGTAGATTAAAAATATTTTCGTGTAAAAAAAAAACTGGAAATCATTCAACAATCTTAATATCCCAAGTAAGTAAGCTCAATATCCAGCGATAGATCCTGCATCGTGTGTAATAAAATTTAATTTGTTCGTAATTTATGTTTTAGTGATTCACCCGTGGATCCTCTGAACGTCGTGGACGCGGAAAGCATAGAATGCGTGCCCGAATACGATTTATTATCAAATAGAATTAAACGGCACATCGCCAGGAAAAGAAAAACGAGAGAAGATACGAGAAAGCAGAACTTGAATCGGGACAAAGTTGACAAGAAGAAACCTAAATTTTCCTTGGAGTGCGCCACGTGCGGCAAACGTTTCAGCCAGAAAGCTACCATGGTAAAACATATGAGCCTGCACAAGTATCAGTGCCAAACCTGCTGCCGGAGCTTTAGTCTGAAGCGAGAGCTAAAGCGCCACGTCATGAACGTTCACGGACCTCTTCTGTATCCCTGCAGCATCTGCGAGTACAAGAGCAACAACAAGTGTACCCTGAAGGATCATTTCATACGGAAACATACCAGCGGCTTCCAGCACTCCTGTACGGTCTGCAAGAAGCAGTTCAAAATCAAGAACGATCTAAAGCAACACATGAATCAGGTGCACAGCGGCGAGCCACCCATCATCTGCAGCATCTGCGGACATGCCTGCAAGAACGTGCCCGCCATCAAGGCGCATATGAAGTATCGACACTACAAGCCTGCTTACGAGTGCAAGATATGTAAGCGCGGTCTGACCACGCAGGAGAATCTCGACCAACACCTGATCTGGCACGAGCGAAAGGAGAAGGTCGTCTGTCCCACCTGCGGCAAGACCTTCGGCCAGAAGAGGGACTTGGACCTCCACTTGAGGATTCATCAGGGCATCCGGCCGTTCTCCTGTCCGGTCTGCGGTAAAACCTTCCCTAGAAAGACCGCACAGGAGCAACACATATTAATTCATACCGGAAAAAAACCGTACATCTGCGACATATGCGGACATACCTTCGCGCAGAAACCCGGACTCATCTGCCATAGGAAGCGGCATCCCGGACCGCTGCCGCCGTTGCCTGTGGTATCCATTAAGAAAATAATCATGGACTTTACCCAGGAATTGGTCTCCTCTACGCAACAAGACAAAATAGATAGCTAAATAGTTATTTGAGAAATTGCTTCAACGTATCGACGAAGAAATTAATTAAATTCATTTACATTAATCCCAGGATGCACGCGATCCCATATGCGCGAAAGCACGTGACATCTGTTATTGTGATTAGTTCACGAATTTCGCAATTTGTTTCTCTGAATATCGAGGATTGTCTTAACAATTTGATTTTTTAAAAACGCGGAATGTAGTTTGAAATAATCGACACAGAGTTTACCTATTAAAACATTAGTTAAATAATATTGATCCATATGAATTCTATATAGAATTAAACAATTTAAGTTTAATTTAATTTCCTGACTTGTACTATCTAATTGTAAGTTGTACTATCTATACGACGTTTGCCTCTCTGTCGCGGTTAAGTCAATTCTAAATAATATAATTTTTAATTAGATGTATTACCTAATTAAAAAATTACCAAACTAACTGACACGTATTTTACGTAAAAATGGTAAAAAGTAAGATTTTTAATAGAGAAGAATTTTATAAATTATAATTTGTACGTATCATGTACGTATCAATTTATTCCCGGATTATTATTCACCTTATACTGCTTTACTTACAAATTCTCAAACCTATAAACTTTCCAATCGATTTTTTATAAACTTAGACATACACGGCATACAAAAGAGAATCAGGAACGAATCCGGAAACGTCGAATCAACCGCTCTCATATTAGGATGTTAATTATCTGATCATATTAGTGATCCTAATTATTTGTTATACAAGTTATATTCTGTATATAATTTTTTAGGGAAGCAAATTCAGAAATTAACATTATCAAAGTTTTTATACACACGAGCGCAGTTAGTAGTACACGAGAGCAGAGTATTTCAGTTTCTCTATTTACGCTACGGTGTATATAAATAATTATGTATTTACTTCTTTTAAATAAAAGAAAGATATTGTCCAGTAACCTTGATATTATTTTTCTGAAATTTACAAAGAAACCATTATTTTTTTAAACTAAAATGCTTGGATACAATGCACAATAATTTGTTATATAGTTATATAGTTATGCGTATTATTGTTGTAAAATTAAAATTAATATCTTTAAATGTAATCTGTCCTCTTTAGTATACATATATTTATAAGAGAATGATTGTCGTTTTTACTTGTTTTACAAAACTGATGCATAGGTATTTAATATATCGTAGCTAACACAACAAAATAATGTTGTTTTCTTTTAAAAATTTGTTTGAAATTTGCCCGAATAAAATATTTCACATTTATTTACAAAATCTTGTAACTTAATTATCTTGTAACTTAAATAACTTAATTTTGTAACGGTTATGTGATTCCACCTTATTTATAGTTTCTATTTTAATTTTACAAAAACAACTAAATTTTGTAGAATTATTACGTTAGTACATTGTTAATGTTTCTCATGTTATCACATCTGAAGACAAGTGGTAGAAAGGGTAGGTAGCGCTCACAAATTGAAGAAGTAAAAGTAAATCATTCAAGATTTCAACTACAAGTATAGTATAAAAATGTGGCGTTAATTTTTCAACTGAAAATCGTTTTAATTAATTTTTGTGTTTCTGTGAAATTCCGTCATGAGATGCATATTTTATTATCCTCCCCCCTTCTTTCAGACAACGACGGGGAGGTAGATTGCGCGCCATGCACCAATGCGTCAAGTGCGGGGCTCGTTTCCGTCACACGCGAAAGCTCGTGGAGCACCTGAAGAACCTGCACAACATCGACCGGGCGTTCAGCTGCGACGAGTGCAACAAGACGTTTCGCAGCCCGATGAACATAGCTCGTCACAAACTGATCCACACGGGGCTGAAAGCGTTCACCTGCGAACTCTGCGAGTACAGCACCAATCAGAAGTCCAATCTGGAGTGCCATCGTCGACGGCACGCGAAGGACTACAGCTTCAAGTGCGAGACGTGCGGCAGAGGCTTTTTCCACAGGGCTGAGTACCTGGACCACCAGAACGCGCACACGAACAAGCGTCTGTATCGTTGCGAGCACTGCTGCAAGAATTACCTGTACAAGAAGAACCTGTCGGTGCACCTGGTGACGCATCACGCCGGCAAACATGCCGCCGCGGTCACGAGGAGCGCGAGGACCAGGCACGCGTGCAAGTTCTGCCCGGAGAGATTCGTGTACAAGAGGCTGCTGGAGAGGCACATGAAGAACCAGCACGGATTCGCGGACGCGCCAGCGAAGCACCTGTGCGATCTGTGCGGCGCGGAACTGTCGTCGATGAGACGACTGCTGGTGCACAAACGCAATCACGCGGGCGAGAGGATCTTCGAGTGCGACACGTGCGACAAGAGGTTCGCCAGCAAGGAGAATCTGAGCATTCACAAGCGGACGCACACCGGCGACAAGCCGCACGTGTGCCAGCAGTGCGGCCGCGGTTTCACGCAGAGGACATCCCTGGTCCTGCATCTGCGGTACCACTCGGATCAGAGGCCTTACCAGTGCTTGGACTGCGGCAAGGGATTCGTGTCCAACACCTTACTCAAGAGGCATCGCAAAGTGCACGAGAAGATCGTGCAGCCGAAGCTGTGAGATGGAACTTCCGACGAATACGACATTTCGATCTCTATCTAATTAGGATTATTTTAATGTTTTTTTTTTTTACAATTGTATTTACCTCAAACAATTCTATTATGCTAATAGAAAAATGTTTTAAACACTTTTTTTAAATATAAGAATTGAATATTCAACAAATATTATACATTTATATTTTAGTAATAATATTTGGAAATTTGTAATTTTAATATTTCAAACGATCACAATTATTCATATTATTATAAATTATCTTCAATAGATCTATAACTTATGTTACTATATTATTTACACTGTATGCTATTCAATATACAGTGAATATATAGGATTGACTTGTTGACTGCGATTGTAATATTTTGTAATAAATGCAACGTAAATTTGGAATATATAGAATTGATTTTAATTACGTCTTTAAAATGTACCATTGAATCTCGTTCGCCACTTGCGGTTCTTTAACGATGCGATCTGTGAGTTCTCCTCAGCTGTGGAAGCACACTTTACAAAAGCATCGACTTTATCCTAGGTAACGAATGTTAGTAGAATTACAGTTACGTTTCGACGAGGCTTTATGTAAATGTGTATCATTATTGCAGCCAGTGGACAAATAATCACGATTTGAAGGTGAAGAATGAGGACCTACCTGATCTTGGACAAAAGTGAGTTGAAAAATTGAACACTTTTTTCATTTTCCACTAGTTTAAAATCATAAAAATGGAGCTGGTGTAGATTAATTGTGAGTAAATTGTTAAAAATTACAAAATTTATGCCCCAAGATTTAAACGCGCTTTTCTCAAAACATTATTTTTGAAAACGATGGCCATGATAACTCAAACACGGTTTATCCGATTAATTTAAAGATTTAAAGTAACACTTAATAATATTTCGCTTTGGTTTGCAGATACTTTTAATCTTCTTTTTTTAGTTGTAACAAATGTTTTTATTGATACTTATTTGTGATCAGTTTATTGGCTCAAATTGTATATCTATTCTACGTGACGGCAGTTTGTTTAAAAAATAATTGCGAATATAGATCTGACGGAATCTAGCTTATTGTTAGACTAAGTATCAAGTTGCCCAGGTTCTGTCTGTAACGACAAGAGACCCGTCGAAATGCTTGCTGTTTTGAATGGTTGCAGATTCGAAGGTGGCGAGAAGGTCTGCGAGCTGTGCCAGGCAAAATTTCACTTTGTTACCAGACTGGTCGCGCACCTGAGAATAGCGCACGGCATCCTTCGGCCCTTTAAGTGCGTCACCTGCGACAAGAATTATCCCCAGCAGTTCATGCTTAACGCCCACGTGAAGAAATCGCACACGCCGAAGACCGCGCCGTGTAACCAGTGCAGCTTCATGGGTGTCAACGTGACCGACGTGGAGAGGCACAGGCGGCGACGTCACCGAGCCCCGCCGAAATTCACGTGCGAGATTTGCAGCCAGGATTTCGCCGATAAGGACACTCTGATCGCGCACACGACGATGCACGACTTCATGCAGTATCAGCGATGCAACGCGTGCGGTAGCATCTTCAACGATGTGTACAGGTATATCTTCTTGATCGCTGACTCTGCTGTTATATCACTGGGTTAACTTCTGATCTGACACTAAAACTCAAATGACCCGTACACGTTTAGATTTTTTTCTGAATTCGGAGGCAGTTCAATTTCAACTTCGCAAGTTTTCCGATCGCGTTTTATATTAAAAAATAGATTCTTCCTTTTCTTTGTTAGCTTGATTTGTTTGTCGACAAGCTACATACTCAATCTGCTCTAGAAAATAAATTATAAAGCTTCCCTGTCTTTCCTTTGGGATTAAAAATAGTATCACAGTATCTTAAAACAATTAATTCTACGATATCGAGGTAATGTAAATACAGATTGCAAAAGAGTATATTGCGTAGCTTGAAGGAACACAATCGTCTCTACCACTACGATCCTGCGTCGGACGAGAAGTCGTTCGAGGAGCCCAGCGAGAACGAGTCCGAGCACAAATGCGACGTTTGCGGCAGGGCCTACAAGTATAAGTCGATGCTGAAGCAGCACAAGATCAGAGCTCACGGTGACCAGTCGAACCACGAGAGACGCAGGTACCTTTGCGCTCTGTGCGGCAAGGAGTTGAAGACGGCGAAGGGCCTCGAAATCCACAACAGATCGCACACCGGCGAAAAGCCGTATACTTGCGAGGTGTGCGGCAAGTGTTTCGCCTGTGAGACCCTGTTGAGGACCCACAAAGTCACCCACACCGGAGAAAGGAAGTACTCGTGCGACCAATGCGGCAAGGCTTTCACGCAGAGGTCCACCCTGGTTGTTCACAAGCGATATCACACGGGCGAACGACCGTACGTTTGTCCTCGATGCGGTAAGGGTTTTGTCACACGAACTGTCCTTAATACTCACATGAAGTCCTGTCGTTGAGGTGGATTTGTCTTCATGGGATTTGTCGAGTCAACGCGAAGGAATAGATATCATCTATATATCACGAATGCTTAGGAATCCTACAGACGTTTGAAGATGTTATAATGTCTTAAATAATTTTTTACATAATTTTTAATTCAATAACAGAAGACTTGAATACTGAATCTTTTAGATAACTAAAGTTCCGAAGATATTATAATTAGGGATTACACTTTTTTACCTCAGGATGATAGATAAATATATTTTCTAATTTTAGTAATGACTAATGAAGAAACCGTCCGTGATATTAGTGAAAAAGATAATATCCCTTTTTTGTGTTAGTGGGATATCCATTGTTAATTATAAGTTGTAAAATAATGCGTAGACTACTGCATAAAGCAAAACATAGATATATAAAACATTACAATAAAAATGCTCTTTTTTATATTGTTTTGTTAGACTTGATGAATATAACAAGATAAAAAATACTTAAAAGCATCAATGAGCATTTTCCAACACAATTTAGAATTATTTTTTATACATTTTTACATATTTTTTATATAAAATATTTTCGATTGTGATATATCATGTTATTCGTTATATGCGAATAGTATTTGTTCTATAAAGTATAGATTCTTATAATTGATATGTCTCATTTTGATGTATATATAATTTTTCTATAAATAATTACTGCCATTTTTTATAATCACTGCCATTTTATGCTACTATATTTATTCTTTGCGAATAATGTAAGAAAATAGAGACAAAATGCAATTTAACGATTTTATATAAATTTTATATAATTTGATAGCAATTATATATATTGAATAAATAATCAACTTTATAATACTCATATATTATATGTATTATTATGCCCAAAACATACACATTTAAAACAGTCACTTAAAATTCGAATCAAAATTGATTGTTAATCAATTTTAATATTTTCATACATAGTGCTTGTTGCTGTGGTATAGTACAACTATGTATTATTTCGTTCTTGGACAATTTAAAAATTGTTATTTCATCGTTATTTTAATTGTCATTATGTTATTTGATAAAAAGGGAAGCACATATGACGTCGTAAAACATCGGTATCAAAATAGAATTAATTTTTTTTTGCCAAATTGTAAACATTCAAAATTATTGACGAAAGCAAGATAACTCATCAATAAAAGAATAAGATCGAGGTAGGATCCTCAATCCGAAAGTCGACTTCTTGTTCGTGCATTTTGCGATCGTATCGATAATTAATATCGTTCAGTATAGCACGATTATGGATATTGATGTTCCGAGGTTTCACATGTATTGTCCTGAAATCTACGATCACGTTCAATCAGATTTACTGGTGCCGTAAGAAACATTCCTACTCACGGGTTTTGCGTTCGGCCTGAAGCTGACATATCTCGCGTAAAATCTCGAGGCTCCTTATAATTCCATCATACTGCAATCTCGTCAAGCGCTTGCAACGTATCAGCATGGACACCAACAGATCGTCGAGTGATTCACGATTGTTCCTAAGCTGCAGCATAACTTCAACTGCAAAGGAAGACATTTTTCCTCATTCTGTTACGATGATAAATTTATAATAACGGACACAGAATTCATTCACCGAAAAGAGCTCGATTTATAATTTATCTTAAGTTTATGTAACAAATCCAACAGCGTCGAATATTTTATTTTATATCGTTAGGTCTCGAAAATCGATTAGCAAGTACAGCTTGTAAAATACCTAACGTATTCGTGTATTGAGTAATTATCAGACCGATCGTGCTCCTGAAGTTCCGTGACCTGCTCTGATCCCATACGTGCCCGCTGAACATGTGGAACTTAGCTAGGGGGATACTAGGCAATAGCAAGTAGTGCATATCCTCATAGTGCGAGATGTTCACTGAAAATCAAACTTGAAAAGCTGAATGGTGCAATAATTCTCAATAAGAAATAAAAATCAAGCCTATTTTTATTAAAATAAATTTTTGCACTTAAATATTACTTACAAAGTCTCTAATAATTAAAAATAAAAATAAAAAAGATTTGAAAATTATTTATCTAATTACATTTAATCGAACTACGAAGACCATAGAACGAGCTTGAAAAGAAATAGAGACGGATTCAACGATGGATTCTATACTTTTTAGTCAAAGAGGCAATCTTAGATTATGTTGTTTAGCAACATTTTGTTATAGTGTTATACCTATAGTATATGACACTGTCAAATCAGGGCAAGCTAACACCAAATTGCGCCAGGCAACGTCCGCTACCATGTGCTGCCTAGAGTCCGAGTCCCTTACGGATATGTACAGGTACTTTAGCGTTTTCGATGCTCCATTTGCAAGAGCGTCGAGAGCGTGATTTGATAAAGCCGGATAATCCAATTTCAACAGAGTTAGCGCGTGAAAACGACCCAGCAGGCGCAAGTATCTAAAAAATGATGTTATGTGTTAATCACGGTTCATACAGAATTGCCACAAATAAATTCTGAAGTTGCGAAAACACTTGATTTACTCTTATTTGTGTATACATATATATATACATTTTTTTTAAATGAGATATAAAGATACTAAAAAAATATTTTATTATTACATTTATAAATATATAATATTTTCTAACGTCTTTATATACCTTGGATTGTCGTGAGGAGCTTGCCACTCTCTGAAAGCACCGCGGAGATCCAGCGAGACTAGATGTTCACCGGACCCTTTGACAACTGTTCCCAGCAGTCGCAAGACATCTGTCACGCCGAAGTCCGCGTTTAATAAGCTCAGGATCTCCAGGCTGCGTTGACCGCTGCAATACAAGAAAAAGGATCAGCTCATAAATTCTGTTAAAATCGGTATAAGAACGGAAGATCACCGTAGAAAGTTTGCCAGGGCACAGAGCAGCGTTCCCCGATTGCCCCATTTGTAGCCAAACACCCAGTTTGTCAATATCAGTCGCCGCAGCTGCACATCCTTCGCGCGCACGATCGCGAGAAAATCGGCGCCCGCCTCGGCCTGAGTGTTGCGCCTGATCCTGATCTGTCTTGGCGAAATGTACGGCCGCGAAAAAGCGAGCTCCAGGCTGCGCATATGCTGTCCATATTTCGCCTGTCAATATGATGAATCGAGCATTTATCGAGCGTTTACACAATTAATGAAAGTATGATACAACAAAATCTCGATTCAGGATCATCTTTTAAGTGAGGATTGAATCAAAGATCGGCAAGGATTCTTCGACAAAACTTAAGAGAACTTAATAACTTCATAAAAATGTCATGTAGTGAGTTTTTTTTCCTCTACCGAAATATTTTTTTCTATCCCTTTTTTTGCCTATTTTCCAAAGTGAATCAGTTCCTTCTTGAACTATATCTTTTTCTTCAAATTCACGATTTCGATTTCGCTCGATTATAAATTCTACGATAGATTTAATTAAATTCACCGGGAAGAATCTCATCGGATGGCGGAAAAAAAAATCTCTTACGGCGAGTTCTCCTGCTAGTGGGAAGTCGCCGCGCAGATCGCGATCGATGAGAACCGTGACGGATCGCCAGAGCACGGGTGAGGACAACGTGCGATTCCATGACCGGCAGACTTGGCTGACGCTGGCGCGATCCGCGCGATCGAGATGGCCGAATATCTGCGTCAATATCAGCTCAGGTAGCTGATCCCACATCTCCCGGCTTCAGCTTGTCCCGTCCTCATCTCTCCTAGGCGGTCGTTGGCCTAAATTACCGTTGGTCGTTTTATTTCCCGGGGTCCGCGTTGTCGAGCTTCGTCGATTGCTCTTGTCAAAAACGATCGATCACGAAGAACTGGATTGAAGTGTGTCCCGAAATGATAAAAGAATTTTAATGTGATGTGATACAATATACATCATATGTGAATATACCTATTAATTATAATTACATATAGCGGAAAAAAGTATCTTAAAGTTCTTTTATAAATATTAATATCAACGTTCCACTTTATGTTATCGATATAATGTCAATATTATAATAATATTAATTTTCACTAATTTCTTGGAGACAGAAATGCGTATTATACATATAAAATATATTTCAATTAAATATAAATATTAATGATTAATTACACAGGCCTACAAAATAAAAAAAGTGGTCTGTACTTTTGACCAGACCCACCTATCTTTATGTATTTTGACGCGCTGAATCCGAATCTGAAGTCCGTTTAGCCCAAACACCCTCAAAATATCGAGTAAATCGCAAAAAATAGCTAAAAATTGCGAAAAATCACGTTAACGAGTGCGAGAAAATTCGGAAAAATTTTTTCTGACCTGGATCAAGTGTGTTTCTTTTGTATTTTAATGCGCTGATTCCGAATCTGAAGTCTGTTTCTTTTGTATTTTAATGCGCTGATTCCGAATCTGAAGTCTGTTGAGCTCCATTACTAAAAAATTTGACAAAATCACAAATAAAAAAAAAATGAAAATCGTGAATAGTAAAAAATCCAGAAAAAAAATGTTATGGATATGAATTACTTCAGAACAAATTGTACGGAATTAGGTTTACTTTGATGTTCTTCTTATACTGTTCTTCTCTTGTAGCGAACTCTTTTCTCTTCGAATGACCTATGCAGTGGGTTTCTCTTTCTTTTCTTCCCATTCTGATTCGTTTCTCTCTTTAGTATCCAACAGTAATCTGCCATCATGTTGATATCCCATCTTCCTTGATATCGATTTTCCATTTCATGTATATCTTGATGGAATCGTTCTCCTTGTTCTTCACTGTAGTCTCCAAGGTTTTCAGGAAAGTAGTTAAGATGAGAATGTAGGAAGTGCAATTTGAGATTCATCAAGCAACCTAACTTTTTAAAATTTTTCAACAACTCTTCAACCAAATTCTGGTAATTACCATTTTTTGAAGAGTAAAAGCGAGAATCGCGTATAATTGTACAGATATGCGACCAATATATTTATATTCTTGAAAATTATTTATTTTAATGATACACGTTTATTATACATTACCGTTATGTGAGTTATTGTATTATTATGATAAACTCATTTATGCTATTAAAGACGTAAGTAAATGGAACATAATAAATAACACTTAATATCTATTAATAAATAATAATAAAATTCATGATTTATTCATAGTATAATGAATAAAAAAACCAACTTGTGTTCTGCAGAAATTGTAAAATACAGTTGAAAAAGTAATCCTATGTAGGGCGGCAGTGTGGTCTAGTGGTAGAGCGCCAGACTCGTAATCTGAGGAACCAGGTTCTCGAGTCCACTAGAGCCATGGAATGTTTTTCCGAAAGCTGCGCCCCTCCGTTCAAGATTAGGGCTCTTGTGCGGAGCAAACTGGGCTCCGTCTTTCGGAAAGAGACGTTAAGCCGTTGGTTGGTCCAAAGGGTTAAGTGAGAGGAGAAAGGATACTAGATTGCGAACCCTACGGGGATATGCAATAAATTACTAATATTACGAATTATAATCTACAAAATTGTAATATATAAAAAAATTCAATTAAGATAAATGATGTCGAAGGAACAAAAGGGGATATTTGTATGGCACATATGGTGTGCTTTAGTTAGGTCGGTCGAACTTCGACATAACTAGAACACATTATATGTGCCATACAAATATCCCCTTTTGTTCCTTCGATATCATTTATCTTAATTGAATTTTTTTATATATTACAATTTTGTAGATTATAATTCGTAATATTTGTAATTTATTGCATATCCCCGTAGGGTTCGCAATCTAGTATCCTGTCTCCTCTCACTTAACCCTTTGGACCAACCAACGGCTTAACGTCTCTTTCCGAAAGACGGAGCCCCAAGTTTGCTCCGCACAAGAGCCCTAATCTTGCACGGAGGGGCGCAGCTTTCGGAAAAACATTCCATGACTCTAGTGGACTCGAACCTGGTCCCTCAGATTACGAGTCTGGCGCTCTACCACTAGACCACACTGCCGCCCTACATAGGATTACTTTTTCAACTGTATTTTACAATTTCTGCAGAACACAAGTTGGTTTTTTTATTCATTATACTATGAATAAATCATGAATTTTATTATTATTTATTAATAGATATTAAGTGTTATTTATTATGTTCCATTTACTTACGTCTTTAATAGCATAAATGAGTTTATCATAATAATACAATAACTCACATAACGGTAATGTATAATAAACGTGTATCATTAAAATAAATAATTTTCAAGAATATAAATATATTGGTCGCATATCTGTACAATTATACGCGATTCTCGCTTTTAGGAAAGCAAAAAAATACTTGTTGCAAAAATGTAAATTGCCATGCTATTATATTTAATATTTTAATATTTTTATTCATTTTAGTATTACAAATTGTATGTATACATATAACATTGTCAGTGCGTGGATTGCGTGGTAAAATGAAATGCGGACACCCGAGTTATGGTACGGATCGAGCGGGAGGAAGAAGGACAGAAGATCATATGTCTGCTTTCTTTTATTCAGCCGAAGGCAACCGAAACGCTGAGCGCACACGGACGTGGCTCGTGTTTTGTGTGAGTATCCCCTCCATCTCCATGACGACCGGGCCGCGTCTCATTTTCTGGAATATGTGTTTTCTGGCCACACTGCACGCAGCACGTGTGTAGGTTGTAGGACGCCATAGGACGCGTGTTTAAACTTTAAACGCGAATCTAATCTCATTGAAGAAAGTAAAAGGAGGAAGAAGTCATTAACGTGTGATTCGTATGATCTTGCATGCTGTTACCTATTGAGAGGAGGTTCCTGTTACCTGACGTAGCTTAAATTCAACAAAATCCTACATCCTAATTTTTTAGTGAAAGCTACATCAAAGCTATTTATATTCTCAGAAGTGTAAACTGTTGCGGAAGATAAATTATAGCGTGAAAAATGCATTCTCTAAGGAAATTGTCCGCTTCGTTTAGTCGTACACTGAGAAATAACGTACGACGAACCCTAACCTCCCAGCCTGCGGCGAATGCGAGTGTCGACGACAAAGGTAATGTATTTGAAATATCACGAAAAGTATAACAAATAAATGTAAAGTTCGGCACGCATATGTTTCATTTCAGAAAAACCGATACTGGTGAAGCAGATGGGTAAGGTGACTGCTATCGGTATTAATCGTCCAGAAAAGAGGAACTGCCTAGACGTTGCAACCGCGAATCTACTGTCCGAAACGCTGGATGCATTTGAAAACAATGAAGAGTCGTTAGTGGGAGTGTTATACGGAGTAGGAGGCAATTTCTGTGCCGGTTACGATCTCAAAGAAATCGCGGACTATAACGGCGAAAATGAGGAAAGCATACCACATTTTGGACCACTGGTACATCCGCACTGCAATCTCAAATTACGAAACGGCACATTTGTTCAGGATACTAACAGGTCTCTTTGATTCTTTATAGGCGAATAGAACTGAATTATCTAAGAAGCCGTTGGTCGCAGCTTTGAGCGGGTATGCAGTTGGAATAGGATTCGAGCTTGCTCTAATGTGCGACTTGAGGGTCATAGAGGATACAGCGATGGTGGGCTTCTTAAACCGACGTTTTGGCGTTCCAATTTTATGCGGAGGCACCGTCCGTTTGCCTGCCATGATTGGATATTCCAGAGCTATGGATCTTATACTGACCGGAAGGGCGCTTACTGCACAGGATGCATTCAATTGGGGCATTGCGCATAGATACACATCTTGCGGTTCAGGTACAATAAAGATTCTTTTGAATCTATTTTTAATCTCGTAAGAGAAGACATTACGAGATATGTAAAATTCCTAACTATTCTTAGTTTATAAAATAAAATAAGTCAAGATAACGATCTTACAGTTTTTTTTTCTCATATATTTATACATATTATTATTTCAAGCCATTTGATCATATAAAATCATTGATAATAACGTGTGTCTATCTTCAACTATTTAATCTTTTCCAGCTCTGGGTACAGCAATGAACTTGGCGAATTCTCTTGTAAAATTCCCGCAGAAAAGTTTGCTGGCGGATCGTGCGTCAACATATTTTGCCATGTTTTCGCCGAAGCATATAGAAGAGGCGCTGCAGTTCGAGAAGGATAACTCTTCGCACTTGATATTAGAGGAAGGTGTTCCAGGCGCCAAGAAATTCGTCGATCACAAAATTGGAAGGCACGGGAAGTTTTATGATATCACTGTAAGAGATGAGAGCATTCGAGAGCTAGATGAAAATTTATTATAAAGAACTTCTAGCGCGTGTATGTATATGTATATATATAATGTATCTAATGTACTTTTAGAGTAGCTCTCTAAATAAGCCTAATAAACTTCATAATTTTCATAATGTATTTTTGTCAGCGCGATAAATTGTACATATTAAAAATATCATTTAATATATCCATGTCTAGTATTTCGTGGATTAACACTATCATACGCACATACTTTACAATACAGCTGCAATTGTAAAGTAATTTATTCATTAGATTTATTGTACGTTGTTATGCTTTTTGAGCGTAGATTTAACAGAATTTTTTCGCGATGGTCTTTGGATCTTCGATAGAATGTCGCAATATTTTTTGGCTGCTTTGCCAGTTAGAAGCGGTGTGAGGTTTATCATCTGTCCGTTCTCATCCCCTGAAAAATGTTACCTGTAATTCTAATAAATAAAATAGTCGTACATTATTATTTACGTTCGAAGGTGACGATAAAGTATGTTAAATCTGATTGAAGAATATCTGTTCCATTTGTACAGGGTTCATAAAAAGATACATTCTTCAGTTGACAATTTACTTCATCGCACAAATCGAACTCGCCTGAAAGAAATTGTTTTCTATGAGATTTTAATGCTGATTTTAGTAACTAAAAGGCTACGTTGTAATTTATCAAAATCGAAATCGTACGCTATATCAGCAATAAAGTTAATACTTTTATATAATTAATAGATATATTTAAAGATTTTTATTTTATTTCACTTTTATTTACATGTACTGCTGACACGTGCAATTTTTCTTATGTAATTGAGTATCATCCTAATCGGACAATTTACGTTCACCAACACTTCTCTGTCTACAGACATGGTTTCTGAATGTCCAGCGTCATCGCTATTCGACAAATATTCTGTAATTATAATTATAATCTTATACCATTGGTATGACTCACTTTATAGGAAAATAATCTTGATTTCATACCAATGTATTTAACCCTTATCATAGTCGTCATATCTGATGTCTGTCTAACATTATAAAATGTGACAAAATAAATTGCGCGTTCTTTTTTTTTTAATGCATCTTCCATGGATGTGCGGTTATAAGCAATAACATAAATTTGTACTCTAATATTGTGAAACGTGCTCATTTTTTATTTGCTATAATTCCTGCTGCACAGATTTTCGGAAAAAAAGATTGTATTTTCTAAGAGAAACCTCTTTTTTCCTTTTTTTTATCTCAGAAATGTGGATAATTATTTCAGCGTAAGATATCTGGATCAAAGAGGTCTTTGATCTGGATATTTAACATATAAGGATAGGATGAAGGACATTCGGAACATTTGAGAGGCGCCAACTTCTGATCTTGCATGAGTCAACTCAGTCAACTTCGAGCCACACATGCGTAACCTTTTGGATTCATTGCGCCTTCCTTGTTCAGTTTATTTATTACAATTGCTTATTACGTATACTTTCACTTTTTTACTATTGTGGCTGTTACTAGCCCGCGAATCGCTCCCGTAATTTGCGCAGTCCGCCTAGAACAATCGATGATGATCGGTACTTGCGTTCATTACCAGTTTCCCCTTTCATTACGATATCCTTTGCTTTTCGAGTTGTATGCGATCTCGTTCACCGTGCACTGCACGCGGTTTTACTTTTACTATGTCCCAATTGCCCTTATAATGCAATTTTAGTGATCTTGCTGCACTAATTGCTAGTTCCCTGACTTCCCCACGTTATCACTCGTCGTGCACTTTTTTCTGACTCTATCTATTGATCTCCATTGATTCTCTTCGCGCTCTCATTCACTCCGCGGTATGTCAGGATGGATGGTGGAAAGATACAATGTAATGCAAAAGGATTTTGTTTATTGCTGTCAAGCACATAATATACGTTCGTTTTATTAAATCCTTTAATATTATCTTGGCATTTTTTTATTACTCATTCTGACATACTATACTCTCATGATATGCTTGAAGACCCCTGCCGCCTTCATGCCTGTGGAAGCACTTCTCTTGGAATCTCGAGTCATTCTAGAACCTCATATTCGCGGATCAAGCTACCGCGCGGGCTTAATTAGCGAAAATAATGAGAGTCGACCGACGCAAACATCATCGTAAAGCCTGTTTAAAACCGTCGCGAGGTGACAAAACGGAGTGTTTAAAGCTGATGTATTATTTTATGGAAACTCATAAAGTATTGAGAATCCTGGCTTAATTTTTAATAGTTTTTGGTGATCGTCTCAGTTTGTCCTGAGGCATTTTTGTGCTTTAATGAATAGAACCATATATTTGTCCAACCTATAAAGAATTATAAAACTATTAAAAAGAAAGTCAGAATTCTCAACTTTGAGTTTCCACAAAATGATACATACGCCAGCTTCACACACACACACACACGCACACGACGAAACGAGTGCAGGTGTATTGTTGTAATTTCCCCTTCTCTGTCGTTCCCCTTGTAATTAGTATAAATGTAACCAAGAGTCAGAACCGAAAGTCCATCGCAGAATAAACCCGGAAGTGAGCCGCCCACACCAGGAAAGCTCTCCCTCCTAGTAGACATTCCCGGCGAACGTTCCGTCTGCTTCATGGGCTACGATTAATGGCGAGCTTCTTTCTTTCCTCTGTCTTTTCTCTCATGAGGCTCTCCTCCCTTATGCCTGCCGTTATCCCTCGCGTCTCTATCCCTCCCCTGGTCTTCGTTGCCGCCCCCGGTTTCTTTGCTCTTGACAGGTACTCACGACGGTAATGCGTCAACCGCGTGGTACCCTTTTGTCCCTCGGTACTCGTAACCGCTTGAAAAAGCGACGTAAGATGATTTATGTCCTGAACAGAGAATGCCCCTATCCCATTTCGCGCTAAACGTAAAGGTACCAACGCGGACCGGTACACGGTAGCGCGGAATCGCCTGATCTGTCTCTCTCTCTCTCTCTCTCGGACACGACTTTCGAAGACGACTCCAAAGGGCTCCTTTCGGAGCAAAGTCGGCGGCGAATTGGTCTGAAACTTAGTCAAACGCAAATACCAAACGTAATGAGCGAACGGAATCGATCCGCGAATCCGCTTCGCTCCATAACTTCGTGTTCTAAGGGACACTGGGCTTGCATACAAAGCGACAGTATAAATATCCTAGATCGCCGCAGAGTACTTTGTAGGAATACAAAGCGCACGCTGTTGCGCGTTTCGCGCCGTTGTTTATGCGTAGACCTCTTCCCCGTTCCCTTCTTTCCCTTCTGGCGATCCATCGGTTCTCTAAATTCTTGGCACACGGTTGCGCGTTGTCCTCGCCGTTGCAACGACCTATATGTCTAAAAGAAGAACGGCCGGCCGTACGCGAAATCGTTAACGAGGCAATTCCCGGAGAGGCGCATTCGTCATCCGCCCGTCAGCTGTCGAGAGACTCGCGGGCGCTCGTTCCTGTGTACAGTTTCTTTGTGATCGGCCTGCGCTTAATACATGGCATTTAAGACAAACGCGGAGGGGCCTTTCACGAATCGCCATTGTGCGCTCTCTCGACGATCTGTTATTATCAGCGGCTCGAGCCGGCGCGGCCGCGGCGGAGGAAAAGTTCTGCCTTATGCGCGAGAGAACCACAACTACCACAAGGATGCATTCTTCGCCAAACGGGGCGTTTTAACGTACGTTGCGCGTTGCGGAAACCGCGCAGATGTATCTCGGTGAACGACCTCGTTCGGGTCCTCCCCGCATCCGTGGAGAGTCCGTCTTCGAGATATGGTTCAGATAGTTCAATCCTATTCTATTCGCCTCGTTCTTATTTGTTCTTATTCTGTCCACGAAATACGGAGGAAATCCGTATTTTATCAACGCGTCGAGAAAGAAAGCGAAGAAAGAGTTGGCTCGCGTAATAACGCGTTTATTATTTTTCCATCTCCTTTCCTTTCTTCCCGTTTGGGAATATTCGGTTTCACTCGCGTAAAGGACCCCGCATCACAGGGAAAATTGGCCCTCCCGTCGAATTTGCTGAAATTGTAGTATGATGTAGTTCACGTCGTCCTGATCAAAAGTCATAATGGGCCCGAGGTCAAAGGACAGTTTCCGAGATACGGGAGGGTCAAAGGTCAATAATAGTGCCTTATTCGAAAATTCTATTCTTTGTGTATATCCGCACGTGAGCAGTGTTGACGTGCGTATGTGCCATTCTGCATATGTATGTGTATTTGTACGTGAACGTAGCTTCGTAGGTCGAGTCGTCGAGAATCGGCTCGCTTAGTTATTTGAAGCCGAATCTCACTTCGGCGAGTTTCGGCTCTGGCTACACCGATTGTCTTCCTTAGCTATCACCAATCTTGAAACTCTACCATTGTGTCACACCGGAGAGTACGAGATTAGATGGCAATATAACGTCAGTGCTGAGGGTAATATGGCCACACAATATGGTACGCATGCTTAAATAAAAATAAAATCCGCATCGAATATACAAAACGGGCTAACTAAGAACCAGGCGTGGTAAATAATGCGTTGTATTTTTATTTCTATTTTACATATCTTCCAACCTTGACTGCGCGCCGACTAAATTTGTTAGACTTGAAACACAGCTCCGGTTGGAGTAGTAAAATCCCCATGTAACATGCCTCAGTGCTTGAATTGGTACGACACCTTCACGGAATGAAGGATGTTCCAGATTCGACCCTGGCTGAGATAATATTTTTCGCAATGATTTCTTTACAGTTATTTAGATGCAAATAGCATCATAAATTAAATCGAATCGATTTAATTAGCTCCAACCGGAGCTGTGTTTCAAGTCTGACAAATGTAGTCGGCGTGCAGTCAAGGTTGGAAGATATGTAAAATAGAAATAAAAATAAAACTTTGCGCATTATTTACCGCGCCTGGTTCTTAGTTAGTCCGTTTTCTATATTCGTGCGGATTTACATTGGAACCTATACTTCGAATTATAAAAATAAAACCCTCTTTCGACGGTGAACATGCTGGCCAAGTTTGATCTCGATCCGTGCACTAGTTTCGTAGGTGGCCATATTGCGAACGCCATATTACTATTGCCATGTATCAAACCAGGCTACGCTCACACACACATACGTAAAATGGCACATACACACACAACAACACTGCTCACGTGCGGATATACACAAAGAATAGAATTTTCGAATAAGGCACTATTATTGACCTTTGACCCCCCGTATCTCGGAAACTGTCCATTCTTTGACCTCGGGCCCATTATGACTTTTGATCAGGACGACATGAACTACATCATACTACAATTTCAGCAAATTCGACGGGAGGCCAATTTTGCCTGTGATGTGTGCGGGGTCCTTTGCTGACATCGAAATAGAACACGTTACAAATACAGCTACACGACTGCTTATACATGCAATCAGTTGACGCAATTTCAAGAGCAAACGGTCCTCAATATTGGTACGTTATGTTGTCTGCAACATGTCGTGCTATCACAAATCCCTCACAAATTGATGCTGTCACGTTGCAATTTGCTGTTAATAGAAATATAATTCATATGATTTCAACCCGACAAGCATAATGCTGTCTCACCTTGTCCCGAGTTTGTCAAAATTAGTTGCATTAACGATCGTTGGCAACATGGCAGCAAACTCACAGCATTTGGCTATCTGGGAATGTTTTTAATCATTTAATAGGCTATGGAAAACATTGGAATTACGTCTAGATTTGTAGGATACAGCTGCACGGATTCAATGAAATGAAAAGGAGGCGGGTGGAAAGACCAGACGATGAAAAGACGTAAGGAAAAAGAAGCGAAAGATTGAGCCGAAACCGTGAGAAACACTTTGAATAATATACCAATTCAAAGTCCGTGAGGAAATAAATTTCATATTTCTCGCGTTTCGTGCACCGAAACTGGTGCCAGCCAATCGGTCTAGTTTTCTTTATTCGTATGTACACATATACAGACGGCAGAGCGACGAAGGCATTTGTGAGACGCGCGAAAATATTCCATCTTATTCACACGTAAATGCTTAATTAATTGACAACGCTACGAAAAAGTGAAAAAACAGCTTTGACATTTTGTAATACATTACAATTTCAAATACGCATTGTATATCAGAATTACGCATATTTAATCTAATAATAATGCTCATTCTTTATTCAACAAAATTGTACTTCACAATCAGGTTTTCGATTTCTTATAAGAATTATAAAAATTGGAAAACAATGACAAGTTTAGAATGCCATTAAGGAATGTCGCGATAGAAAAATATTTCACACTCATATTACCGCAGTTAAGTATGAAACCTTGCGAACTGCCCACCGTTATGAATGCTATATGTGCCTGTTTTAATAAAAGCAATATTTAATATCAACAAGTATATCGACAAATTAAATTCAGAGCTTACCATTTGTATAAGAGTAATCCACTTCTTGAATGGTAGAAGTCTTCGTTGCATATTCGATCCAAAAGTGCTCAGACAATAATAGGAATACATTATGACGTGTATAGAACAATTGAGTACTATGATAGTCATGAGGAAACTGTGCGGAGAGTGTCTGAGCGTCGTCCAAGCATAGATAACCGTGGAAATATGATGGTACGTGTGTAAAAATGAGAGCTGACGATCTTTTTTCCTCAATACAAATATTATGGTTTCAATGAGATCAATTATTTTAAGCAACAGTGTCCACCATATAATTTCAAGTTGCTGCAATAAGAAAATTATATCTATTTGCGAAATCGTTATTATCTTAATTCTGTTAATTCTTACAGAGTTATATCTATTCTCCAAAAATTCACATGTTCAAATTTATCAATATTATTGCGTATGTCGTATGAGTAACAATTATTTATTATATAATTCTCAAATATTTAAAGTGTACTAATTTAAATCCAAATTATTCCTTATTTTTGACAATTTAAAAGCTTAACATACCTTTTCACTGTTACGACCGCAAATTTTATCGAGTGACTCGCAATATCTCCACACGGCAGTGAACGGTCTACCATCTGTCATGACGTTAAACACTAGCCAAAAATTTGCAACAATTTGAAAAAGATTGTAACATTGTATAAACCTTTTCAACGAATACGGTTTTCTGTTTTCCATAAATTGCGGTCCAGTAAAGTAGACGACGTATAAATAAGCCAGCAATATAAAAATAATTGGCATCGGCGAAGATAACAATAGCCATTCCATCGTTCGTGCATCTGTGAAATCTATATAATATGAGTTAACACATAATTTTGAGGAAAAATAATAAGAGGGATTTTTGTAGTGTCCCTTCTAAAAGAAATTTTAAATCTTTAACATTTCTTTGATATATGTATATATATTTAGTAGGTACTTACTAGCCATTATTTCCGAATTTATAATGTTTAGATTCCAGTTGAACCACAGTTTCACTTTAAGTATGTTTCTTCTAGCAATCCCAAAATAAAACTGAGGAGTTCCAAAGAGAAACTGCAACTTAAAAACTACTGATGTGTTATTTATTCACGCATATTCATGTTAACGGTGGCGGCGCGCGAGAACCATCCTTATTTGATCGAAAGAGTAGCTGTGGGCATGCTGAGATTGGCGATAAGGCTTTTACATATTCATGTTATATATTACGCATATGTATGTGTATTTGTATGTGAACGTAGCTTCGTAGGTCGAGTCGTCGAGAATCGGCTCGCTTAGTTATTTGAAGCCGAATCTCACTTCGGCGAGTTTCGGCTCTGGCTACACCGATTGTCTTCATTAGCTATCACCAATCTTGAAACTCTGCCATTGTGTCACACCGGAGAGTACGAGATCAGATGGCAATATAACGTCAGTGAGGGTAATATGGCCACTCATTGTGGTACGCATGCTTAAATAAAAATAAAACCCTTTTTCGACGGTGAACATGCTGGCCAAGTTTGATCTCGATCCGTGCATTAGTTTCGTAGGTGGCCATATTGCGAACGCCATATTACTATTGCCATGTATTAAACCAGGCTACGCTCACACACACACACACGTAGAATGGCACATACGCACACAACAACACTGCTCACGTGCGGATACACACAAAGAATAGAATTTTCGAATAAGGCACTGTTATTGACCTTTGACCTCCCGTATCTCGGGAACTGTCCATTCTTTGACCTCGGGCCCATTATGACTCTTGATCAGGACGACATGAACTACATCATACTACAATTTCAGCAAATTCGACGGGAGGCCAATTTTCCCCGTGATGTGTGCGGGGTCCTTTCTTTTTTTACGTTTACCGCGTTATAATATTGTCTTCAACCGTTCGTATAATTGCACGGTTATAGCTGCAGGTCAAGACGCCAATAAGATTCATAAGGTGTCATAAGGTGACTAACGACCATGACGGAGTTATAGCCCTCAAAGCCTCCCGACGCGTTAAAGCAAGGCGGCATGATCTTAGAATGGGAATTAAAAGCATTGTGCAATATTATAGTGTATCACGCAACGAGTTGAACGAGTGGAAATCGGTGCTGCTGCGCCGAGAATTTTACGAGAGAGAGAGCTCGAGCAAGGGAAAATCTCAACGGTGATCTCGCGGATGGAATCTCCCCCGGAAGTCGTACTGTTAATAGCGACGCGATTATTCGTACATTATTTGTGGGGATAATTGCAAATATCCAGAGATCCAAAGTGACAGACAGAAATTTCTTTGAAATTAATTAAATATGATATTATCCAGCATTGATTTAGATTTTAGATATATGGAAGCTAATTATAATAAAGTCGCATCATCAAAAGGAAACAAGTGCATAATTCGTTGGACATACAATACGATATTTCTGATTGTGACAAAAATAAAAATTAAACAGTAACTTCCGTCGCCAGTAAATAATTCAAAACAAAAGTCGTTTTAGTTCGACCCAACTGGCCAAATTAATATATTATTCATAAATTGCACAACGTTTCGGCCGAAACGTTATGCAATTTATGAATAATATATTAATTTGGCCAGTTGGGTCAAACTAAAACGACTTTTGTTTTAAAAATAAAAATGTACTAAAAAATTGATTAATTAAACACACCACGCGGTAGGTCATCAAGTCGTGAGGGAAACGTGCCAATAAAGAGATTAAAATATATTATTTTTACTCGTTCGCTTTAGTCTCAAGAGCGCGCAGACCTGAATATAACTCGTTCGCCGCTGAGAAATGTATAAAAAGTGAAAGAAGTCCGCGACCTTCTGAACGTGAGGACTCCGATCGTCCAAAGGTCTCGACAACAGCCTTTCGTCAAAGGACAAAGATGACGACGTCGCGGAGTATACGTCGTTCGCGAACCCGCGGATGCGTAATGAGAGTCCTAGGTAAAAAGAAAAAAGAAGACACGATCATCCTTTACATGGTTGGGTGTGACATATGTCGGCATCTTCGCCCATTCTGTCGTACCTCGTACCGATCGTATCTGCATCGCACTCAACCATTGGGTTTTACGAGAGAGGTGGATGGATATAAAATACCATCTCTTTCCCTTCTTCTCTACGTCGTTACTCCCGACAGCAACAGGTTATATCGTCTCGTTCTATTCGACGACGACGACGACGACGATGACAACGAGGAGGAGCAACATTTTCTCCTCTCCTTCGCGTACGCGCAAACAGAACCTGATGCGTCTCATATATCCGCGAAATTTATTACCAACGCCCGCGGCATCACGCGATAGCATCCTGTTTGCGATCGCGACGATATAAAATTATAAAATATAGTGTCTCTCAGCTATACGAGTCGAATGGAAATTCGGAAATGGGGCATTAGGACTTAGGACAGAATACACGAAAAATAACCCGGTGCACATTTCTGCCATCATATAAGAAGATATAAATTGTATTTATATATATTGTGTAACACAGAATAAATATTTTCAGGTAGGATTTTATGCCTAATAATCATTTTTGTGAGTTTTATAAATTTCGCGTTTATGCTTTTGATTACTATTCAGGCTTGAAACGCAGTTTTATGTTAGAAATGTAATTTTACATTATTAAATTGATACACAATTTAATATTATTGATGTCAACAAGCATTTTATAAAGACTATTGCAAAAAATATTATCCCAGCCAGAATACAATAATTATATTTTATAAATGCTTTTATACAATTGTATTTATAAAATAAAATTATATATATATCCCAAATAAAATATCGTCGCCTTATCTTCTTTCCTTCTACTTTTCTTAACTCTTTTCTCATAAATCTTTTTTGTAACCTTCTTTTTAATTATAAATGTAATAACAGACTATATAAAAGCGATTACCAGGTCATTAACTGGAAATTTTATCGATCTTGATATTTTTCTTCTATATTCTTTATTAATTTCGAGTGACACATTATGAAGTCAATAAATAAACAATTTGAGTCTTAATCGATAACTAAAGGGCAAACACGTGCGCACAGAAAAATTGTATGTAAATAGAAAAAAAGTGTCTCAATTCAACACTGATATACTCGTATATACGCAACAATATATAATCTTGAAATGAGATTATATTGAGTTAAACGAAGAAAACTTGCTTGAATAAAGTCATTTATATAGTTAAACAAAGTTTTATATATAGTTCAACCAAGAAAAAAAAGTTGAAATAAAAAGTTGAAATTCTTATAAACTTACAAGCATTTGCGATTAATTAAAATGCTTGAAGTAAATTGATGCAACTATGCATAATTAAGTTAATATTAATAATCGATTGCGTTTACATTCTTGGATCACGTAATCTTCGGAAGAAGATCACGTTGCAAAATCCAATAACTGATGTCACGTGGTTTGAAATACAAAGGGAATGTATCTGTCTTATGCATGAATATATTTATATCTCACAAAATTAGCCGAGTTCTGATCAACAATATGCCATGCAGAGGCTAACGAGCAATAGTTTTACTCTGATAGCAAATGTGTGTATTTGCTATAAGAATACATTATTTTGCTTCAATAGCAAAAAGCGATTCTAAAGACAAATACACAACTAATTTTTTCTATTCTCGCAACAAAACAGATTTTACTCTAATGACGAATAATTCGTAAAATTAGTTGGGTTAACTAAATTTTGTTCACTATTACGAATATGCAATAGCAATGATGATTTTGCTACAACAGCAGAATTATTTTTTCCTAGAGATTATTATATATTGTTGCGTATATATACGAGTATATCAGTGTTAATTTGACACTTCTTTCTTTTCTGTATATATTAATCGAAATACAAAAATTTCTTCCCAACGGAAATGATCCATTCCACAGTAGAGAAATATATTAGCCTATACCAGGAAAACTTGGGAGAACCACTGTTACGAACAGTTCGATTGCAGCCTAAAATGAATCGTTAACGATAATGTTTGCGAGACGCGGAATTTATCTCGAAGCGAATTTTATCCGTACAAAATCGGCGAAGAATCGACGAGGTCTGCGGAGGGCACTCGCTCGAACACGCGCGTATGTCTATCCGCGAGCGCAATAACGGTGTCCATTGAGAGTTCTGTGCACGAGATCTGATTATATTTCAGCTAAGGCTTAGAAATTTGCAGAAAGCCGCGTACCCGCCTCGTTCTGGAAAATATCTCGTGTACATAACTACGTGCTTGAAACACGTAAACATATGAAGAAGTGGTGTATGATTATTACACACCGCTTTATATATGATTAGTACACACTCTCTTATCGCAAGAAACGCTACATCAGAAATATTTTTATTAGCTACAATACTGATTACTATATTGGCATTTGCACGCGTGCATTCTCGTCGCGTGACACACGACGAGATTACCATAAGCTCTAGGTACGCACGCTTCTGTTATTTATAACGGCAGATTACATCCGTAAATTTTTGCGTAAAAACGATAGTTCTCATATCTCGTATTTTTGATTAATGAAATTTTCCCAGTAAATGTATTTTGAAGAAAAAGGAATTGGGTTCTTGCCCAATTTTCTCTTTAATTATCACAGAGCCTAATACATATATCGGTATTTATTTCACTTCAATGCCATCCCTCCCTCTCAAATACTACCAACATTCATTAATGAAATCGATTCAATTAATATAAGAAATAACATAAGAAATTACATTTAACTACATTATCAACAAGAATTGATACATTTTTATCTTGGCCTTTAAATTTCCACGGTCTCTGCGTACATATTTTTCTTTTTCAACATTTTGCTACCGAGCCTCTATCTTTCTCGTCCACATCTGTTTGCCTTAGTCTTCTCCGTGACGTGAAAAGAAGCGAGCGTATAATATATTGAATCGATTGGAACGATTATTATATTTCCATTTATCAAACTTTTATTTATCCGTTTTTTATGGAAATGGATTACACGCGATTTTTTGTTCCATTTCTTTTTTATTGCAGATTACTTGCTTTAAGTGAGCGCAAGCTCTCGTATCCCTATTCTATAATTCTTAACGACAGCGTCGTTATCGTTAGATATATTGTCGTCACGCACATAGCTTTTACCATATATTACACCTGCGCAACGATAACGACACTGTCGTTAAGAGTTACAGAATCAGAGCCCCGGTCAACGGCGTCACGAACGCGAAACGTCCGTGTACAGGTATACCTATACATATACTTGGCTGCCTCTGCTTTCGAAGTTACACGCCTCGAGGAAGTTCGCTGCGAAGTGAACAAAGACTCTCCCAACGTTTTCACCGACTGCTTTTGAGATTGGTGGTCAGATAAGCGCGGATATATGGCAGAATAGTGCTTTATAGAACGGGTCATTAAAATCCGCTCGATCTTCCCTATAAGTACGCTTATATAATGCGCATACCTATAATTCATAAGCTGCCATCATAACAATAAAGCGGATAAGATCTGCCTTGAGAGCCCGTCGACGATTGCATGCTTCAGTTCCGCTGAGGATGCGTGCCGAAGACAACGTGGTTGATGTCAATATATTTATCAATTTATCGCGATTTAAGTAGCAGTTATCGCACAGCTGCGATCTTCGCCGCTTAACACACAGAGAGAAATATTGTTAGTATACAAAATTTTCAACGTGTATTAATGTTACATTCATACTGAAAACAGGAGGTTGGTGTTAATATATTATGCATCAATTTATTTTGATTAAGTAACAGTAATGTATTAATTTATCGCGATAAAACAGCAGTTATCGCGCAGCGTTGATCTTTGCTGCGTAACACTCAAAGAAATATTGTTAGGATACAAAGTTTTCAACGCGTATGTTGGTGTCACGTTAATACTGAAGATAGCGAAGTTAACGTCAAAATATTATGCGTCAATTTGTCGCGATTAAATAGTAGTAATCGCGCAACATTGATCTTTATTGTGTAACACTTATTTTCAGAAATATCGTTAGGGTACAAAATTTTCAACTCGCGTAATAACGTTAGATCGATGCTGAAGATAGTGAAGACAGAGAAGGTTGACGTCAATATATTATGCATCGATTTATCGCAATTAAGCAAATTATCGTTGATCGTTGATCTTCGCTGTGTAACACACAAGGTAATATCGTCAGGATACAAAATGTTCAACGCGCACGTTAATGTCACGTTAATGCTGAAAACAGCGAAGTTGATGTCAATATATATTAATCAATTGTCGCGTCAATTTATCGCAATTAAATAGTAGTTATCACGCAAGATTGATCCTTGCCGTGTAAGACTGTCAGAGGAAATATCGTCAGAGTACAAAATTCTCAAACTCGTTAGATTGATGCTGAAGATAGAGAGGTTGACGTCAATATATAATATTATGCATTGATTTATCGCGATCAAGTAAGTTGACCTTTGCCGCGTAACATGCAGGGGAATATCATTGCAGGGATACAAAATTTTCAACGCGCGTGTAACATAATTAATGTTATGCTAACGCGTTCATTTGCATTTTATTGTTATCTCTTTCTCCCGTTCAGAGGCGGCCGGCGCGGCGCGGCGCGGCGGCAGATGTCAGGGGTCGAAGCCGGCATATTTATTATGCCGTAAAATCAAATATCGCCGAAGGAGCGAACTCCTTGTTTGCACGTGGTAATGGAAACCAATGGAAAGGACTCGTTTAACGACTCGTTCGCATGTTTTATCAGTATCGTTGGAATTTTCACCGAAATCGCACCGACGTCGGTCCTCGCTCGGTCGAAAAGCGCAAATATTTGAATCAGAACGTAACGTTCGGGACGAAAGGGCAAAAGAGATCGAGCACCTACTATTGTCATCCTTTTTTCCTTCCGCGCAAATTCGTGATGAATGCGCGACTGGTGTGTAGGCGAAGAAACGCCTCAGGTCACGTAACAGCTTGCATTTTATTTCGCTGCACTTTTACTACATAGTACGTCGAGTACGTGGTGCGAGACAGCGGGGAGTGGTCTTGATGTGGTTTGAATATCTCGAGTTCTCCGTCGTCGAGACCTTTTCCATCGTCGCACCATCGTACCGTACCGTATTATTTCATTATGTATCCAACGTTTAATTGACGATATTTTAAAAAAGGGCGTTGATCGATGTGCTATTCAATGACCCGATGCGACTCGGTACGTCCCTTCACAGCGGCATCCGAAGGACGAAGGTCAGGCGATACACCTGCGATATACAGCAATGTTTCGATTCTAAGTAGTAAAGCCGCGGCGAGCTTTCGCCACGAAAAAAATTAGACGTCTTCTCATAAGAATTATGCTTCGATTTTACTGCAACATGCGAGACGATAGCAAGCTTTGTTTTGGGAAGAAGAATGTAAAAGTACACGTATAGTTTTAACAGTTTGTCTCTCTTTTTATATTTTTCTTTACTATTATTTCAATTATTTATTAATAGATTTTTCTTATGTAATATTTGTTCTTTTTTGTATAAATAGTACAAATAATTAGTGATTATTGTAAAACATTTTAAAATAAAAGAATGAGAATTATAGTATTTTAGAGCGTTATGTTATGTAAGTAAAAAGTTACTGTAAGTGGTGTACTGTTGCATAATGATTTTAATATTGATATACTGTAATTAGCGAAACGTTATTAATATAAATCAGGAAAGAATAACGACTTCCTCCATACAAGAAGAACCATAACAAAACGTATAATAGCCGCAGTTCCCTTCATTCTGTTCTCCGTGGTAGTTCCAAAATAAAATATTGAGTGAAAAGTTCACGTGTAGTTTAATAGCCGGCTATTTCGCCCGTTTTCTCGGCTTGTAAGTATACGGTAATTAGTACCGCGTCCAGTAGATTAATTTCGCGTATCTCTATATCCGTATACCGGTACGACCCATAAACAAGCGTGTTTTTCTCCAATGGATTTTCTTAACTGGCACATGATTACTCAAAAATACAAACGGGGCGAGTACGCAAGCATGCATTTAATTAAGGCCGACGTATCTTGTACAGGGGGACGACGTAAAAGTATCCAGAAAAGGTAAGGATTAATAAGCTGAGCCGTGTCACATTTTTATCGCCGATCAATTCCGTTACAAGATCAAAACCCCAATGAATTCGAAACGAAAGCGAAAATCCAATTAAAGCCTCCGAGTTTTTTTTTTATCCGAGCCGGTATACGTGTATGTCCAAGGATAAACCGCTGGTAGACGATGCGGGCAAATTTAATTGTCGAACAGATGTAACTTTCAAATATGATTTGTCTAATGAACGTGATAAATTTTCCCCCATTCTCTCTTCGAAGAGTAGCAGAAGTGATTTTAGTGATTGAATTATTTTGATCTATATGAACGCGGAATTTATAAAAGATATAAAATGTGTAATTCATAAAAAAAACACCGCCTTACACATTTATCTGGACCATTGGCCATGATGGAATAATATTTTCTCTAAAATGACAAAAATAATTATAACGCTCGACGGCACAGATGTTTTTTTTATACCTTACATAACATCAGGCCAGAATTACGTCGTGGCGGTATTATACTTGTAAATGAATTTATCCAATCAGAAGCAGAGAGTCCCCATCAATATCCTTGAACTATCGGGTATTTTTAGTCACAGATTCTTCGAATTTAAAGTGGCTTTCTTGTTTTCTTCCTTAATATCGAAGGTGAAGGATGTTGAAGGCGTTCATCGTCGACAACAAGATGTTAACAAGGCGTTTAAACCGTTTTCTTCCGTTAAATTACGAGGATGGGTATGTCATGTTGATGTGTGAAGAATCTCTTGCCCCACCCATATGGAAGTAAATTGTATGCGAACTTTTTAATTGGATTTCGCTTTTATTCGTCGACATTTCGCTTCTGCAACGGAATTGATCGGCGATAAAAATGTCACGTGGCGTGGCTTATTATTCCTTGCCTCTTCGGGATACTCTTACATTGTTCCTGGTACAAGAACAGCACTGCGGTCTCATTACGAATGCGGGTATCGCGACGGCGCGGCGGCGAACCCTACTCTCCATTTCCGACTGTTTTTAACGTGCCGGTAGCGACAGAATTTCACCTGTCGCGCTATTAATTACACGCCGATCTGCGATGCAAATCTTCGGTCGCTCCTCCCATCCGTCAATGCGAGCTGTTGAAATATGTCTTTCTAAATACCGGGGAGAAAGGAGAGAAGTGTTGTAATAAAAACGCGAATCAATTATTTCGATATTTTTTTATGATTCATTGCGAGGTAGGCGGACCCATAAGCGATCGCCCACCGGTGATGACCTGTTAATTGTTAATCACCAATCACCGTGATTCGTTACTCGATGCCAACACGCAGTCCTCACCTTGGTGTTCTCCTTTTGCCATCAATTTTAAACGGTGTAATTTCTCTGCTGACAGTGCTTGAAAATTAAAGCCGCATTAATATGCGATGAGAACAAGGGCGTGATGCGAAAAATGATGTCTTCATTTATCGAGCGATCAGGCAATCGTGTGATGATATTATATTTATTCCATTGTTTATTCCATAATTAACACATTCACCGCCATGACGGTCATCGGTGACCGACACCAAGTGTCGGTTTTTATTTACATTTTGTCGATTATCAGCGACTGTCAAATAAATATCATATCAATATTTTTATACTACTCAATACATTAAATTCAATATCATAAATAAAGTGTTTTATTGTTCTTTTTAATAAAAAATTATTTAATCCGGCGTGAATGGAAAATCAGCTAAAGTATGCTTGGCGGTGAATGTGTTCTACCGAGAGACGGTAGCCGATTTTTCAGCATAACTGTGCAGGATTTCGTGCGGAACTTCTCAGGAATTTCTCTCTCGTCTTGTGCCTCTTTACTCGGGATAGCACGTAGCAAAATTGCATCGACGTCGTCGTCCGTTAACTGTGATGCCATTCTCACGGCGCAAGTCGTCGTCATTGTCATCGTCGTCATCGGACAGCCGGAATGGCAATTTGCTAACTTTTTCACCTGTCGTGATTTTCACTTTTTCGACACTGCAATGTCGCTCCAGTGCACCGTAGCCGGCCGTCGGCGTCGCTGGTTCGCCGGGTCGATCTTTCGACAGCCCGCGACACCGAAACCGGCGAATCGCGAGCAGATCGATAATCGACGCTCTCTTATTAACGCAATTAATTCAGCAAATTATACGCGCCATGTCGCATTAAACGTTTTAATGTCGTAACGCTGGTCGAACGTAATCAATTGTAAAATATTTCGCGACGTTTTTTACCACGTAAAAACTGAACTGACTCTTTCAATCTCTCTCGCGTGACTTACTTCAATTCGACGCAAGTGAAATTCAAGAAGAAAGAGAGAGGAGAGAGAAAGAGAGGAGACGTCAATATTATATATTCAAAATCCTTGATGTGTGAAAGGCTTCACACTGCGTAAAATTATGTATTCGAAATGTTCACTCACGTCAGAATATCAGAATGACCACAAAAATTCCACGTTATTATATAAATATGTATAACCATTTTATGATATATAAATATTAATAAAGAATTTAAATTTTTTAATTTTAGTTATAATAAAGTTAAATTAATTATAATAAACTTAAATTTTAATTACAATAACTTAATTTTATTTAAAAAATTTATTTATATAATAAAGGACATATAATTAAAAAAATATATAGTATATACACACATGTACCTACATACACACTTTCTTTCACTTAAATGCTCCTAGAAAAGAAGACAATAATTAGAAATAAGAGAAAGAGAAATGAGATGTTTAAAAACATTTTAATGGAAAACATTTGATTACACATTGTGAATTTTATATTTCCTATCACTTGTTACAGGCTATATAATTAACAATGTAAACTTCAAGTCTCGTGTCATTAAGACATCGCTAATCGCGTTAAATGATTAGGATCTATCAATCAACAAAGGTTTTTCTGCGCTAATGGAATATCTAATAGAATTGCTGTGCGACTCATCAGGATACACGATATCTCGTACTATGTACTTTAATCCTGTAAAAACTGACTGAGAAAGAAAAAGAGAAACATGGTTTATTAATGGAGTAAACGTTTATAAATTGGACGTCCTCGACTGGAGATACACTCGAGCCGCTGTAACTGACCGAGCGCAACGGAAAGGAGCGTGCGTCGCTCAAAACACTGATTATCGCCGGTATTAATGACGCCCACCGTGTTAGATCCCAACGCGTCGCATTGAGAAATTATCCCGGTGTCAGCGGCGAAGTGCATCAGCTTGTTATCTGCGATCTTGCCGAGCCAATGGGCGCTTCGCGATCAATTTATCTTCGATCGGCCGTTGCCGCCGTCGCGGTGTGTGCCCTCGCGACAAAGAAGCGGCGTGTGATTTATCGGCAATTATACGAACAAATATTTTAGCATTGCGCGCGACGAGGTTCCGTAGGTCTTCTACGATCGATCGATTTCACGGAAGAGATTTCGTCGGGTTAGCAACAGGTTTGTCCCGGCTACCACCGGCCGCTTCAAAGTCCAATTTTGACACTCCGCCGCGGCTGATAATCCCTGCCAAGCACGTGCTCCCCCCCGAACTCGACCGGGATTTTGCAGCTCCGAGATGCTTATCGCAATAACAGAGCCATAGGTCAGGTGCGAATAATCGACCGAAGAGTATAGTGTCGAGAGGATTCAATTCAATCGCTAAATAAAAGTGTCCTTTTTTTCATTGCAGTACACTTTCTATTAAACTTTAGCCTGTTCAGCAATTGACTGGGAACTAATAATATCTGATTATCACTTTGTGTGTGTGGTCTTTGATGTCGACTTCCAGAATTCGATAGTAAACGAAGAGGTGTTGACTTCATTTGATCTGTCATTAAAAAAGAATACTGAATATCTACATTGTTTTTACTACGCACGCTCTTCCCTTAAATTCAGGTTGGCTAGAATTTCAATCAATTACATTGTGATCCTACTAATTTAAGATTCATTTAATTTAATTAGAATTTTCGAGCTTTATGCATGGAATGAACAAATAAAGTCATTTAAATGGATAATAATTGGCTCGTCTGTAGATAAATAAATGATTAAAAATCTGTTACGTAGCTTTATGCTAGAAGAATATTATTTAATTCATTTGAATAATTCCGGAAGAAATAATTGCATGTTTTAAAATAGATCTGGATAGTATTAGAATGCTCATTATTATTATTATTTTTTTTAAAGACAGAATACAGCAATTTTTAATAATTTACTAAAATCTTACCGAGTATTAAGTCTATACTGTTCCAAAAGCTAAAAAAAACTATAGTAAATAACAAACTCTTTTCCTGCCCGTCTCGAAATCACTGTATACTTTTTTCAGCATAATTCACATGTTAAAACGACGTCTCATCACAACCACATTTACCTTCTGTCTAACTGACATTTGCATAATCTTGTCGCTCCTGTGTTCGATTTTAACTGCCGATTTTAATTATCTATCCGATTTTATCCCTCCATTTCATAAAGGGAGAGGAGTCAGGTGGAGCCTCAAGGTTGAAGGAAGGTTCCAATTCGCGCACGGATATCCACGGCGCGTTTTCCTTGCCGACGGATCTTGCTAAACCAGTCTGCGCGTCGCGCCGCAATCCGGCAGTTAAAGTCGGGATTACGACCAATCTCGGGGACCGAGGCGAGGGACCTGCGAATTCCAGGAATCCCGGATCTCCGCGGCCCCTCCTGCCTGACCTCGCGGGGCTTTCTTCTTTCCGCGTGGACGCGAAGCACGAGATGTTCACCGCGCGCTTCCATTACCTTCACCTTCGGTGCTGGCTGAACCTCTTCGCGCCGAAGCGACTTCTCTCTCGTGCACTCGTTTAGCCGGAGGAAGCTCCGAGAAACTGTCGGGCTGATCGTATTCTCCAGTTACGATGCGTACAACGTTAATTTGCCGAAGCTACGACTTTATAATGAACTTACCCTGATGAATGCCCCAGAGACGTCGGTCAGTCGACGTGTGCGCGAGGAGGATATGTTTCAAGCATCTAGCGCTCGTTTAATTATGCCACTGTATCCGCGAAAAGTATTTTGAATTACATTTGCAAAATGACATGCAATGAATTACGGTTCTCTCGAAAGATGGATGAAATACATTTCTTCGCTGGCGAGACTGATCTCGATAATAGCGTGTTGAATGGAACGGGTTTAAGAGCCACAAGTGAGTCCAAGTGAGTTCTATCAACTTAACGAAATAAAGTCACAACATTTTTTAAGTTTAAGTAAGAGAGGTAGAGAGATAAATATTTCTCTCTCGTGAATATTCGAGAAACTCGAAGAGTCGCTCGAGCCTAGCGTGTGGCAAGCTGACGAAAGCCGGTTCTCCATTGTGCGCTTGGTAATTTCTAGCGATTTCTATTTATATCAATATCTCGTATATCGCTGATTGAAATGTCGTAACTTTATATACATGATATATGCGATGAACGATCGCGTTCGAGGCGGGAAGTTAAATCGCGGCGAGAAAAACCGGAGTACGCGCGTGTTTCTTTTTTTCCTCCTTTTTCTCCTTTTTTTCTCGTTTCCAAGCGGCACGTTTGCTGTAATCATAAATAATCGATTGTTACCGGTACGCAAATACTGTAATTAATACCGCCGGAATAATTGTGTACACTTGTCGCAAATGGCATCGACGCGCGGAACACTTTTATTAGGCCGGCCGGTAAAAGGCGCGAATACACACGCACATGCGTTTATAATTACAGCACGCCAAGCCGGAGCGTGCACGCGCGCGCACGCGGAATTATATACACCTCGTTATTCCCGCTTATAACATATTACGACACCGCGCGCTGCCCGCGCGGGCAGCGCCGTGTAACGCGAAATACTTCTTAATATGTTCCAAATAATGGGTAATAACCGATAATGACGGAAGAAGTTCGTTGCGCGCGGGGAAAGTGCGCGCGCGCTCGCTCGCTCGCGCGAGCCGCATCAGAGAGATTTGGACTCCACGCTTCATTCCATGGTTTTACGGTTGCTCCTCGATGGGAAAGAGAGGGAGTGGGGGTTCTTTTTTTTTCTCTCTTTTATTATCCTCCTATGCGCCGCGCGATACTTTTCCCCAGGATCGTTCCAGCGACGCGGGGCAATAATTATAAGCTCCATATCGAGCACTGAAATATTACACCTATTATTATCCTGTGATTGATTTAACAACTCGTTGCTTCTCTCGTTTCGTAATTTCCCGATTGGACTCCACCGTGCGTCCGGCAAAGCGCATTTTCCCGCGTCACAATAAATGGCTACTTTTGTTATGCAAGAAGGTGAGAATGGGGAACGCAATTATTTATATTATGCAAACCTGATTTGAAAAACTCGTAACATCTCATACTCTCGTATAAGTTTTAAATAAAATATATGTATATAGATATTATAAAATTGAATTCCGATTTATGAATGTGTATAAAAGTTCTCAGGCCCGATTGCACCAACGTCGCATAATATTCAACCTTAGCTTGACTCACTCTTCATCTCTCTCTAACTGTCCCTTTAGAAAGAGACGAAGAGTGAGTTAAGCTAAGGTCAAATATTATGCGACATTGGTGTAACCGGGCCTTAGTTACACAGCGCGATGATTTTCACAATTTTGCGCAATTACTTACTTCATGCAAATGAATGATCAAGAATAATCGATTCCCATATTTAATTAAAGATTTTCTATTGTATTGTTATTTTAAAGAAACTGATATCTTCTTCTTCACGTGCAAAGTTGACTTCCAACATCGAGAACTAATTGGACTCGCATCCTCCTGGATTATTGAGACATCCAGGCCGGTCAGGCCGCCGTACTGTCGGTCTATGTCGACGAATTCTAACGCACTATGATCCAATAATAACAGCAATGGGATCGGCATCGTATCCGCCTTGTCCTCCACACCCTTGGCTTCGATTCCATTCCGCTTGCGTCGTAACTCTATCAACGATCTCATTTGCGGATTAACCTCCCCCCTCTCCCCCCCTCTCTCTTTCTTGCTCTCACTCTTTCTTTTTCTCTTCTTCTCCCTCTATCTCTCATCGTCGTCATCAGTTTCTCTCTTTATAGGTACCTGACTGCACTGTCTCTGTCCTTCGCTCCATCCTCTCGCTACGTCTCTCTCTCTCTCTCTCTCTCTGCGTCTGTTTAACTCGCTATCCCTCGTTATTCTCGCCATCTATTCGTCTCTGTCTCGATATTCTGCTGTCTAGTTCTAGTCGACTTACGATCCCACAGTGGTAACCTCGCTGCTGCGATCCGGGTTCAAAATAAATTTCACGTCGGATGATTACGCGCTAACGGAACTGCCTCGGATCAGCTGTTCAGTGTTTACGTTTGCGGATGTCGCGATTCAAGCGAATGTAGAGATCGCATCGGATTACGGCGGATCTCACGAGCTTGTCGGCTTCGTTAACAATGATAAATATATAAGCCGATATATCCTTACATATATAATATATTCTATATATATATGTGTGTGTGTGTGTGTGTGTGTGTGTGTGTGTGGGTATAAATACAAATTACAATTATATATGTATATAAATTATATAATTATATTTATTTTTAAATATATTGTATATATTTATATTATTTATAATATATTAGTATAAAGCTAGTGTGTATTTCAGATATTTAAAAAATATTTAAAAAATATGTTCTTTGATATATTCATAGTCAATTTTGTTTAAACGAAAGTTTCCAAGAAAATTCTACATGCAAGGATAGATTCATATCAAAACTTAAAAGATTTTAATAAAATACAATTATACATATATATTAAAATATGATGAAATAGTGTATTGTGCACCAATAGGGGAGAAAGCAGCGTTTTTCAGACGAGTGTGAAGTTTGCCGCCCGAGTCGAAGGCGAACTCGCCTTCGGCTCGGGCGGCAAATCACACGAGTCTGAAAAAGCTTTCGACCCGAGGTGCACACGATATTTTTCACAACACCTTTACGGAAATGTTCGACTTTTGAATGCCTGTAGAGTATGTGCGTTTGGTGCTCCATTCGTACAGTTTATATGCGCGTATCGTTAAATAGAAAGAGAAAAATAGAGTGATGCGGAGTCCAGGAACGAAGCCCCTGGTGAGGGGTGTGGGGGGCGAAGCTTCCCACATAACACAAATTAAAATGATAATAAAATTTCGAAAAGAAATATAAATAATTTTGATTATTGCACTAAATCTGATTGACTTGGGATTTTATTTAGGGATATTATGTAAATAGTTATAATTGGTTATCTCATTATTTAGTAATATTATTAAGAAAAAACAATTCCAAATCAGTAGTTTTAATACAAGTAATTTTTGAAATAGTAATTATTTTTTTATTTATTGAAATTAATATAATTTTTACAAAGAAAAAGTCTTATTAGTTAGTGAATTTAATATTTACATTACAACTTTCAAATTGGAAGATCGGATTATTTCCTCGATTTTGTATTGCCCGTTACTTTATTTTCTGCCCGCTGTACGGGGCAGAAAGTATCAACTTTCCTCCCTAGGGAGGAAAGTAAGCCCTGGCGTGAAATTGGCCACTTTCGCCCCTCTCTACAGGCATGGGAAGTCGGACTTTCCGTGGAGGTGTTGTGAAAAATGATTTGACGACGGCTCTTACAATTAGACTCATCACAACACAAATTCCACAAAGTGGCAAAGTAGAGCGGCATTTCTGGGGCATCCTGTATGATCTACTAAGTTACATAATTGCAAAGATATCTGTTTACACACACGCACACGTGAAATTAGAACGTAATCCGCTTCGTAACTAACTCCGTCGCGTTTAATTTTGCCGGATCCAATCACCGTCGCGCGACCAGATGAATCCGCGATGAGTGATGAACCTACCGGTGTACACCGGCGACAAAACAAATAGAGAAACGATTCCGTAATAAATGAGCCAGTTCGCGAGAGCGCGCTCGATTCGATTAGCTTACACGCGCGTATCACCGCGCTCTGGCAGAGAAACTGCAAGGTTGTGCAAGACTCTACGGGTGCGCGCGGCCACACGTCCCCGAGTTATCTTTAATTTAATGGAGGACCATTAAACGTAATCTTGAGTGATGTGACATGCCCCGGCTAGAGAAATCTTTAATCTAAAAATTTTTTTATCAAGGACGCGGCGCGCACGCGGCGCGACGAGACCGCGCTTTCACTTTTGCGCGAAGTTCGAAACTGCGCTCGCGTGGCCGCTTCTGCAAAACGTGCACAGGTCAAACGAATTATATCATGTCGAACCGAGAATGCACCATTCCAGTCATTTCTCTCTTCCTCTCTCTCTTAAATCTGCCGTCATACGGGACATATTAGAGATATACTTTTCCTCGACTCATTATTCGAAATGTGAAAAAAATTGATACCCAGCATAACTCGAGAAAATATCAATTTTATTCGCAATATTGAACTATCCCTGAACAGAGAGTGTTCAAATTAAGATACCATTATACACTTAAATTTATTTAAAATTGTGTATCATATTAATATTTAATATATTTATATAATATTATTATTTGAACATATTAAAGAAGAAATATTTAAATATACATATTAGGGATTAACATAAATGTCAGAAAATAGAGAAGAGCACTTTAGCATTGACGCTGTTCGTCTTTTATTCGAAAACTCGAGGAGAAAACATACCGTACGTGTGGCTTGGTGACTTGGTGGCGCAAAGTCGATCAGCGACATGTAAAGCAAAGAGAAATATATTAACCATGGCTGAAGTGAGATTTTATTTTCGCTGGAAATTATAAAAAATTCAGGGCGACCCGTCATGCCGGGCATTATAGCTTTTTCGTGCGCGTTACCCGCGCGTTTTATGTAACCCCCCCCCCGGCGCGCGACGGCAAGGACGGTCGTAGGAATAATTCCGCGTCAGTGTAAAATTAATTCGATGCCTCTATAAATATTAATAGATCCGCCGCCGCGGATCGGGATTCATGGATTTTCCCAGCGCAGCTTTGCGGCGCGGCGCTCCGCCCGGAGCTAGCCGAGGCAGCGTTTGAATAATCGATACACTTATGACTGTCGCAACGTTACTATACGTCCTTGCGCTCACTTATAACGCGCATTGTCACTCTCCGCATCCGCCTCGGGTATCCGCACTTTTATGCCTCAGCGGATTGATTGTCGGGGCGACCGACACGAGACGAACGAGCGTAAAAACGTTTACGTGGCAGGATACTTTGACCCGATTTTAAAATGTCATACTGGGCTCTCGGTGTAGATGATCATCGCGTTTCAATGGGTCTGAAAACGTAGAAGAATTCGAAAGTAAAAAATATGGAGAAGATTGTAAATATACTTATATAATATATTTAATTAATATATACTTAACTATGAGACGCATACATAAAAAATGAATATATGTACGTGCGTTAACACAAAACTACTGGAAGACTTAAGAGTATCAATATTGTACAATACCTCTATACTATAAATATTCTACAATAATCTAAAAATATAAAACTGAATAATAAATCGTTGCTATAGAATAGATAAGGAATTTGCACATATATTAACACAATAAATCTCCATGAAAGCGGTAAAGAACAAAATTAGTCCGACATTAGTTAGGTAAGTTTTAAACCATGAATTATAGACATTTCTTGTCGAATAACTGCTGACGAATAATCGCGATTATTTTAATAAGCTACTTTGTTCCATTATCCGCATGAGTATCCGAACCATTTATCGATTAACCAATTAATCGCTACTGTAAAACGCAATTCAATATCCGGATCGGTTTCGTAATTGAGGTACTTTTAAAATGTGCATTTTCGGTTCGTTGATGTTAACGAATTTATTAAAATATGGCGCACCGCGGTTTATTCTCTTTCTCTCTCTATCTGTTTTCTCCCTCTCTTTTTCTCTCGCCCATGCGCCTTCAATTTATCTCCATTATGTGCTCGATCAATTTAATTCATAGCGCTACCCCGTTCATTGACTTCTCAATTCGCTCATAAATCATATCGAAAGATCCATGATTTACCCGATAATTAGGTTGATATTTCGCCGACTTGAATATAAGTTTATCTTTTTTATGGAAGCTCAAATTATATGATAAAAGATAACATCAATACATGTCACTAGTTTTTTGAGTTTTTCGAGTCACATTGAAGACTATAGTGTATAATTGATTACATTGATTACATTAATTACATTAGCCTTCGAGAAAGCAGAGAATAAACACTTTCCTAGCTGTTTTATCAAGCCTTTGTTTCAACTGATTTTTAATTAAATGGTATCGCTTTTTTTACTCTTACAATTAGTTATTAAGTTATCATTATAAGTAGTAATAATCTTAATCATATGATAAATTCCATCATTATTGAATCAGTAAACATCGCAAGTACAATTTAAAAAATTTTTAAAGTCATAAAGTTCGATGTCAATTGCGCATCTAAATTTTATCGTAATCGAGGAGAATTATAAGAGAAAATCGCGGTTGACACTCTAAAATACAAATAAAAATAATTTTTCTTTTTTTTTTTATAGGAACGATCGCAACTTGTGCTTACAATTTCCGCCATGCATCGGTGCATCCGGCGCACAAAAAACACGGTTGCCGCAACCTCGGCGAGAGAGAAGTACACGGTTTTCTCTGCTGCACACAAACGTGCGACTCGCTTGTCGAAAAAATAATACGAAACCCGCGTCGAAAGTTCAGACCGCAGAGGTATCAGAGCGGCTTACGTGTGCAACCGCTGCCAGGAATACCGATGCGAATGTCGCTCGAAAGAAAAGGAGAAGAATGAGAGCAAAGGCGCCCGATGCATCTCTCTCGGACGCGCGAGCGCATCCGATCGCAAAGCGCATAATAAAATCGCGCAAGAAGAGGAGTGTTATCCGAGAGAGAGAGGGAGAGCACGGGATCCTCCTCTAAACAGCAGATGATGCGTTCCACGTTGACGGGGACGGAACTGCTTCACTCGCAAGCCGGAAAATTGCGACTCTTGCCTGAAGATCGAGCTTTTAAATCCGGAGCCGGAAAGAATCCGGTTTCCTTCGCCTGATCTATCGATGTAACACGCCGACAAAATGTATATGTGTGCGGTCGTGTGTGTGCGCGCGCGCGGACGCAAGGGAGACCTTTACGAGCGTGGAGAAATTGCTGCTGGAGAGATCATCCGGACGAGTTATGGAGGTGCAAGTATAAAGGCATGAAGCAAAAATGAGAGCGAAAGAAAGAAAGAGAGAGGGGAGGGGGATAAGTAATGCAATCACGCAGCAGTGGAATCGCTGAAGCAAAAATCGGAGCTTTATTCTTCATATTTAAGTTAACAACGCCGCAGCATATTAAATCTAAAATAAACCAGACAATTATAGAATAAAAATGAATCAAATATAGAAAGAAATGTAAAAATAAATTATAAAGATAGATTATATATAATTTTTCCTATAGGAAAATGTAAAAATAGCTATAAAGAATTTAGATTATTTTTGGATTATAAGAAAAACGGCGAATATTTCTGCCTCCGTCAAATAAAAGTTAAAATAATTCCTCTTTCTGTATTCGCATGCAAAGAAATATCGCGTATACGTTTAACTTTGATTTTGAAAAATAGTTCATGACCAGTGTTTTTATTTAAACTTATTATGTCACAACTTTTTAATTTTTGATACTTAATAGCATCAAAACTAAGAGATCCAAAGAAGAATAAAGCTCGCTTATCTAATTCCGGAATGTTTTCTATATTTAGTTGATTGTAATTGAAATCATATCGCGATATGATACCTTGTTAGGACTTAGTGTGTTTGAACTTTGCTTTGTAATTTTCTTAATAAACCTACCATATTAATCCAGTATAAATAAGCTCTGTATATTACTTTAAAAAATTAACATTGCAAAAACGAAAAATAGCTGATTAGAGATTATATGTGGCTGGCTGGGTAACGGAGTTAACCACCACGCAATTTGCAGGTAGCAATCGCTGGAAAAAGAAACGCCATAAGGTCACAAATAAAAGTAAAACCGGCATATCGCTGACGGAAACGAAACGAGGGTGTAAAAATTGACGGGGCGCGTTGAGATAGGAGCGGAATTTGCGCTCCTGGTGCATCTGCCGATTCGCGTTCCGATCGGTGTACGGTTAGAAATTTCAAGGAGGCATCGGTCATAAATCCGCTTCGCTTATCCCCTATTGCGGCATGTAGAAAGGGAGAAAGGGAAAGAGCGAGAGAGAGAGAGAGAGAGAAGAAAAAAAAACGGAGATCAGAGAAAGGCAGGAGGGTGATAGTAAAAGTAAGCGTTGCGAAGATAACCGGTAACAGTAACCGGCAAAAGCGATGCACTCTCGAAGCATCGACCTGCGTGCGCTTGTGCATTATCTAACGCGTATCGCACGGCTGCATGTAGTATTTTTCTCGGGACGGGGATGGGAGACAGGAGATTTCGCTGTATGCGCATAAGCCGCTTTTATCTCGGCATAAATTCAAGAATGCGAGAGAACGATCTCTCTCTCACGTGGGTACGAGATTGTATCGAAATTAATTACCGTAATAATATCTTAACGCAGGAACGACGAAAAATGTATGTAACAGGAAATGGCTTTGCTCATACGCGCGAGGATCTAAAGGTTTTTACAACGCAGAGGAACGTTTCTAGTCGTAAAGACTAAAAAGGATTGTTGGAAAATTATTTTATTAATATAGGATTCTCATTCGCGAACAAATGACGTATATATGCGACACAGTCGATTACAGTTAAAAATCTCTCTCAGATCTTTTTTCCGATTTCACAAAGGTTAATATATGTAGGTACACAACATTCGGAAGAGCGGGCATGCTAGCTCGACGTCGTTAAATTCTTCGCACAAAAACAGATTTACGAAGGCAAAGCAACGTCGGTCAATTCACGCGAATGGAAGATATTCGCGGAGTTCGCCGAATTAAGTCTCGGGGCATCTTTATATGGAAGCGACACAAGCGCGCCCGGCGTCTAAAAAAATCCTTCAGGTTCATAAATCATAGGGGATTTAGATAAGGGATTCAGATAAAAATCGTGCGCGATGCGGGTGATTATCTAGTCGTGGAAAAAAAATTAAATGCGGAGGGGCGATCGATCGATACGACACGCCGAACGTAATCCGGATGGAAATGAACGAACGCGAGAACGCGCGCGCGTCGCGTATCGGTCGTCGACGTAATTTGGTGAAAATTAAAGCCGATTGATCAATCATTAATAATTAAAGCCGTTTGATCAATCATTGATACTTCGCGGACGCGCGAGAGGCGTTAATAAGTATATCTGCCACGATTGAATCAATTCAGATTGTTCGTCGATTTCCCAGATAATTAATCATCTCTCTTAAGTTCTCTTGTTAAGAGAATTAATTTTGTGCCATTGTGCATTCTTTCGATATCAGAACGTGATAATGATAGGTCGGACACGTGGGTTTTTCCAGATCTGTGTCTTTATTAGCGACAGATCCAGATGGAATTTTGCTTATTACGTGATCAATACGGCATACCTATTCTTTATAGAAAGAATCTTATAAAATTCATCCGACTGTGAAATAATTTTCTTTTGTTTTTAATACAGCTCTTTAGATTATTTGCGACTCAAATTATCTGTAATTTTTTCTGTCGGATATTGTAACAAAATAAAATAAAGCATAAGGTGAAATGTATAATATAATATGAAATAAAATATATAACAATATAATACAATATAAAATCGTATACGTAATACAATAAAACGTAAGGGAGATATGTATGTATTTTCTCTCGCCGGATCTCTTTAACGGGTCGCCTTTATCGATGGCGTTTTATCAGTTTCTCTCGTCAGTGCGGTCACCGTACTTAAATCTCCTTGGTGACCACGCGAAATCCACTCTCGCGATAAGCACCTCACCCGTGGCGATGCCGCTCGTTACTTCCGCGAATGTATTCATGGACGCGCGTGAAAAGCGTATATTTCGCGAGTCGCGGAGCGCGCGATCTCGCGCGGACGCATTCCGCGGGTCAACTGACCGCGACGACCAAGAAGAATTCAGCCTATTGCGATCTCGCAACGCCAGCTGAAACTTTTCGTCGACCTTGCGTAATCGCGGTCGCGCGTTCCGCGCAGCCGAATTGATCGGCGATCGACCGGGTAATCGGGCAGATCAACCTGAAGATCGCTCATGGCCGCAAATTACGGAAATATTTACATTAATTACGTCATGATCACCACGAATGAAATCAAAGATTATTTTTTCGTGTTCTTATTCCGAATACACCGAAAATAAACCGGCTCCATCGCTGATTAATATTATTACGCGTAAAAATACTTCGTATTTCTTGTTCACCATGACTGACCGCCGCTAAACAAGCGATCAAGAAACCAAAGAATGCTTGCATTGTGAAAGATTAGATCTACTGAAGAGAAAAAGCTGCTGCATATATATATATATATATATATATATATATATATATATATGCAATATTATACATGCATGTGATACGTAAAAGTCAGATTTCACATAGTAGATAATTTCGATTAGATAACAACTTTGAGAGCGCATAAATATCACTTTAATCAGAGATATAGTTTAGAATCTTATTTGTATATTGTATAATATAACTGACTGCGTGAGAGATTCTTCTGTAAATATTTAACTTTATGCATTATGTCAACTTCTCAGTTTACTAAAACATTTATATAATCATTTATTTCTATTCTCTTCTCTCTTTATTTTATTTTCTCTTCTCTCTCACCGGATCTCTTTTTTCATTTGCATTACAAAGGATTTTCCTTCGCTAAATTTGTCAAATTTATTTATAACAATATCACATACACTTATGAATGTTGCAGTAACGTAATTAATTTGATATTGTCCAATGGAAATGAGAAGCGAACAAAAACATTAGTTTCTACATCAAAACAACAAAAACGATTGATTTGTTATTATTTTGTTATTTGCATTGGTAATTTATTTAACTGATAGGAATACAGGAAATACATTTTGCAGAATGTATTTGCTTATATTATATTAGTAATTAAATTATAAATTTCGTAAAACAAAATGGCATTCTAATAAACATATTAAATAATATCTTTTAATTCTTTAAATGGTTAATGATCCATTCTACAAAATAGGATACTCTTGTGAAAATCTTTAAACGTGGCTCGTACGTCCGTGCAGAAAGTACAGGCTGTATATTGCGCTTTAAGATTCCAATTTGATTTCCATTGGCTACTAAAGGGCTACCATAATTATACTGAAACAAAAATTTCTCGATTATTAATAATAAAACATTAATATTATAAATAACAATAAATTATTTACTATTGCAAATTGTTGCTATAATAATTTCAGTATTAAGCTATAATTAAAATCGGCTATATAATAAATATTATTAGATGCTATTTAATTTTTTATATTATAAATATTCTTTCGGTGTTGTAATATAAACATATATGTATCAATTTGTTTTATAATATTAATAATTGACAGTTTACATATAACGCAGTTCCTTCTTCTCTTGTCAAAGCACAAAATTGAGTAGTCGTCCAGTCTTCCTGATCCCAACATTCCCCGCAGGCATTCGGCCTATAAACTATCAACTCAACTTCTTGCAAGGGATTAACAACGACATCAAAAACCTAAAAAGGATAAATATTCTTTGAAATCGGATAAATGACTCGAAGGAAATGACGAACAATAAATAATTATTACAAAATCTTTTCACTTGTTACTTTTCATTTGTTATATTATATATAAGAAGAAAATAATGAGTTTTTCTAAAAGAGTGCCTCATTCTTAGACATTAAACTAGAAAATTCCTGTATCATGATGAGTTCGATATTACCCCTGTACTTCCCCATCCAGTTAACGTGCCCGGATTGCCAAAGAGATCTTTATCGCTTGTCATAAAATTTATCGGTTGTACTAGCTTGTTGTATTTGATAGGAGTTTCAAGGTGAATTAAGGCGATATCATTATCGCCTATATCCTTGGTGTAATTTTTGTGGATGGTAACATTGGCTACGTCATAAATATCTCCTGGCACGGTAAAGAAGTTTGTTCCGACATGAGCTTTTAGCTTATCCTTGTCAAGCCTAACGAGATAAAACGAGCATATATAAGTATGTATATGTATATATATTTACATATTATGTGTAGTTTTACATATAATGTCCATTTGACTTATTAAAAAAGACTAGTTTTATAATTATATTTCACTAATACGATATTGACATAGATTCAGAATGTGTAACATACATATCGAAACAAGATGCTGAGGTTAATATGTTACGATTATTGAGGATAGATCCACCGCATTCGTAAGGCCCAGGCTCGGAGATGTCATATCTCAATATAACTTGATATGGAAATTTGCCGATGGGAGCATCTTTGCTCCCCATGGGACCTTTATAAAGGTCCGGATTTCCTTATTGGAAAAATAAATAAATAATGTTAATATACGAGCGAACTAATATCTGTTACATTACGACATATACTTTTATTTAACAATAACGATAAAATAATTGTGGCAATTTTACGGCTAACAATAAGTGAGCTGCAGTTCGGGAAAGTTATAGATTTATTTTGAATAGAAATCTTTTATTAAGGAAAAAATTTTATCGTTCTCGACACATTAGTTTTTCATTTTAAAGTTATACGTATTTAGAGAATATAGAAAATGTACGTGTTATTTTACATCTGTTTACATAAATAATTAATTGGCGACAAAAGTTGTTGATATTTGAAAATTAAGATTTAAGAAATACGATTAATTATTTCTAGAAGTATGTATGTTTATAATATACGTACATTAATATTTACAGAAGCTATAAATGCTATACAATAGATATTAATGATATTATTAATAATTTTGCTTATGTTGGAAAGTAATTGCACTTCATGTATTATCAAAAAAACACGTGCTTTTTCATTTCTTTTCATATATATATATATATATATATATATATATATATATATATATATATATATATATATATGTGTGTGTGTGTGTGTGTGTGTGTGTGTATCTACTTATCTCTATCTTTTTATCATGATAAAATATTTATATAAATAATTTATAAATTCGTACCTCGAACGGCGTATGCCAGAGCGATAAATACAAGACAAGCTAACGCACGCATCTTTGACTGTAGATTTGATGCCTGGAACTGAAGCAAACAGGAGTTTTTATATTATGTTTCTAAAGTAGTTGAAATAAAAATATTTATCATATTTGTGTGTGACACTTTTCTAAATTTTGCTCAACTCGGTATCGCTATAAAATACTGATATTTACAATTTACATTATGCATTTCTTAGAAGAATTTGTATTTACGTCCATTTATCTGGTGGTAGCCTCATGGTTAATTTCCTCTTATCGATTACTTATATTTTGATTACTATATTCGAGTCTACAGTATCTTAGAAGCTTATATCTTAGAAGCTTAGTATCTTAGAAGCTAAGCTTAGAAGTCAATGTGAATCTTGCAAAGAGAATCTTATAAAGACCTACAAATCCGTCTGGTCAGAATCGAATAAATTTATAGATAACAAATAAGAAAAGAAATTTTATTTGTGAATAAGAAATACATCTTTAATAGAATCTCGAATACAAGCTGTTTGCATGTTAAGAGAATAAATATCATTTAATGAGTATTGTATCTAAACACTTTGACTACCACGTCACTCATGTTTGTCGCGTGAATTTTTGCAAGGGTCCCACAAACTTCTGTAAATACTGTGGTATATGTATATTTAATATAAACATATATATACCTCTAAAAAAAATTAATTATTTAAACATAATATTTTTTTACAAAAATTTTACAATATAACCTGCACCACAGTTTTTCAATTTTAACATTCTTAATTTTTTTGTTAAAAAAATCGTTTTTTTACAGCTATATTTTCGTATCATTTCAACATTTATACCATGAGAACCCGATTCATCATTCTTAATGATACGTCAAGAGACTCTACACACAGAAAGGTTTAATCCAGACACTGTGGTATTAATTCTATATGAACGATATATATACATGACTTGCGAATTTTTATAATGTGACCATATTTCACCGGCTTAGTTTGTAAGTGACGGTTTTTGTTTAGCGCGCTGAAGATGACCTTATTACAGGTCGAAACGTCCATTACATTATTATTATTTTAAATTTGTAATATATTATTAGCACGTTCACCTTGCTTGGTTCGTTAGCCCCTTTTATCTCCTTTATTTTTAAATTTTCCTTTTATCTACGAGGGTCGTTCAATAAGTCCTTAGAAAATGTTTCGTGCAAAATTGAAAACAGTGTTTTCAATTTTGCACGAAACATTTTCTAAGGACTTATTGAACGACCCTCGTATTATTACAATATACCAGATTTATTAATTTGTTTTATTTTCCTGCTTATATCTATTTGTTTCAATGTTAAAGAGCACTATTATTTCGATCAAATTTGAAACATAAGGCAAATAAGAGTATAGCGATGTTATAGCAAATAATATAAAATACAAAAAAGTAAAAAAATTAAAACTTAATACGGGCAATAAGAGCCAAGTGTGCCGTTTTAACCGCTCAAATTTATTATAAAATACATGTGGTCAGAATTACGAACGTTTCGACCCTTTTTTGGAGTCCTCCTCAGCGCATTGTATAACAGTAAATTCTACATAAATATAGGACTATATAAAACCTTCTACACCGCAAACATAAAATCATCGTTAATCGTTTGGGCAGATGTGCACTCCGACACGACGATGCTCAGGAACGTGTCGGAGTGCACATCTACCCAAATGATTAACGATGACTTGATGTTTGCGGTGTAGAAGGTTTTATATAGTCCTATATTTATGTAGAATTTACTGTTATACAATGCGCTGAGGAGGACTCCAAAAAAGGGTCGAAACGTTCGTAATTCTGACCACATGTATTTTATAATTGAGCGGTAAAACGGCACGCTTGGCTCTTATTGCCCGTATTAAGTTTTAATTTGTTTAACTATAGAGCCTTTACATAGCTACAAAAAAGTAACTTTAATATAAATATAAAAACGAATTATAAGCGTATCTGTCTTAAGGTTTAGACTCGATTCAATGTAACATTTAATAATCTGGTTATAATTTTAAAACTAATCAACAATATATAAATAAAAGGAAATTGTAATTATATCCTTAAATTAGCGGTTGGCGGTGTAGTTGTTAAAAAAGTTGAACTTATTGTATATCACATAACTGACTGCTGTCGTTTGAATAAAAAGAGATCATGGAATTAGCTAAGAAATTTCACAACTCACGGGTTTTTCGTAATAATGTATAGTTCACTCACCAAATTCACAGTCAATCTCGTGACAGTCACCAGTGTCGGCAGTGTCTGTGTTCTATAACGAGACGATCGAGGAGACGATCCTTTCGAGCCAAGATCAGCGCACCGACTAAACATTTATTGTTCAAAGATTCAATTACAAAGGTGAAATGGATACAGAACAATATCATGAAGCATCGTATGTAAAAGAAAAAAAGCTAGTCAATAAATAAAACAGACAAAGGATGTCAGTTGTGTGGAAGTCACTCGATAATCGAAGAATAATCATCACAAAGCTCTAATGTGTCCTTTTGAAGGTTGGTGCCATTCCTTTGTCTTTTAATGTAAAACATTTCGGAGATACTCATTTTAATATATGTAATAAATTATCTATATTTAGGATTTTAACGTTATCCCAATTTAAAAAATTCATGTCCGTTTAATCTGTGTTTAGAAACTACAGAATGGTCTCTAATATTTTCTTGGCATTAATTAAAAAATTATAGATGAAATTATAAAAAATGATTAATTGGTTCTACAAACTAACTTTCTCAGGGAGATATCTTAGTTTCTTTTCGCATAATTCCTTCTGTCAGAATGAGAGCGCATATATAGTTATCTCTATTTGCTTCTATCTCCGTTCCGCATTACAAAGCTATTATTTCTTTTCTCTCTTCTTCTTTCCTTTGTAAAAGTCATTATCTTTGACTTTTTCACGCTTAAATTCAAATTTCTTCTTTCAAAAAATCTTGTAAAGCTTTTCAGCATTTTTCCCTCGTCTAGTTATCTCCGATAAAATCTTTCTTTTTTCTAGTTCTTTCCTTAATCTTTCTTCAAAAATTATAACGCAAATTGTGTATGCTGTGTTAAGAATGCTATTGTATGCTGTCGGAAACGCAAACATGATTTAGAAGAGGACGAGGGATGCGGGCGAGATGAGGGAAAAATGCTGAAAAGCTTTACAAGATTTTTTGACAGAAGAAATTTGACTTTAAGCGTGAAAAAGTCAAAGATGATGACTTTTACAAAGGAAAGAAGAAGAGAGAAAAGAAGTAATAGCTTTGTAATGCGGAACGGAGATAGAAGCAAATAGAGATAACTATATATGCGCTCTCATTCTGACAGAAGGAATGATGCGAAAAGATAAGATATCTTTGATCCCTGAGAAACTTAGTTTGTAGAACCAATTAATCATTTTCTATAATTTCATCAATAATTTTTTAATTAATGCCAAGAAAATATTAGAGACTATTCTGTAGTTTTTAAACACAGATTAAACGGACATGAATTTTTTTAATTGGGATAACGTTAAAATCCTAAATACAGAGAATTTATTACATACATTAAAATGAGTATCTCCGAAATGTTTTACATTAAAAGACAAAGGAATGGCACCAACCTTCAAAATGACACATTAGATCTTTGTAACGATTATTCTCCTATTATCGAGAGACTTCCGTATGTACAACTGCCATCTGTTTTATTTATTGACTAGCTTTATTTCTTTTACATACGATAATTTCTCAATAATTTGCTGTTTTATCTTTATATCCTTTTTTTTTATTATAGGTACAATTACTTCTTTTTTCTAACTTCTCGGAAAACATTCCCCCTGTCTTGCTCTCTGAATGATTTCTAATAAATTAAATTTTGGGTGCCTTGTACAGTAAAATGCGCGTCACAGTAGTAGCCTGACTGACCAACCGCTGGGTCGTTATCGTTAATGATTAATACGGGCGCGGTTCATCGAAATAATTTCTAAAAAAGTAACTTTAATATAAATATAAAAACGAATTACAAACGTATCTGTCTTAAGGTCGAGACCCTATTCAATGTAACATTTAACAATCTGGTTATAATCTTAAATCTAATTAATAATACATAAATAAAAGGAAATTGTAATTATGTTCTTAAATTAGCGGTTGGCGGTGTAGTTGTTAAAAAAGTTGAACTTATTGTATATCACATAACTGACTGCTGTCGTTTGAATAAAAAGAGATCACGGAATTAGCTAAGAAATTTCACAACTCACGGGTTTTTCGTAATAATGTATAGTTCACTCACCAAATTCAAAGTCAATCTCGTGACAGTCACCAGTGTCGGCAGTGTCTGTGTTCTATAACGAGACGATCGAGGAGACGATCCTTTCGAGCCAAGATCAGCGCACCGACTAAACACTTATTGTTATAACAAAGGTGAAATGGATACAGAACAATATCATGAAGCATCGTATGTAAAAGAAATAAAGCTAGTCAATAAATAAAACAGACAAAGGATGTCAGTTGTGTGGAAGTCACTCGATAATCGAAGAATAATCATCACAAAGAACTAATGTGTCCTTTTGAAGGTTGGTGCCATTCCTTTGTCTTTTAATGTAAAACATTTTGGAGATACTCCTTCTTATGTATGTATAATGATTTCTCCATATTTAGGATTTTAATGTTATCCCAATCAAATTTATGTCCGTTCAATCTGTGTTTAGGAACTACGGAATAGTCTGTAATATTTTTTTGACATTAATTTAAAAATTATTGACGAAATTATCGAAAATGATTAGTTTCACAAATCAACTTTCTCAGGGAGATATATCTTAGTATCTTTTCGCATCATCCTTTCTGTCAGAATGAGAGTGCATAGTTATCTCTTTTTGCTTCTATCTCCGTTCCATTACAAAGCTATTACTTCTTTCCTCTCTTCCTCTCATCTTTGTAAATATCATCATGTTGGAATTCTCGCGCTTAAAGTTAAGTTTCTTCTTTCAAAAAATCTTGTAAAGCTTCTCAGCATTTTTCCCCTCATCTAGTCCGCATTCCTCGGCCTGTTCTAAATCATATGTTTGCGTTTCCGATAAAATCTTCCTTTCTTCTACTTCTTTTCTTAATGTTTTTTTTCAAAAATTATAGCGTAAATTTTGTATATGCTGTGTTAAGCAGCGTAATTCCTTATTCGTCAATAATTTGATGTTTTATCTTTATATCCTTTCTTAAATATAAGGACAATCACTTCTTTTCTCTAACTTTTTGGAAACCATTCCCTATTTCATACTCTTTGAATGATCGGGAAAGAGCAGCCTCTCAAAATGCCGGGTATATAGTTTCGCGCATTAAAAAGCGCGAAATATTCGCGGAGATTGTTAATCTACACTTTTAAACGGAGGAATTCGGAGTAATTAGCTGAACTCGGGGGGATAGTAGCGAAATACGCGATCATAAATTACAAGAATTTCAGTAATTACGAGTTCTTGTCGAACGTTTTTACATCGCGGAATGCCGATCGCGTCTCGAACTATGCATCGATAGATCTTTTCGAACCGCTGCCGATTCGCGTTGCTAATTTAGCGTCCGCGAGTTCTTAAGTCGGGACGAAGCGTTAATCGCGAAATCGGGAGAATATTCCTGGGCCCATTAACATACCCGATCGTTTCTTATGAAATTCATGCATCCGCTTTGTTAATTCGCATTCTTCGGCGACGATCGAGCATCGAGCTAAGAATCCGAGAATTTCGCGAGAACGCTTAAAAAAAAAACGCTTAAAAAGTACAATTAAAAAATGTGAGATGCATAATGGAATGTAAATACATTCCGCTGATCGAACCGGTAAAGCGTTCGATCGTTCGTTCCGCCGATCTGTCTCCGATCTCGCGGAGTCTCTATCATTGATCGATCGAGTGCGGAATTCCACGAGCGACAATGATGCAACATTGTTGCAACTATAACACATACAAAAACTATTTCTGCCTAAAAACTGGCTATAGCGGCTGAAATATTGACATTTATTTTTAACCACCAGAACCACGTAAATATTTTTTTTCTTCAATAAGTAAATAGATAGACCGGTATGTATGCAAATATTTTTTGCACAATATAGTATATATAATGTATGTAATATATGCATAACGTATTTTTTTTTCTCTGAAAGCTAAACCTCCGCGTCGATGTGCGCAACGTATAAATGTGTGTCGAAATATCAATCTGCATTTTTAACCGCAGAGTGCCCGGCATGAAAGGGGAAAAACGCTCGCTTGCGACAAGCGAGTCCCCCCCGTCGTCGCCGTCGCGACGAATAAAGCGCGGCCCGCAATTAGCGACGAGGATATCCGAAGGGATTCGGAATAGCGATGGCTTTTCGAGGAATTTACGTTTCCAAGAGAAAACGAAAGTAAACAAGCAAAGCGATCTAGCGTCTCGTTTCGACACGATTGCATTCGAAATTTTGCGGCGCGCTTACGCAATATAACCGGCGCGGCGCGGCGCGGCGCGGCGCGGCATTCGGGAAATCGTGGGTGCAAAGGAGAAATTTATTCGACGTCGTTGCGTCACGACCGCGCACGACCGCCGAGTGTTTTATTCTATCGGATGGCCTCTAGGACACGCGCACGCATGGCACTCGTATCGCGCGTATACTCGCGCGGGCGCGCAGCCGCGCAGCCGCCGCGCGCAGGAGGCGTTATGCTGGAACGGATATGACAATTCATATTGAAATTAATTGCCGCGAAACGCCGCGATTACGAGACTGTCGCGAGTGAATGTCACGACACGATTGTACTTTCGATCGATCTGAATTCATAATTGCCGCCGCCGCCGCCGCCGCCGCCGCCGCCGCCGCACGAGAAAACGAGTTTAATTACACGCTACCGTAACGGGTTATGATAAAACGGGATTTCGTTTTCGAATACCGGTTTAGTAGTCGACTTACCTCATATACAGCTGCACTAGCAGCTCGCGCAACTGCAACGCCGCGAAATACGCGCCGCTAAAGCCGGAGCGGGCTCGCGGCGGAAAAATGACAACGATACGCATGCCGAATCTGGGCGACTAAAATCGCCACTAAAAGCGGCCGTGACCAATCGAGCAGAAACGTCGTGATAGGAACGTACGTTGTGATTTCGAGTTCGGGCTGAAATCTCGTAAATCGGAGGACCGGACAATGCCTGCAGCGACGTTGGCAGATAGTTGCGGAGATCGGCGGAAGTGTGTGGAATCCCGTCTCTGCTGCCCTCGATGATTTCGACGAAATTTCACAATGCCGCGTCGATTCATTCGTCCTTTAAATTGCCACGCGAAATTCATCCGAGAAATATAATGATATGCACATTCCAGATCCACCGGATATCCTGTTAACCGTACGTAGAGATACCGCGGGCCGAATCAAAAAGAATAGCTGCTGTTTCAATGCCGGGCGATGATAATTGCGAAATTATTTAACCGTTCTCAATCAAAGGTTTTTTTCTCACAATCAGTTATACAATTCTCGACGCAATGTCGACTTCACAATTGTATGTTCTGAATTGAATTATTGTAATATACCCGTAAATATATTTTGTGTATAATGTATATAAATAAATGGTCTTGCAACTATTTTTATGCAGCTTAAGAAACATTTTCCTTACGAATTTTCCATACAGAAAGTATTTTAATTTAACGTTATTAAACGTTATTAAAAAGAATCTTTATAAAAAATTAATTTATTGTCTTCGTTTAATTTTTGAATTCTTTAACTTTAGAATTAAGTTTAAGTTTTTAGATAATTGAGCGCGTTTAAATGTTTAAAATCAAATTTACTTTGTGTGAGAGAGAAATCAAGAATTAAAAAAGGGAATTTTTTAATCTATTCTCGCAGAGAATTTTAATCGACGAAGTTTAATCTAATTAAATATTTATTATGTGATACGCCTTTGAGGTGAAAATAGTCGTGTACGCTATGTATAAATCTCTCACAGCATAGATATTATATTATATTAATCTCTGCGTGCAACTTTTACTTCTTCGTCCTACATAAATGTAAAAAAAAATCAGCTGTTGCGCGAAATTAAATTATACGTAACTTTCAAATCAAACACGTTAGAAACGGATGAAGGTAATGAATTAAGTGTTTAATCCTCTTACGCACACAGTGCACCTTTAATGTCTGAATTATGCTTTGTATCTCATAATACAAATTAGCATAAAAGAAATGAATAACACACTCGATACTTACTCAAAAAAGATAATACATGCAAAGATAAGAAGAAAGGGAATAAATGACGATATATCACTCGATTTGTATTCTCGGGGTTTACATATTTATTTTCACTTTTTATAGGTATTCTTACAACATTTTTATATATGGGAATATATAATCATGGGCAAGTCAAACAAATAAAAAAAGAAATTTACCAGATCAGTGCCCACTTTCTCTCTCTTTCTTTCACTTGTTTTCTTTCGCATTCTCTCTCTTTCTCTCTCTCACTTTCATTAACTCCCTTCATTTTATCTTCTTAAAATACAAACGGGGATAATGTTAACTTTAATATTACAATTATTATTACCAGTAAATCATTCATTAACAGTAATCATCGTAAATTCCGTACGCGCGATATGCGTGCGTCGTTGTTTTTAGATTTTTCTCGCGTGTACATGTGTATATGTGTATATGGAGTATCGGTTTATTTAAATGTATTATATGCGTTTATTATTCACGCAAAGTGCGTTTGATCATGTCTATCGCAAGCACGTACACACGCACGCACGCGCGCTACTATGTGGTGTGTGTGTGAGTGTGCGTGTGTGTGTGTGTGTGTGTGTGTGTGTGTGTGTGTGTGTGTGTGTGTGTGTGTGTGTGTGTGTGTGTGTGTGTGTGTGTGTGTGTGTGTGTGTGAACTTAGGATCGAGCTTTCGACTCGCTATCATCGCGAGAATCCGACGAGAAGAAGATGGCGAGAACTGACAATTAAACGACTGAACGAGGAACGAAGAGGAACATTTGAGAAAAGAGGACATCGCGGGAAAAGGGAAAGCGCGAGGATAAGCGAAAAAAAAGGAAGAAAGGAATAGGAAAGCGCTCCTGGCACGGCGGCTTCGCGATCGCTCTAATCGGTCGCCGGAAGTCGGCCCGATCTCGATTCGAGAGAGCGACCGGTGGAACTTCCGGCATCGCTCGATCCGCGCGCGAAATCACGCGAGGGTGATCTTCGTCTCCTGATCCGCGCGGGATCTTCCGGGTTGAACGGCGGGAAGATCGTGCATCGGGAGGAAGACACTTGACACACGTGAGATGTGTGCACGCTCTCGATTTCGAAAGAAAAATTGCGGCGAAGGGCTACAACGATATTTTTTCGCTACAGCGCTGCGTAATGCTCTCTCTCTCTCTCTCTCTCTCTCTCTCTCTCTCTCTCTCTCTCTCTCTCTCTCTCTCTCTCTCTCTCTCTCTCTCTCTCTCTCTCTCTCTCTCTCTCTCTCTGCGCGTCCTACCATTATGATATTGCTATGTCACTACATATCGCAGCAATCGTGGGCTTACACATACATACGACACGTATACATACATACACACACGGCCATAACGCGGTCACTATACTCATTTAGCCGCTACTAGAGAGTAATGGCTACTACAGCCATTAATCAGTGTAATAACTTAATTGTAATGGATGGTCGAAGGGACGAGATCTCTTTTCTGACGCGCCGCGGACAATTATGAAATATCGTTGTAGCCGAAATTTCCCATTCGCCATATTCGTAATTCACGAGCGTATGAATTATTAATGCGACGGTCGCGACCGACGTATCGCGCGATCCACCTCCCGTATGCAAGATGGAAAGGCGGAAGAGCGGCTTCTCGCGTGATCTTCACAGACCACTCGTTAATCACTCCTCCTACTTCCCGCGAGATGTTCCGTTGATCGACGTTCGGAATCGGGCGATGCGATTCGACCGAGATCCCGATCGGAGAATCTTCGACAACCTACTATACAACAGAGATAATTGTAGAGATATAATAAATAGAAGATGAGAAAAAAATGATTTTAATTTACAGTACAGTCCGAGAGAATTGCACACGGCGATGCGCCGAGTTTTACTTGATTGTTTCGATCGAACGGGACCGTAATGCCGAGCAGGAACAACGAGAACCCGAAAGGGTCCAGTAATTCTCGAGCCGATTGTCTCGGAGCGACCGGAAACAACGTGCACTTCCAGAGGATCGGGCCGTTTAACTTCCTCGTTAGTGATGCCAGATCAGGAGGCGCGCCATTATCCTCGACTCGACTTTTCCTTGCCTTGAGGAGAAGTCTGAAGACGGAAGAAGAAAATCTATCGTGTAAATATCCGAGAAAAATTTCCCTTTTCGCACGTAAGAAGAACTTTAGAATTACGCTGGTAATCGGACTAGCGCGCCGGAGATATCTCTCGTTGTCCCAATAAGAGAGAGTGTAATCCGTGTGAAATTCGATCGGCAATCAAAGATAAAGAAACAATCGTCCGAGTGTAGTCTTATCGTGATCCGCGTTAGTATCAGAGTTGAACGATGGCAATCACTGGCGCAAGCTCGACAAAAGGAACATTGTGTATATTTCCCTGAATTACACGTGCGAATAATTGTTGAGCAAAAATATTCAGAAAAGCTAATTTTGCTAAAGACTAATCCATCAAAGTCTTGTAATTAAAATATCTTTATGACTGCATAATAAAAAAAAAGGATAGGTCTCTGATACGCTTGAGAAACAATATCGATCTTCAATGTTATTTCTTTTGTGACAGGTGTAACTTTAAGAATGCCAGCTGGTTAAAATTCTCCACTTTATTGCGTATTTATTAGATCGCGTTCCACAAACAATATTAACATTTAGTTATCGCTTCTACAATGTTACGTGATAATTTCTCGACAATTCGAAGATTGAATACTGCATCGGAAAGTTAATGCAAATTACTGAGGTTGATATGAACGCTATCACTTAAATCGTTTTGACAAGAACTGCGATACCACGCCATCGAAGAGACAATTAATTTTGCCGTTGAACAAAGTATGTTATATATCATTGTTATTAATGATTTTTACGAACATTATCGTAGCGCGATCCTCGCGTATTCCGAAATTCTTCGAGCAAATAAAATCACAACGACGTTCAGATCGCAATCGCCTTTACACGGCATGACGTTTTTTGTCACGACCGACGCGTGATTATCGTGTTCGATGGTTCGGGCATGAGAGGATCAAGCGCACAATGCGACTTGATAATTAATCTTATTTGATAAGATCCGCGCGAGCATTCGGGAAGCGAGTAGCGCTAAATATTCAATATATTATCAAGACTGACAAATCCGAGGAGAATATATGAAAACTAGAGATCAGAAGCCGAAACGTCAATTAGCATTGCATCACAAACAAGTCGGTTCACTTCATTACAGACGGTAGTTGCGTGATAAGAGCCGCTGTTAAATAAACAAATCTATAAATCGATGTCATTAACATAAACAAATTTCTCGGGTATTTTCGCAAATTAAATTCATGTTAATTTTTTGAAGAACTCATGTAATTATGTTAAAACCGGATGTGAGAAGCAACCGACTTATTTCTATGCGGATTAGCTCTTTTGCCGAGAAATAAACAGCTGAATAAATTTTGGATTATTTACCATCTCGATCGCCCGGGTGCTCGCTAGACCAATTAGCGCGAGTGATTAAAACCGATCAGCCGAGGGACGCTCGCGCCGAACGTATGTATTGTATTTTCCCCGACAATTTACCGTAGCAATTATCTAATTAGCTACGCGGTTCCGCGCTAAATAACGTACGCTACATATAACGACTCACTGGGGTTTTCATCCTGTAACCTGTTCAAAATTAAAGCGGTTCATTCGCAAGGCAATCTCGATTCGTTCGCCGCTCACACGTCTAAAAAGGAGCTAATCGCTAACTACGAATCGTTACATATTTATTCGCGTCGTCAGTTAAATCCGCGCAAATTCACACGCATGTGTTCATCAAGCGACGTTAAGCGTTTCAACGCGATCGGCCCGATTAGGATCAATAATTGGCCGATCGTCGTTGTCCTCATCACGATCGTAGAGCGGCGACCCCGTACAAGAAAAAACGATTAGATTTATAGATATATAGATCTTTCCTCGCAAAAAATTTAATAATTATATCTTAATATGTATATCAACTACTCTCGACTATATGTAGATCGATAGAATTTAGTTTCCATAAAACTTCTCTCTCCTTCCATTTACTTTACGCCTTAATCTAGCCACAAAAAATAGCGTTGCCTTTACTATACACATACTTTATTATACGAGTCTTATGATTTTCACGAAGTATCTGGGTCCAGACGTACAATCACCGTCCGAAATCAGAAAACTCCACAGGCTTTCGGTTAACGGACGAGGCAAGAATATTATTTATCTCGAGGCCTTATTATTATTGTTATTCATTATTATTATTTATCTGTCGCGAATCCAGTCAAGTCGACGTCGCTGTGTTAATCAGCGTCTTAATTGCTAATTCATTATCTTATCCTTATTACACAAAAGTCTAACGTTAAGAAAATCGACATCAATTTTTTATATTTGCAATTTTAATAACTTTTCATTTTTTTATCCGTTTAATCTATATTTATTTATTTGCTTACGATGTATATATTTATATATATATATATATTAATTTAGTTATCCGATGATAATTAACACAGTCAGAGGCTAACACTATATACAATCACAACCAATTCAAAAATTATTTCGAAGCCTTACTTTAAAATCGTTTCGTGATAGATCGACCTTATCAGTAACTTCAATAACACATCCTTTCGATATTTCCCAAACGTTTTATCTCAATTTTTATCGCTGTATATAATATCTATGCGATCCCAGTTCTACATAGAGCACGAGCTCGCAAAAGCCAGTACGAGCGTCGATTCTATCTCTCATAGATTCTCAAGCGACGTCGATTCGAAAGATCCTCGAAAGTGTGTGTGTGTGTGTGTGTGTGTGTGTGTGTGTGTGTGTGTGTGTGTGTGTATGTATGTATGTGTGTATTATATACTTTTACACACATATAAATATATGTATATGTATTTATATAAGCATATACATAAATATATATACATATATTTACACAAGCACATATGTACGCGCGATTTTCTTTTTGCAGTTTTGGACGCACACTTCGCCGGGATTATTCTAATAAAGACGCAAAACGGCCCGCACAGTTCTCTCCTCTCTCTCTCTCTCTTTTCTTTTCGCAGCTGATTCGCGTGTAACGTAAACGGGGCAACACGTTTAACCTTAAGGTATGGACGAGGATGCGTGGGCACGCACACACGCATACACACACATATGCACGACGTGCGAACGCGTCCAGCGGCGAGTCGAGTCTCGTGCCTCGTAAAAAATTTAAAAAAAAAAGAGAAAAAGAAAAAAGAACGCACACACAAAGACGCACGGATATGCGACGAACGAAATTAGAGAATGTTCGTCATGGGAAAGGCGGACTGACCGCGATTTCCCTCGATTATTTTGGGCCCCTCGTTCCCCCCCCCCCTCCCACCCCCCCTTTGTCGTTAGGACGACTTGAGATTTCCCCGGGCACGGGCCCGTTACTCGTCTCTGGACGTAATTATACATATACATATATATCTTTATTTCTATCGACATGTACGTGAAGTATGTATGTACATATATATCCGTTTTCCGCGATCATTCTGTCGTTTCTAGTCCCTCGGCACCCACCTATTGTCTTTCCCTCTCTCTCTTTCTCGCTCGCTCGCATGTAGTAGGTCTTACTAAAGGATTAAAAATCGTAACGGGTAATCTATTAAACACTAAGGACGATAATAGCGTTCTTTAAATGCATCTCTCTCCTTTCTGCGGCGGTGTGCTATGTTTCCTTTAATTGTAATTACGTTATAGCGTCCCATTACATATATTAATAGAAAGATAAATTCATTAGTGTCGTATTTCCTGTAGTAAAATATATAAACGGTAATGTGTGTAACATGAGCGTATGTGTCCTCCGCAATACCTTTCGCAAGAGATATATGTATATATATGTATAGTACATAGTTACGTATCAACCCTGGACCTTAAAGCGCTTAGTGAAAAATCAGGGGGCCTGTCTCGATCGACTAAAGACGAAAGACAATTGCTACGAGAGAACGATGTTATTGATCGACGATCGGGATCTCGAGAGGACGAAGAACTCGGCTTCTGCTTTTGTTCGATTCGTAGGACCCGAGGTGAAAGATCAATCGCGCAAACCGCAAACGACAGCATCGAAGCTTGTATTTTAAGAAGAACTGATATATCATTTTGCAAATTAGATCCGGGTCCGCTTTTTACCGCGCGAATAAATGATTTTCTTATTAACACAATCTCTTTTTTTTTTTGCACAAGCTCTTACGCAATTTCCTCTCGCATCGCAAAATTCGATAGGTTCTAGATTCTTTTTAAGATACCTCGGTCACCCGATGAAATCATCGAATAAAGAGATCAAAGCGGAAGCCTTTCTACCTCCGTTCAGCCTTTTGCGTGTCGTCATGTGAACACTCAGAATTTATGTATCGCGCTTACAACACGTTTTTAAAATACGTGCGACATTCCCGCTTTGATCCTTCCCCTTCGCTCGTGTGTCATCAGTTCATTGGCGTGTCTCGCTACGTAAATGCATCTTTATCGATGTGATCTTTATAGATGAAGATGCATCTACGTTGCTCGGTTTTCTGAAACGTATCGATGCCTCTTCGCTCTTACGACGGTAATGATAACATTATGCAGCCTGAAGATCGCGGCACGGCCTTTTGGTTATTATGTACTTGAGAAAAATTTTCACCCTACACATATTACGCAAAAAAATATATATATACATATATATTTAAATACATATACATGTACGATTTATATACATACACATATACATGTACATATGTATATGTATATACTTCCATGTTTCAATTTTATATCATTTTCAATTTTCATTCGACTTAACGTACGAGTTACTAAAATGCTGCCGACATGGAAGCAAAAAAAAATATCATTCGACTCACATTTCTCGTACTCGTTTTTGCTTCTTTTCTCACGCTGATATATTAAATTTTGATTTAACGCACAATCTATAAACAAACAAGCTTTCACGTTGATTAACTAAGCAAGCTCGTCGAGATTACTCCCGAGACGCACGCAGAACGCATGTATTATGTAAACCTGTACATTATTATTTTTACTATTTTAGACGTAATTGTATTCGACGACCTATACAAGTTGCAATTAACGTTTATCGCCGAGTAATTAACGTAATCAATGTGTCCTTGATAATGGCAACAAATTCCGAGACTTAACGTAGACACGGTTAATTATTTCAATAAGTTGGCACCTGTTCCGGCCATCCGCGTGAATTTCTCTTTCGTAATTAGGCGCACGGTTTAAACCTACATAAATACAATCATTAATAACGAAATGCGCTCCCGACATGCTAGATTCGCTATTCGAAATCTCAAATTCGCAAGACGAAGACGTGCGCGTGATAGACAAATAATTTTTTTCGCTCACTTTTTTTTAACGGCTATGCACATATATAAACCACATATAAAAAAAAACAACGCAACAAAATTTAAACAACATATTAATGCTAAAAATGTACGCTGGTTCCGATTTTGTAATTTCCGATTACTATCAGCCTCGCTTCTTACTACCACCACGCTTCTGGATATTTTCGGCGGGCTGCCAGTTGCGATTTGTAGTTATAATTCTATCATTAAGTATCCTCCGATGACTACATTTTTATCTTCTTTCTTTTTAGCAATATACACTGACGTTAACTTTTGGCGTGGCACCAAAGTAACGGGTGACAGTATAAAAATCGTTCACAAGATGTTCAAGTCGAAATTCTGAAATAAGTCACCATACAAATCAATATTTGTTACGTATAAAACAAATGTTAATTCGAAAGAAAGGAATAGCCTACTTAAAAAAAGAAAAATGCCTGTATCCGCTGAATTCGTTGTTCGCGTCGCCATTTAAATAAAAGCGGTGGAAAGCGACGAGGAGGAAAGCGAAATGAGCTCGCTGCCTTTTATAGATAACGGAAGGCTTAATTCCGCCGACGGTCGACTCATCTCAGGCTCATCTCTGGTAGATTAATTTGTCGATCGATGAGCGCCGCGAGTGGCTCGGATGTGACGCGAAGGGGGAGATACGGAGTACGACGCTCTACTTTTACTTAAGAATATCATTAAAGCTCGATTGTAGGAATTCGCCACGATTCGCGAAGCGACGAGTCGGCGTAAATATTTTTTTTTTCAACGCGAGACACGCCGAATCGTTAATGTATAATAACAAGTGTTTTCTCAGTTTTCTGTTAATCGAAATTGCGATGCGGTAAAAAGACTCTGAAGAACAGGTCTCGACGAATCATACCGAAATTTAGATTTACATTTCTCATCATCTTTTCAATTACTTTATTACACCTCAAACATGTACAGAGTATCTGACTATATATAACAATAACATTTCTATATATCCATCAATCTCTCTTATCCTACGTTGCACAATACCCTAGCATATAGGATTTCGTCAAGATTTAGAATTGGATCGAATGAGAATCCGCCACGACGCGGCATGTCGAGTGTGATCCAACGATTTCGCGAATTTCGCGAACATCCGATCGACGGTTAATTAAGCTCCCCGTTTATGCCAGGGGGGATGCCGTTCCCCCGTTTGCGGAAATTCGTCGTTCTATAATCGAGCGGGCCACGGAGATACGCGAGATACGCGAGAGAGGCGTCTGGGAAGAAGGAGAAGGGACGTGACGGTGGAACAGGCGGTGGTAGTAGAGCGATAGGCGATAGGCCGGCAATAGAGGCACTCCGGCCGCGCCGGCGGCTGGATCTCCTTAGCATTAACACGCGATATACCTGAAAAACCAGTTTGCGGGCTTTTTATTAGGCCTTTACTTTCGCTCGCGAACTGAAAGTAAGAGTGAGCGAGCGAGCGAGGCAAACGAGGCCTGTTAGCGAGCGAGCTAACTAATGGGGTCACCAGTCGATACGGATACGCACGTAAACGGAGACGGAGACACACATACGTACACACACGCACGCACGCACGCACACATACGCACACCCGCACGCACCCGTGTACACGCGCACACGCAGAGACGGACACGTACGCGCGCGGATCTACACGGAGAAAGACATAAGGAAAAGAGGAGAAGATAGAGAAGCGTACGTAAAAGTACGCACATATTTTGCACGTGCACATGTACAACTTGCGTGTATACATGTGTCCACTTACGCGCACGCGAGACCCCGAGCGCCACGTCCGCCGCTGCCTCCGCGTATGTATAACGCGCGGATACACACGCGGATGCATGCGCGCGCGCGCTACTGAATGTTTACGATGTCTAATAAAGAAAATGCGGGCTCAGTCGCCGCGCCACGAAAGAGAGAAAGAGAGACCGGGTCTGTTACGTCGTGCCGATCAGCCGTGATTCGTGATATTACCCCCTTTGTTCGACGCGAGTCGCGTTCCGTTCAACGTACACGGAGGGAGAAGTTGTTTAATTTGCATTCCCTTGTTCTCTCACTTCTATCTCATCCTCTTTTTCTTTCGCTCGGTCTCTGTCTCGTGTCCCTATCTCCAATCGTCATCCTTTTCTTTCTTTTCTTCGAACGTGTGTGCGCGCGCCGCGAGTTTCAGGCTGCAGAAATGTGCCACCTTCCAAAACGAATGTTCAGAGGACCCGTGATTAATTTCTCCGCGCGCGGGATGTCGCGCCGACAACCGTAGTTTCTTTTAACGATAGATAATACGTGAGTAAATAAAGAGGAAAAAAAATAACGTGATAGACGCGGCGATTTTCCGATGGGAGTGGACCAAAGTCTTCGCTCGGCGCGCGCGCGGGAATGTGACGCGGATTTCGGGCGAGTTACGGCGCGATATGGGATTGTCGAGACAATGGCACTGGATGACAGCGTTATACTGAAACGTATCGACGTGTTCTGATAATACAACACATTACGACAAACATTACGACAAACATTACGAAAAACGGTTTTCGAATACTCCTCGCTCATCCTCGACATATCTCGCCGTGACTCGAATTATGCTGCACGGTTTTCCTTCTCGTCACGCGGGGTTCATATATTCCGCTCTCGTAGGGAGAGAGAGGTCTAATCATCCCCCATTAAAATGCGATTGCAGCCACAATTTCCTTCTTAGCGCCGTGTGCCGCTTCGGCACTCATGTAGTATTTATCGCCCAAGAAAAGCACGGTCGGTCGGACACGTCCGGTGTACGTGGATATGTGAATACACGCGTCTGTGTGTATGTGTGTATATATATTTGTATATTTGTATCGTATTTACGCTCGCTCGCAGAAATGAAAGAAAGAAACGCGGCTCGGAAGCGTTTCCCTCTCGATTCGCGCGCACTGCCCGTGCTTGTTCCCTTTCCGGCGTGCCGGCCGTGCCACCCCGCTAACATCATCTTCCCGAGTTAAATCTTATCACGTTATACACAGTATCTAAATGAAATGTGTTCACAGCCACACATTAATTATTTATACATAAATTTATACATATATCTGTATATATTTAAATATATTTATATTTATATATATATGTATATATCTTTTCGTATCCCTCAACGCGTTTCCTCCCTCACCAAAAATACCCCTTTCCATTCCTTCCTTCGCTTTCTGTCTCTCACCCTGCTGTCCGGCACGCGATCGACTCCGCGAGAGAAACGGAAAGCAAACGAAAGATCGAAACAGGGTGGATTGCGTCTCGCACGAGCTGTCCGTTCATTCGTCCACTCTCTCCTGTCTTCCCTGTTTGTACGAAGTTCCGCCGTGGTATATTCCGCCTCGCGTCCACCTTCGACTCTTTCTTCTTTGTTTCCGCTTCCTTCCTGACATGGCCTCGTCAGGAATTCGCTGTACGCAACGTCGAGGTCCGTTCCGTCGACAAACGATCGTTCCGGGACGATGCCGACATCTGTTCTCCAAAAATTCGTGTTTAATCAATAAAAGCGGCGCTCGTTCCATTAATCTAAGACCGTCTTGCTCTTTTACTTTTACGGTTTTATGTCCGTCCTTTTGTTATAACTCATTCGGAGGAACCGTCTTTTCCATCTTCCTAGTCTTCTCCGATCTCTCTTTTTTTTATTTTTATTTTTAGGCACAACACATCGTTTCTGGAGTCTTTATAGTCTTTTTTTTTTGGTTGCTTCACACCGCAACTGTAGCCGGTACCAGTGGTTCGGTCCTAACTTCGCTGCAGCGACCGCCACCGAGTTTATGTTTACGAATGCCTAGAAAGAGCAGCACTCGCGATGGAAGGCCGGAGACTTGCGATGAGAATACTTCGCGCCCCGTACTTGCCTACCCTTTCTCACATCATCGACGATATCATACGTTCGTCGTCCGAGCACGCCGCTTTTTCGATCCACGATTTTGTTGTTGCCGCGTTTGCCGACTATCATCCTCGATGCCGAAGAGATGACGTCTTTCGTATACCGCTTCTGTATCCAAGCATCCCGCATCACCCCGACGAACGTCAACTGAGGAGTTTAGATTCTTTGACGTTGGACACGGAATGATCGATGTTCGCCTCCGCGTTCTTGGGCACCTCGCAAGGACCACAAGCGCAGCAAAAGTCCCCGGGATCTTCCAGAGGGCAATAGAGGCCGTAAGAGCAGAGGTAACAGAATCCGCACTCGTATCTCTGATTGTACCAATGATTGTAAGAATCGACGTGATTGAGTCGGTTAAAGCAGCAACAATCAACAATCGTGGTGGTGGTAGTGATGGAATCGGTGGTAGCGGTGGCGACGTCTACGGATACGACGTTATCGCCGATATCGTCGCATCACGAGGAGCACGCCATCCAGTTGCAGGTGCACGTGTAGCACGCCGTCGTGGGTATCACCGGCGCGTAGTAATAGCCATTGGCGTAGACGTAGGTGGCAGGCGGACCTTGCGGTGCCTGCTGATGACTCGTCAGCCGCTGCTGCTGCTCCTGGCAGAGCACTTGGTAGGCAAGGTTCTGGATCAGGGCGAGTGTCTGCCGTCGCTCGTGGCCCATCAGGCAAACGGTAGACTCCTCAACGACGCTGGACAGCAGCATCAGGTACTGATACCTGAGGGCCTCCTCCTCGGGCCCGACGAAATGGTTCCACAGGTAGTTCTCAAGTTTGGAGCGCTGCTGTCCTATGTCCGGGAAATCGATGAAGAATCTCGAACACATGTATCGTTCGAGAGTCTTGATGTAATCTGGTTGAGACGGTTTGTACATTTTCACCAATAGGTTGCAGTATTTGAGCAGACCGCCGCCGCGTATCTCCTCGGGATGCCTCGTCGAGATGAGCTTCTTGTGCAGATGGTAGAGCGCCTCCTGGAAATCACCGTAGACGGACTCGCCCACTACGGTCGGGTAGAAGTTCTCAGCGATCGGCAGCTTGCTGCACTCGTAGAACAGCAGCAGGGAATCGAGAACGATTTGGAAGGAGTCGACGGAGAACTCGAATTGCCGTCTCATCGAATCAACGAATTTGAGCTCGACATTCCGATGGCCCCGGGAGTTGCCGAGGGAGATCAGGGACCATCGGTCGCCGTCGTTGTTCACCTTCACCATTTTGCTCACGTAGGCCTCCTTCAGGCTGCAGGTAGTGATGCGTTTGCGGCTCACACCTTCCGGCAGCAAGTCGAACAGGGACCCGAGCACCGCGGCCTTGACCTTGTCGTAGTTACGGCCGCTGGACAGTTCGACCGCGAAGATAAGGTCCAGGTCGTTGTAGGGCTGGGACTCGGTGGCCAGCACGTGGGAGGCGGCGCCGCCGTTCAGCCGAATGTCGCGTACCCTCATGCCGGCGCCCCCGTTGCTCGGATCGGTCTCTAGCTTGCTGCGCACCACCGTCACGAGATCCCTCAGTCGGACCTCCAAGGTGGGGAAGTTCCCTCGGCCGTGAATGCTGACGACTTCGTTCATCACATCGTTGAGGCGGCGGACCTGCTCGAAACTCAGCACCGCCAACCTCTGCTGAGGATCCGGGCAATCGGTGGCGTTGCTGCTGTTGTTGTTGTTGTTATTGTTATTATTGTTATTGTTGTGGGTATTGTTATTATTGTTCGTGTTGTTATTGTTGGTCTCCTTGCTAAGATCTCCATTGCTGATGCCGTTGGTTTTGCTGCCGTTTACCTGGCAGAGCGACTCCATCATAGCGACCCGACGCTGGCGTTCCTCGCCGATCTCCAGAGAGCCACACTGCAACAATCAATAAAAGACCAGACTTTTACGCGATTCTCTCTTTAATTATAAAAGCGAACATTGTAAACGTTCACATTTTCTTTGATTAATTTTATAAATTTTTTAATAAGAAAATGTAACCAAGATTTTTTATTTTTATTTTTTTGTGAAGGATTTTGTATCATTTATATGAGTTATTTATAAAGAGTAAAGAATATAAAAAATATTTATTTTCCTGTACGACTTCGATATAAATATCTTTAAAAACAATCTTTCCTGAGATTCTAATCTCTCTTCGGTAAACAGATTGTTGTTTCTGTAAAATTATAATATTATTCTAATAATAAATTATGATATTTTTCTAAACTGTTGTATGCATATGCATAAAAACAATGTGCGTATGCATATGCAGATATGCAAATTTACGTTATTACGGGAAATTGTAACTTTTTGATAAATGTGAACCGCGATAATAAAGGTCTTCGTATGCTAATGCTTTCAAAACTCGCGTGATGTTATACAATGTCACACTTTGACCCACGTGCGGAATTAAAGGTCAGATTAAAGGTGAAAAAAAGGCGTTCGTTTTTAGTGCCGTTTAGTCTCTCTCGGCGCGTGCATCGCGCGAATTTCCCCGACGAGTGCATCGCCGAGCGCGCGCGCGCCCTTCGGCGAGTATCTATGTCATGGTGGCTCAAAGTGTACGGTTGTACGGGTGCACGACAGAGAAATGCCACGAGGTTACGTCCGGGTACGCGCGACGTACGCGAGCCAGTCAGCATTGAAAGTCCTCCCGGCTATTGGCTTTCGTGCGCGGGTGCCGTTCAGAAAAGCGCAACAAGTCAAAGCGCCGGTACTCCCGGCCCTCCCGGCGTAACGCGAATATCCTCTTAACTTGGAACTTCAATCGCGCGATGCTCATTCATGCGTCTTTTTAAATTATATCGAAAGTACACGTAGGGATCTAGCGAAATATAGCTCGGGACATTGAATCCCTTGGCACAGGATCGAGCCCCGATATTTCCCACTCGGTAAAAATACTGATAAAAGATAGTATCCGCTGTTACGAGGAGTGACGTCATTCGCAACGAATTCTAGTTCGTAATCGGCATTCCAGTTCTCGATTGCCGCGCAAGAGCTTTTATGCGGCGCCGATCTGTCGCCAGAAATCAGCCTATCGGTTATTATCTGACTTCTATGTGTGCTGTACGTGTTTTTAGATAATAGGTGTACTTCTTTGAAAGCAATTATGTCACGAACCAGATTTGTAGCAAGACGTCATGAGAGATACGACCGGGAGTTACAGTCTTTAATCTCGAGCAGCTTTTAGAAACGCGACGTGAAGTCTAGATACGCTAAATGATCGCGCAGATAAATATTCAATGTCAACAGGTTGCGAAAAAAAAAGATGACCATCAGTCAAAACTTTATTAGGAGTATCGCAGCTGATCGAAGATCGCGGATGAAAGGAGTCGACGGAGACGAGAGGAGGCGCCGCGAGAGTTCTAGAACGTCCCGTGTATATACCGCCGAGAAAGCTGGCGTCGAGACTTAGCGAAGGTCGCGTCTCGGGACGACCCGAGAAGTCCAAACTGAACTTCGGACTTGCATTAAACTGCTGAAATTAGTTCTGATTGAGTGTCACAAACGAGAATTGATTAGATAAAGTAACGGCGATAAAATGCATTTCCGGCACGTCTCTCTTCCGCACGATTTGCCGGAGGATTATCCAGCAACTGTCAATGAACACGCGTCATGTTTACGGATATATAAAAAAAAAAGTCGATTTATCGCTCCAGGCTCTACATTCCCCCTTTATTCGGCCCCCATGACTGACACCGCTTCGAAACAACAAAGCAGCGAGCTGTCACTTCTGTCAGATACTACGCACAATCAAGATCATGGATATGCCTTTGACGCACACAAAGTAAACCGCTATTACCACTTATTGACACGGGAGTGCTGTAATGCGGAAGAACGTGACCTTTTCGAACACATCTGTTTGACACTTTCGTCTATTTTTGACAGAGCGTGCCCCGAGGATTAGCCCGCATTTTTCAAAACCGTCATTTGCCTCGAGCTACAATCTCGCGCTGCCCAAATCTTGGGCCTCGATCCGTAGATCGAATTTTAGTGATTGATAGATCGGGCTTTTTCCTGCTCGTCAGTTTTCAATGCCGTTGTTTCGTGTATTATATTGCTTTCAAAACAACGAGTTCATTACGCTGATGGGTTAGCAGTCCTAACTCGCATGTAAGACAACAACTTCAGCGAGTCGACTTCGCACGCTTGTCAGACGTGCCGTCATAAACAGAAGGGTTAATTACTCACGGTAAATCGCCGCATTTCCCGAACGCTATATTATTTGCTTATTCTCCTACGACGCGCGAAAAGAAAACGAGCCAGCGAATCTTCAACCGGCACGCACCTCCTTTTGAAACTCCGACACGACAACAACAGAGAGAAAGCACTCGTAGCGATTTGGAACGCACGCCGGATACGCTATCACCGCAGTCGTAATGCCTCCACGGTATTGTTCCCTTAACGTTGGCACACGACAGCGTAAAGAAAGGCAGCTTCGTAAAAGAAGTCCTCTCTCGTAGACGAGAATTGTGATAAATCACTTTTCCGGAGCTTCACCTCCGAGAACCGTACATCGACCACTCTTGAAGCGGGGTTCAACGAGCGACGCGCGTTCCTCAGATCGACGCTCTTCAGCGGGCTGCGTGAAACGCAAGAATGACGAAGAAGCTGGTATCCACGGATCTACAGGTGCGACGCGAACAAACGCGTTTCCCGGAAAGCGTAGTAACGCCCCGGAGAGGGACGTCATAGGAGACGTAACAAAGGACACAAGGTATATCTACCTAAAAAAAATACACGTCGGACTGAACAGGTATCACAACGTTGGGCTGGTTGCGTCGTTCGAAGAGACCCGCAGCTGATGAGGGACACCAGCGAACTGAGGCCCGCGCGAGTGAAAGGCGGAGGAGCGGCTGGACTGGTGGTGGCAGCAACGGCAGCAACAGCAACCGCAACCGCAGCGTCAGCGGCAGCGGCGGCAACAGCAATACCAGCGACACTCGGGGGGTGTAGGAGGGCAAAGCCAGTACGAAGCCCTCTACTACCGCTACTACTGCCGTCACCACCGCGCTACCACCACTATCGTCGCCCGCTACCATTAGCAGACGTAATCCTGGACCGTAGACGTAGATCGTGTGCGCGCATCCTCGATCGTTTCGTCTTTGTCTCTCTTATTCCACTCCGCTCCGCCTATCGCGCGCGCGCGCGCGCGGGGGTAGTGAATGCTCGCCGGTGCTCTCTATGACGTCACGTGGAAGAACGCGGGGGTGGCTCTGAATGAAGTTCGTAGATTCGCAAGGATAGATTCGATCCAGCTTTCTCTCTCTTGGACAAGGAGCGTAGGTATCGGGGGTGTCGATAATTAGAGGTTTAATTCGCTGGGCAATTGTGGAAAACCGGGGATCAGTCGAGTTCGGTGATCTGAGCCTAATGCGGTGAAACGAAACGAAATCTCGCTTTTTCTTTCGTTCGACTAACGAATATCTATCTTTGCGGTTTGATTTGAATCGATTTCATTTCGCAAAAACGCGTAAATTCTCGTTAGACCCCGTTGGGGGTTGTAAAAAAAAGCAACTTCTACCCTTTTCGCAGTACACATAGATTGGAATACCGAGATATTTCATGTAGAATTGAGTCGCTTGCTCCTTTTTCACACGAAATATGTGGCGGAATGCGAAGCAATATGTGATATTAACTTATCGATATTAAATATCGGGGAAACATTTTTCTCATAGTGAATTGCAAACTTTGTCACAGCGAGTCTCGCGCGCTGAATGAAAAAATTATTCGAAAATGAGAAGGAATCGTCTCCTTCTAACGCTTCTCGTTATTAGATAGACGTTATTAGATTCGTGAAATGATTTTTCGCGAGAAAATTAAATCCCGTGTAACATCGGATACCGGTGCGAAACGAAATAAGGTGCAATTGTTCATTCCGGCAGCAAATGAAAGTACATCAGAGGATTGAATTGCTCCGCGGCTCGGAAAGAATCTGGCGAGGCTCGCTCTCGGTCGCCAAGTGCCGCAAAGAGGGACGGGACGTCCGGAACACCCGGTGTTACCTCGAGAACGGCGTACCGAATGCGGGGAGCCAGAGACACGCGTCACAGACAGATATAGGTATATACATTATACATGTATATATTTCTGGACGCCCACGCGCCTCGCGTCGGGGAGATGGCCTGGACCAACAAGGCGGCGACTCGCCAAGTACTATCGATTTTTACCCCGACACCCCGCAGTCGTCAACCCACGTCAAAACCGGTCGGGGCCGTCGGGGGTGTCGCGTTTACGTTACGCGCTCGCGCTATTTCGCACTGCGTAACGGGAGTACCCCCCCTGACCCTTCCGCATTCCCCCGGTCCTCCTCGGCTGATTTGATCGCGAGGGAGAGAAATTCACCGAGTGTTATTTATCGCCGAGTTCCAGGTGCCGGCGTTTCGAACCGGCGCGGCGGTCCTCCGCCGCGGCGCGGTTTCACGCCGTTTCGTCCCGCGCAGACGCGATGACATTACGAACGTCGCGCAGCGAACTTTTTCCCCTCCCTTCCCTTTTCCTTTTCATTTTCCCCCGATATCACAGATTGCGAAATAACACCGCCTCGCCGAGATTTGCGGCGCATCGACACGGAATTCACGCCTTATCTACCTTCCGGCTGCGAGAGGCGAAGAGCCGATTGTCTGCGGTAAAGCTGTAGCGCTCTTTTCTTTTAACGTAACAGGAACGCACGTATACAATACTTTTGTTATCACCGCGTAAGGCGCGTAAGCAAGCTTTGATCGTGAAATTCGTAACGTTCACCGGCCGTATAGGTATCGCGCATCTTTTGAGAACAGTTGTAACTTTTCGCGGAATGTGTTTCTCTCCGTATATGTTAAATCGTTTATTTTTAATGTTCCTCGCGTAAATAAAGAAATAAATACATTTTCAGCTAAAGGATTAAATTGGAATAATTAAGAACGTATCAACAGCTGTGGAATTACTCGATCGTTCATTAAAAATATTTCGCTCGATTGGTCCGCACAGGATCGCGCGGCGCCGGATATTTATTACGTTACATCCCGCATTTTAATCTCCCGATTAAAATGCGCATTACCAGAGGCGGAAAAACGGCGACGCAGTGCAATGACATTTCGCAGCGCGCCGCGGAACAACCTGCGGAACAAACTTCAAATTCACGTTTAATCACGTTACAAAGGTCAGCCGTTGACAAATTACCCACGTGAGGAGATTGGAAAGTGACGGATGCGAAGATTACTGCAGCCAATCAGACGCGCATCGACGCGCGATGGCGGCTCTCGGGGATCCAAATAGTCTCGTCGCTCGCAAATTGCATCCGCGCTGCAAAACGCCGCGCGGCATTCCTCGGTCGCGACGTGCCGCGCGCTGGCGAGTCAACTCTCCATGCAGCCGGGAGAGGACTTCGGACCTCGCGAAGGCGAGTAATCGTGACGCGACGTGAAAACGCGGAAAGAGACGCGCGCGCGCGCGCGCATCCGGAAACGCGTGCCTGCAAACGACGACACTCCGTAACTCCGTCCCCGCTGAAATACCGTGTTGCGCGGGGTCAACGAATTAGCGCGGCGAGAGATATCTCCCATGCGATCGCACCATTACAAGTCGTAATGCGGGATTACAGATCTCCTCCGCGCGCCCCTGGAATATGTCTCTTGTGCCGGTTTGGAACGTTAAACGGCGCGATGCAACTCGAAATGCTATAATATACACGAAGAAAATATTGTAAAAATTATATAAAAAGTATATTTTCTTTTACAATGTTTTTTGCTTGTTAAAACTGGGATATAAAGACTTTATGTTTATTATTCTGTTGTAGCAACCGTAACTTTTTCTCCGTGAATTACTATATATCTCGAGATATATCTATATAATTTATTATCTTTCGTTATTAAAAATTAACAATGCGTATTGTAGAAAATATGCATTGTTAATGAAAAATATGTAAGTTTTTTAATCTATGGACATTGTAAAAACTTATATAATAATTTCGCTTATGATCAACGTTTTGATGTTGGCATCTAAAATAAGTATGTTAATATTGTAATTTTCACTGCATATAATAAAACGTACAATTTGTATAAAAAAACAACTACACTCTCAGGTTATATATATAAGATTTCTATCTCACTTTAATAAAGTCCGCTTTATATGACATATTAATATACGAGTAATTACAATCATCCCTTTGTAAAATACAAAATAACATTTATAAATATCATACTTTTCGTCATATATCTCAGGATAAAAACTTTTTGCAATTTTTATTACATTTTCTTCGTGCGTCTTCTTATATTAACCACATAAAACGTTCGTTTAGATGATTTACACAAAGAGTGTAGAGTTTAAAAAAGTAACGCGAAAAAATGTCTATATTGAGCGTATACGTGATGGAGTTTTAAATATAAAGTAGTAGCTTCGAGGTATGTAATCTTCGATGTGTAATCAAATGAAATCGAGAAGAGAGCGACAAAATAGCGGAGCTATTTATATCGAAAGAGCACAAAGCAGATAAAAGCTGTCATACGATAAATTGAAAGTTGTTTATAAATATCCGTTCTGATCTCCGATATTAAAGCGGGTATTTTCATTGCATATTTACATGCGACCGTTCGATCTGCATTTTATATCGACAATTAATGCGATCTTTATTAATTTAAATATTTATCGATTGCTCTCTACGGGAATACGAGTTCTGATTACGTAACATAAACAGTGATTGTAATATTTAATATCTACATCGATCGAGTAACCCCTTTTCCAAAGGCGGCTGCTTTAATTCAGTTCTCCTGAACTTTAATTCAGTTTTCCTGAAACGTTGCGTGCACCCGGCTACGCATTCCACTCCCGTAATTATCTCGCAGCAGGCTAAACGAGTTCGGGTAGGAGCAGGTTTAATTGATAATACATTTTCATTCAACGTAACGTAACGATCACGGCATAGTAATGGGGCCATCGATCGATAACGCTGCTTAGACAATAACATCGTAACTCGTAAATCTTAAAACAATAAAATCGTAAAGCCGCGTTTAACGAGACGAATGAGGCGAGTCATGATCAAGTAGTTACGAGTGCTGACATTAAAAACGCTAACAGACTATACTTGTCAAAAATGAAATAGCAGATATGTATATGTGTTCGGAGAAACAGGTGTACTTCAAAAAAATATACAGGACGTCTCAAACTCATTTTATATTAGTTTCCGTCTATTTGATACTCTTTGATCAATTTTATGTTTTTTTCCACACCGAAAATTTGGTTAAACGCCTTTTTTTTATTTTCCTTTTTAACTTTCAGTAATTTCAACTTTATTTTTGTCGAATAAATATCGCGATTCCATCAATCGGAATAATTTTCAATGAAAAGGGTGTAGTGAATCTGGAAGATGCAAAGTATCATCGTTACACTATTATCATTGTACGTTCTAGATATTTAGCAAATACTAACATTATCCGCAAAATAACTGGTATAGTCATAACGTATATAACAGTGAAATAATTTGATCCCGTTGTTCGCACAGGTATGAATTTTAAAGTGAAACATCCTGTATAGCATTGCGAATGCTCACAATAAACGTATACAATGCTGATTCACGTTCCTCTAGAATATATTACACAGCTTTTAATTCATGTTAGAGAGATATTTTGCTAGTAATCGTGATTCCGTTGCGCGCGCGGTAAATTCATAAAGCCATAAAATCGGGGATTGAAACGCATTATTTCCAGCGAGTTGTTCGTACGTGTATTATGATCGCGATCGCAATTACGAGTATTACGTGGCGTGTCTGACTCGTCGTGTTGTCGCCACAGAATAACCAATCCTCTCTCTCCTCCCCTGCAATATTCTCTCGCACGCTCCATCGTAATAGCCGGCACCCACGTTGAATACCACAACTGTGCGCAGATTAAAATTCTATTAAAATGTACCATCCACTTTGAATAAAATGAGATTAAACAAATTGTGTGTATTATCCACTTGTCATTCTGAAGTTTAATTCCTTAAAATTTGCAATATTCTCGATCTTTTTATAATTGCAGCGTCGGTATGTTATTTTTATTAAAAATAAATTAACTATCACATATGCGTACGCGTATGTGCATACGTACATATATCTTCCAAAAATTCTTCAGGTGTATGTGCGTGTAATATAATATTTATATAATGTTTTTTATATTTATATTATATATATTTTTACCATTACTTTTTTTTATCTTGTACATTTTTTATATAAGAACATATACATATATGCATATTCTTTACTTCCATCCTACATATTCATATACACGCACAAACTTTCCTTCTGTCTTTATCTCTCTATTATGTCGTGACTCAACTCTCTATCCGGCGATATGTATCGACGCGCAGGCAATGAGTATAGGTACGTACATCGTTCGTCTTACATCGCCGCAATATGTGCGGGCGACGCGATATGCGCAACGGCGTTACATACTTGTTGACAAGGGCGCGTTGGCAGTTATGGGAGATACGGTTGTCCGAGAGAGGCTCGACATATATCTCCGCCTCGGAGAGACGTCAGAGCGCGCATCGTTTCCGCGTGATTCAGATTCTGGCAGGCCGTGCCAGGCACTCGTGCACACACCAGCAATGCACGACTATGCCACGAAGGTTTCCCGGTGTAATAATTCGAGACATTACCGCGCGGCTCGGGCGAGCGGGGGGACTCGCGGGGCAAACTCGCCGTCCGGGTCCGAATCTCTCCGCGCGTCGTTGCGCCATTGAGCGAGCGCTGCGCGTTATCGATCGCGACTCCTAATGGAGTTCAATTATGGTGAAAAGGGCACGAGCCCGATATGAGAGATACGTTTATAACAGACCGAGGTTATCGACTGCGAAGTTCAATCGATGCTCGTACGTTAGCATTATCTAATATCTGCACACAGGCCACCCGCGCGTACGAGCCAATTCCGCCAAACAATATCGCATTACTAGATTATGGATAGCATATGGGATATACGCGTTCGGAGAAATCACGCGTTTTCTCTGACCCAGGTGCTTTGCGGGTCAGTCTATCACAACGCTCCCGCGCCTTCGAAATCATTGATCGAATAAACATCATTAAAGGACCCGCCGGTTTTTTCTCTCGCAATTTCGACCCCTAACCTTTGGCCTTCCTTGCTATTTTCGCGCAGGAAAGTGGAGTGGCGTTCGACCAGCCGAGAGAATAAATACTCAGGGTGGATCAACGATCGTGAAAGACGCGGCGAGGAGCCAATAATTCGCCGGACGACTTCATCGGTGCGAGGTGCTTATAGCATACGCCGCTATCGAATCGCTACCGGCGGATCTATAGACGCGCGGCGAGGAGCTGATAAATAATTAATCGCGCATCGACATGTTAAAGAATTTAAGAGGCGTATCTGTCGCGGATGTGCGCGCTACGCTGTCAATCCGTTTTCGCGCGAAACGTCATTCGCTGGCCTACATCGCCTCCCGGGGACGTGAACGCCGCGCGCGGCTTGGAAAAATTGCCGCTACCGAGCCATCATCCGACACACGTGCCCGGGGCACACGAGGCCTCTCTTTTACATACGTGCAGGCGGTAAATCCCGCGCGTCCACGACAGGTGAGAGACGATTTAATGTCGAGTGCGCATCGCGATGCCTCGCGACGTGCTCACCCGCGATCGATCTGCATCCGTGTACCTATATCCTATGTGGATAGGGAAAGAAGTTGAATTTCAGCGCGACGTTTCAGTCGAGAGAAAATGGGAGAAAATAAACCGGTTAAAACGAACTCTGATCCTCGACGCGGAAGAGACGGACGAGACACGATTTTGTCGAGTGGATTATAAATATTTGATCGAGGTCGGAATTTTTATTTAGCAAAGAGATCTAATTATATCCAAACACATATTATCGGGTTACAGGATTTATTTCGCGTCGGTGAGAAGGAAAGAGATACCGACTCGCACACATAGGTTTAGAATCATGTAAAAAAAACAGCTTCTTACTCTCTTTAAAGGCCTACAATAGGTCCACAATACGTGGAGTAAGCCTGGAGTAAGGAGTAAGAGTAGGCAGGATTAAGCGTTATAGCCTGTTGGGTTTTGATTGGCCGAGCGTAAGTGTAAGAGTAAGAGTAGGAGTAAGAAATAAAATTAATTTATTTCGCTTACGCCCTTACGCCAGCTCTCTTAAATCGAAAATAGCCCTCTTATGCCTACTCTTACTCCTTACTCCACGCTTACTCCGTGTATTGTAGACGACGCTTAATAGATCGAATTTATCAGGGTACATGTGACGGTAGACTGTATAACTATGAAAAAGAAGAAAAATACTAGGGAAGACTGAAGAGCAACGTGCCACAAGATGCATATCGGAAGATAGATTTACTAAGTATGGTGTAACTCGCACAAAATTAGATTTAAAAAGAAACTGGATTACACGCGCAATAAAAATTAACAGCACGCAAACAGCGGGAGGGGGTGGAGAGGAAGATACGAGCAGACTCGTGCAGTAACTATATCTCACGGAAGATTGTAAGATATAGTTACTGCGACTGTAGAATCTACGACGGCACACGAGCTAAATGATGTGCTATAGCGTATAGTTACTACAAACGTTGCGTGATTTATGTATCACTAACGACGGCGTAGTTTACGGAACTTTCCCATTTGTAACGTCAAGCCGGTCGCTGCGCCACGATACTGTGTTGGATAAAAAGTAAACGTACCTAGCAATGAAATATAGCTGCTCGAGGGAAACGTCAGAAGTCAAAGTTAGAGGAACCGGCGATAAATACAAGCCCCTCCTTTTCTCGGTTTATGTCGTTCCTCCGTCTACTTTGTTTACCTTCGTCTTAATGAGACACAATGTTGAAGCAGGATTCGGCGGGATTCACGTCGGACACGCGAAGCGCAGTTATCATCGTGTTTAACGCGATTGCATGTAGGCGACGTATGACTGCACGTTGCCAGACGCGCGATTCGCGTGTCCCGAGCCGCCCAATACAGATAACACCCTACCGAGTGTGGGTGCACTTTCGCGTGCAACGAAATAGCGTGCTACCAGTTGCGCGCATATCCGTTTTTCCCGAATCTGCCGGGCGAGCGTTCTGAAGCCTGACCAAACAAACGAGTGTGAATGAACGAATCTGTTTCAATGAGCGCTCCGGATGGTACCGCGAGCACGAACGAGTCCAAGTTAACAACGTTCCATCTCCTGTCGGTGCATCAAAGAAAAAGAGACACGCTCGTTCGAGCTCATCGTTTCGACGTTTCGAAAATTTTTTCCTACAACGCGTATTTTAAAATCCTCCAAAAACCCTTAAGGGCTAAAAATAAATCCCTTAAGTTTTCTCCCAATAATTAAAAGTTAATTCCAAGTTGAGATTAGCGGTAAAGGGAGGCTACAGACACTTTGGCTACTTCCGCGTTGTTCAGATATATTCGATTTTATGAAAATACGTGACATAAACAGACGTAATAAATATATCATAACATATACCACAACACATACTTATACAAACAAAAAAAGCAAACAGTTGGGGACCAAATTATTCCAAGTCAGACCGAACGAGCCAATGTAATCTACTGTGTAGCGCATAAGATTTTAATATAGATATATGTAATAAGAAGGTAAATATTTTTAATAAATATAATATAAGATTAATTTATATTATTATAATATAAATCAATACAATTCTCAACAATATTACAGATCTTTGCATTTTCTTCCCAAAAAATGCCTTAAAATTTCTCCTAAACTTTTTATTCCCTCAAAAAATCCTCCGTAAAAATAAAAAAACTCCAAATTTGAGAAAAAAATTTAACAACAATGATATCTCGTCTCTTCGTGATCATTCATCCCTAGCTCGGTCCGAATTTATTCACGATCGTGGATTTTTTACGCAATTTCTTCTCTTTTATTTTTATTTTTGCAGGTGAAAGCGCGATCGCGGATCGTATATGAATCGAATCCCGAGTCCGGGATGTTCAAACGTTTTATCGTTTCGCAGTCAATAACGAATCTATTACTAACGCAATTGATTTGTTAATTGGAAATAGAATTCGATCCAGAAATTCTACACTGTACAGAGTGTACAGAGCGTACCACCTAAGGGTTATTGTATTTTTCATCCGATAAACTTTTCATATTTTACAATGATTTTCAGTACAGCCTGAGCAGATAATTAAGATTTATTCTCAAAAGGTATCACCAAAGTTTGGTAATACCTTTCGAGAATAAATCTTAATTTTTTAGTCATGATTCGCCAAAGAACCTATATAATTAAGAGGAAATATATGTTCGAGGCCCTCTTCACGTCATCGAGAGGAGTTTTTCGTAGAAAATCGCTAACTGTCGCGTGACGTCAAACGACGTTGATCAGTGCTAATAATCGACCTCGGACGGCAGAACCCCGATCTATTATCGTTTGAGTCATCTGCCGGCCAGCTCGATATACCGAAAGAGAGCAAATAACAATGCGGAAATACTATCGAGGGTGAACGCCGCCCGGTTTCACCATGACGCCGGTAGCCTGAATCAACTGAAGGACGTGCAGGTAACAGCCGACAAGAAAAGGAAGGACGTCTCGACAGTTGTGCCGACAGCTGTGTTGGCTTGACCTGTCGCGTCGAAAGTATGAGTCGACCTACACAAGTACCCGGTAATTCGCCCACTTTCTCTTGACTGAATGGCCACTTGTCACGCACTTAGACAATTTGAAACCTTTCGTAGGAAAGACGTAATTGAATATTCTATCTTTCTTGCATCTTAGACATGTTTAACGTCAAGCATACTAGCCGCGAGGAAAACTGGACGAACCGTGAACGGTTTAAAAGCTTTGATTTACGTACAAATATAAGAACATGTATAGTTGAATTTCAAGTTCGTAAAATTTCTTTGACTTTTTTGTTTTCGAGACCGTTGGAAATATTAAAATTGTCAAAAAGTTCGTTTTATTTTGTGCACTGAAATAATTAATTCAAAATGAGACTAAATCAATTGATAAAGGAAGAGTAAAAATGTAACGCTTACGGTGTCGCTATACGGTGAATTGATAGCTAAACTTTTAATCGTTATTATGCATTATCGAGCGTAATTCTATATATAAGAAAAATGTATTTTTTAAAATAACTAAATAGAAATTCTCTGTATTGATATTATATACTTAGTTACATCAAATAAAAATTAATCACATTTCATAAATTCACAAGGAAACATTTCTGTTCGCTGAATTTCTCTCCTCTTAATCTCAAATTAAAACGCGATATTCGTTATTCATAATATTAATTTGCAAAAAGCTTTAAATCTACAATTTTAGATATCTTTGTAGTTAAATTTAAATTTCAAAATTCTTAATAAATAAAAATCAAATCTATATGTAGAATCCGATTAACGATTACATTGAAGTGTGCGCCTCTAATTAACGCATCAGAAAAAAACTTTATTGTTCACGCTAGTAAAAGCCTCTTGCCGTTCACGCTGATAAAGACTTCGTCGCTCGCGTTTAGTATGCCGACGGGGCGACGTTTCGAATCGCGCTCGGGGCACCCCGCGACTTCCGCTTACGCGTCGGTGAGAGGTGGCCAAGGAGAATGAAAATCGAAATGAATATTCGGCCTTCGTTCGAACGGGACGCGCGGTACGGTCGTAGAATCGTCGTCGTCGTCGTAACTGGAAAACGGGGTCACCGTGTATACGCGAGTAGGGACGACGTCGTAGAAGAGCCGAGGATGTCCCAGTTTCGTGCCGCGAGGGTCGTTGCACCCGACCACCGTCAGCCGGTGCCGCATCGGGTGCATCGTCGGTTATGTACGCCGGTTGCGGAACGGGGGGCAAAGGGAGAGGCAAAGGCGGGGGGGGGGGGGGAGGGAGAAGTTCGATTTCGCGATCGCGCGCGCATCCGGGAATCCCCGACTCGTCATTGTTTTCATCAGTTGACGTATGGACAGCGCTGAAATGCGAGTCGAAAAATGAAAATAAAATAAACGAGGAACACAAAATGAAATGTACATACGATAATTCAAAGGATAAAATGTTGCGACTGAAATAGAGAATGAAATAGAGAACAAAGAGGCATGGTTGGGAATTTTGAGATATTAGAAGCTGCTTGAGATTAAAATATTATCTTATCTTGAATAAGATTTCCCACATTTTTTAACCTTTCGGTTTAAAAAAAAAGGAAGATACTGTGCCATACACGTACCACACAAAACTCTGTATATCAGATTACCGTATAGATTTCAATTTATCTTTTGCTTTATTTTACGTTTTATTTTCTTCTTTTGTTCCTTTATTATCGTGCTACGGCATGTTTCGTATAAACGTATGTTGTAATAGAAAACAAGACGCTGCAATCATGTCGAAAACGTTAAGTAAAGTGCGTCAGATTGAATGATAGAAAGACAATGCGGCACGGAGTTTCCCTCGCGCTGCACGCAATTCACGAATTTGCAGAAAATTAATTTATACATCAGATACGGATGTTCGTAATTGAAACATATACGCTCGTCTGAAAGGAAGGAACATAAAATAAATCGATGTAGAAACTATTTCATAGCTATTCAGATTTGTAGATATTCTGTATATTTATGATTATGATCGCGATGTAATAATATAATGATAAATTTCCTTTTCGAGTCCGCGACGTCTATATAAATAAAGGTACTTAACATCTTAAAAAAAATAATAATAATAAAAATACTACGCTTGGAATAAAACCAAGGGGAAACTCAATCTATACTTGACTCATTCTAACGTCTTTCAGCTTCAAATTCCTTTCTCTCGATATTGGTATCTGCCGAGTTTATGCCGTTGAGCACTTTGAGTATCTCACTTATCGATAACCCAGGATGCGAACAAGAATCGTCGTGCCGTTGAAGCTGACGCTGTCTTTGAAGTAGCGGGAGGAAAAGATTATGCGGGATATGACTGCGTGCACCGCGGCGACAGACTTTTCATCTGAAGTTGAAGAGAGACGCGATAAGTCCGAGATAACCGGAATAACGAGACATCACGTCTCTAATCTCGTGGAGCAAGTTGAAAAAGAAAAATTGAATCCGCGACTTCTTTCATATACATAAGCCTGAAGCCTCTCCCTGGATATCCCATGCACGCTTTTATTGTTTGTGCATAGAGATGGGCCCGGGGCTGGTATGAAATAATAGTTTAGAGATAATCTACGCGTAGATTACATATATAAACGGGACCAGGATTGCTGTAGACTATATAATTCACGTGGTTTCTCTACGTGGGAATATCGTACATAATGAGAATATCAACGTGCACTTCTTTCTCATATAAAATGTAAACTACGAGAAAGGAAGGAGGGGAGCAGGGGGGACAACTAGGAAATTAGCCCGAACCGCTCCTAATTTCCACTCTTCACAATTACATACATACGTAAGAGATACACCTGTTAAATGTATTATGTTCATAAATATATCATGTAATTTATGAATAAAAAGAACTGTTTAATACAAGATGTTACGATAAGTAAGCTATCTCACTGCGTGAAAATAAAATATTCAGACGAAAATTCATTGGTAAAAGATATTAATTTTCTCGAAATTAAAAACCGGGTTCTTCTTAGATGGATCACGTATCTTCACGAGCTCATACAAGAATAGTTCTCTCGCAGATGACGTAAGGAAACATGCACAATAGAAGACGATGAGAGAAAGATAGCGAGAGAGCCGAGCTAAAAAGCGCAAAGAGAAACACGAGAGTTCGCTGATAGCGAAATGGCAGTATCTGACGCGGTTTGAGGGAAAAAAAAAGGATGCTCGAGAGACGAAACGAGGCACCTCTCGTATATAAATTTACTACCGCGATATATGCGTACGCGGCTGGCGTGTGTGGATGATCCTGGTGCGCGCGTGGTGTGGTAACGCGAGCGGTTACGTGCGCGAGCAACGCGAACCAACCGTGACGTCATTGGTCATTGATCTTCGGTGCGTTGACTAGCGTCCGCGCTGATACGTCCCACTCCCGCATCACGTGTCGTACTCTTCCCTCCCTCCCCGACCCTCAATCCCGATTCTTGCGGGCAGCTTATCTCGCGCAGGCTGCCGTAATTTTTCCACGTATATAACTATCTCTCCAGCCGGATAATTCCCCGGTCGTAAACACGTCCTGATTCGCCGAGGAGTCGCGCATTTAAAAGTAAAACGCGCGCGCGCGCGCGCGCGCATCCGTTTCGCTATCACAAACGTGGATACACACAAATCCGTTTGCCTACTTTTCCCTTAATAGAATTGCTAGAGGATTCGACATTAAAATTTCACGCGAATTGCGCGAGAGGCTCTCCCGCGTGTGAAATTTGGAAGGGAGAAATCAACTCTTGGATCTGCCACTGTTACACAATCGTTCTGTAAAAGATCTCGTCTTACGTTTACATACGCGATACACACGTATATGCGCTCATCGAATATACACGTCCCATTTTTAGAGATCAGAATATGCAAACTCTTTTATGCAAAACTGGTTTTATAATTACGTGACAGTCGCGCAGCTGCGAGGCACACACGTTGCGACATTCATCGAAGTCCTTGAACTTCATTTTATTAGATCTTCGTGATGCAACGCGATTCGCATAATTGACAACAGTTATAATATTAAATACGATTATCATAAATTAGCATACAACTTTTAACCCGTACACACATGCCGAAGTATTTCACCGTGATATACAATCAAAGGTCCAAGACTGAAGTTATAAACAATTTTCTCGATATTCTCTGTTATAAGATACCGGAGATAAGATACCGGAAATTTGATCTCTTGATCTGTCATCTGTTAAATAGTTAAATTAACACAGCCAGCATATAAAGTACACTTTTCTATACACAGCAGTATTGACATGGCAAAATAATATTCTTTTTTTGTTAACGCAATATTTTATCCCACATACTATTATTTTATCTCTAAAAATAATAATACTTCTAATCTCACGGGAAAATATTAAATTTGTAAGAAAAAAAACATATATGGCATTTTACTTTAATTTTAAAGAAATTTAGATTGCGATATCAACCGCAATGTTATATCTGAGGTATTAATTGTCTCATAAAAAAGCACAATCATCTCCATCGCCTAAATAGGAATGTAATCAGGCTAAATTTATAAACGAGATGTGTTGTACTTTCGTTATCTAGCGCTTTTGGAAGTCTGAAAATGTTCCTTCAAGCGAGAAATGGAAAATTTCTGTCGTCGCCACGAGTTCGAGAGAATTTCGTGCGTAGGATCCGTTAATGAAAATACAGCGTTGAAAGCAAAAGCAAAAGCAGAAGAGAAGATCAGATTCGTGGTCGCATAGGGAAGGAAGTCAGTTGAGATCCAAACGGCCGTTAAATTAATAATTAACCGTCACCGAATCATTGACGTCACGTTGGACCGGGGTCACCTCTGTTATTTTCGCAAAATACGACTCAGCTGATGCGATGGCGCAGGGAGAGAAGGGATGTGATAGGGGAAGAGGGAGGACAGAGGAAAAACGACATCGTATCGACTGATTTGGCGAGGGACGGGCGGCAAGGAGAAAGGAAGCGAAAAGGGACGGGGCGCGCGAACGCGTGGGGGACGAGAAAAAGGAGGATAATAGAGAGGGAAACCCGAAGGGGTTTCGCCAGGAAACACGGCGACCTTGCCGAGGTTAAGCAAACCCTTGATGGCTACGTCGACCAAGTTCGCGGCGGCTTCAACGCGATTCAACTACCGGAGTACTCTCTCGGTCATCATCGTTGCAAGATCATGGGGCAGAACATTATCCTGTTAACGATGATGATAGAAATTTTCCGTTACTCGTTTCGCCGAAGCGGTAAAGAAACTCTTATCAGGCTTCCAAACGTGCCGAACAACGAAGGCGGAGAGTACTGCTTTCAAATTAGTTTGAATGGATTCCTGTTTATCGAAAAGCCGACGGAGACGGTCGCGTATAACGAAGCGAGTTATCCTATATAGGTATTCATGTAGTTAGCTTTCAACTAACGTGAGATTATCACTTGACGATTAAATTTGCAGTACGGTTTAACTATTAGGTACGCAGAGACGTGCGATTCAGTTAAATTACGTTTATTAGGAGAGCATACATCATTGGCGTAGCGATTACGCTACTTGAAGTAATTTCGCGAAATTATGTGCGTTAAATTCCTTGCGTTAAATAATTTATTATAATCGCGTAATGCAGACAAAAATTACTTCTAGTATTAACGAATTTTTGAATATAAAAGAAAATAATCTCAAATGTTGAAGAAATATAAATCTTATTTATAGCAATTTTTGACGTTTCGATCTCCAAACAATTGTGACACCATATAAATATGTAACATACAAAGGATAAATATGCTACATAAAATATATGCTGCACAGTGGAATGATAATTTATTTCGCGATTGCATAACGACTGGAAACGATTGGATCGCTCGGAGCGCGAAGTATCGAGACATCTCGAGGGCCCGTTAGCCTCGCGCGACGAGAAAGTGTCGCGGATAAGTACGTTTGTACGTGTCACCGACGGACGAGCGCGAGCGGCGTAATTCGCGGGTAAATCTGTTCTTTAGCCGCGCCGGCCGCGCGAGAGCACGATGACGCGCCGCGCTATTATAATTCTCCCATTTGCGTGCCATTAAGTAACTCTATTTATGCATAACAATGCAGCGTGCGTTTTACATTGGTACGGCGACAAAGCCACGTGTGAATTAATCGCGCGAACATCGTTAACATCGCGCAATGTAACGCAACGAATGCGCTTTCGTCGTAAGCATCCCCACATTTCCCGCTCGGCGGATTGTTTCGTTGAGCATTATAATCGTTGAACGTTAAAACGCTAAAAGCTCTGCGCGCCACACCTTAAGACTTCGGCTTTAAAAGAGCCGAGTTCAATAATACGTATAAATACTTAAGGAGCTTTGCCAGGATCGCACTTTCGACCTCTCGTTCCCTCACAAATCTTCTCCTTCTCTCTACATGCGCACGTAGAATCCGTCACGTGAGTAGGAATGCACGTGAAGCTATGCGAAAGAATGATGATATGTTGAAAATTTATCGGCATCTATACTAGCAGAGTTTGGAATGTCATAAATATATAATATTACATATAAATACAGTTTCGAAGTGAAGCACGATTTTTTTTAACGTCAATGATTGAAACTTAAAGACACAAAAATTAAATGTACAGATTAATCTTAATGTGTTCTAAGAATTTCAGTCGAAATTATACCTGTCTTGATTCACTTATCAGTAGATATAATATAATTCATTCATTAAGATAATTAATATTATTTATATCGGCGATAACTGAGTTTGATATTTGCGTATGATTAAAAAAAATTCTTTTGTATTATAGAGAGCTCGTAATATTTGATATTATTTAATATTTGATTTATGTAATCTCTCTAAATTAGAATCGTTTTTTTTTATATCTTAATATTGGAAAAGTGCCATCTTCAGCAAGATTTTGATGAGAGAATCTCATTAATTTTGCAACTATTTATATTTTAATATTAATAGCGTAAATCTGAGTAAAACAATCATTACCATTATCTGCCTTGAATTAACTTTTTATTAAAATAAAATCGTACATGTGGTAAATAAACACGTATTATAGATAAGATTATTTATCGAGTATTTTCATACCCATTATCTCGTTGTTCATTACATTGTAACTTACTTAAAACATATGACATTATCGCAACCCGTGATATTTCACCTTTGACTTCTGCTAATTGTAAGCCAATTACTACCTAACGTCAACCCCGATACCTTATAAAATACGATTCTATGTCTACGTAAAAGAATCATCCTCGTACACAGCACAACATGGAGCGAGAGTCGCTTTTCAAAGCGTATAGAACATCGACTTTTCCTGATTTCATATTCTAGCAATAATCCAAATCGTTGATATTAATAATATGCAGTTTCATGAAATACCAGTTATACGTGCAATTACGGCTGCATTTGTCACACAGATTTTATATAGAGTAATCAGAAAGTGTAGCTCGCACGATTTATCGTTGTTGCTTCATGTTAACAAATAACATTACGATACCATTAACAACCTTTGGGCTGTTTGCTCTTTATCGAAAATATATAACCTCGGTATATCAGGTCAAATACGGCAACAATGTAATTAACGAACATTTAAACATTCATTAATTTTGAAAGATTGGTGATATTGTTGTTATTCACGAGCACGATTTCTCTCTCGGTCGTCTGCGCAAGTGATGCAAGCTATTTACGACTTCAGAAGTCTGGAATTGTAGACGATTAAGCATCGCGTGCAATTGCAGTAATTACATTATCTTTAATATTATTATGCATTATAAGATTCTTATCGTTTGAGTATAATTTAAAAAATATTATGTATATTTTTTAACGAAACTATTCGAACGTCGTTGGATCGAAATGATAAGATTATTACTGAGCTATTTGATATTTTATCGTGTAAGTTTTTTAACTTCTATAAATAGCGTGCGAGCTGCGCGCGCCGCTCGTATTATCTAATCGCATAAATACAAAAAGTTGGAATTAATAATTTCTTGGTAAAAATTAGTCGTACTTTTTCAACTTTTTTTTTTACGTAAAGTATTTTAAATATTTCGAACTTGAGTGATTATCCGAAAAGCTTTCAAGTGAAAATCGGTTATCGCGTGAGTCTCGCAAAAATTTAAGGTTTTTTAAATTTATGATTTTCGTGCCGAATACTCACGATGATACAGACCCATACATATCGATACAAAATATTTACGCTTTGTCTGCCGATTTTCATATTGTAGATATCTTTTTCTAAACATTGTTACGAAATATCGGAAAGAACCTATCGCATCCTGTGTCAAAGGGTCAAAGGGACCAAGGGTCAAAAGTTAACAACGGGATCAACATGTTTCTTTAAATCTCTTATGCAGTTCTTCTAGCGATTACGTTTCTCCAAAAATAGTCGCCGTGCATATTATATCAGGCCAACGCGGCTCAAGAGTGCAACGATATCGGCGCAGAATACGATTATCGCAAGTTGCAATTATCTCAGCGACATTGTGTGCTTGTTTTTTTTTTATTTTTTTTAATAAGTTCCTTGAATCCAATCACATTCGTCACGATATCTTTAAGGATATTTTTATGAGCAATTACATCTTGTATTATTTTTGGATTAATTATACGTCTCTCTACGATTAAACTCTTTCAAACGTTTGACTTGTCCAATTTACAAAACAATTTTAATATAATGTCAAGTGCAAAAAGATATTCAAGAAACTATATAGCCACTTAAGAGCAATTTTAGAAATAGAAAGATTAAGAAATCAGAAAACAACATGATGTGCATCATAGTGGAGTTAAATTATAGAAGATTTTAAATTTACAATTATTTTCCGAAATTTATAATAAATTTCAATTATAATGAATCTTTAAAAACAAAAGATTAGTCAATTTTTTCATGTATGATTAAAAAATTGTCTCTAATTCGATCATTATAACTAAACTTGAGAGAAAAATAATAAAAAGCGCACAAGAGATCGGACTGTATGAAAAAAATTAGGAGAAAAAGCAGATAAATGTAGAAGGTTCTTTTGATCCAAGAATAGATGAAAATAGTTCACAAGATAGATTCTATGGTTCGCCTCGGAGCTGTTAAAACCGAGCTGAAGAAAATTACTCGACAACAAATTAACGAGTCTCCTCCTCGTATTAATAACGAGTCGAAGAGAAAGAAGGAGAGCGAGAGAGAGAGAATCCAGTTTGTAAGAGGGCAGCCTTGTACAACCTCATCGTCACCATCCCTTTTACGAGACGGAGTAGATGCATCTGACCGAGGTTGATCGGCGACCTTTCGGAGGAAAGGGAAGCCCATGATCGAACTCTCGCGCGAAGAGAGAGGTACGGCCAAGGACAGGAAACGGCGAGAGAGAAGGAGCGGTATCCGTATTCGAAGGATCAAGTGGCGTTTCTCGTTTCTGCGAGAACGGCGCGGCAGCGCGTATATTACCCAACCGGATAAATTTACATTCACGAAGCGCCTGGCTAACGACTGACGTCTGGCAAACAAACTATAAAATAAGCCGCAATTTTTTGCGGCCGAGCTCATTAGGTACACGCAAATTAATTTCACGATCAAGTCCGCGCGTGGAATAATACCCGCTCCGCCCGATCGATGCTAGACATAGACAAAAGATTCACTTTTTATTGCTTAAATTGTTCCAATTATTGGAATAATTTCGGATAAAGAATTGAAAGTGCACTGATCTGAGATTCATGTTTTTAAAATCGAGCGTTGTCCACGGTGTGAGATGTACCTTCAAGTTACTGCTGATTAATTGCTATTTCCAATGGAAATAGCAATTAGTCAGCAGTAAAACTTTCAATTCGACGATAATTTTCTGTGATAACAAACGGCGGTATCGCGCATGAAAGATAGAACTTTATTCATTATACTGCAACTTATTATGTGATTAACGATAGTGCGAAATCATAAAGTTAGACCGGACTATGATCGGTAGATTAATTTAATCTCGGCTGATATCTGTGATCTTTTAAGTACTATTATCTCTCTTCTTAGAGATTAACCAAGAGATTAACAGTACCCTAAGCTCTCCTGCGCTTCTCTATCTTTCCCTTTAAACAATTTCTTTAAGAAGTAGAAACTCCCAATCTGCTAAACAGATACGTGTAAAATATTCAAACGTAATGTTACGAGTAGAGCAAAGTAAGAATACAATTTCAACAAGTTTTTCTCCGGAAGTGTTACCTTATGAATTAAGAATACGCTGTAACATAAACCTCGAAAATGCGAGAGGGTGCTCGATTCCGCTTCGTTTTCACGTCGGATGGAATTTCGTGACAGACATAAATCTCGAAAATGCGAGAGGATACTTGATTCCGCTCTGTTTTCGCGTCGGATGGAATTCTGTGACAGACACTGAGAAGCTACAGTAAAAGGGTCTGTGGAACATTCCTGCGGATCATCGACCGCTTTTCGCTCGTCACACATGCACACGCTTCGGTATTTCTTCACGGTTGACACCTCCTCCGTTTTTCGGAGGGTCGTTCGATCACGCGTTCTGTGTGTGCACCGCGAGAAAACGCGTTCTCACGAGATAAGGTGACCCACTGACACACACGGAAATGTCGCTAATGTCTAAAATTATCGTAGCGCGTCCTCCATCTGTTCCACGAGCCAATCCGTAAACGCAGTGGGCGAAAATCGTCGGAATACTCCGACGCGCATCAACCTCCTATGTCGTTTGGTGTCACGTCTGCGTTAGGGACTTCGATCTTTAAAGTTAAACCGGAAAGAGTGCCGGCCGATTATGAGTAAGTATCAAAGAATCCACGATAATCGGAACACACCATATACTCGTATACTCGGAAGATATCCGTTATTCATAAAAACGTTCGTCTCGCGGAGAAAAAAACCTCGTCGAGACATGAAAAATCCCAATATAGAATTGATATAGTCACGAGTGTATCACGTAATAAAAATTCTGCGAATTCGAAATCTTCATTGCATAATATTTCATATGAAAAAACTCCCTGATATAGACTTTTATTGACAATATTCAAACAGCCACATTACTTGGTAGTCAATCGCGATTATAACTTCCCGAAGGAAACGCAAATATCGCGGCGTGAGTCGTTAAACGCATAAAGTTCATTACTGCTACATTATTTGTCATTTAAATTATTATCTAATAATTTTCGCAGGACAGACAAATTGACGACTGTAAATTACACAGTAGCTTGTGGATTTTTTTAAACATAGTTCTTAAACGACCTGGCAAGAAAGCATCAATGGAGAGAACTTCTAATTAAAATACTCGTGCGTCACTATTTATCCGATCAGCGCGATGTAAGAAACGGCCGCAAACATGTATATTTGATTATCGATTTAGCCCGAAGCCTCGTAGTTATCCGGAGGTCCAGTCTCCACGGTTGAAAACTTCAGCTTGCGTAACTGCGGCGCACACAAGCGCATGAATGTTGTTGACGCATATGCGATTATCAGACTTCCGTCCAAGCGAGCTTGGCAATCGGTATCCAGAAAGAAAAAAAACTGACGACTAGTCGTGGGCAATAAGTTTCGACGTGGCACAAAACAAACGTGGCGTAAAATAAATGTCGCAAGATTTATACCGTTAAGAAACAATGTACGTATAATGTGTAAAGCATAATTTCTAACTGAAGGAGAGAGAGGGGAAAGAGAGAAAGAGAAAGAGAAGAGAGAGAGAGAGAGAGAGAGAGAGAGAGAGAGAGAGAGAGAGAGAGAGAGAGAAGGGGAAATTTGAATTCTTATCCATATAATTTATGCAGAAAATTATCTCTTCGTAAAATGGACTGATTGTTATTTACTAGAAATCTTTTTCGAAGTAAAATTTACATTTAAATTCAACATTTGAATACAGTATTTCTGTGTTTTTTTTTTCCACCAGACGATGTCTAATATTCTTCCTGAAAGTTACGTAATATCATTTCAGTTTCTTCAAGTCAAAGCAACATTAATCATAGTAATTTTCACTGGAAGTCTTTCCAATATCCATCTTCAGGACTGCCAAAGGCATTCACAGTCACTCGTGGACTTTTTTGATGAGAAGAAGAAAGTTAAATATCTCTGTTTAATGATAACACATTTTGATAAAACGATTGATAATAATGTATTATTTTACAAAAATATGCATTGATCAAAGTGTGTTTCCTTTCATTCGAAATATTATCGTTATTATCGTTATTATCGTTCCTCAATCAAGAAATAACGGGAATAATAAATTATTTCATGCAAATTTGTGTTGGAATCACGCACACATGTCTTCCTTCGGTTGCTTCCTTTTAAACGAACACGAGGCACGCACACGCGCGAATTGGTAATAGCCCAATTTTGCTGGTGGGGAGATGACTAATGGTGGAAACGTAACGTCGCAATAAAGCGACGCTGAGGCACCGAGGCGAGAGACACAGGCGTGTTTCTGGCAACGAGGAAGTCCCGAAGTGAAACAATGGCACCCGGTGCACGTGCATCGTGGAATCTCTAAATGCAACAGGATGAAAGCTGGCCCAGAGACAAGCTACTTCCGTCCCCGAGACTTTATTCGGGTTTTCTCTCTTTCTATATATCTCTCTTGCTACTCGCTTCCCGTGTAGTCTCGTGGTAGTCTGCCATCAGGAAACTTTACAACATCGGTAACAAATCGAAGCACGGCGCCATTTTGCACGGTGCAATCTTCGCCGCGACCGTCTTGTAAAATACGTGCAAAAATCACCGGTTTCCGCCGTCGCGCGAAATTGTGACAGCTTTATGGATCCTGCGAGACCCGTGCAATTTACTCCCCCCCATTTATCCTGTCTAAGCGCAACCGAATTGTGCCGCGACGCTAAGCGACTTGCCGAAATGTAAAATGCGTATAATTGCAAGGAACATTATGGGGTACGTCTAACATGATAACGGCGTTTCTTGTGCGCCGACATAATCTGCATATTTTAAATCGCTCGCGTTTATCGCGTTTGTTTTAGTTGCATAATTCGACGTCATGATAATGTGAACGACGTGCAAAATGTATGTCAAAGCCTTCTAAAAACAGTAATTTTTTAAAAATTATCTAACTTCCTGCAATGATTATAGACTGGAATACGGAATGTGTATTACAGAATATATTATTATATAGAATAATATATAAAATAAGTTAATCATTATTTATCAGCGATAATACACGTATCCTATAATTAGTTATTAAGTAAAGTAAACATTACGTGATCCAACAAATTTTGTAATATTATTATTGCATATTTGACGTAATATTATATAAATAGATATTTTATTTCATTTTACATTAAAAAAAAATTTTAATCGTATTTTCTAAACTTATATGTCTATTTCTAAATTAGTAGAATTATTATCTCATTGTTTGTCGGTATAACTGCGTCAAGTTATAAAGACGGTGAAGTATATTGCGCATTATGATTGAAAATGCACCTTAAAACGTAAAAGCAGTAATCAGTTAAGTTTCATTCAAACTACGACGCGTAGCCGTAACAGAATCAGATTGCCTGCCCCGTAAACAACGTGTCAAAGTAAGACGACGTCTTGTTCCACTACCGTAAACACCTCGTGAAAGGCGACTCCTTGAGTTTCATTTTGCTTGTCATCGTACGTGACGGAACGATTTCGATGTACGACCTCTGGTGCAACAGCCTCGATCTTCAACAAGTAGCACGATGCGCGTAATAAAAGATCGTGCGATTCTATTATGTCGAATGCTGCACTTTAACTTTTAACATATTGATACACGAATCAAATATCATCTTTTCAATGTAATCGAAACTGTGCACTTGTGTCAATAAATAAAGCTATGCAGAAAAAAATTATGCGTTGTATTAACAGCATTAGTTAACAGCATTAAATTAACAAGATTATTTTCAATTAGATTTCTGTTAGCTAATACTGTTACTATAACATCATTTGTTTCCCGTATATTTTTGAAAATATTGTCTATTGTCTATTATTTTCAGGATATTAAATATTGTCACTTTGCAAATAATGTTTTACGTTGTTCAACAATTAATCAAAAGTAACACAAAATTTTGTATAAAATTAATTGAATAAATAATAATTGTTTACAGAAAAATATATTTATAGAAAAACTAGGCAATAAAATTTTGTACATATGTTCACAGACTTTACCCCAACTTAAGCACGTAAAACATTCAATCAAGCATTAACATATTGCATTCAATTATAATCTTGTAATTTTCGTCAAGAAATAATTACGGTCAGAAACCCGTTATTGGCGAAGCCGATTGAAAACAATTGAGGCAACTTACGAAATCGTTTGTATTCGACAAACACGCGGTCGGGAAACTAATGTAAATTCACAACAGCTGCTCCGTAAATATATTTATAAATACAAGAGTCTCGGAATTCTTGATTGGACATCAAATATACCACATTTCAAAATAGATATTAGATATCTCAGAAATACGTATGCCGTGCACTAAACTCGTCGACACAAGTCTCCTCATTCTAAGAGCATGCATTATTTTTACTGATAAACATATATAGTTGTAGAAGAAGTACACGTTGTTCACTTATCGGAGCCGCAAGAAAGAAAGAAAAAACTCGTTCGTAACTCACTCACGGGCCGTGCCTGCTGTCCATTAGTCCCAAATGGCTAAATAAACGAACAGTAACGTCGCCAAAAATGGAGCTAACTAAAGCCGATCGGAATTAAAACACTCCGGGAGCTCAACCTAATTAGCCCCGGTGATCATTACGACGTAGCAATGTTGCACAAAAGCTATCGAAGACTTACGTGAATGCACGTCCTCGGCGCGGCACGCGAGCTCGCCGGTTTATCGGCGATACGAGTTGCGCGAGATACCGTTGGGAATCGGAATCCCACGAACGACAACGATTTGTCCATTAGCATAGCTTCGCGTCGTTATCAATTTGTCGATCGATCGTGCACTCGAAATCGCACGCTCGCGACCCGTTTCTACTGTGATATTTTTTTTTTATTTCGACCATTACGTCGCGCGAGACCTATGTTCTATAGCCTTTAGCGGCGGTATAGCGACTCTACATGCGAAACTTCTCCGTTCAATACGTGAGAGAGGCTTCTCTCTATCCTTGTAACAGCTTTAACTTTTTTTTTTTTTTTTTTTTCAATGCAAATTGTATCAGAACAACGTGCGAACTTGCGGAGATTCGGAATAGAATAAATTGAAATTTGCGGGATTTTCGGATTAACGTAGCACCGTTCGTAAGATTATAAAAATACATTTACATAACGAAAAAATTCATAAGCTAAAAATTATATATTTTTATTATATTTCATATTTTTATATAGTTACATTTTCCGATAATTACGTAAAATAAAGATGTATTCACTTCTGTTAATAAATGATAACTCTTTTATTTGGGCATTTCTTCATTATACTATCTTACTGACAATGTACGTACATTTCTTAGGGGGGGGGGGGGGAGGGACAGCAAACGACGAAAAAAACCCTTAGTTTTTACGTGGCTCGATTGAATGACAATATATCGGGTATCGCATCACCAGTCGAGTCATGACAAACCACGTTACGAGCGCTTATGCAACCGACCGCGAATCTTGATAATAGCCTGTACAGGCCGATACGAATATAATTGCTCAATTATCTCAAACAAAACTCTCTTACATTATTTGCATTGCAGCATGACTTTGTTACGTGCGCGGCTCTCTCATTCATAACGATATCGATTCCACGGAGCGTCGAGCAAACGTTGAAAATTAACAGAGGACAGTGGAACATGTATATTAAGTTAATTCCCCGCGTTCGCGAAATCATTAGGTATTCGCGGCGTGAACTAACGCTCGATTTTGTTCGTGAACGAGGCAGCGTGCCAAAGGCGTAATCGCACGAGGAGGGAAACACCGAGAGCGTCAAGCGGCGAGAGAATTTCGCGAGGACGAGCGCGACGGCATGGCAGCGGCACGTCGCTCCTTCTGTCATCGCTGTCATTAATGCCATCCTGGGAAAGAATGCCATGGAAGATTGATTCGCGCGGCAAGAGAGCGCGGCGGAGCGTCTTCTGCAAATGCCTTGGCTATTCTAAATACCAGAAAAAGGTCACGTTCGCGGTAAGCATCGGGTTCTCTGGCGCTTGGCGCGCAGCCCCGTAATACTGCAACATTGTCGGTCAGATAAACTAGGCTCGTACTTTCACGCGATGAGCGCTCGAATGCGCGCGCGCGAGCCGGTCTTTTTCCCGCCTCGCACACAGATTTCGCTCTCAAACGAAACAAAGAAAGCGAACGTTATAGCAACCAGGAAGTGGATCTCCCCTTCGCCTCGCGGCGACGGCGGCGGCTCCACTCGCTTCGCTTTCGATATTAAGAGAGAAAGAGACTTGATAATTTCATTTGACACACAAGGATACGATATGTATGTGAATGTTAATCCTTAATCCTGCTACGGCGATCTTTTATTATGCAACTACTGCGTCGAACCGATGTGACTTTTGATTTGTAACGGTATCTCGAAGATCAAAATCTATAATTGAAATCGTGTAACTGAGAAATTTTATTTACTCAATTTTAGAAAGTTCAATTATATTTCATATAATATATTATTATATGAAATAAATGATTTATTCTCATTAGGATATCGACACATTAAAACTAAAAGATTAAACACTTAAAAGAATTTTCTCTCTTTCAAGATTAAAAAGAACAGAAATGCGTTTCTGTTCGCGCTGTTATTGACATGGTCCGTTTTAAAAAAAATGTTGTGGATTTGATTCGAGTTTTTGAATGGGAGGTAAATATCGCGAATCTGGAAGTACGGCAAGAGAATAATGCCGCACGTTCCAGAGCGTGCTACAATGGTACATTGTGACTGACCGCCTATAATCCTCTTTTATTCGCATTCCGCACTGTTTCAAACGCAATTCTTCCTAGCTGCTTAGAATTATCATTAAAAAGAAGTGTAATTCGACATTTTATGCGACGCATTAAAAGCATATCAAAGAAAGAAATAATGAGTAGAAAATACAGAATGGAAAATACTGAGATTATGCAAAAAGTTAAAAATTCCGCGAGACCAAACAATAATGAGTATGACAAAAGGTTTTTTTAACTTATTTGTAACGTTTTTTAATGCCACGTGTTACATCTGACCTCTTTTAAATCATAAATTTAATTATACTTTAATAAATTGTTAGGAAATATTTAAGTAATAAAAACCAGTGCAATGATAATGGTAATAAATGACTTAATAATTATATATGTTGATGATTAATTTTGATCGGACAATAGTTCGAAGGCCAAGTTCCCTTAGTCCAAGTTTACATTTCATTGGTGCAAAAAGGACACGATTATAATTGACAGATTTTAGTGGTTCGATATTTGCTCACCGATCGCGGTATTTAAAAACAATTTTTTTGTAATTGCGTAACAAACGCGCTTGTGATCTTTTAACTTATATCTGGTCCAATAGACCCGTATCATTTTTTGTAACGTTCTCTCATAAAGCTTCGGAATTTTCTCGATTTTACTTTTCGTTTGTTCTTACGCTACGAGCTGACGTTTGATTGCCAACAGAAATAATCCAATGCGAGTGAATGTTCCTGTGGAGCCAATCGCGGGTCGTGCCTGCGTGAAATATCTCCGGCTCTATCGGCGAGAAAGATACGGGACATAAAACTAACACGAGATCCGAGCGCGCGTTCGCCATTTCCATATAATCCGATATAATAAAATCGATCTCGACTGGTTTTATAAAATCGTTTCATAAACCACGATTGTAAAATTGCAGACGTCGAAAAAGCGAGAAACAATTATTTATGATTAGACGGAATTAAGAAATATCAACAACTTACTTAATACTTTCACTGCCGTTTAACGTTTGCACAACGACTGTTTTTGTCACCGGTGGCGGTGATACGTTGCAAGCGTGAAAGCGTTAAATAATAACACGATGCCTTTTTTACGCTTCCAAAAATGTTTAACGCGGAATGTATCGTTCATGTTGAAAAATGTTGAAATGCTTGCGTAGAACAGGATTTTTTAATTAATCGCCGCTGTTTCATTAAAATGTGTAAACATTCTATAAATTTGCCAAGTTATATAATATGCATAAATATATACATGTATTTATAACTTTAGATAAATAACACGGAGTAATTATGTCGATGAGAATTCAATAACAGTATCCTTGTGGAATAAAATTCTGTGTATTATACATTTTAAATTTATACATGTAATATATGTATGTATGCGCGTTTATTGTTTCTCCCCGCAGGGCTTACAAGGCGTTTTTGTGAGGAACGTTCCCAAACCTTTATACATGTAATATTAATTTACATTAAATTTGTAAATTTAATTCGTGCATTGTGGTGTTTTTCCAGTAAAAAAATATAAAGAATCGAATAAGCGGCATCGAGCAGTCGAAACAAATCGGATCTGCTCGTTAACGTTACATTTATCACGACGATCATGTAATAATTTTCGAGAGATTTGACATTTACGTTGTATCCTCGCGAGAGGTTAATAGCTTCTCGGTACTCGTTGACTCGTAAGAGTAGTTAATGAGTGGCGTGCACGCAGAGTCAACACTCGATGAGTAGGTGCGTTTCACCTGCGAACGAGAGTGCGAAGTGTAGAACAATGTCGTCCGTCGTGTCGAAACGGTATTTTCTCACGTTAAGCCACGATGGGTTTTATAAAGGCGTCGCGAATTTGTCGTCAAGCTTGTAGATTAGTTCTCTCCTTACGGGGATCGAGTAAAGGAAAAACAGAGTATCACGATAAAGCCCGCGCCGCGGACGGACAGAGTCAGCGCATCCACGACGTTTTACGCAACCACGCGATGCCACGCCGGCATTTAATTATCGCACTCGCGATTAATCATCGGCGCTGTTATCGAAATCTAACTCTACGGTCTATGAGTTGCGGAGACTTTTCAATAATGCATGAATGCACAATATGTTAACGCAGCAGTTATAGCGCCAATTCGCGCCACGTCAGTACGAATAAACTCGTTTTATATAACCCGACGAGGATCACTTTTCGCGACGGACACTCGCTGCATAATGGACGTAATCGCGTATCTATAATAGGCAACGCGCCGACTTATTTGCGGACGCGCGCGAGCGGGTTCCGCCTACAAGTCCGCTCGAAAACGATACGGGGAAAGAGGTTTTATCACTTGGCCGCGTCCCGTGGTCCATTTCTTCGCGCCTATCTCCGTCGCCATTTATTTATTATCATCACGGTCGCCACGCTGCGAGCTGAGATTACGGTTGCGGCGCTGCGCGATACTCCGTATAGCACCAAAGAAACGAGGGTTTGGAGCGGATAAATATAGCCCTCCGAGATACCTCTTCATGCATAAGGTACAATGGGATGTAAGAACGAGAGTGAGAAACCTGATACAAAGAATCCGACCACATCAAAAGACATATCGGTGCGCAACTCGCGTACATATTTGTATATACTCCTCTTGTATTTTATTTCAATGCGAAACATATTTCCACGCCATTCGATATAAATAGAATCAATTCTACTTACTTTTATTCGATTATTTTACAATTTTACCAATATACTTGCCATACAAAATAAATTGCATGAAAAGAATAACACGCTCCCGAATTTAACAATTAATTTGGCGATAATTTCAGCTCAGGAAATTGTAAATACTTTTTTCAGTCTTCCGCGTATATGCTACTATATCTTATTCGAAGAGAATCTCGGAGGTAACGGCAAAAGATACGTCAAGTGTTTTTTTTTCCAATAAAAAAAATTTTTTATCGCACTTCAGATAAGAGCCGATATTCTTTGTTCCTAGAGTTCTCACTCGATCACGCTTAAGCAATGAGCGAGAGTGAAAATGGATCTCGGCGATTCGACGTTCTCCGAGCGTCCGAGCTGTTGAGAACGCGCGAATCATTGCACTCTCACCGCCTCGCGATACGAATTCAATCGCTACGTTTGTAACGAGCAAATAAATGGGCAATGGATATCCGTACAATAGAATTGAATCCGTAGGCAAAGGAAGGAGCCCGTATAGTGTTCTTGAAATTTTTCGATATATATAAAGCGATTCTTATTACATATGCTAAATACAAGGTAAAAATGTGAAACAGAGCACGAGATCTCTCCTTCCCCATAAGCTTCTCAAACGGAACATTGTCATTTAAAATAGGTGATTCTTTCCAGATGTTACAGCATTTTGTTGTTACGTTTGCAAATTTAGTAACATTAAGATACTACAACGAATGTTTATTTTTCAGCTCCATTAAGATTGGCAAGACGCGGATCATTAATTAAACATTTATACGCTAACTTTTAATGAGTCTAATGTGAATGACACAATGCCCAATTACATTAGTACGTCAGTATTACTAAATAGTTCTGCAATATTTTTGCAAACAATTTTTCAGCTAAAATTTTCCTCATAATGCATACGTACACGGTAAAAAATAATGTATGTAGATAAAAGCATTAGTGTAATTGGAAATAATCTTGTTAATTTAATACGTTAATATTTTTGTTTTATCAAAACAAATAATTGTTTCATTATTGTTATTGTATTAACGGGATTTCCAATTAGATGTAATGCAATTTTTTCCGTGTATATTCAAAGATTTATATCTTTGCTTTTAGCAGTATCTGTTAATTTTCAAGCTTTTTGCTTACAAAAATCGCATGTAAGATTAACAGATAAAACGTGAGTAAAGATAACAAAACTGATAAATCCATCATATAACGATCAGTGCATTCCCGTGTACATAGATTAAATCTTTATAGGTTTAATTTAAGCAAGAGTGACCGACCTTTGATCTATGAAACAGATGACCGAGACAGGTATCAAATGCCTGACAACATCGTTGAGGAAGTTCAGCTCGAGTCGACGTCACGCCGATAAACTGGACACTGACAAATGGAGCTCCGCTGCACATGTATAATAAAAGGATCGGCCGCGCCGATCAGTGTGTTACAAAAATAGCACTGATAAGAACGACATCATTGTTTTACGTCGTTGTTGACGTCAAAAACTCATAACTACGATAAACGAACGAATTACATATATGATATTCAATATCAAAATGTATAATACAGGAATTACATCGAACCGAAGTACAAAATAAAAGGCGAGCTTATTAATTGACTTTATATAAACGTGTTGGCTACGTTCTTCGCTGAGTAGAAGTTTACACGCCATTTCTGAGGCTCCAAGGAAAAGTCGATTAAGTAAAAAGTTAATTTTTGGAGTTACCCAGTCTCAGGGAAAGGCTTTTCGTCTAATCGGACGTTCGCGTTACGATCGCATTCCTTTCGCATTCCGAGTCGCGCGACTTTCACGATGAGCGACCATAGATCGGCGTCGCCATCCGCGGGTAGTACGACCTCGCGGATCCACCGATGTGGGACACCACGATAAGAATATACGCGGAGGGCCTTGACAGAGAGACGCGATCGCTCCTCCTACGAGTGGCCAAGAGAGAACGCGATCTCTGGGCTCGGCGTCTTTCCGCGCGGTCGGCCGCCTGCCTGCCTGGCTCGGCCCGATCGAAACGAATTTCCCAGACGCTCGAGCGGTCTCGCGCGCGGATTTCAACAGCGAGGGGAACGCGCTGCAATCGTACGCGCGCGCGCGCTTCGTGACGCAATCCGCGACGCTTGCGAAATAACCGTAAAATAGATGCAGAAAGGGACAGTAACACTTTAACGACGCGCCGCGCAAGCAGGTGAGAGCGCGAACGCCGCTTGATCCGTCGAGGAATTTCTGTTCATCTCGGCGGAAAGAGGCGCGGGCTTCTTCTCGGACCGCAACGTGATTTTAAACAATTCCCGGCGAATTCAAAGGGAATCTGTTCTCGGAGGAAATTTTACAGAGTTAATAATGCGAACGCTTAAGCGTGCGAAAAGATTTCGTAAAATCAGGTTTCTATTTTACGTTATACAATAGTTTTTCATTTTATTTTAATAACTGAAAGAAGAAGCAATGTAAAGCAATATCTGTTGCTTACGCTTTATGGATTCAAAAGAAAAAGAGATAAAGCCTTCCGTCACGTCGCACGACGAGAGAAAAATAACGCGGACAGAGCGGGAAGAGGAAGAGAAAAAAACTACGCGACCGAGGAGAACAACGCTCACGCACTCGATTTGCCAATCATAACGAGATCGGTTATTGCTCAGTGCTAGTACGAGCGTTTCCACGTGCATACCACGTCCTGGTACGTGCCGGCAAACCTTGAAAACCAGCCACACGTTCCTTTTGCAGGGCTAAACCGGAGCGTTCTCGGCATTTAAAGCGCGGTGACGTCGAGAGAACGAAGCGGACTGTGATCGGCGAAACGTCGGCGGTTCGCGCGGCGACGTTTATCGATCAGCTCGCAACGCTCCACTTCTCTGCGAATCTTACAGCGAAGCTACGAACCGCCGCGCACCGGCCGTACAAAAGGCTACGAAGACTATTAAACGAGCACGACTTCTATGACTTCTACATTCAACATCTAAGTTCTGCGTAGTATACATTTTTGCCGGCTTCCTATTCACGAGTAATAATTTTATTTAAATGCAGATATATCTGGGAAATCGTTGCGTCTTTAACTTAGGGTTGTACTTCAAATTGGTTATCTCAAGTCATATGAGCCGATTGGTGAATTTCAAGTAGCTCTTAATTTCATGTATTATACCTTACGCAATATCTCGCTTTATAATATGTAATTTCGCGGGATTTATTACGTTACACATATGTATATTATGTATTACACCCTTTAACGCACGCCAACATTTCGCTACGACGGACACCGTAATAATACGCTATGAGTAGTGGCACGCTGTGTTTATATTAATAAATTTAATATTACACACATATCCGGACGTATATAATCGAGTATCCTTCGTTGAAGTAAATAGTAAAAAAGTTGTAGAAAAGTTAATAGGAATATTTGTACATTATCAGCAACAACACTTTTAAAATTTTGTAATTACAATATCTTGATAACTTGAACCGCAATATTACGCCATATTTTTGTATATTTAAAAATTGCTCGAAACAATATAACTTTAATACTCGCCCGCGATTCTTATTGCTCGAGAACTTGGTATTCATTTAAGTCTGCGTCAAGGCAAAGTCGATTTCAGCTTCGCAAAAGAACATTCTTACTTCTGCCTTTCCATATAATTCTGGAGCTGGCTTCCACCGACCGTACCACGCTGCACGCTCCAATTCTGCGTTACGGAAAGGAAAAGAGGAAAAAAAGAAGAAATGCATAAATGCGAGGAGGAGACATGTTTTACACGCGTGAGACACGTGATCGTCGTCGATGGCGAAATCGTGACGGTTAAAGAAAAATAACTGGGCATCAAGGCCGGGTAGAGAGTTGATCGAGAAAGAAGATATAAGATGGAAGGCGCGAAGTGACAGGAGCGGAACGGAGAGAGAAAGAGAGAGAGGAAGAGAGGGAGCGAAAGAGAAAAAAAGAGGAGAAAATATATTTGCGGTAACGCAATTCAGCCTGACCACTTTCGGGGCCGTTTTTCGCCACGCCTGACATTCGCCGGCCTCTAATTGGCCGCACGACGAAGTCAGAGCGCCCGAGGTAAAGTCTTTCGCCCGCCGTATTTAGACGAACATTAATTATGCACTTTTACCTTAGACGGCCGTCACCTGTTTCGAACGCCCGTGCACACGCACGGCTTTACGTCTTACTTCGGCGCGGGCGCTCCAAATATACAGGGTGTCTCGGACCATAGAGCGTTGCATTGCAGATTTGTCGATTTGGAGACGGAAAGACTCAACAGTGAATCGCCGATTGCAAATTTTAAATGATAGCGTAAATTTCTGTCGAGTTAAATTGACGTTTATTGACGCATTTATGCAAATTTATGCAAATGACATCAGTTTTCTGAAATTAAATTCATTTCAGGCAACGAACCATAATTATCTTTATATCTTTTCCATTTCATTATGAGATATAATCTACAGAGTACGAGAAATTAAGATATTTTCTTTCAACAAACGACCTTCGTCAACTTGATTTACCAGTTTTGAACACCTTTCGATTAAGTAGTTACTATTTAACCTCGACATTTTGGAATCATTTCAAGAATCTATCGTAACAAAATTATACGATGATGTAGATATGAGCCACTGTACACATAGACTCATCGAGTGTACAAGTATAACGAGATGAAACGTCGAAAGACAATAGTTCGAAAAGCCCTAGCTTTCTACCGCTTCTGAAGATTGATTTCCGCTATGTTCGCTACAGCCGAAGTGAAAATGTCTGCCGGAACTGATCGCGAAAGCCATGTATTTGCTCTTAATTGGCATGACTACAATTGCTATAGCTAATTTTCTCTCAAGCTTTATTAACGTGAACGATCCGTGAAAGATACTAATAGTATCTCGCTGGTATACATCACGATTATATACGCATTGATCGAATAGAATTATATTAAAAGGTGAATCTAATTACGGTAAAAAAAATTGCCTTTCTGTAAAAAAAAGACTATAACCGGTTCTTGGCAGTCAGAAAAGGCAGTCAGGATCTTTTAACTTAGCGGAGTAAGCTAACAAGTAAAATAAATAAATAGACAAGATTTGAAATCAACGCTTGCGCTAGAAAATATTCAAACTAAACTTATCAGAAAAGACTTGGAAAGAATAAAATCTTTTGAAGGATATAATATTGAATATCACGATATTCTATTTCGCGTTTGATCCTAAGGATCGCGTGTTGCATGATTAATTAATACCATACCATGAATGTTAATTATGGTGACACGCAATTTGCGTGCATGAATGGTTCTATATCTTGAGTAGAGTTTGGATCGCATGCGACGTATAGATAAGGAATTTAGCTGTAAATGCCAAGTAAAATAAAGATTATGTAGAAGCATATAATATTTACACCAAGATTACGCCAATTATCGTAAAAACATTATCGTAATAACATAACGGTTAAAGGTCTATTATAAAATTAGACGGTTGGTTAAACATCGTCCGTCATAAACTCTCGATAAAAATCTCGCGCGCGCGAATATTTATCAGCAAAAATTATACTCGATGTCAACAGCAATATTCTTCATAATTATTTTATAACTACGCTAGGCGGTACTTAATAACCGCATTTATATTGCGTAACAAACGATTCTAACTTTAGTTCTTCAGTTAATGGCGCAGAAAATAATTCGAATATAAAGACTATAATCTTTTCCGATAAGACGTACGTTACGTATCATATAATATACGTTTATATATCTCTATATCATAATGAATATTTTCATAGATGGAAACTTAATTGGGTCAATTAATTTAATTAATGACCAGTTAAACATCGTAAAAGTTCAAACTAGTTAAGGCCAATAAGATTAATAACAGAACGTCACTGTAATTATTTTATTAATCTGCATATATTATATCAACTCAAGGTTTTGGCACAATTTGTGAAAGTATTTTGTTCGAACCGGATACGGCGACGCCTTGTTTTATTCGAGTAACGCATGGAGGCAATCATCCTGTTGGTGCACTAAGAAAAGAGGATCAGAAAATAAAGTTTTGAGTGATAAAAAATAACAAGGGACGCGACAGGCGGAGCAACGGATATAAAACGGATATAAAACAAGAAGGCGTGGTTGACCGAATAGTGGTTCGCAAAGGAGCGAACAAAAAGCCAACGGGAACGAATAAGAATGTGTGGCGATACCACACTTTGTGCGAATAATGGAAGAAAATAAATATCGACGAAATATATGCGTAATGATACTCGTATCCGCACTTGACCCAATGGATAGCGAACGCGTGATATTCGACCATGGAAAATAAAAGGGAGATCGTCGGTGTGACGCATTAAACGCCGTGTAACATCGCGGGAATGAAAGAAAAACGATGCGATCGTAAACAAAAAGCGTGCAAGGTGTACACCTTATTCCATTAATAACATTCGATCGCGGGCAAGATAAAGAAAATGCCGCAATGCGCGACATTGTATACCGGCGAGTAATGCATCAAAACGGACGTCGATAGGTGCCATGATAAATATGCGCGTGTTGCTCCGGGACAATCGCCAGAGATCGATCTTCCATCCGCTTGGAATTGACAATCTCCCATAAACAAAAATTTAATTGGCATTTTCACCATTTCTGAATGTGCAATCTTAAATAGCTCGGTAATTAAGCTTTAGGTGAAAAATCTGTGAGAACAGGCTTCGGAGGTAATAAATCAACGTTAAGTTGTTCAACCGTCCTTTGCCTGAAGGGGCAAAAAGAGGCCGTTCTGGAAAAATGCGTCGGTCAACGTAACTTGAGCGCGGTGCACTCGCACCGACAAAACCACTCGACTCGTACGTGAGAATGAGAAGACGCGAACCAGTTTATACGAAGTCATGCGAAATCAAGGAAAAAGAAACATGAGAGCGCGCGAGAGTGACGAAAGAAGAATGCAAAATTAGGCAACGCGTTCGATTTGCAAATGCACACGCGGCAACGTGTTGTTGCTCAATACGAATATTGATAATTATTTCATAATATTTTCCATTATTTATAATATTTCGTAATATTATTTTATTATACGTATCGTAATTCTTAAAGTAATAAATAAAGGAAATGAAGGAGGATATTCCGTTGTAATAAATTTTGGTAACGTACGTATATCCTTTATTTACTTTTACTTCTGATTCTCTCCTACTAAATATAAAAGTGCGTATTTAAAACTACGAGTGCTTATTGCCGTTTATTTGCCATCGTAATTTGGCAATGACGGCGAATAACGGAATAATTTTTCATGATGCCGAAGGGCGCACTTGACTCGTCGCCGCCCACATTGTATAGCGATTACGAACGATAAAGAGGAAGAAGAAAGACAGAAGAACGGCGAGGGAAGATGATCAGGGAAGAAGAAAGAGAACGGTGGGCGGGAGGATATTACGCTTTCACGATGGAACGCATGTAAGTGCACATTTTAATGTCAAGGAAGACGTGCGCACGCGCGCCCGTTTTGTAACAATGCGAACGTGGGCTTACCACGGTAAATACACAGTAGCGAATACGTCTTACTCACAACGCACGCTGAAACGACCTAGAAAGAATTAACCCTTTATAACCGCGTCGTTCTATATCTCATCCTACTTTCGTCGAAGTCGCCAGTTCGGCGGTCTCGTTCATTGTATCTTATTAATATAATGTTTGACATATAAATTTTTGTAAGTAATTAATGCAACAGAGTCAATTTGATTCGGTTAATTAAAATACCGCTTTTGTTTCTGGCAAACCGAGTTCTCAGTTTCGGAGATATTACGTGTTTTGCTAGATTTTCCGGTTAGTTCACGTTTAAACAGGAATTTAATGCGCGCATATTGAATGCCGGAGTAATCTTAAGAATTTAAAACAATTCGGTTTACAGTTTACAGTTTATGTTACATACATATAGCTATCTAAATTTGCAAAATTCGAATACAACGAGGTCACGTATGAATTTTCATGAGGCTACGCATTTACTATAACCGTCTCCTTACTCAACGACCGCTCAATCATACGAATTCCGAAACTTGACCTTCAACAAGCCGAACGATATCTCGTGTACAAGTTGTTTGGAATTATCGAAATAAAAGGTAAACACAAGAGGGAACGATCAAAGACGACAGGATTATGAGTCGAAACTAATACTTGCGACTGGAATGTCTGCGAATTCCTGGAACTTGTCCAATTAATAATCCACGCGACACGATAAAATTTTATTAAAGGCAATAAATCTCAATATATCGATCCAACTTTACTTAACGTTTTCTTTCCCACATTAAGATTCGGCCATGTCCCTCCAACGTTAAATCAATTTCGATTTTAATAGGTATTTCATTCATCTTGTGAAAGAGATGGTTGGAATATTTGCTTATTAACTTACAGTGGCGCATATTCGCGCGGATTCAAATATGGGACGAAGGTATTCGCGAGGATAATAAAAGCGATGACATCCAGTCACGGGGAATCGGCACATGTTGCAAATAGAGCCGTTGCACAATCGCAGCTATCGCGGCTGATATTTTCGAGAAACATAACTTATTACGCCTACGTCAATATACAGCCGCGCGGCACGACGCGGCGCGGCGTAGCAACAAATGACCCGCTTGATCAAACGGACTTCTCGTACCATTGTTTGGCGTAATATAATCGGCCGTTCTGGAACACTCGCCGTGAGCATTGTCGCCTGCCGAGTCGGATTTATTAAGCTTAATATGCAGGAGAAAGGTTATGCGCGCCGGCGCATGGCTGATCTATTAATAATGATGAATAACGGGTGTTGGAATTATGAATAAGAGAAACGCGGGGAAGATGCTGCGGCTACCGAAGCTCGGTCGCGAACGAGACGTGAAATGATATGTATGTGTAAAAAAGACGATACATAAAGGCGCCCCAGATTTCCCTTTCTCTTCTTCTTTAACCGAAATCCGATCTGGATTTGAATTCGATTTTAATGTTTTCATAATTAGCTATTTTAGACAACTGAAAAAAAGTAGTATATTGCATTGTCAGCAATCTTGTAAATTACCGTCACGCATCACGTTTAATCGTCACGCATTAGTTACAAAAACACCGATAAATTCGAGTGCAAAGTACGTTTCGAAAGTTCGAAGTTCGATTAGTGATTAAGCGGATGGCACCGCGAGGAAACGCGGCGCGCCAGCCGCCGCGATTTCCCGAGATTAACGCCGATTTATAAAAACGCAAGTTCCGCGCGTGGATGCGCGCGGCTGGCGGAAAATTGACGGGCCGATAAAAACGACATGCCGCGAATGTAACGTCGAATTACGCGAATTTACGGCATAAGTGTAGGAATAAATACCGTCACCGTCGTCACGCGGAGATACACCAGTCGTAAAGTTGTCCATCTGTGAAAATATTGGCAGACCTCTTGACCTTTCCGCGAATGAAGCGACGATTGCGCGACAGGTTTCATGCGATTTCGGTGCGAAACTTCGGAAGAAAGTCGTCGCTTCTCGCTTCGTGACATTATCGGCCGATTCTCTTTCGGGATTTTTACGGTTGTGTCTTCTGCGTTGATGGAGATGCACGACACAAATCGCGCGCAAGATTCTACTCGATAAAGATGCGAGATATAACGTGAGAGAATGACAAAGAGAGGAAGAAGTGGTACGTGAAGTTTAATGTCCCAATAAACTCCTGGTTATTGTCGTATCGACATATTTAGGGTCACTTTACGTTAACCGATACGTGAGATGAAATTCATGAAGTCCCGTAAAAGAAGTACTCAGATACCGAGAAGGGCAATTCGAAAAAAGTAACAGCGAAAAGAGAATTATAAAAGAGAAAATTAGAATTAATCAATGTAGTGCAAGGAAATGACAATGTTGCAAGTTGTTCCAATATTGCGTTATCAGCCTGTGAACGTAAATAAATTAAAATCGAGCAGATAAATTCGTTTGACGTTTATCGTGTCGCAATATCGTGAGAAAATATGGGCTCGGGAAACAAACTGTCACATTACCGTTAAAAGCCATCTGCTGTAACACCTAAAGACCATTCCAATACAGAAGTTTAGCGCGAGCGAACTATATTTATGACTTTACATGGGCGGCGCCGTAATTTAATTGGTTAACGTACACCGGAAACTCGAAAAAAAACTTCGCGCAAGCGGAGAATGGCGGAGTGTGAAAAAATCCCGAAAGAAAGGAGGAAGTACTCGCGGGAGTGAAAGGCGGGATCGGGTCGTTTAAGTGATTACTATGAAGATTACTATCCCCCCGGTCGACTGACGAGCGCACGTCACGTTCGAAATAGACGGCGGGCGCACCATTGTGTGTCGACGAAAAGAAAATCAATAATCGCGACGATTTGCGAGATGCGTCGTTACAATGCGAAAAGAACTGCCTGGCATACCGAAGGCGGAAATTGGGTGGATCGTTTGAGTGAAAGGTATATCTCTCTACGGAGCGCGATAACACGGATCCAATGCGTGTCGTGTACGTCGCGCGTCGTTACGCTTGCGAGCCACGAGCGCGATATCTTCGACCGGAAATTCGGGTGAGAAGCAGGGTCAGGAAAACGTCAGGAATGCATCATATTGCGATCCCGCGAGGAGATTCGCGAAGAAAGGAGGAAGTGGCCGCCGGGTGAGTGAAAGGATGCGGGATCAAAAAATTCAACCGAGAGATTATAACACGATCTCTCGACGCACGTGCACGTCGTATCTCTCTTCCTCTCTCTTTCTCTCCTTTTTTTCCTCGCTCTTTCTGTTTTCGCATACGTAACACATTGGTATCTCGCTATCGCTCTTTAATAGGAATCATAATACAGCGCGACCGGAATGAAGCCGGTTCCGCGGACGCGTTTGTTCGTCAAATACAGTATATATCGCAACAAATAGGATGAATGCGACAATACAATAACGATACATGGCTACAGCGCATTTGCGTACATTCAACGTTTCAATATTTAGCGAATAAATGCACTCTCTTTGCTTTGGTTCGCAACACAATGCATATATTTAAATAAAGATTCAATAATGCGTGTTGCTCATCGACAGCTAGTTTATTTATTTATACATTAGCGACGTGGTGAAATTATCGCGTTGTTATCGGATCGATTTGTGCTTCTCGAAAAAATAAAAATGTCCTAAATGAGCTCATTTCCATCAGCGCTAATAACGCTATTATAAAAACTGCCTGGCAATTTAGGTAATAATAAAATAAATAAAAAGATACGATTTACGAATAATTAGTGGTTGATTTATGAATGTAGATTCGTAGATGTAATAAAAAATTTCGTATCTCCATACGTAAAATAATTTTTATACGAGTCTTCGAATACTGTTTTCCAGCCTCCTATCTAGCAATCGGTTGTTAAACTGTTCCAATATTAATTATGATCGCAATATGCAAACAAGTAATTAAGACAAACAAGTTTTCGCTCCCGAGGCGAGCACGCAGCTGCACGGAGATCCGTAGGTGTCGCGCACTCGCCAACGAACAAACGCATGGCACGTCACTCGAGTTAAACGAGCTTTTGTTCTTGCGCGAGTAAAGAAGCAACCTGTTGGCTGTGTAATCAACAACGGTGTGCGCGTTATTTGCACACGCGTCGCATCGCGCCGCGTATTAGGGTCTTGGCAAATCTGCTTAAGATTCCATTGACACCTCCCTCAAACAGCTGACATAAATCGGCGGATTATCTATCTTCGTGCGAACAATGTTAAAACGATTAAGAGGCAAGATCGTGCGGACGGGGGAGCCGAACGCGCGTTCCGAAACCCGTCTGGCGTAATAATTTCCCCGCGCGAATTATTCCACTCGCGCCGCGTTCGGCTGGCATTCGCGAAACTCTGAAAAGAAAGAGGGAAAAAAAGAAAACGAGAAAAATACCTTGACCCCTTGCGAGCGAGTTTATCTTTAGCTCGACGTTTCCGACGCGCGATTAGGGTGATGTCACTACTTAGGTATTCGGATAGTATTTCGGGAATATTCTGGTATTTTGGAGTCTGCCTCGAATAGCACGTGACACATCGAATAAATCAATTTGTTAGAGAACGACCATGTTTACACGGCGACTTGTAATCCGGTTTGGTCACTACCGTATACTATCCGATTCAAAATTCGTCTTCTTTTCATCATAACGAATATAACGATCATTTAAATATGACCTATTTTGATACTCTAAACATTTGAAACAATCTTTATTATATATTTTGTATATCAAAAGTTGCAGTTTAAATATCGAAAAGGCTCTATCTAAATGATCATTATGATCAAAAGAAGAAAAATTTTGGATCGGATAGTATACGGTAGTTATTAAACCAGATTATATACAAGCCGCCGTGCAAACGTAGTCAATGTCTTATTGCTCGACCGCTTTCGCGACATCATCTGACATCATCCGCCGCGATCGAAAGGTGAAATGAGAAATGACCGTCGATTTCGCAAGCGCGGAAAAATTATCTTTCGCGCCGACGAAACGTCGGTCGGCCGTATCTCTCTTTCTCTCTCTCTCTCTCTCTTTCTCTATTTCTTTCTTTCTTTCTTCGTCTCGAGGAGCCCACTGCAAGCGGAAATGCAGCACAATGTAATTTAATCCGTGCTAATGCTAAGATCGTGAGACGGAGCTTGTTTACCAGCTTGTCATTAGTCACTTTATTCAGACGATTAACTGTTAAGTCATAGAAACTTCCCGTATACGCGAAAATACGCTCGTTGTTGTACTGCCGAGAGTGCAGCGTATATAAAATTTCAAATATTTCTCGCGCGTGCTTTATCACTCCCGCTGGATTTAAATGTCGCAATGGAATAGAGCTTTTTGTGTGTGTGTGTGTGTGGTGTGGAGATAAAACCGCTTTCGCTCTCCATTATACACGCCATAAACGGATATATCGCAGAAAGGCATAAACATTTATCGCATATATTTCCTTTTTATATGTATCGATGTATCGTTTTCACGCGCAAATAAATCGGACAATTCGATAGATGCCTGCTAATCTGCTTTGCGTAATCCCGATATTCTCCCCCGTTCCCTTCGCGCTTTTCGCGCCGCGACGTAATAATTATTTCACCATATTGCCAAGACTGCTCGTCAAAGACACGGTAAACAAGTCGGCGGCGGCTTTTAATATACCGCTCGCGCGTGATCGCACGTAACGGATGAATTAACGTAACGTACATTAAGGCATTCGTGCCGACGCGCGGTACGACGCGGCGATCCGACATCCGACCGTGCGTTGCGTGCGCGCGAGTATATCTGTGTATGTCGCGATTTGTTGCAAGCAAGATATCCCGACCTTGACTACTAATCTATTCCCGCAAAACAGTCGATTCCTCAGAGTATCACGTGTACACAATGACATAATTGCGCGGCGCTCGTAATTTCAATTTCCTCACCTTACATTGTAGTTGAAAACGAATCGAGCCGCGAATCAAAAGCGTATCTCCGGAGATTTCCAGTTTCTGCTCATTAATCATTTACGCTATATATGTTTTTTAAGATTTACGGCAGTAAGTTGTGCCCTTTATATACGTGAATTTATTTACAAGTTGCAATTTTAAATATATCTTGGAAAACTAGCCATGTGTCACGAAAATAAAAAAATTGTGCGCTACTATTGTTACTTTCTCGATTTTAGCATCGAGATCATCGCGAAACTAGGAAACAAATCTCTTTTTTACATTCGTATCATTTTACCAGAATTAGGTGTACATTCGACGTGTTAAAAGGCGCATTTCTCTAATCTTCGTTTTCGAGGATTAATCAGTTCCGCGTTTGAGAAACGCAGTAGTCATAAAGTAATTTAAATTGCAGAGTGAAAGTGAACCGCGCAAAATGAACCACTATCCTATAATTATACCAGAACAAGGAAGAACGAGTTATTTTCGCACACAATGTCTCGAGTAGACGCACCGGCCGCGGCGAATGATCGATAGTCATCAGCGGACAGCTGTCGAGTTCGCTTCCGCCACTTACAATTACACAAAATCAAGTAAATATCGTTTGCAAAAAGCCACCGTGAATACAATTCGTAATTAGCGCGCAGTCTTCAAATAAAACCGTTTATCAGACCTGATTCATTAACGATCCCGTTTCGATATCTCGCCTCTCTACCATAATGCCGCGTGAAGTTAGCAGCGTTCGATTCAAATGCTGATCGCAGACGAGACTTGAAAAGCAAGCGCGCGGATTGATTGATATTTAATTACTAATTAGCCGTATCGCGGAGAAGTTCCTCGACCGATAGCACCGGTGCGTTTACCCTCGGCATCGCGGGGGTGCATCGACACGCGGAGAGCCCGTCGCGCAAAAAGTTCCGCCTGAACTCGGCGAGAGAGGCAGGAGAGGATCCGAGAAAGGTCGCGCGCGTGCGCGCGCGCACCGCGACGTTTCTAGAAAGAGCGCGATCGCTCGCTGAGACGCGAATGGGAATGTGCACGCACGGGGATGCGAGTGGCGGGTTTTTCAAGCCGAAGCGCGAAGAAGGAGAATTCGAAAAGAGCCGAGTAAGAGCGACTCCGAAGTCACTCTGAATTCCCGAGGGACTTCGGAGTTTTCAATTGGCTGAACGCCAATTCACAGGAACGATTCTGCCTTGACTCGAATCGAGACGGAACACCGTGAAGTTCGCGCGTTAATTTCTAAATACGAATTGAACGACTATGGAGACAGGGTGATAATCGGCTATATTCTCGCTCCTTATTCTCCAAGTCTTCTGCCTCGTCGCCGAGGCACGCGAGGAACGAGCACGAAGGGCTAACATATGGCGAACGAGATTAATAACACAGTTGGATACTTACAATGCGTACAAGCCTTCTGCTCCTTGTCGTCGTCGGGACACTAGGTCACGGCACGTTTCACTGATCTCTCGCGAGGTCGGGGTGTGTTGTCATGTACAAGTACGCAGAGACAATAACATCCGGTCCGAGAGAGTTTCGCTTCTTAATCAACGCCTCTCTCAATTGCGGATAAACGCCGCTCGGAGACCCGCGCACTTGAGTGTGTGCCCGTTTTCTTCTCGTACACCTCGATGTGTATATTTACGATAGAACTCGCCGAACGTAGAGTAGCGAGGAGCGCGGCGTTCGCGCCGTTTCCCGAACCGATCGAGCTCGTTGCGCCACCAGAAAGTCGAATATCGCACGTCGCGTAACGAGAACTTGGCGCCTTTCGCGTTTGCGTCCGTACGAAGAGAATCAGTCGTGTGTCGTCTCTCTCTCTCTCTCTCTCTCTCTCTCTCTCTCTCTCTCTCTCTCTCTCTCTCTCTCTATCTATCTATCTATCTCTCGCCGCCCGTCCGCGTCGACGGGCAGGCCGGTCTCGTCTAGTCGCGAGCCGCCGCTCCGTTCTCGCGCCCGCTCGCCGGAGGAACCGGGAAAAACGTACGTTTTACTCGGCCGTGAGCAAGATGCGCGCAAAGGGGAAACCGTGTACGCGTGTACGATGAGGTTCAAGCGTGAACACGTCTACGACACCACCAGTCACCGCGGCGAATCAACTGACACTGACAGCGACGCTGAGCGACGCGTACGCTCCGAGCGCGCACGCACCCGCGTTACCCCACCACCGCCCGGCGACGAGTCCACCCCACCTCGCGCTCTCCCGGCCCCCCCCCCTCCCCCACTCGCGACGACTCCGGAGTCCGGCCGGCCGCGGTGTCCTCGTCGCCGTCCCCGCGTGACGCCGCGCGCCCACACACGCTCGCGGACTTCGCGGAGTCGGCAGCGCGAGCGCGACCCGAGATCGCCGATCTCCCCGTTTATTATACAACGCGGAGATCGCCGCGGCGACACATGCGCGCAATGCGAGCCGGCGCGGCGTGCGCGGAAACGCGCGGCTAACCGGCGAAACGACGAATCTCCAGCGAAGGGATTTTTTTGTAGCTTTCGAGCAAACCCGGCTTTTGCGTCTCGCTGTCCTAATTGCTGCGCGCTTTTCATCATTCCGTCGATTTTCCTCTCACACGCAGCGCGTAACGCAAGGCTCGGTTTTCTCTCTCTCTCTCTTTCAAGCGCGCGCGCGCGCGTGACTCTTCGCCGCTCGTGGGATCGCGGATGGTGCCCGAAAGAGAGAGTAGGCCACGACGCGCGAGTAGTGGCGTGTTGCGCGATCGATCGGTGCGCCGAGACTTCCGCGATTTTCCGGTATTGTCCGACGTTATAGTCGTCTCTTTATTTTCTGAAATTTTGCAGCCTGTCACAATCCTGCACGCCTGATGATTTAAAAAGCGTTTTTAAGTTTCTTAATGTCTGCGTCCTACGTTTCAGGAATTACGAAACTATTTTGACGAAATGCACTTGTAAAGAATTAGACAGGAGCTCGGCTACACTCGCCACGGTAAATTATGCATGCAAAATTCTTTGTATAAAAGTTTTCGCTATAAGCTGCAGGAATTGTTCTCGCGTACGTTTATTTTGAAAGAAATTGCAGGCTGATGTGATGCGCTTAAAAATTTTCAGATATTGTGAAATCCGAAATTATGAGACAGAATTAATTAATAGATTCTATTTGGTTGGCTCGTAATAGATAATTTCAAGTCGTGCCTAAGGCGCGAATTAATGTTTTTTTTTTAATCTTTAAAATGGTTGCTTTTAATTATACTCATTATGTGTAACGATATACTTTGCAAATTTGATTTAGAATATAAATTATAGTTATGTACAAAGATACGCGAAGAACGCCGAGGAATCCTACAGACTTCCGCTTAAAGTCTTTCCGCGCACTTCCGTAAAACGGTAATAATCAAACACGCTGCGTACTACATTATAATAATTCTGAGAGGCGAGGCGAGCATTATGCGCCGCGAGAGACAACGTTGCGACGTTCCTCTATCCCAAGTCTTACGTAATAGCCGGATCAATTACTTCTGCCTATAAGTAGGACGACTTCGAGACGTTACGCGGCCTTGTTTGCGCTCTTTATCTTCGAAATTGTTGCAATTTTCAAATAGCGTCGTTCTTTTTTTTCTCGATCTTACGTCCACATTCCAGCGCGGCGGTTCCTCCGCGCGCGGAGGTACGCGCATTCGAACGTTTCTAACAGCTTCTAGAAACGGCGAACTATAGACATCGATGTCAGATAAGAGCTTATAGCCGTCTGTTTCTCGTAACCTATAGGCTAAATACGTCCTTCCGCGCACCAAGAGTTACCGTCCTACTTTACGCTCCATCGCGTTTTCCGGATTCCCTTCGAACTGTCGTTCGTGCAGTTCTTTAATCACGACGACCTCACCTAAGCGGAAACCATAGAACACGGGAGATAGTTAACATCAAACGCCTGATAGCGATCAATTTGATGTAATTAGTATTGAATCGATATTTCGACGTGTCTTTTCATATGACAAGAGAAACGGGTTATTATTTTTACACAGAGATATAAAGACGTGAAAAATGCAGAAATCAAATGAGATTAGACATTAGATTAGATATTTGTTATTTTTAAAGATAGACAAAAACTCTAAAAACAAAGTAAAAACATATCGATAATAATTTCTTTGTATTGTTGCACAATACGTGACTGTTATCTTCATTTCTTGAAATGGAAAATATTAAAACTAATACTATAAAAATCAATTTTTGATTTTATATTCAATAAAAAATTATATTTTATATTCAATATAATAATATTTTTAATTCCACTTTTGTGAATAAATGTCTCTTCAAAAAGAATTATTAATCACGTCAATAACACATCAGTATCGATAAAGTTCAAAAATATTACCTCGACGTTTATGAATTCGGATAATGAATGGATAAAAAACGGATAAAAAATTTTTTATTTTAATCGTATCGTACGAAAAGCTCGCAATAAGTTTAACGTAGTAAGGCAATGAGTAGTATGAATAAAACGTAGACTGAACTTAGAAGTACTTGGACAGCGAGTATTTACTTTGGTATTAAACTCTGGTTGTGGAAGTTTGATATTAAAATTTATACGTCATTAAACGCACAGTACGAATGCCGGGGAATTTATATTTACAACGGGGGTATATACTTCCGTATCTAGATTCTACATAAACTCGCCCTTCCATCCGCAGAAATTCTGAGTGCAGAAACACAATGGAAGTCGAGATATCATTTGAAGCAGATTAAAATCCGCAATCCCATGTTTTCTTTCATTAATCCATTTTTTTCTTTATATACGTTTTTCTTTTGCATAACAGAGTATCTATCGTGAGTGCATTAAATATGTTGGATGTGTTTTCTCAAATATCAAAGCGATACTTGCTGCCCATGTGATCTCACGCACGTTAGATACTGATTATCTCACTAAGAAAAATTCTGGATTTCCCGAACGCGAGCTTGTATTCATTTTTACTCATATGCTATTCATACCGTGTGGCGGGTGATTCTTCCGTGTATTGTCTTCCGAGGCTAATAAGTGCGAATGGATATTTATGATCGAGGAAAGAACGCACAGGAAAGGAGCTGCGTGAAGACGGACGACGCGAGTAGAGCATCAGGACGTATCTGTGGAAACGAATTGTGGTCGTGTTATCGTGATATAAAACGCGCAAACGATATCAAATTTAACAAGTCGACGAAACTACGCCTCATTAATATATTTCAGAATTGACTGATTTAAAAGCGTGAAAGACAATCGTCGCGGCAGGTCGAGCGTCGCGGGTTCCGAGCTGCCCGCGGAAAAAAAACCTCTTCCAGGGTTCCAAAGACAATTTTAGGTCAAACAGTTATTGCAGGTTATTGACTCGACATCAGATCGTTACTTTCACGTCATAGTGTTGGTCGTGCTTTTAAATCGAATCGGCGGTTAATCTATTCTCGGACGCGCTATACCGCCGATGTAACAATCCTGCCATTCATCGTTAGGCAAAGAATGTAAGGAAGCGATGATAAATTTTTTAGATGTTCACAAGTCGATGATGTTTCAGCGCGCGTCTTCTCCTATGTGAAAGAGGGATTTGTAAAAAAGATATCCGGGGATGCGGGGATTCCCATTAAATTTTCGCGATCGTTGACATTTGAACATAGATCACACGAATCGTCCAACTATTGCGGATAATTCTACTTGAAAAGTCTGTCTAAGTTTCTTTAACTCTCGAGCTTGCAATAATTTCAAGATATTTCAATTCCTCTATGCGAGTACAAAAGACGTTTCGTATTATAAAACTCAACAACTATGCTTTTCTTCCATATTAAAAAGTGGATGGAATTTTATATTATTTATTTTCACGTAAAATTTATTCTGTAAAATTCTTTAGGTTTCTTGTCGCTTTACTCGAAAATAATTTACGGTATAGCATTGATTTCTCTAATTGTGAAACATCCTAAGTATATGCATTCGTACATATGTCTATAAATAAAGTAAAAATAAATAAAATTAATTTCATTGAATTAATTCGTAATATCTAACAGATCTAGCAGATAATGTAGCACAATCCAAAGCTGCTGTAAAATCGTTTCTCTTATCCTGTTCGAGTTAAGTCGCTGCGCACGTATTCAATTTGTAATTTACACGATGCCAGAGCATACGAGATAGGATTACACACCTACGACGGTAACTTTGCACCGTGGCTAATAAAGCTTTCAGAACCGGGTAATGTAATGTCCGAGAAAGTAGCTTCAGTTAAGCCGTAAGCTTTAATTTCTGTATACATACGAGCCTTGTTGATATTAGATGGGTCTGCAATTTTCTCTTCTCTTAAACAAAGAGCATCGCCGTTATCATTTTACTTTGTCTTGCAGATAATGTTAAATCTAAAAATATATCCTGAAAGAAACATTTTAAGATAAATGTACCAATGCCAGGACACTTAAGACCTACATATATGTCTGGACACCTTTATCTTTTTAGTTTTTAAATAAGTATAACGCGAATTAAAATCAAAGATAAAAATACAATACAAGAAAAATATTTTTATCTTTGATTTTAATTCGCGTTATAATTTATTTAAAGACTAAAATGATAAAAATGTCCAGACATTATTGATACACTTACTTTAAGTAGCATACATTGTGAGGAACAGTGAGTTTCACAACAAATCAATTTTTTCTTAAAAATAATTTTTTTTTAAATTGAGCAAAGCGACAAATCCAGTCGTTAGACTTTTTGAAATGTATTTCAAAGCAACTCTTTTTCAATTTTTCGATTATGGCTTAAACTTGGCAAGAGATCATAGAAAAATACGAGATGTTGAGATCCGTTAAATTCCAATGTGTCGCTTTAACGGAAAGATGAAAGGGTTAAATTCAAGCAACGATCGCGAAACTAACGACGCTAATTCTAAGACCCGCGACGGTGTGGTGGGGACACGAACGCAGGCCGAGAGACGACGAGAGATCGCGTCGTCGCGCTCGGACAGCGCGAGCGAAGTGAAGGTGTTGATGACGTAATGTGCGCACGGCAGCAACCGCGTGCGTGGTAAAGTGGAGAGTTGCTCGTGACTTGCGGTGTGCATTAAGAGAGAGAGAGAGAGAGAGAGAGACAGAGAGAGAAAGGAGAAGAGAGAGAGATAAAGATAACAAGAGAAAGAGTGAGATACGAAGAGAGGAGCGGAGCGTAGAAGTTGCGCACCAGCGCAACGACGTGCAACGCTGCGCTGCGCTGTCGCCGTCGCTACAGCGACCGTCAAGGACGTTTGCGCTCGGTTTGCCACGCCGAGAGAAAGAAAATGTTGAAGCGAGACGCAGAAAGACGGAACGGGGGAAACCGAGAGGGAACGTGACGGAAAGGTAGATGAGGAAAGGAGAGGGCCACGGGAGAGGCAGAGCGAGAGAGAGAAAGAGGGACTGAGAGAGAGAGACAGACTTTCGCGTAGACGCGAAAGAGAGGAACTCGCACGGACGCACGTTTCTCGGGAGAGTTCCTTCTCTCTATCGCGCGCCCGCGAGATCGACGCGACGAATTCGAGCCTCTCGATCCGGCCTCGAGCGGCCTTGAATACGTCGCTGGCGACTCTTGCAGGGTGTGTGGAGAGCGAGAGATCAATCTCCAGGGCATTTTCCGTCGCTACGGGCATTGCGACTCGCGGTGTTCGTGGTGTTTAATTATCGGTTCTATATATAGGCTAACGTAATTTAAAAGTAACGTACTGTATTATTAGAAGGTAGAGTTTTATATTACTTTTCTTTCAGCAATGTATAAAAAATTTAGGTTAAAAAAAGGAGTTTGATCTACGTAGATTTATAGAAGTATTTTAAATGCTTATATATATGTCGATTCCGAGATTTTAATTTGATTTTAAAAGCAATTCTTATATATGATACAGATTTTGTCTATCCTTTGTTACATAAACCACATAAAATTTGTAAAATATGATATATATCAAATATGATATAAATCGTTTAAAAAAGTTGTTTAAAAAAAATTGTAAACGTTAAGTAAAAAATTTCATTTCTCGTTCCATTGAACTTTTCGCTACATCATTCATCCATCTTTCTCCGCCCATCGCGCGTTACGCAACGGCTATTGTATCGAAATGTGCGCAACACGCGAGCGCTTCTTCAGTAAACATTATTCGTCATCCGCGAGCAACTTCTGGTACAGGAGAGATAAACTCGATCGCTCGCAGAAACGCCATTTGTTTTCGCTCGTTAAACAGTCGGGCAGCGACAGAATTACACTTGCCGCGATCCGCCGCCGCAAACATGCCGTCGGCGACATGTAATTTCTTAAAACCTCTACGAAAGGTGGCCTCCCGCCTGGCGTTCTCGCCCGGCTCACAGTCTACTTTTACTTTGTTAGAAAAGTCTGGCGCGTATATCAAGGCCATCAGGTTTATCGATCAAAGCCGCGCGCGGGCTTCTCTAATAACACGAAAAAAAAGACCGGTCCCTCTCATCAAACCGATTGAAAATTGTAACTCGATATGCGTCACCAGTCCCTGCCTCGCTTATACGTTTTCCGCGTAATGCAAGATTCTCTCGAGGTACTTACGCCAAAAATCGTAAAACCTTGAATACAATACACAGTAAAAAATTTTGTGTCAATGGAAGTCCACTCTCAATTTTGTGTTAAAATAACTCATTCATCGTGTTATTTTTGACATTTAGAAATGTTATATCGACATTTATAACATTTCTAAATGTCAAAAATAACACGATGAATGAGTTATTTTAACACAAAATTGAGAGTGGACTTCCATTGACACAAAATTTTTTACTGTGTACAGGCAATAGGAACAGAGAATAAGCCAGGCAACAGAAATAACCCTAACTTCAACTTATAATAAAACTGAAGTACTGTGATTGTTCAGATATAGGCAATAAATAGAGAATAGAAATCCAACCGAAATTCTGTTCCTATTGCCTATTAAGGCCCTATTTCATATTTCATTGCGTTAATACCCAGTTTTTGGTAAGTTGAAATGTGGTTATTGCCTGTCTTATTCCCTGTTCCTATTGCCTGTATTGTGTGATAGGCTTAATACCTCGATACTTTAGAAATTGTCGCCAATTCCCTTTGCTAAAGATTCCACGCGCAATCGATATTCGGGAATCCCAGCACGAAAATCCTTCGTCAATTCGTAATCTTTTTTGAAGTAGCTAATCAACTCGATGGCCAGTGCACAATATTTCTGATACATCGCGTTGGGTATCGCGTGGAGAAGTTACATTTTGGTAAACGCTGTTGCGAGAAGTACCTATAGCCGCGCGAATGTTTGTCTCGCGAAGTTAACTTCTGGAACTTCCTTCCCAAGGGTTAAAGACTTCATTTATTTTTGTCCGACGCGCGCGTGGGCAGCGTAACCGTGTAAATCCACCGCGCAATTTCGTTTCATCGGCGAATCTGTCGCGCGGGAATCACGGAACCTGGAACAGCCTGTACACGACACCGACCGCCGTTCGATAAACTGCCGAGTGCGGGAGAGGCGATTGTAACACTCGTGCATAGGTCAATCGGTTATGAGTATGCCGTAAAATGATCGATGTGCGGCACTTTTCCGCGGGATTGTGTTACCAACCAACGTGTCGGCCGGCGACTCGTATAACAACGAGATCTCAGCCGTATCGTAATTCGCACCGGCTGATAAACGAATGCGGCAGGAATCGACGAATTATGCCGGGGATAATGTCGAAACAACGATGACGGCAGCGACGACGGCGACCGTGTGCTCTTATGTTGTGCTCGCAATTACGTTTTCGCAAGCGAAGCGCCGCGCCGCATTGTGCAGACCGGCGCGGCAGCGCGGCGCGGCGCTCCGTTCCGGAGTGTTCGTTTGCAACACGGAGTTTTTAGCGGTTGTGTCGTGGTGCCGGGCAGGAACGCGGAGAGAGATCGCGGTGGTTTTCGCAGGAACGCGAGGAACGCGAGGAACGCTTATCCAATCGGCAACGGCAACGGATAAACGTAACGCGAGTCGGTCGGTTCGGTTGAGAAAAAGTTTTGCATAATGTATAACAGCCGGTGCTACTTCTCGCGGGTATACGAGCGCGGTCGTCAGCTAAATCAATGACCCGCGGCCAGCCTGATCGAGCGTTTCATCGTCCGCAGAATTTATATCGTTTCAACAACTACATCGTGTCATTGGAGTAACTTATACAGAGCGTTCCAATATACATAAACATTGTGTATGTGTATATTTATACATGTATAATTTAATATATTCAGTATTATATTAAATATATAATTTAAAATTAAATATATAATTTAAAATTAAATCATATTGAATATTTTATACATGTATAAACATCGACAATCATATTTAAAGCGACAATTATTTTAGTGAACCTAAAAAGCGAATGTTTTTATGCGGATACCCAATTTTGGATACCTCAAACTAGAAAAGAAGATCAAAGAAATTTTTTAAAATTTCATAATGCTTATTATATATTCGCATCGCGTACGACGTCCTCTGTGACTTCATAGATCTAAGCACAGTTATCTGACTTTGACTAATGTTCATATACCGAAATCTCTCTCAATTCAGCAACCTTCACTACAACCGTTTCACACGTGCTACCTTGCTAACTTGCGCTACCTTGCGTAAGATAATCCTGTAAATCGCGAGCGTTACGGTAGGTGAGACAATCTTGCACAACCGTACCAACGTACCAACGTTAGCGGGAATGCAATCGATGATAAGCGAGTGCGTGTATTTCACTTCGTTTAAAGCGCGGCTAGGCCGCTACTTTCATAGATAATGCCGAGCGTTGGAAATATTAGAAAAAAAAATTCCCATTGCGAAACGGTGAAACGTATGTTCGTATTTTTATGCTTGCGTTATTACAATAAGTAACGATATGGACGATAAAAGCACGCACGTAACGAGTAATTGATCGGTGGGTTTACGTCAGCAACGCAAAATTCCAACAATTAGATTCGTTACCTAAAAAGCTTTCCTCATCGCGAAATTGCTGGGTATTCTTGAACTGCTCCGTAAGGATGAATATTCCATGTACCTACATTGTTTCGGTAGCATTAATCGTCACGTCTTCTCGTAACGAAGAGAAATCGGACGATTAATGCTACCGAAACAATGTACGATTATCGAAAACGTATCATAATGTACCATGTGTCTTTGTGTGCGGCAACATTAAAGTAAGTTCAGAACAGCAAATAATTATTCATTATTATTCATATATACACCCGTAACCTGTTATAAATACATAAGCTGTTTAGTTTGAAAGTGATGTGAATCGGGTTTTCTGGAACTTCATAAATTTTAATCAAGCGTAAACTGATTAAATTAAATATAAACTGGAACTTTTATCGTCATCAATAAGTAAATACCTCACATACAAAATAGTGCTACTTCTGAATCGTAAACATTTTTGTTTCGTAGAATTTTCTTCCACCATTCAAGAAACGGCGTATGTAATCAATTTCAGCAAATGCTTATGTATTATGGGCTTACAATAAAATTCATTAAGGTTACGAGACACTGTTTCGCATAAATGTGGTCCCGTTACATAAAAAGCAAATAGCATCTTCATAAGTTAATGAAAAACACATGATATATTTAATCTAAATGCATTAAATCGTATTTAATTTGTATGCGAAAAGTTATTTAAATTATTCTCCGAATACTTTTACTTGATGTTGACATTTATTACCTTTCTCCTAACGTTCGCTTCTTTCTCCAAAGTGAAGCGAACCGGGGTAACAAGGACTATGACCTTTCTTCAGAATGCCACTCGTGATCGATTAAATATATATTGTTCACGCGCGACTTTTACGAAGTCGAGATATGCGACGAAAAATTTTCAGATTCCGGTATGAAGAGTGCGTGCAATATTTTTAAGTAAACCGATAAGAGGTGCGATAGTTTTAAGTCACGCGCAGGTTTTTTAGCGTCAATTTTTAAACTGATAATTATTCTTATGTTATCAAGTGCACCTTAAGTGTATTTTGACGCTATACTTTCAAAAATTAGCGTGTAACATTATTAAAAAACGTAAACGGCGGAAATCATGTAAATAAAATAGTAAATAATATGTAAATAGAATATAATAGAATATAAATAGAATTCTTTACATATCCTGATACGACAAAGTTATAAATACTCTGTTTGATCCGATATAAAAATATAATATAAAACTTATAAATAATAAATATGCAATTGTAATAGCTGTGAATTTCATATTTTGTACATTCAAACAAGCTCTTTCGCATCTTAACCGCACAAGTCGAAGATTAAGTCTAGTCAGATTCGTATCAAGAGACACGGTAGTGTCTCGCGCCAAGTACACGCGAAGCGATACCGCACCGTGACTCTTTTACGCGACGCGACGAGTTGCGAGTACTCGAGATGTTGAAATCTCAATAACGAGTGAACGGATCAAGTTCTAAGTAGGCTTGATCGATAGCTTGGGGTCGATATATAAAGAAATATGTACATTATACGCGCGATCTCGCTTGGAATCCTAATTTTCTATTCACCCGTAAGATTCTCTCAAGTTCACTGCGGTACGGTAACGATCCTCGCGAAGGTTGAAGAGATTTCGAGTAAACTCGAGCGCGGTAAAATGATACGGGACTCGGTGTCTCAAGGATATCATTGAAACCCTCGACAAACTCATTGCCGCCGGCATCGACATCACCTTCTCTCTTATCTCTCGCTCTTATAAGATCTGTTCGACGCGTTATCCTGTTAGTGACTGAATACCAAGACCCCGTTGCTATTGCTACTTAAATTGACCTTTACCGCAGGAACGTCGACTGCAGATATCATTCGCTATGTGCATACAGACGGTTTAGTTAATTACGGGAAGTGTAACGAACATGTGGCTAACATCATGGTTTGAGTGGAACATAAATTACTCGCTTACGCGCAACATCCTATCGGAAACGTCAAAACCACCTTAAATCTGCGTACAACATAGATGATAAGCAAATAAAATAAAAGCTTGAGTAAAAGAACATTTAATATTCAATGGGGCGATTTAAGTTAATAAAGAAGCTTTATATCGTAAATATCTTACATCAAAGTATCTGAGTTTTGTACGAAATCAAGAGTCAGAGTGAGCGAATAATGAAATCATTTCTTACTCTCATACACTAACTCGTTGTCTTATGAAATCTCTATTCTATGGCCGAATGAATTTATAGAACAAAGTAGAATTTATATAATGTTAAAGACTCTGGAACCTTTTTAGAGTAAAACAAAAAAGAAAAGAAAGTATATAGTGTTTAAAGTATCCCGTTTTGGAACATTTTTCCTAAATTTGTTTGCAATCTTTGACGATAAAAATTAATCATGGAAAAATTATAAGTTTTACAAAAAAGCGTAAACCATAAGAAAATAGATCTTACAATTAAATAAAACAGAATGGCCATCTAAGAAGATTATCACCGACAAAATTTTATAAAATATTTTATAGAACATGTAATAATATTTGTGTTAATAGTCAAAATAATAAAAGTTTCAAAAATAATAATAGAAAAGAGACGCAGTCTTTCAATTCACGTTAGATTTGCTAACAATCTCTCGTTGAAATTTAATCAAGCGATAACGCGACATCTCGTAGTCTCCGAAAAGACTAGCTTAGTTGATCTGTATCGATCTACCGAGAGACGTGTCCGAGCAGGTAATACGGAAAAATTTTGCGGAGCCAAGTGACGGGTCAACAAGCGATACGCCGAAATTCTACACGCGCTTTCGCCTTCGTGATCCCTACGATCGATTTACCTGCACCGCGAGTTTTCATACGACACCTGTTGCTGATTACGGTTGCTGCTTTCCAGAGAACGGACGCCAACCCGTCATTCGTCGTTAAACGATAACTTGAGCAGCCGCGGTCGAATCGCCCTTTTGGGAAGCGTGATCCTATGCATCACGTATTGATCTCGATACTATCAGTATCTTTTGTTCTATATGATCAGTGCAGAACTTCTACTTCATGCAAGACGACCTTCTCGCTTTTCTTTTATTCATTTTTTCTTTTCCTTTGAGTCCTGTTGTTGTTTCCCTGTTATAATTCCTATTTATTGCAATTATTAACGAAATACGAAATTCGATATAAAAACACAGTAAACTCGCCACGCAAAGTGGGACACTGCATAATGCAACAGCATTATAATCAAATTAATGATAAACGTTCGGTTGCCTCCGCGTCCGATTAAATTTATAATTCAATTAATAATAACACATTCGCTTCCAGATATTATTATTGGAACTTCGCCGGACGTATAGAAATTATAATGTACAATGTTTCATTCTCGATACGATGAAAATTTTCAAACGTTTATCGATAAAGTTATCACTTTTTATCACGAAATATTATGTTATGCCATCGCATTTTGCAGCAACAGCAATAAACAACTTCTGTGATTACATCGTAGATTTTTTATAGACTGATATAGTTGTGCGATTAAAAAACGGAATAACATCGTGGTCAAACCACTGCAACCGATAATTCTATTCTAGACATTGAGACAGGAAGGAAGACGTTAACTTCCTGACTCGATAAAGTAGGTATGTGTGAAAAACTTCCTGAGAGAATTTTTTTAGAGCATGTATAACACAATATCTTTTTTAGATTTTGGATTATGCACAGTTGTGTCGATTCTAGTTGTATCGACTTGTTGATTGATATAAAAATGATATCGCACAAAACGTAGTTTTATAGTATTGGTGAATTTTTTATAGTGAAGATTTATTATCTTCAAGATATGCAAAAATGCATGACTTCGCAATTTATTCACATACTATTGTATGTTACATATTAAGTGTAAAATAATTTCTGTAAATTTTTAAATTAAAACATAATATCAGCCAGAAATAAAAATGCTATTTTTGAAAGTTGTTGAAATTATTCGAAAAACATAGCTTAGTAAACATATGTAATAAACATTTCTAATAATTTCGAAACTCAATATAACATAACGTTTTTTCGTAAGTGTTATTTCACGTTTTATTATTTCGCTATACAGGGTGCAATCACAAGAAAATCAGTTTTTCTTATAAAAAGTGCGCCAACTAAATGTCAACGTGGGTTTACCAATACTATATTGCGTGAGAGAATGGCGAGCACCAGTATTACGCAGCTTACTGATATGAATAGTTGCTAAGCTGACCACATTAAAGTCGTTAAAGTAATAATATCTAATTTCGTTAAAAGTCGCAGAGCCGTTATAAACTATTTAAGCGTATCAATTGCAACCAGATTTTCAAGAAACCAATAGACACGTTAACCGAAGTCGTATAGATAAAATAATAGTACGCATGCAAATTTATGTACATGTATTTGCTTTATAATTATAATTTACATATGTAATTTATATAAGTGTATAAGTATATGACATATATTTATATAAATAAAAGATATATATTTATATACATATATACAAAGATATTTTTTTCTATCGTATATTCAATAAAACGACACATGTCAAGCTGTGTGCTATTTCACTAACGATAAATGTTGCGATGCGAATGAATTCAGCGCTACAAAAACAGTAAAAAAAAAAGAGAGAGAGAGAGAGATAATGAAATTATCGACGTGACGTGACGAAAAATAAAAATCGATTTTCCTGTCACTTGCGGCCTTCCAGTGTTTGAAACTGGTGAAAACCGAGCTCTCGGCTTTTGCATCCAGAATCAGGGTGTGGTAGGTAACGCACAAGGTTGACTACATTCACGCTGGCGCCATTATCTACCCGCTCTCGAACGAATTGTTGAAGGAACAGGTCTTAAAATTGTCCCCGTTCCTATCGAAAGTCGCGCTCTCGACACTTTGCCGATACGTGTACCTCCCACAATTCGTTTTATTACAGCGAAACTTATTGCAGAAAAAATGCCGTTTATAACGATAAACCGATCCGTATTAATTAATTCAAGACAATAATGAATACTATAATAAATAAGCAGCATTCAATTCTTTAAGGAAGAACGTGTTGGATTTTTATAAAATATCCCTCAAAATATGGTTAATTATATCGAAGATTATATCAACAACAAGACAGACTGTATTGCAATATAAAATCTTCGTACTATTTAATATATAAAAAATAAAAATTGTTTTAGCTTTAGATTATTAAATTCGTATTCCAGATTTAGTCTTAATGCAGTATCGAACTATTTTTATTTATTTATTTATTATTTTGTGCATATTATGATAAAATACTTTTAACAGTCTGTGACTTCTCTTGAAAGTAAATTCAAACTATCGTGTACGACTACAACTGTCGCAGAACAACTTATAAGTTTTTCTCATAAAAGTTGACTATTTTTCACACGATCGACTTCGTCGTAGATTATAAAAAAAGTGCGTTAGTAGGCCTCGTTTCGCAAAAGATGCGTGGAAGATGTAAGACGGATAATTGGAAAAGAATGCGGAACGCGGTTTCGCAATATCGCGAACCGGGACGGTAACCTTGTCTTACTAGCGCAGGATCGATGGGGACTCTTAAAAAATTAAGCGCCGCATCTCGTGGGGATTTATCGTGCGCCGTCACCTGGTGTAATTGCGTTTCTTGAGTATAATAGCGGGACGAAATAAACATCGATCGATACCTTCTAAGGAAACCTGGATAAATGTTTCAAGGAAAAAAAAAACGCTACGATCGATTTTTCGTGCGTTACACCTAGCGACGCGGTTCTGCTCGTTAGAGCCAGAAGAGGACGCAGAGTGGATCGAATGCAGATTACATGTAGCCAGCTTAGCGAGAGTCTCTTCTATAAAACACGCCGTAGGCGATCTCTCATATAGCTCGACTATAAAAGGAATGCATTAATGAACCCTGACAAGCTTTGTTTCATCGTATCAAGTAGTTTGACAACATAATTACGGGTTATAACGTCTATTGTACTCAATGCATCGAGGCGTTGAAAGTCTTGTACTAGTTCGTAGCTGTACTTAACACAGTACGCGAAAAAAAATCCACCTGATAATTCTTTTACACTCGCCAGAGAGAGATTTTTATAAAATTCTCACGAATTAAATATATTATTACCTAACGCGAACTTTTCTGTCTTTCGGAAAAAAAAGGACGAAAGACATCTCGTAAGAAAGTCAAGCCTCAATGTTTCGTCACCGTGCATGGCAATCGAGGTAATTTAGCTGGGCGAACGCCATTCATCAGAATCAGTGTACATCGAGTGACGAGGCTTCGCCAAATATTACGTTATACGTTAAGTATGTCCATCGGCGTTACGAAAATGCCTCGGGCTGTCGAGTCCGAGCAAGAGCCACGCCAAGCGGAGGAGCGAATCGCTGAAGCGCGCGCGGATGATGTTACTATAATGTCAAGAGCAACCGGTATATCACACTCAGCGACTCAGCATACGCACTTAGCGCGTAGCTGCGCGACAGCCGTCCACCGCTGTTCCTCTGCGAATTTAGGATACGGCTGCTAACGCGTCCGCGACATACGAATGCGCGGTTTTCTACGTGCGGGGAATTGCGTGCCTATACACACTCGCGCGTCGCGTCGCGTCGCGTTGCGTTACGTTGCGTTGCACACACATGGACCCTGACTGCTAATCACGTATCTCATTGACGAGACGCAAGAAAAGCGGAAGAGTCGCGATGAAGAAAGATAACAATTACGGAATGACCGGAAATGGGAGGCAGCAATTTGTTTTCGTCAAGCGTGATAGAAGACATCACGGATTCGACGCGACGCGCGAGCTATTAATTAATTTGCGGTGATTAAGCGCGTTTGCGGAATTGTAAACACTTTCGCTGCACTATCGATCACTAATGTGAGCGCTACATAATATACGCGCTAATTTATGTATCCTGATAAACAGTCCATCTGCATCTTCAGTCGTTTGCTTTTCTTATGTAAGTGATATCAAAATACTATTTCTTGATTATGTATATATATATATATAGTATAGAAAAAAATATCGCTATTTTTTTCGAAGATGGGTATAACTATAAAAGAATCTGAGGAAAGCATAGGGCTAAAAAGCATTAAGCGGAAGTTAATGATTTTACATATTAAAAGATGCAAATGAATAATATTCTAATATTCTAAAAAATCTATAATTTTTGTTCTATCCAATTTAACATTAATTTAAATTCAATTTTAGTTATTAGTTACATTTTTAAAACAAGAAATTTTTTTTAAGATTTTTAAGAATCTTGAAAAAAATTTCTCGTTTCAAAAATGTAATTAAAAACTAAAATTGAATTTAAATTCATGTATGTATATACATATATGTATATACTTACACAGTAAAAAATTTTGTGTCAATGGAAGTCCACTCTCAATTTTGTGTTAAAATAACTCATTCATCGTGTTATTTTTGACATTTAGAAATGTTATAAATGTCGATATAACATTTCTAAATGTCAAAAATAACACGATGAATGAGTTATTTTAACACAAAATTGAGAGTGGACTTCCATTGACACAAAATTTTTTACTGTGTATTTATTGCTAAATCCAAGTGCCCGTAGGCAATAAATTAACGATAATGAAGCATTTTGTTAACGATAATGTCACGACAGCTGCGCGTACAGTAATTTGATAAAAATATTGACGCGAACATCATGTTATTCCACTGTCGTGCACTGACAGAAATCATTGAGTAGGATAAACAGAATATTGAGTAAATCGGAGATCGACGTCAGTACCATTTTCGATAACGAACATATTGTAATAACACCTGTGCGTGCGCACGCCGTGCGCAATTGATCCAAATAAATATCCTCTGAAATATATTGCTCAATTGACGTAAAACCTACGTTACGCACTATGCGTTAAGATAAAAAAAAATTTTTAAAAACGATAAATATAGATCTGGATAAATATTGTCTTATTTATCATATTAAATCTGGATAAATTCAATGAACTTCGTCATATTGTCAAGTTAAGCTCATTATATCGCAATTTCATTTTATGTTTTATTCTTATTAGAATCTTACTACGTGCTTTAATAATAATAATAAATAACTATAGTTATAATTAATGCTCTACCCACAGAAGAGCGATTTTATTATATTCTATTTATATAGAATTTAGGATATTTATAGCAATAAATTTTTTCCTTATAACATTTACATCATAATAAATCACGCGCTTATATCTTGTTTATACGTAAGCTTTGAGATATTAGATCAAACAAGTTTTTTTTCTGCATTTCGTACACTAGCAAAAACTTTATAATTAAACCTTGGAACGCGTTTTACCTCACGTTTTTAGCTAAAATACTTTCGAACATTTTTTCGCGATGCCGCAGAAGCGGCATCCGTGACCGGCATTTCCGACCTAATTCTATTCGGAGTGGCCGACGTTATCATTTTCTGGCACATAACGACATCCTGACGGTATTGTCGGTAGCTTCCTGACGTCGCCGACGACGCGCCATGCTTTTCACATTAGCGGGCGCCGATGGCCATCATCGGGACGTGTTGTCTCACAGAGTGTTACGTAAAGATATATTAACGTACGGAAGCAACATGTTAAGTGACACTCAGTTAAGTTGCACAGACATAACTACATCGTTTTGCAGGAATTGCAAGACTAGAAAAGAAAATAGAAAAAGAAGGTTGACACACGAGGTAGTCATCGCAAATATACGGCAAAGATCTCCCAAAAAGTGAAATTCGAGAAGTCCAATAATTACAGAAGTTTATTGAAAGAAAATGTACTGGTATATAACTTGACGAGTTTATCACGTAAAGTTAATACACTTATTTAAAAATAGTCATCGTTGTGTGGAGGTCAACTTTGTTGAGCAAGAGCGACATTACTCTTGAAAGAAGATATTACTACATAAAAAAGAAGATATCACGCATAGCTTCTGTCACCGCGCGAATTTCAATGGTATTTTATCGATCGAGAGCGGGAACGCGGCGATTATATCTGCGAGAACGTAACAATTACGACATAGAATTCCTTTCAAGGATTCGCTTCGTGATTCATGCCGGGTATACAGAACGAGCGTTGCGCACATCTCTCACCGCGAAAGCTTAGCAGAACCGAAGGAAAGCGCTTTCCAAGAAAACATTTGTATAAGAAACGCATAGTTAATCATCTGTTTCAATGTTGTGCACTTCTCACAATCAGTCATCTTAAATTATACGTAAATAAGTTACTCAAAATTTTACGTACGTCATTTCTGATGAACTGCATATCGTTGATCTTTTTTTTAATCAATATCATTATTCAAATAATAATAATTAACTGAGGACTCAATAATGAAATTAAACAAATTACAAATTAAAAGACATTGAGTACTATACGGTTACCAGCGTGTTTAGTTATTCATATAAAACATTCGTTAATTAGCAATACAAAACATATAATTAAACATCGATCGTTTCGGCTCTGTTTTGAGCCATCTTCAATATTAAACATTTATTGTTACATATTACTGTTTTTGTTTTAAAAACATGTTTTTAAATGTGATAGAGTACTTATCGATGCTAAGAGCATCCTTATTTTGATTAATTTCCTATTTTCTCTACACAAATATCGTGCTTATTTTTCTTATACGTTATTCACCCACGTATCTATAATTGCAACGTAGCTTTTCTAACATAAGCTCATCCCATTTGGAATCATTTTCTTTAGCATTTACTCGTTTGGCATTTCGTGTCCTATATTTAACAGTGGAAATCCGACCATCGTAACTGTTAGAAAGCAACGACTACTCACAGATTGCGATTAATCAAAAAAACATGGTGAAAAAAGTGGATTCGTGTACGAGACATTTATCTAACCAACGAGTTTATCCGCGCCGAACAAGCTAAAGTAATTATCCGGGGAAGCAACGTTCCGTATAGACCAATGCGGGATGCGGAACACGCGGAAGCGAGAACATTTATTACAATAATTGCAAAGCAATCGATTTCCCGCATCCGTCTCGTTGCTAGCATTGCTTACTTCGCTTCCTCGCGCAAACTGTCGACATTTTAATTTTTGTGGTAAAAAAATGTTGATTAAATACAATTTCATTCGTTTGATAAAAATCCTATTATATTCTATATATTCTTATGTGCTGATAGTTATTAACTCAGTTTATCGTAATAACCAAGTTTAGTAATTTATAGTTTTTATCATACAGATGCAGAAAGCCTAAGTTATTAATTAATTTATTTATAATGTGTGTGCATGTGTGTGTATACGCCATTTTTCGAGAATATTTCAAATAATATTAAATCGTAATAAATAACTATGGCGACTTCACACAAGAACTCGACCAGAAAATCCCGGATTAAGGCTCAATGACGTCACAGCGTCGACGTCACAGTGTCAATGACTCGACATAGTAATCCGCTTAAACTTCTAATACATAGGGAAGTATATTAATAATTAACTTGTTGGAGACAAGTTAAAATATCATAGAATTATTAATATAATGTAGTCGATTGAAAATATTAATGATCTGCTCTTCGTAACTTAAATCGACTAAAGTTAAGTATGAAACTTTTCTTATACGTGGTATATTAAGACTTCCAAATAAATAAATAGAGCAAACGTTAAACAAAATTATTCGAATAATTTCTTATATTATACATTTTTTAAATATTCAATATTCAAGCATTTGTGTTATATATTGCGCATTTCATAACAGTTCAATAATTATCGGACAATACGCTGTAATCGTAATCATTAAACGAATTGTAAATTATGTCACTGTCATTAAGATAATATAATAAATGGAAGAGCATAATAAAGAATAGTTTTAATAGTCCTGGTCATACCAGCGTAAAATATCGATTCCATTCTTGCGGAAAGAGACGAGCTGAAGCAAAGAGATTTATCTCGCGTAATATTTCACCGCAACATTTCTTGACAATACCGAGGAAATGGAGAATCGATTAAAAGAAATGCAGGGCATAAAGAACGAAACTTAATATCTTGCGTTAGAGCAAGGATTAAAAGTTCAAGAGTTAATTCGAGCTTCAATTTTATTCAGAAGTAGGGTAATGAGTAAAACTGAGACGCGGGAAAGATAAGTGTATGGATAAATAAATGGAGTGATGTATTTCCTTAAAAAAGTTGAATCGTCTCGATAAACTATCGCATTCTCGCGCTATACAATTGACTCGATAGTGACTATTTAAATTGTACTTCAAATTCATTAATTCACGCTATATTCTATTGAGACTTTTATTGTAGGGTAATCTCGGGTAAGATGGCCATACCAGGAAATATGACCAACCCATGTTCATTCGATGTTTCATGGTGAGCTAGATTGAAAGAACATAGGTTGGCCATCTTTCCTGTATGGCCTCCTTACCCGAGTTTACCCTAATCAAAATTGATGGAGCCTAAGGATACTATTACAAAGTTATAAAAATTTAAAAGATTTTCTGCTGTTCTTTCCGTTTATCATCAAGAATTAAAACCGATATATTTTCAATGATTTCAAATTTGTCACATATCGTATATTGAGCGTGACAATTGATGGAATATTTTATCGTACCCAAATATGAAGGATTAAACTCATCCAGATTTTAATTCACGCTATATTCTGTCACGAGACTTTTAATTGTACTCAAAGCTGATCTAAAAATATTATAACAAAGTGTGTTATAAAAATTAAAAAAAAATTCCTGCTATTCTCTCTTTCTCAAATCTTTATAACGCTAAGAATGGAAACCGATATATCTTCGATGAATTCAAATCTCTTATAGACGCGAGAATTATCGTATATTTACTCGTGATAAGTGACAGAATGAAAGATTGAACTCATCCCAGATTATAACGGTTTTAACGCCCCCCTTCGTTGCCCATCTCTTTCGTTCTTTTTCGTTAAACCCGCGAATTATCATCCCCTTTGACTGTTCGAACCCTAAGGCCTCCTGGGCGAAAAACGAGACGCCCCAGGGCAACTTTGTTCGCAGGGGGACAATCGTGTTCGCGACCGACACCCAACTATCTAGGTCAATCGGTTGCTTGGCAACGATTCAGTAAGCTCTTCCTACGCTTTATCTTCGACCAACTACGTTATACGTAAGTAATGCTGGGTCGCACCGTCGTCGCTTTTTTTATCGCGTAGGAGATACGCGTATACCTGTACAGTGTGACTACGGGCGCCGACGTCCCTAGACACCCCTGTAGCGAGCATATTAAAATTCTTGTAGCCGTGCGAGCGTGATGTCTTGCCTAACCATGCGCCGTTAAAAAAGAAAAAAAGAAACACAAATTACGTAGATCTACTCGACAGAAAAGCTGACGGATACTTACATTATCTATATTCCAATTCTCAGTATTAAAATATCTCGGCAATAAAGCTTTCACTTGAATTGAAAATTAAAATATATTCCAAGTGTTTGCAGGATCGACAAATTTTCAATCATTCTTCATTCTTTTGGCGGACTATCCATCTTTCTATCGGTCAACAGATGACACGGTCAGAGACAGTGAATAAATACTGATGGCGCCCGGCTTGACTTCCTGTTTGTATCCCTCAAGTTTCGAGCGACGCCGGCGCCCATGCTTCGCATCAGCTACGCTAGACTGTTGCGTCGCAACAGAATTTGTGTGGGTGCAACGCGAAATCGCGTGGGTGATGGGCGGAATGGATGGATGGATGATCGCCGTTGTAAGCGGGCACGCGCACTCATCCGAGTACGCGTGAATCAGTGCTCCCCAAACCCCGAGATGTCGAGATTCCATAACGCAAAAATAGATGCCCGGTGATGCCCGCGCTCTCAGTTCACTATCTTCTGATGAATTTTATCAAGCGTCGCGTACACGAGCGCGCGGCTACGGTCTTCTACAGCTATTACGTAATCGCAAGTTAATTTGCATTACGTAATTGGATTACTTTATTGGCGCTAGATTACTCGCTCGGCTTTTCATCACTCCGACCTTTCCGATTTAAACAGCACGTTCTTCGCGTAAAGTTAACAGCGTTCGAGAATCTGCTTGATCGATACCCTAATCAAGGAACGAAAAGTTAATAAACGAATGGAAAATAACATTTTTAATTCTTAACACGAGATTCGCGTCGTCTCTCTCGTCCATCCTCTACACAAGTTCCCTCTCTATCCTTATAAAATTACAGTTGGGAGACACTGACGCACGCACGATGTGCGTAGTACAGGCGACGTGCTACACGTTGATGGTGACTACTATGTCATTACCCCGTTATGCGGACGGCGCGACACGCGGCGTCGCCCGATATCATTCGGCGTCGATAGCAGGGATGAGTTTTGCGAGGGTGGACGGTGGGGGCGAGCGACGGAGATGGAAATGACAGACGATCGACTTGCCGCGTTGTCCCGATTCGACGCGCGGTTAACGCTTCGACGTTGACGTCATTCACCGCCACGGCGCGGCCGCTGTATATACGGGCCGCAATAAACGAGAATGCTACATCAATGAGAACGTCGGAGCACGTCGAAAGACATCGAGCTGGAATTCCGGTACGCGTCTGCGAAAGTTTTCGCGGCTAGACGGTGCGATGCGACAAACTAAAGTGTTAAATACCTTTCTCTTTCTCAATTCATAATTCATAATAATTAATAAACATATATGTATAACACTAATACTCCTTTGCTACTGTAACGTTAGTGTCATTGTTTCGCACTATAGCTTTCTTAAATTATTAATATTATGATATTCTGCTTTCTCATTTCGAGAACGAGTGTCCTCGCATGAAAATAATGATTTTTCCTGAAGTGGCTAGCAAAAGATAAATGTTGAGAAAAATCGGTATATTCCTCTTTCTTATTTTTTTTTTCAGATGTGTGAGAGGATATACATATAATACAATAAGCACAACTTAGACTTGAGAGTTTATTGAATCGCACAATCTTGGATAACTATTATTCAAGGCAGAAATATATGATAACAAAGTCGTAACACCGGATATCGCGTTATCGCGCATTTCGTAACGCACTTGCCAGCAATATAGATAAACGTTCGCTTGTTTAAAAGAACTCGAGTTAATTGATGATAATGCTGACGTATAACATTGACATTGAATACATTGTTAGAATAATATCCTTGTTTGCCTCGTAGTCGGACATTCACGGGGAAACACATGTATATACGTTCACGATATGTTCCTTAGTATTGTGGTATTATACTACTTACTGTATTTTACTTATCTTCCGTAATTTATATATAGACGCAATTTTTGAATAGATGACAACAAAATTGATCGTTTTTCGAAAATAAAAAATATATAAAAACGAACATTTTAATGCACAAAAAGGTATTCACAAGGTATTAGTAGGGGTAGAGATAGAGATAGGAGAGGGAGAGATAGATAGATAGAGAGAGAGAAGGGAGGGGGAGGGAGAGAAAGAGATATCCCAAATAAGCGATTATAAATAGAAATACAAAAGTATTTAAGAGAAATATTACAGTAAAAATATTTCTCGATAACATCATCGATATCGGCGATATACGATATCAACGTATGATCGTAAAAGACTTTCATTATTTCTGTCGCGTACAATATGTAATATGATTTATTTATTTAATATAAAATGTAATATGAAATTTTTGTAATCTTCTCATGTTTGACAAATTATATTTTTGAATATGAAAAATATATATTAAAATGTATTTTATGTACTGATGCAACTTAACGACCTCATTCATCTCCCGTTCTTCTTTCAAGCCATTTTTCAAAACTGCAAAGTCGTATATCAGGATTTGTTCAGCTGAGTAAAATATTGTTACACTGTTGTATGATGATCTATTATGCGACCGGAAATGCAACGTAGGCGTGAAATCGATGAGTTGCGAAATGGTAATGACGCAAATACATAGGTTATTAATTAGTTCGGATCTGGTATCAGTTTTCCCAGCAACATCCCCGTCGTAACTCAATTCCCTCTCTGTTAATATTTACACAATGTACGACGTCGGTCAATCAACCAAATTTATTTACAGACGCTTTACACGCAACTGAGCTGTACTTTATACGTGAGAATAACTTGAATACAGTCAAATATTATAATTAAATATTTTCCTACAATATTATTGCTATTATTATAATTTTTGTCTCTTTTTTTACATTTTTGTTTTAATTCCGATTTCTTTTCCGACTGTTATTTCCTTCCTATTTTCCGTCATAAAAATATCACATTAATATTATATCAATCTAAGATTTTTATTTATTTATAGACATTTAAGCAAATGATAAAAAATTTTTAATTTTATATATACATATATACAAAATACAACTGAAATCACTATACTTGGCACTTGAAAGGCGACATCAACACAATTTCAGTATAAAAATCATCATATGCAAATATATATAGATATATGTATATGTACACCGTTGCACGATTCTTACCGAACTTGTATTGATGTCGCTTTTCAAGTGCCAAGTATAGTGCTCTCTGGCATACGTCCACGACCTTTAAACGACTGCCGATCGTATCGACGAGGAAGTGAGCAAATTTCCTACAACACTGCAGCTGGCTTTACGATGCATGAAGCCGGCCAGATTAGTACATGACAAAATTCCGAAAATCACTTGGCGCGTAACAAAATCAGGTTATTTAGTTTAAAAAGTAGATATATAGTCAATTTTTATTATATTACTTTATCATATTACTTTTCCATTAACAGATTTTCAATAATTCAGCTATCAAAGTATTTAACAAAATATACTAGATATATTAATTTCAAGTGAATAAAATAAATTAAAAGCAAAAGTAATCAATAATTAATAATTGTTAATTAAATTAAAAAATAATTCAAAATTGGTCGAAATATCAACAGAATAAAGAGCGTACTTTCTTTCTAACGAATTAGTAGACTTTGTTGAAAGATTTATACATATACTTATATAAAAAAAAAACAGCTTCTCTCCTCTTGTGCGAGACAAAAACGAGATTATAGCGTAACAATATAAAGCATAACAATTATTACATATAGGAATGTAATAATTGATTAATAGTTGACACAAGGGCCGTTATTAATTAGCAAGTGCGTAAAATCGCCGCATTATTATTATGCGCAAATCCACTTATTATTATTATTAACAGCGACGCGTAATATTACGTTATTGTCGACACCCGCGCTAAAATGCGTAAATCCCTTGGCCGAGGCGTTCAAAAGCGAACCGTGGATTATAAATAGGCGGAATTTGTTCCGACTTGTTTGTATCGTGCCATTGGCGAAACATTGGAGAACGTGGGAAAATGGGAACTATGTTTTCACTATCGAGCGACAGCGTCACAACTTCGAGAAATAAAGCAAAATCAATGGACAAAAGCTGTTTACATTCCGCGCAGTTGGATATTAAGTAAAAAATGAATTTATAAATACATGTATATATGTAGAGTATCGTAGAAGTTCTTCTACCGACGGATGATTCGACCAATATAAAGTAAAATCTTCTGTAATCGAAAATTTAATTAGATATATCGATCTTTCTCATAACTCTCGAGTCTTTGAGATTCAATATCGTGACTAAATGTAAGTCTGAAATTAGGTTTCTCTTAAAGTGCTCTTGAAAGTATAACTGAGAATAAAATCTCATTATTTGTTCGCGCTTTGGAATTAAGTCGCCAAAAATTGCGTTTTAATTATTCACAAGTTGAAAATGAATGGCATACCAAATTCAACTGATATAAAAAACCATTAACTTTGATTTGTCTTCAGTGCTTAATAATCAAAAGTTGCGAGGATATTTCCACTCTACGTAATTTTATATCAGAACAAAATCATATTTTCACCTCGATTTTCACGAACCGCAAATTGAAATAAAACTGTCACATGATTATTTAAAAACCAATTACTGCGTATATTAAAATGAGAAATGTATTATATGTGCGAAGTTGGTGTATTATTTTGTGGAAACTTGTAAAATATTGCCAGTTCTGGCTTTATTTTTAATAGTTCCATAATTCTCTATAGATTAGAAAAGTCCCTCTTTCTAGAACTTGTGTAGAATCACCAAATCTTTCTTAAAATCTAGGAATAAATATTAAAAGAGAATTCCCGTGAGACAAAGTGAGACGCTGCGTGAACCTGGCGTCTCAGTTTATTGTGAGACATTTTTTGTGCTTTAATCATCAGAACTATTTGTCTAATTTATAGAGAATTAATAAAATTAAGTTATTAAAAATAAAGTCAGAACTCTCAATACTTTATAAATTTCCACAAAATAATACGCCAGCTTTGCACACATAAATATATTGTAGGTATTTAATGTAATGCACCCGTAATTTTAGACTATAACCTAGAAAATAGATATAATAAAATAATTTATTTTTAGATGTCTAATGATTCTTCCAATCTCGCTTACGTTCGATATTCGATAACCCCTGCAGTTATTAAGGCAATAGGTCGTTGCAATATTATAGCAACAAGTGGCAGCGAGCGTTGAAGAGGGAGCTTTCTTTACACTCGGTGTTTCTTATCATCTACATTGCGGCTATACGCTCCCTTATATCTAACCAATCCCGCCTGACATGTCGCTATGCTACGCCACTTCCAGGAAACTAATCTGTTGTTTTGTGTGTGCGACCGAAAGAACACATTTTAAATACAGCAGACAGATATCTTAACATAACAAACATATTATTATTACTCCGCGTATCTCGAGTCGTGGCACAACTTTTCACGATAAAAGTGATCGGAACAACGAAAACGACCGACTCCGAGAGAGAAATTTTTACCACAGGTAAAAAAAACAAAAAAACCGACGAATTTTATACGATTTAAATATCTGCGAGTTAAACAAAGATTAATAAACGAAAGTTAGAAACGATGTTTGTATACAAAATCGATAAATAATACAGACCAATCAGAAGCGTTGTGAAAATTTATATTATGTGTCGATATTACACGTAAAAGAAATAAAACAAATTAAAAATAACAGTGGAACATATGGCTATATCTAATTTGTGATATCATCTGATTCAATGCGACAGCCATGCAGGAATCATTGTGTCGAGCTTGTTGCCTTTTTATCTCAGCATATACGTATTATATGTACAAAATAATGAATTCTAATTTAGGTCTAGTAATGTTTTTGTGCGTACGCAGCGGGCTACGAGATAATGTAAAAGAGCATAAACAAGTGCAGTATAAAATGCGTCTATTTAAAAACGCGCAAACTGATAAGTAGATAAATCGTATCTGATGTCATCGTCATAATTACGCATCTATAATCTGCACGAACGAATACCGTTAGTTTCGCGGCTAGAAGTTTAATTTTTATGATGCGCGTATTCACTCCCGCTGACCAAAATATTGGATCCGTTTCTTGATTATAAAGAATCTTTTAACAAAATTATTTATGAAAAACTGGAGAAATACAAATCATTTAACATTTTATCAATTGTAGCTCAATCACAGACACATTGACATCAATTTTATTTAGTAATATATGTATTTTTATCTAGAGTAATATATTATTATCACGTTTTAGCTATATCCTTTGTCGCACGTATCACTAAAACACTAATAAAATAAATAACATATTTTTGCGGTTATACGTTACGCGACAACATCGTGATAATATCATGTCAGTAGTTTGCTCGCGCGTAGCTCTATATTGTGTTGAGAGGAATTACCCTTTCACATTACATATTTGCAAATTGATGATAATAACATATTGTAGAGAGGATTGTGTGATTTTAGTATCGCAAAGATAGCATTGATAAAACTATGGCAATAACTCTAAAAGTTGATATTTTTTACTAAAGTATTTAAAATTTTAAACATAAATTGAATACAAAAAATAATTGAACAAAATGTTAAAGAAATATTTAAGATAAAGAAAGCTTTTTGTCATTTTAAGAAATTCAGCACTTCCAAATCACGCGCTTTTATTTCTATAACTTTCTATTTATTATTTCTATAACTTCTCGCAGTCTTTCGGTGCAGAACGAAAAAGAAATATGAAAAATCCAAAAACGCAACTAATGAACGTATACGCGAAGGATTTCTCGCACTAATAACCGCGGTACTGCTTCCATTGTTCGTACTGATTATTTTTTTCCTAGCGCCACGCAACCTTGCAGATTACTCGCTGTCAAGCACGATGTGCACGTTGAAGGCGAAGGACGCCGTGATTTATTATTCCATGCGTCCATTTTACCCAATCGTGAAAAATAATAATCTTCTCTTGTACCGTCATTCTTTTTATTCGCGGATTTTTTCAACCGAAAAATCTAACACGGTTCGTGAATCAATTTACAAAATAGATTTTTTAAAACAAAAATACAGCCAAAAATTATCTTTTCTCATGCTATTTTCAATTCTCAACATTAAACGTGATCTTTGCAACTCAAATTCTCTCATAAAATTTCGTTAAAGCAAAAGTTGAAATTAAGTAAAGCCCAAGACTCGATTATGTATATTAAGAGCAACAAAAATGTGAGTGACTAATATATTCCATTGCTATCGTCTAGTATTACAAACCAGTTCTATGAAACTGTGCCGATACACTTTTATCAGTTAGACAGCTGTCGTTGAATTAAGCCGTGTTAAATCTCGCTGTGCATCTTAGAAATGATATTAGAATATATACAATTGAAAGCCACACGCGTAAAAGCAACATAGGATAGAGCAAAGTTTGTGCGGTTTGATCAAATGACATGCCGTCTAATCGTTCGCTCGGGGCCTTTCTGCTTTTGCGTAACCGCGCGTAAAGTGTGATATTAAAATGAAATACAATGTTCAATCCAGAATCGACTAAGCTAAAGAGCGAGTAGACATCAGTATTAGTATAAACAACGATAATATAAAGCATATATCTTTCATGTGTTTACGTGTTTTCGTGTAGAGCAATTATCTTTCTACCACGTAATCTAGTCATACTAAAGAGATAAATAATGACTGTTACACGCGCGTTTCTATATAAAATGTTCAATCATTATTCATCATTATAAATAAATCTAACGTATATTACAACTTGCTTGTACCGTAAAATAGTAGAATAAAACACGTCCATTCATTTTCTGCGTAGTTTAAGTACTTGGCAGCTTAGGTAAGAAGAAAGTTCAAGCAATAATTTCTAAACGCAAAACAGCGACGGTAACTGTCGTAGGACAATAATCAAATCGCAGACCAATGAAGCGTATATAGCAGTCGCAAAATTACAGCAGCCACTGACGAGAATGGCATCCCGAAGAGCTTTCGCGACGTATATCCGCAGGTGCGTCACAAGTAACGATTCCAGGAGTAAGAATATAGACAAGCGCCGTAGATGCGACCGTAATCGAGAGGAGCGATAATCATCTACAGCGACATAGGTGGGTAACGACGTCGAGACATCAGTTCTCTTTTACTCGCTTTTTCTCCCGCGGCTGCGGCGGCGATTTCCTCGTCATTAAAATCCGCTCGAGACGCTCAGAATTGATACTCGGACGTTCACGAGAGGATACGTGCATTAATTAGCGATTATCGCGACGGCCGTTGCCTTCTTTTTACGATTACCTTGCGCAATGAACCCGATAAAATAACGCGGTTGAGCGAACTAACCACGGCATCGCTTCTCATGCGAGATCCTCGGAGCTCCGGTTTCTCCGCGTTCGGTCGACCGAACTGTCATTGTGGAAGTGCTCCGTCGTTGTGCACCGATATTAGAAGTCCGTAATCGTATCTTTAAACCGCCGCTCCGCCGTGTTATCGCTTGCGTATTGCGAGGCGAGAATGACGGCAATTAGTGCAGCGACTATAATGTTTCTGCTTTCAGAAAAAACATAAAAAAATAATTATCCTGGAACGTTTTTTTCGTTGTACTTTTATCTTAAAGCAAATGGTTTTTATCAAGCGGCGCGCGTGAGAAAATACATCAATAATAGTCAAAATTATCGAATTATACTTAAAATCAAAATATGATAGAAAAACGGCCGAGATGTGACGAATTTAATTCGTAATTAAACTAATAATCAATCTATTGCAATAGAAGAGACAGATGGTAGAAATGTAGTTTTTGTTAAGATAAAACATGGGGAATGAAAAATAATAATAACAAGTAATGACTCCTGTTATTTTTTTCCTTGTTTTTCTCGACTCTCATTCACAAAGATTTATGTTTTCCTCCTACAACATCTTATCTTTACAAGAGCCACGCTGTGACGCATGGCATTCATTATATCAACACGTATCTGGTCAATATATGTATTTCACTTTAATGATTGCGAGCTATTAGCGAATTTCATTCTGATGCACGAGAAGAGGTTAAAAATACACGATGAAGTAACTTCAGTTTATTGGAAATGAGATACAAGCGCTACATTATAAAGTCGTTGTCTGCAGGGTATCAAGCGTGTCGCAACTTTTACTCGACTTTTTAAAGAGCATTAAATAAAATGCTATTGTATATTTGACAACCTCCACCGCGTAATCTGTTGCTCGTGGCTCAAGAAAAAAAAAGATGTACGTCTCATGTCATTCTAAAGTTAACGAAGTTAAGAGATATGAATTAAAAGAATAGAAATAATAGAGAAGATATAAATACCGAGTACGATAAAAAATGTTCGGAGTTAATTCGCGGTGTGATGCTGTCCGTCGACCGATCTCATGAATATTGTCGATTACCGATACTGTCTTCGTTCGGATCGGCCGTAAGAAAAAAGAAGGAAAAAAGGAACGATTATTGTAAACGCACGTTCGGACTTATCGGTTCGTCGAGCGCATGCTTAAGTAACATTGCATAAGCGATCGGAGACAAAGTTATTCCGTTCAATGATCAATTTGTCGCGGCGGCAGAGAACGCAGGCACTGCCCCCGTGCTCGGCTGCAACCATGTACGGGGTTCAAGTGGTCTCGAAATGATGCTCGATAACGACGAGGGATCAACGATTTTCTGATCTAACCGTTTAATCGCGCCGACTTTACGTAAACCGTATACGGAGCGACTATTACGTTTAGTTACGATTAGTTTCAACTTAATGGACGTGAAAGATATCTGTAGTATATATAAGCATGTTTGTACGCTTTGCACATCATGACAGGCGCTTTTCTCCCGACTAACTTTTATTCTGGGAGGACATTCCTTTTTTCGCGCGTCGGTTTATTTTCCTCTTTTTTCCCCGTATTCAATCGCCCGTCCGTTCGTTCACCGTATGTTCCGGAGCGACAACGGCGACTCTTTCGACACATCTAGTTTATCGCATAGTGACCGATCGCCAAACATCGATTTCAATTAGCGTTTCTTTCGGCAGCACTAACCATCGCTGTTTGCAGCAACGCGTTTGACATTTCGTCTAAAAGGGTCGCGATACTTCAAAGGTAGTCTTTCCTTCTTGAAACAGAAGTTAAATGGATCAACCTCACTTTTTATAAAGTTCTTATTTTTAGTACCAGAATTCATGATTACTATTTCACAAATTTTTTCAACTATTTATCTCATAAAGGTGAGACATAAATCACATACGTCGTCATTTGTAACTTTTCGTTGCGACCATTTGTAAATGGCTCAACGAACGTAAGGTTACCCATGACGATATACATATATAATAATTTTTGTCGTAAATATTACGATCTCAAAATCTCTCGATCTGACCAAATCCTGCTCGAGGAAATTACGAACGATGCGCTTCCGCGCGACGGCTAATCGCCGTAAAAGTAATCGAAAAAGGTATCGACTTATCCTGACAAATTAGTCAGCGATTAGCCTCGCGCCCGTAAAAATTCGCAACGTATTGCCACAGATTAGCGCGCGGAGTGCAATTACGCTCCAACGAGAGATCTTTCATTTTTCTCCCTCCCCTCCCCGGATCGATCCGCGCGCTGTATAATTAATCGCGGTCAAACGGGTTTGATTGTTTTTTCCGCGCGCGTTTTCGCGCTGCCGGTTTTCATACGCTACCGCGTGACGTGACCTCACGACAGACGCGTGTGCGTGACGTTGCTGTCACGCGTGTACACTTATCGCGGCGTACACTTTTGTCCGACAGGCCTTCGGCGATCGCGCGGTGGACAGCGGGGCGCACGGAGAAACGGGTAGGCAGATACCGGGAGTTGAAACCAGGCCTGTCCCGGGGAAATAATTCTCAAAGCTTATTACACGAAATATCAAGGTCTTGCCTTTCTACGGTACGTACGTGCACACACACGCGCAGCGCAGCGCAGAGCCGAGCGCAGCACGTCTCCGCGAAACGCGTGCGGCACGTTCGTGATCGGCGAAATTTCCTCAACTGACCGACGCGACGAGACGAGGTTCGTTCGGCAGGTTCGGCTGCGTTCTCCTCGCTTAGCTAATTGTAAGTAAAGAGCATCGAAGGATCGCGGTCGCAACGCCGAGCGATTTTAAAATTAAAATGTATTTAAAATGAGGGAATTGCGTTTACCCAGTCACACCCCAGTCCCCGCATTCTCGACGTAAATTCAGCGTTAAATGAAGCGACTAGTTTGCACTCGTCTCGTATTAATCTGTCGAGCAGAGAAACAATTTAAGCTTGAATTTTAAATCGTTAAAATAATGGCTTAATAATGACGAATTCGTTCTTCGCTAAGGTTCAACATGCGCAATGAAATTTGTTGGGCGAATTACATTAAAATATCATCTTTCATCTTTTTGTTCTTTAAAATTTATTTAAGTGTGCGTATTTGAAAAAAAACACATTTATCGTGTGTCCCTTATTTAAATTTCAAATAGCATGTTTTCAGGCGCGCGACATTCACAAACTAAAATGCCCAGTCGATAATCTTGTTTCGCGCCAAGCTAATAGTAGAAATATATTAAGTGTACGACATATACATTTCTTTCTACTTTAAATAAAATAATTTGCTTTAAAAGAATTTGCCTATGGAGTATAGAAAATGATCGATTATATCAACGCGTATAGCATTTAATCGAACGTGACTAAAACGATAATTTTCATGACTGTAGGCGTTTTGCAATCAGGGTCGTTTGTAATGCTACATTTACTATGAATACATGCATAGAAATGATGTTATAAATGTTATGATGTTATAAATGTAATATTGAAGATAATGGTCGATAATAAAATATACGACCGATTTAATCACGCGCTTCAATATCTCTTATTATTACTAGGAATACGGCGCCTATGCAGACATATGCGTGAACTCTTTGTAAATTACGTAGCGCACGTTTCAGTGATTCAATTTTAACAAAATTTAATATCAACAGTTTAATTTCAGCAAAATGTTATCTCAGGCTGTTGCGTATAATTGATCGATTATATTTATAAATGTAATTATCTGATAGCTATAAATCACAGATTTTTGTATAACAGATTTCGTAATGCAAATAAAATATGCTCCTCTTTTGTTGTTTATGGAATTAAAAAGTCTGGTATCAAATATTGCCCGCAAGAAACCGTCACACTCGACACAACATAGGGATTGAGAAAGAGAACGGCATTGGCCGCCGACAGCTGGCTAAGCTTCCTGCGACTTATGACCTATGTATCGGGATAAGAGCGTAGCTTTATATCTCAAATCATATCTCACGATGGTGATAGTATTTCACGATAACTTAATGAAAAATTACGACGGTTTTTTTTATCGCGAAAGCACTCATTCCGTTTTTACATGCTATCTTTTTAAGCGAGTTACCCAAATTCGCAACTCAACTGAAAGTATTAAAATACGTAAAAAATAATTTTGTAACGCGTAATATTTATTGTGTTTTGTATTCTTCATTACATAAGTCTTGTATACGCCGTGTGTTTTACGGTCAAGTTCTAACGAATAACATGCTAAAAGTGGGAATTTCTTTTCATGCAACGATCGTCAGGCACTCCCTCCACCATACCTCGTGACGTTATTTATTGTTTAATAAACACAGACAAGCGATAAAGCGAGTTGGCCAGGTGAATGTGTGTTGGATGAAGACCAACAGGTGAGCCGCCTGACGTATTAAAATAATCGCGATAAGTCGCATGTTGGAAATACCAAAATTTATCGTGTTGCGTGGTAATTAATCTGCTTGTCATAACTGCTCGATGGTTGCAGTTCTTGTCTATCACATGGCTCATATATGCTAGTGCGAATCTCGTCCTCCTTGTTTTTCATCTTCCATCATTTAATCAATTTTTTAGTAACATTAAAACAATCTAGTCATTGTAATTCCTTCGCCAACAAAATTAAGTTTCTTAATAACTATATACGCTTCGAATTAAACACTTAAAATAAACTGCAGATATTGGAAACAATTATGTCTCTTATTTATAAGACATTTAGTGAAGCTTAACCTCTACTTTGAATCTCCCTACGTCAAGAAAGAATATGTATTAAGGATACAAAACCGATAATTTGTTATTAATTGTTACGTAGCCTAATGTTTCCACGATAGAAGGCAAATGTACGCTAATTTGCTATTATCAAGGAAAATATTAAACGTAGGATTAAATATAATTTGCCAGTAGACTAAATGTAACGTTTGTACATGTACATTACAACATATTATATACCGCGACCTATACGTAATTTGCATTTAATCATGATAAATCACACTTAAATTACACTTAAGTACAATGTGAGGAACAGGTAACTCGTGATGCTTGGCATCTTATCCAGGACTCCGCGCCTCAAATGTTCTTATATCGTGAATTATCTATAAAAATCATCTATAAGCCATTTATATAAAAATCATTTAAATCTTAACTGTTTTAATATTATTATAAATATCACTATTACTCGCGAAAGTATCTGTGAATATAAGTATTTTCTTAATAATTTAATCGGACATACATTTAAGTTATAAATTATTTCTCGCATTAATGTGCATATTTTCTTTAATAAAGCATATTGAAGCATAAAATAAAGTAATTGCAAAGAAATCAAAGTAACTCTCGCCATTGAGAGTAGCAGAAATCTTTTGATGAAGCGATCGCACGTATAGAGCTTAAACTTTTACTTGTATCGGTCCCTCTCTCGCTACTGTAATCTTATATTTCTTTTTCCGTACTCCTACGGTTTATCCAAATATTTTTCTGAGTGACGATGAATCTCATTACGAGCGAATCTCCCATCCAGGAGAGAAGATCGTAACGAGACTCAATCTTTTTCAGCAGCTTTCTTTGTGCTCGTCCCGCCGTCGTGTTGGCTATTTCAAAACCTGTCGTGCAAAAAAAAATCGTCTCTTATTACTCAATCTGATCGTGCAACCTTTCACGAATGCATGCCGAGAGTGATGAATCCGGTGGGTTAGAAACCGGCCGACCCACGAACGGACGGTCCGACCGTCGCGTCGGCCATGTGTTATACATATCCGTGTGTGCGTACGCATCATGAATCGAGTATTGAGTGGATATTATCTTTGATGGTAGATTAGTTGATCATTATGTAACGAACGAGAGGAACACGTCGTGTTGCGTGTTAGTCCGATTACTCTCGACTTGCTTCCACGCATGCCAACTCTTACGTCGAATCGCCGATCGCCGTGTCGAAGATCACGTACCGATATGCATATAATTAAAGAGTTCTCAATTAAAATAACTTGGCATCGTACTTCTTTGCCCGCGGGCGAGAGAAATCGATTCGCGTCCGCGCGGCGAAAACGCCGCGGCGTCAAAAGTCATCATACGCGTCTCCACACGGTTTGCGCAAAGCGAAATACATGTTTTCGATAACGACGCGACACTCCGGTCACGTTAAAATACGCAATCCGCAAGTCCTCTCGCAAATACATCGCAGCTTGAATTACATGCGCCGAGTAACTGGGATTCCGTGTTGTTCTCATATTGAACGATGTAACGATCATAATGAAAGTAACTCTCTTCTTGCAACAGTGCTCGATTGGTCTTTAAATATCATATACTCTGCTTTATCTTAACCTGTATAATGTATATATACACTTAATTCCGGCTAACGATATCTCCACACTCACGTTACGCTTTTCACCAGACATCTTGCTGGCTACACTTTAAATTCCGCGACAGTTTGCGCAAGTAGTGAAAAGGAATAACGAGATACGGCATATGGATCCGCGGTATTGTTACGAAATTTCTGTTGATCGCATTTAGCAGCTGCTAAATGTCGGATCCCAATGCCACGTCGCGGCACCTTATTAGTTGTTATTACTTTGGATCACGAGGCGTCTCGTGTAAATAATAATGAAAAGAAATAATGAGATATGACGTATATGAATAGTCATTTAAAGTGTTGTTAAGAAATTTCTACCGATTACGAGCGACGAGAGACTGTACGTTTGGTCTCGCACGCAAATCGCGTCGATCATTGATGATTTTCGTATAACTGTAACTCATGAAGCGTGGGTAACGCTGTGAATAAATCTGATAGATAACAGTCGTTTCGAGAGATTTGTGATCGAGAGAATTGTTATATATATATTGCAAGATAACTGCAAAATATGCTATTTTCATTTTATTTTGTCATATCTTAAACTTTTAATTTAAAAAAAGATTAAAAGCACTCATTTTTAAAATACCTAAACTAAATAAATTATATATATATTCTCCGTTGTCTTTCAATGCATGGATAGGTATATGAGAAATATGTAAAAAATATCGCGAAATTTAAAAAATCAATTACCAATTCAAACACAAACAGATAAACATCCTAATTTTCGTTATAAAAATTTAATAAACATAAAAAAAGTGTGAATTGATATGTTAATATAATAACGCGATTTGCAAAAACATAAGTTAACACCAGTGTAAAATTATTTAATAATAGTTTCATACGCTCGAGACCAAATTAGAATGAGGAAAAGTAGTTAACTGGAATAGCGCGTTGAACAGGTGTGTCGAAATCGAAACTGTTTAGCATACACATGTGTATGTGCGCGCGCGCGCAGAAGTACGTGCGCACGTGTGCGTCCGTGAACGCAATCACGTTTCGCGCACGAACCATCGGTCCGTCGAAATTCGATTGCTCGCAGATCTGACGAGATTTCGTCCCGCCGACCGAACAAGGTTGATACATTTATCACGAGTGTCCGCCAAAACGATCGTAATAATACCTTGTGTCTTTGTTCACCGTGTATCGTCGAGACAGTTCCCGTCGTTAACGGCGTTTCTGGTCGGCTTTGAAAATCCGGTTTCCTTGAATACGTTTCACATGTGTTTGTTTTTCTACCTCGCAAATTGATACAAGTGTAAGATTAATTTGGTGTGATAAAGGTTTTAAAAAACATAAATTTTAGTTCTAATATCATATTTATCCCCTTATTTTTTATTTAAAGTCTCTAATTTTCTAGTTTTTAACTTTAAAGTTTGCATTTAGGAAAATAACTATAATTTTATGTAATAAGAGAGAAAGAGAAAGAGAAAGAGAAAGAGAAAGAGAAAGAGAAAGAGAGAGAGAGAGTTCTTCAGTGTATGCTGCTTCGTTAATTTAATTGCATCTATACAATGCATATGCTCTGTATATGAAAGTAAGAAATTTTGTACAGTTTGCAACGTATCATCACAGTAATTTGCTCTTTCACGTTTCGTTAAGGATATGTTTAAATAAAATGCGAGATAACTATTTCGTTAATTACTTAATTTGCTATTTAACTTCCTCGAGCATTGTTTGTGTAAAGTTAACCCGTAGCATAATTAAGCACTCTTGCGTTTGTTTTCGGTAATTGTGAGAAGAGCAAGTAATATTCAATTTTCTTTTTAGTAATAATGCAGTTCAAGAAAAAAAGATTCCCCGTCATTAAATTTACAATAGAAATTAGTATAGCGTTGAAATATATAAAAATTTATATAGCAGTATTAAATTCATAGGCGCAACGCAAATATATTTTTGCGACCTTTTCTTTAAAGAGATATTTACAGTCGTTAATGAATCTCGTATGAAAAAGTGTGATATTTAGGCGAGATATTTAGAATGAAGTTTCATATTGAGATACACATACTTCACATTTTGATTAAACATCAACTGATTGTGAGAGTATACTCGACTGATCGTGAAAAACGGTACGATTACCTCTCGTGAAACCTGACGCGATTGAAGTATTGTATGATTATTGTGGAATATTCCGTAATATTAGAATACGCGATGAGATGGCTATTAAAAATAGCATATAAGATCTAATGACTAATAAAATCTAATATTACATAAGAGTTACTCATCATACACATAAACATATCAATCATGAAATCTAATAACTATCTTATCTAGTAATATAAAGTCAAATTATTAATAAAAAATAAAAATGGATAAGTTATGAACAGATGCAAAAAAAATAAAACAATATCTAGAAGAATAACTCCTGTTATCCATAAGTAAAATAATTGTAAATAAACAATACTGTGAATAACGAATAAAATAAAAAAATAATAATTTGCTCACTCCATGATTCGCCGTCGCCTGATACCTCCCAGGCTTCGTCTTTCTCTCAAATTCGTTCGTGCAACACAACATTCGCGAAAACATGGCTAATTATGACCGTGCGTGCCAAACATTAGAATAGAATAATCACACGGCATTTTGCACGACACTCTCGACGTTAATCACACACGACACGCACTTTACTACTGTATACTGCAACGAAATTCAATTAAAACGCGATCGTGAAAACGCTCTTTAAAAAGATATGAAGTTCTATGATCTTTCGACTGCACTCGCAACTCGAATCTCGCAAATTAACACATGAAACGACATGTCAAATAATCAAGGGTTTTGATAAATCACGATATATATATATATTTATGCCGCGCGATTGACAAATATCAAAATACGAGCTTAATTACGAACGTACTTATTAATTAAATATACAGTGAGATATACATATTGGTAATAAATAATCGATATATTGTTCATCATTTTAATTAATTAGACACCACAGACGCTTCGCGCGCGCTATTTAGCTTTAACATTATGCTATTACTATTACACTATTAACTCCTTGATACACACAACTGTCAAAATATACGATGACAGCTGCAAATGAAGTAATCGGCATCGCGGAAAAGCGACAACAATAAACTTCGATAGATTCGAGTACCTATCGACTTTACATCTCTTTTTTAGGGGTGGATTCACGCTGTCCATCCAATTGTGACAAGCAAATTACGTTCAGATAAAAAAATCAAAGTGTTCCATTGTAAGACACATTCAAACTTGATAATTAAAAAATGATTATTGCCTGCGATAAAACGATATCGCAATAAAACAATATTTTATAATCTTCAATCCTTATCGCTTCGAATCCACGAAATAAACAAGTTGCGCGAAGTACTCTTGCTTCGACAAACAGTCAATGCACTTACAATCATTAATCGCGGGAGTTAATTAATTGCGCGGGCGGATAGTAATTAAATTGTTCGTAACAAATAATCGTGTTCGGTGTCTTCTCTCGATACGATCGCGTTTCGGTGAGCAGTGCAACGAAACGTGGAACGGTACGCGTCACTACTTACTTGCCGACTCGAATCTCATCATCAAACGAATAACAAACACGGCGTGCGGCGGCTTTGCAAATCAACAAACAAAGGCCGTGTGCCGACCAGCTTTACAGATATAAAATATTTAACGTATTTATGAGAGATTAAGGTACGAGATATTCTGTGCTGCTTCCGCTTTAAATTATAAATATATAATCGATACAACGCAGCATTTTGTTACTCGAATGACTCGATCTAGTAAAGCCCCTTGCACAATAGGCGATAGCAATAGCGATAGCGACAGCGACAAAGTTGCCGACAAAGCTATACCTTTGTCGGCAACTTTGTCGCTGTCGCTATCGCCTATTGTGCAAGGGGCTTAACTCGAATATTATATTCCACGTTATCGATCTCAAAAATGCCAGTTAAATTATATTTAGATTATAAAAGTTTAAAGCACGATACGAGATATATCCGAAGCTAAGCATCGTTAAGAAGATAATTGTTGCCTATAAGTATAGCGAAACAATAATTTATAATCTCCACTCTCCACCGTTCTTATCCTACTACTCCAGATAAATAAATCATGTAATTATTGCTTCGATACCTTTGCAAATTCTTATTAACGTGAACTAATAATTGTTTACTATACAATTGTGAGATCATAGATACGAAATAAATGCTGAATATATTAGATATATTCCTTACGTCTAGAAAAATGTTACAAGATTTAAGAATTATAAACTTACATACGCATATGATCTTTTGTCAAAAATCGAATCGCGAGAGATAAAACTCGGACTGTGTCTCCAGATGATCTTCATCCGAGTTTCTCGATTAAATCGCAATTGCAAATACAAATTAAAAAACTGATTCTCAAGATCCATTTATTAGAATGTATTACGTCTCTCAAAACTGCCTTTATTTAGTTTTCTAGCAGAATTATAACTATTAAATGCAGGCCTAAGAAATGTATTTTAATCTACAAATCAAAGGTAGACGTAACATATTTTAAGACCTTATCTGATCAGAATTCGTCGACATTCTCGTTGACATAGGCCACAATGAACAACTATTAAATATTGCCACGTCACATCTATGTGATAAATGACGTTTATCAACTCGGGCATCGTATAAAAAAATAATTAACCGCAGGCGCGCTTTGGCCTCATTTAAAAATCATGTTGATGTAATTAATATTACATGCTTTCACTCGATTATTATCAGAACCTCATTGTAAGACGCTGCCAGGATATTAAATGACAAGAAGTAAAGGATCATAGTATAGACCAAGCCTTATATAATTTATGCGGAACATAGTAAACATCGTAAAAACATGAAAAATCCATTTGCAGCGGAAAACTTTTTAATATTCTTTATCTAATGATTTACGACTTTACATAGTCGCTGTTAATGCGGCATTTATAAATCTTGAAAGCATTAATATTCCTTATATTGTTAAAATAAAATTATAACGACAAACACAACGGAAATTCGAAAAAACTATTGTTACGTAGGTATATAAGGCAAGAGAAATGTATAAGAAAATCATTTAAAAATTAGAAAGAAATAGAAAAATCTTGTTGTCTCATTTTTCATTGTAAGCCCACATAGAACGGACTCGTGGTTATTTCTTCATAAATTCTAGAATATCTCTGTGTACGTATCATCACGTAGCTCATAAGAATATCTTAAAAAAAGTGCTAGATTCCATATAAAGAAAATCAAAATGTATAGCACGCCATTAAGAGTTAATTTAAAAAAAAAAAGTTTCCTGCAGCAGATTTCTCGTTTCCAACTTTTTTTTTTTTAATTTACTCTTAAGGGCATGCTATAAATTTCAATTAGAAATAAGACGATAACTCGCTGGAAATTCCACGGCGTACGGTGGAATTTACCTTGTGCCCCAGTCAGCACGGTCCAGATTCTCCCACGGGATCAATGGGTCGTTGCTCCTATGCCTGCGACGACCAGTAGGAGTAGCGACCGAGGCTGCGTTTACAAGAAACAACGACGTTTAAACGTCAACGCGTTTATTGTTTCTTGCATAATACATGCGCGTAAATGTTAGCAGTTTGCCTGATTCACTGAAGCGGCATGCAAGCACGACATATGTGAAAACATTTTGTTTCAATTCAATAAGAATAAATATATTCTGGATTGCACGTTAAAAGAACGGAGAGAAAATATTTGTTCCTTTTTACAACCTTCAATTTATTTATCGTGCTCCAAAAGATCGGCCGGCTTGATCGATTCCTCGAGGAAATCGTTATATCCTTCTTTAAGACTTCTTTAAGATGTTTTTAATCATAATATTTTCAGAGCGAAGACGAGTATTTCTCGACAAGGGAAAGTACATTGTGCGGACGATCGTCTTTTTCATCGAGCGCGATAATAATTCCGTTATAAGTCCCGATTTCGTTACGTCTGTCCCTCTTTCTCTCACACTCTCCTTCGTCAGAGAAGACGATATTTATCGCGGCCTTCGCGGAGAGATATATCGCCGATCGAATCGAGCGATCCTACATGGCCTACGTACACCACAGCAGCATCGACGCCACGGAGATTGGAAAAACTTTCCCTGCATGGCTTAAGCACCGTCTTTGACAATACGGAAGAGGGCAATTTACGAGAAGATTCCATCGGGTGCACCGTGGCGTGTTGGCTAAGGAATGCGAGCCGAGGAAAAGGAAAAAGAAAAAAGAAGCGCCGTACGATCGCCCGGTAAAATGGATTTTATATCCCGCGGAGACTTTCTCTAAAACATAGACGGTCACGCGGATCTCCACTTCGCGCGCGGCGAGACTTCATCTACGAGCAATATCCGATAACTCGGAATTTACGCGTGGCTGTCATCATCGAAACTCATCTCGATATTCCCCCATTATCTCTGCGCGCTGCGCCTTCTCTCAATATTCTCTCCCCTCGCCGTATTGATTGCATCTTGATATCTTGCGTTGCGCCATCACCTTTTGTAATATACGTCCGAGGAATGTTTCTGTACATATATGTACGTTCAAAAACAATCAAAGCACATAGGCTTTCATTAAAATTGAAGGTAAATCAATCCAAAATACACACCAAAAAGAGCTGTTATTAATTTGTCGATAGGACGTATTAAAAATTCAGCGCGTAACTACTTTCACGTATACATAAACTGTCCCTCGCTGTAAGTACTTCCATTTATTCCATTATTATTACTCCCGTTATCATTTTAGTCGAAAATGGCACGTAATCAAATATTCTAAAGCGCTCGGCTAATAATAGAAACTATGCACCAGAAATTTCAAGGTAGTAAGTATCTCCAACGGCCGCGGACAGCTGTTCTAGCTTTAATTTTCATATCAACAATGCCATTGTTTCGCGACCATATCTCGGTGTGACCGCACGGACTTACGAATCGCCTGCGAATTGGGCACATCCTTCCTTCCGTACTTCCTGCATAATACGTTTATCGCTTGACCACGAAAGATTACAGTAGGTTAACATACATACACATACATACATATATACATACATATATATATATATATATATATATATATATATATATATATATATCACGGATATTTAATGTAACAGACCGAGGACCTCGTATCTTTCAGTAGACCCGCTTTTCGCCAAGCATTCTCGCTATCTGAGCCACGCACTTCCGTTCAATACAGCACGCGTTAATTACGGGCGCACACACGTTTCTTTGTCGCGTTGAAGCGGGAAAGGGATAATTGCATTTTAATGAAGGCTGAAAAGTGAGCGGCCCATCGGGTCGATGTCGTTTCCTTTAAATGGCTGTAATTAGAGAGCGGATCGTCATTCCGCGGTAATGTTACTCACGGTCGGATAAACAAATCGTTTTGGTTTGTCGATGCGCGTTAACGAGAACCCGCGACTTAATTATCTCGCCGAGCAAATCGGGACGAATAACGTATACGCGTGCGTTAACATGTGACGAGCTGCCGTGCCGTACGGCACGTATTAATAGACAACACTCGCATCGTGTGCATGCGCGTCGTGTACACCAATGTTAAATGTCTGTCGAATGCCGGAAAACCGCGCGTACCAACGTATCGTGTCTGAAATGACGCTCGCCTTGATTGATGAACGCAAATAAACGACGACAAAGCTGCATCCGCCGTATCAACGTCTGCGAATGCGTGAAATCGAACGTGAGACCGGGTCACATATTCGCACCTGCAGAATGCGACTAACATTTTTAAAACGCCTTTAGAATCATCAGAGAAGTTGTGGCATTAAACGCTTTCTGAGGTAATCTCTCTTGAGAATTATGTTGGAGAAAATTGCGATACTTGAAATAGAGAACGCTTGAAAGAAAAAAAGTTAATCGTGTTAATTGATATTTTCTAAAATACAACAGGTAACGTCTTGTTCCAATTACTAGCACTAATATTTTTTTTTAGTTACATAAGACTCATTTCAGAGTTGTAATATCTGCATTCGTAACTCGAAATAATAGATCTTTTTGCGATTGGAACAAATGAATAAGTAGAAAAATAAATTATTCCGTTTTTTAATAAATCTAGTATATTTACTTTTATAATATTTTATTGTTTTTTTATGTCTTTATAAATACTTAGTAAAAGCATTCTTAACCGGATAAATAGAACCGTTATCTAAGTAGGTAACGGGATTCTCGTGGAAACTCACGCGTTATCCAAATATGGGTAATGTAACAATCAAAGTGTTAAATTAGCATAAAATCAAAACAACTGTCTAGATACCAAATAAAAGAACTTCTATGATAAACCTCGAATAGAGAGAGAGAGAGAGAAGTTCCTACAAGTTTATATAAACTACGAATTGCAAGAATAAATTTTATTTTACCGTTATGAAATCGTAGATCAAAGAAAAAGAGAGATAATTCCAACAGATCTTATATATATGCGTTCAAATATATTGAAAAGCGAGAGAGAGTTAATACCATTAAAAAATTCACAAAGGACTCAGAAAAAGTATTGTTCCGCGACGTATATTACATCGTTATACTTGTTTTTTTTTTCAATATATGCTGGTATAATGGATAATAATAAAGCAGTCAACATTAATCATTAATGCTACTTATCGCATTAGCCAATGAGCTTTTTATAATCGCCCGCAAATTGGATAATATCGCGCGTATTATACACGTTTTTGTCGTGCGTCAGTCGTCAAGAAATTACCCTTTCTCGGTGCGCTTACTGATTTCTATATTACTCGCGCGAATTATAGCGCGTAAGAAGACTGGGATTTACGTAAAATCGCAGGCGCAGGCACATTTATGTCGCAACTATCGTCCACTTCTTAATGCTAGCGGGATTCACGCGCCGGCCAGTACCTGTATCGATGGAGCATTACATCCGACGCGGTATGCGTTTCTCCGTTTACGCAACGGTTGCCCTCCAGCGTTTTGCGCGAAGGATGAAGGATTTGCATGCGAACTATGTGGGCATTACGGTTTCATAAGGTCATCCGCCGACAGAGACTCCTCGCACTCTCAACGGAACTCGGTCGATCTCTTTCCTCTCGTGCAGCGAAGTCGCGGTGTACAACTCGCTCGTAGACCCTGTCCACGCTTTCGCAAAATCGATTCGCGATTATCGCGGTGGTTCACGAGCGAGGCTAATTAAAAATTTTAAAAATTAACGAGTGCGCATAAACCGCGACGCGACGCGAAGTTAAATATTTCGGTTACGTAAGGTTCAAGCGTTTTATAAATCTCGCCATAAATAATTGTTGTGATATAAAGTTTGCTATGGCTTTAACGCATACGTGGCACGTACATTTTTCTGTTAATTTATCGCTCTTCCCGGTACATTATGATCTCCCGTGCAAAGTAACGAATAGTGCCGACTCATTAACCCATCCGCCTGCCATTCCGAACGTTGTAAACGTAGCAATAAATTACCTCTTACCTACAAATTTTTAAAATAACATAATCATGCTATCATAGTTTAAAGCACCTGCTCGTATATGTCCTAATTAATAAAAATAATAGTTTCTCTAATAATTTCTTCCTCATAATAAAAGCTCTTCACTCGTAAATCGCGTGGAAAATTAATCAGTATTATACAAAAATGATTAAACATTATATAAATATAATCTCTCTCTCTCTCTCTCTCTCTCTCTCTCTCTCTCTCTCTCTCTCTCTCTCTCTCTCTCTCTCTCTCTCTCTCTCTCTCTCTCTCTCTCTCTCTCTCTCTCTCTCTCTCTCTCTCTCTCTCTCTCTCTCTCTCTCTCTCTCTCTCTCTCTCTCTCTCTCTCTCTCTCTCTCTCTCTCTCAACATTCGTTTCTATTTAAAAATTGATTTATACCACATATACGAGAACGATTATTTGATAACTGAACGATTATTTGATATCCACGGAATATTGTAAAATTAATTATATCACTTATATCTAATGATAGCTGCAATTATCACTAAGCGATTGTTAAATTCGGTCAATAAATTACGCGATGCATTTAATGCTGCTGTTGAATAAATGACGATTAAATTATAGCCTACGAACTTTCCAATTTGAAGCAAGACAAATACCTAACTGCTGTAGAGAGAAGTAGAGTCTATTCACCCTTTTCATTAAAATCGGATTACAAACCTCTTTTATCGAGCTTTCAAAATTATTTTTTATGCATATACACTGCAGTTACTCATACTCACAGAATTTCTTTCAAACATAACTATTAATTTTATAAAATTTAAAAATTTATAAAAGGAGCAAAGACATGATCGCTGTATCATCAAATCTTTTTTAAATTAACCTCGCAAAAACTAAACATCCGTTAATTGAAAAAACTATACGCGTTGTTTTTGAAAACATTAGCGGACTTTTTTCATAAATATTTACTTCAAGCATTTTTAATTAGCAGCTCGTCTCGATAAAACATTTTCGATAATTATTTATTTTTAAACCAAAGTACGACAGATCTGATCAAATCTTGATAAATAAGTCGTTAAAATTTATAGGAACGAATTTATGCACAGATTTTCGTATTAAACAAAATCATTCAAATCAATAAATTTATATAGAAGGTTAAGGCTTTCAATATACGATCGTTCGAATATACCAAATCAGTACCCTTCTTCACATCCTTTCACGTACGATTATCGACCTTTGACCCTTTGACTCCCGCCGACGAAAGCCGATTCTATTTAAGGATCCTCAGCGGTCGTGTGTCACCGTGACTAATCTCGTTGCCTTATGTACGAGAGAAAGACAATCGCTCCGTAACGGTCGTGACGTAAGACGCGCGCAATCTTCGGGTTTCTATGCGCAAAACTCCGATAAGATCGTCCGCTTTGTTACACACGAGGGAGAGTCATTCATTATCGCGTGCACGCAGTCGATTATGGTGTTCTGCACCGGAATGTCGCGAATGAGCTTTCACCAGGGAGAGTGCTGCTGGATGGACTTCCGATGACGCGTCGACGCCTTTCCAGAGAGGCAGACGCGCTTTTGAATCGATAATATCGGGGTGAGAGAGAGAGAGAGCACTTCCGGCGCGCGACGGGCCTCGTCGATTTTCAATCGGGCACGACCACAAGAGAATCGTGTCGGCCGGATTGGCGCCGGGATAAGTAATTTTAAAGTCGGAAGCGTGGGATTATCATCGGGGAAACCTGATTGTCGTTGTTACATCACGCGAGCCCCGCGTAATTTATTGCGTTTGTACACGCGCAGAGTTTTATTCCTCTACCCGTTATCATCGCTATAATGAAACATAAATTTTAGATACACGAGGAGGTGCTAGTGCCCGCCTTGGCTTATTCAGGCCATTTATGCATTTTTTCCATACTATAAAAATAAGTACTATATCTTGGAAACGAATCAAACTTCCTTCGGGCGGCTCGATTTGCCCGAGTTAGATCTTTAAGATTAGATAGAAGATAAAAAACTTAATATGCGCAGCTTATTTTTATTTTATAGTTAATATTAACTGTAGCTCGATATGATCGAAATATCACAATATGGTAATTGATCATGAAAATAAACTTAATGCACAGATATCTCCTGATAGTATCTAAAATATAGATAATATTTAGTAATTAATCTTAGAAATCAATTATGTAAGCTGAACAGTTTTACTATCTCTCGGCAAATCTTGCAAAGTTTTGTTTGTTACAACCATTACTTTCTCATTTATTGAAACATTTAATCTGGATGACATTTAATAAATCTACTTAGGTACAAATCACAAAATGATTCTAAATATAACTTATGCGCGAACTATCAAATAAAATTTCGAGCAGCAAAACATATCTGTCAAAATAGCGAATGTATCCAGCTTGTTACGAGAGTTGAGAGGGAAAGAGAGAAAGAGTCGGTACGTGTGATATTCACTTAAATATTCTTGAAAAATTATTTACATTGAGATAAGCAAGCAAATTATCGTGTTGAATCGAGTCACGATAAGAAGAAATCTGCATTACGTATTTAGTGCGTGAATCTTTCAATCAAACAAACAAGCTCGCTTAATTATCCTCCGAAAGATAATGCCGCTCGTGCGATGTGTACTCAATTGCCCGAAATACGATAAACAATGTTGCGTTATCAACGCTGCGTAATGGAAATATCGTAAAGCAAGTCCAATACCCGTGCCAAAACAACGCGTGGGTCTGTTAATCAAAAGATTAAGCTTATTCTATTTTCGTCGATCAAATTAAACTCATCCGATTTCCAAGCGCCGCAATATTATGTCTTTTCGCAGGGGATAGTGCATACTATTCGCTATGAAAGTTACGAAAGTGACAAATGCGAAAAAGAGTCACGATTTTAATGTCTGCAATAACGCGGGAACTTTAATAAAAACGAGACATAAATATACTTTTCACAACACCTCTACGGAAAGTTCGACTTTCCATGCCTGTAGAGAGGGGCGAAAGCGGTCAATTTCACGCCAAGGCGGCATAGCGGGCGGAAAATAACCACTTTCCTCCCTAGGGCGGAAAGTGACCACTTTCCACCCGCTAAACAGGGAGGAAAGTGGTCACTTTCCTCCCTAGGGAGGATTCGCCTTCGGCTCGGGCGGCAAACTTCACACTCGTCTGAAAAACGCTACTTTCGCCCCTTGGTGCACAATATACTATTTATCTTTTTGCATTAAATGTATTTTCTCTGTAATTTTATTTTATGTATATCGGATTACTGACTTCACCTTTGTTACTTGACTCCGAAAGTCGAGAAGATGTTATTAATGAGTTTCAAGCAATGAAAAATGAAAGATAAACCCGCAGAAGGGAGAAAAACTGAGTTTTCATAACAACTTTTCAAGTCTCATCATATTTTAGATATTATTATCTCGGTACCGATCTATTTCTAAACGAGCATTAAAATTCTTTTTTTTTACTCTTATAAAAAATTTCAACAGAAATAACATGTATCACGTTAAAATAAAAAATCGAAAGTTGTTACATTAAAATGCAATTAAAAATATCTAATTATTCATAAATTAAATAATACAGACAATTAATTGTGAAATAAATACTAAATGCCCATAAAGTTTTTATTCCTTTATAAAAGAATGTGTTTATAAAATCTTTATGTTCGTCGCAATCTTGATATCGCACCTTTATTTCATCAACAAGGTAAGTATATGGCAAACATAAATATTTCAATGTTCGTAGAAACATACGAAACACGTGTGAAGGATAAGAAAACTCATAAAACGTGCTAAATAATCTCCAAAACACATGCTATATGAATTCTTAACAACAATCACTTATTTGACAAGCCGCTAAGAATTGGATCGCGTTGCGCGGGCACGCCGGCTAATTTTCGACAAGAAGTCACTGCACTCGAGAATGGAGGCACGTAGACGAACGCACATTGACGGGCTCCTTTCGCGGTCTATCGACCGCTCCGCGTCTACGTCATCGTCGTGGTTGCAATCTAAATCTGCGAATCCACGAGTCACCTTTTACGCGAACCGCACACGTTGTATATTCAGAGCCGGTCGAGCCGTGTGTCTGGCGGGATTAATTACTGTAGCAGGAGGTCTAAAAGCACATCTCATCTTCACCGCGAGCATTTTCGATTTATGACATACATAAGTATGTATACGTCCGATCCTTAACGCATTAACCTTTCGGGCGAGAGCGAAAGAGACGAAAGAAAGAGAGAGAGAGAGAGAGAGAGATACCGTTAGCCGACTCTCGTTTCACTTTCGCGACACTATAACGTTACACGAGCGCGCGACCTTCTTCTGGTATTTTCGGGTAAATAAGAGATGCCGCACTCGGGTTGGCAACGTCAGAAGATCGTGCGTGTGTCTGTACAATATTCTCCCGCGGAATATTATACATACACATACACACGAACACATACACACGCAAGAATAACATCGACAAAAAATACAAACGCCGACTTCAGTCGACGTTACGAAAATCTCCGTTGTAACTTTAGCCTCGGCCGAGGCCTCGAAATAGGCCATGTATCGGCCCGCAACGTATCTCCGAAATAAACTTTCCATCAATAATTGCGATTGCGCAATTTAATACTTTGAAAGTAAATTTTAAAAAAAATCTTTCACGTTTGCTATCATTAATATTAAAATTCATGCGACTAATCGAATTTTATAGTATGTACAAATAATTATACTTATATATCGATGCAAATTCTAAAATCAGTTTCGATCTCCACTAATTGTAAGATCCTTTGATGGAGTGCTCTTCTTCATTTGCGATTAAAAATTCGAAAATTCGAAACAACTCTATCTTAAGTGTTATTTCTACGAAAAAAAGAAAAGCGAAATGCGGTTGAAAATTCGCTTTCGGTATATAGGAAATATGGAATACGACGTGAATCGTAGATGTCGACGTTCTTTATTTGACACGCTCAGATTATGCTTATTATATTTAGATTATGCAAATCATTGGACGAGATCCCACGCATGCTAAAATTACCCGTACTTTTTCCTTCGATATTTTCGTTACTTATCGTTGATTAATGGTACAAACATCTTCGGAATCTATGTCACTGGTCGAACGATCGTTAGTTTGCGTTAATGTAATTTTACACAAATCTGTATAGATAAACTTTGCCTTTCGTATTTAAAAAAATTATGTTCGGCCGCTGTTATCATTCGTACATATAGCGAGTTAGGTGACGATTGCAATCCGACAAGAAAATACACCAAATCAAGAAAGTTCGAAAGCTCGATCTTCAATACGTCGGCAATAATCTTATTTGTCGCGATACGAAAACAGTCATCGTCCACTCCTCCTCTCCGGTATCATCTCCCCAATCTCATTTATCGCGTGTAATGCTCCACATCTGCACGAATCACGAGATTTTCAGTATTGCATAATACGCGGTAAACATGTTTGGCACATTTAAGCCACGATTAAGGATGCATTAAAGCATCGACATTTTAATCATTTACGCACTTGCCGAATATTGCGAAGCAACCGACAGCCTGCAGCGTCGCAGATGACATAATCTCGGAGAGAAGCGTTTACAAAAAAAAAGTAAATTAACAGAAGCGCAACGCGAGTAATTTTGATGTAAAAATGCACATTCCAAAATTTATTATAGAGATTCTTATGCAGTAATGTAGCATTGTTCAGCTCGCCGGTATTTCTTCCCTGTAACTCTGCCTTTCTCAGGTCACGAAAATATTTATTATCTCGAGAGCAATAGTATCGATAACACTTTTCAATCAAAATACTATGTAAGCAACTCTACGTTTATCACACTGTGGCCTGACCAATCGATAACCGTGCCATTGCTCTGGGAGCAATCTCGTTGTTCGGAGGTGCAGAGAAGATGACGTCATTGCAGACGCAAATGATCGTTCGAAGAACGAAGGAGGAGTGATGCGTGGGAGTGCGATACAAGAGTATTAAAAAGCTCACGCTAGGCGACGACGACCACAATTAAAGTGAAATGAAACAGTTGAAAAGTATTTAGGTATGTGAAGAAAAAGCAACTCGTATAGATACGAGAGAAATCACTTTCTTCGGTTACGAAGTTTCGTTCGGTGTTTACGTCCAAACTTTGATTGAAAACGAGTTTTCAGCAATCGGCTAATCTCATCTCTTCGTAATCACGTGCCAATAGATATTATCCAATTTTTATCCAATATTCTTTTTTTCTCTGTTACATCTTGTATTAAACTTTTTTCTTTTATATATTGATATCAATTTTTAAGACAATCAAATTTAATTTTAAGCAAGTTTTAACTAATTTTAGCCAAAAATTGCTAAAAAAATATTTCTGAAAATAGATTTTAGTGAAAATAGATTGTCATACGATATTACACTGTGTGACATTCTTAGATACAGATAAAATTATTATTATTAAAAATTAACTATTTCAGAGATCTCGTTCGCCAACAAACTTTTCACGATCTCTGATCTAACGAGCATGTAATGATAAATTATTTTCTATCCAACGTTCATTAGCGTGATAATTATTAAACTACTTTGTATGCTTAAATTATTAAAAATGAATGAATCGTCAGTTTAAAATCGTCAATGCATATTTCAAAAATGTTAATGATATCATTGATTACTTTGTATTTATTCTCACTACGTAAGTAAATAATTATCTTATCACGCGTGACCCTTTTCTCAACCGTGGGAAATATTTCTGCCATATGCGTGCATCGACGGCATATATGATAAAATTTCCGGAATGTATAGAAGTCGTGATATCAATGTCATTCGTATTTTGATCGTTTGTAATACATGTTGAATAGCATTTTTATTAGGGACTTATCTTTATGCTACACTATGGAAAGTAACGGAAGTTAGAATGCGTAAGAAGGCAGGATTGCGTAACTTTGTACTCATGTTAGAAAATTTTTTGAAAGATACGGTTCTCTCTATGCATCGATATTTCCATTTTATGCCTACGTAAAGAAAGAAAGGCACATGAGCAGTATTTCGTTACGTAAATTTAGTCAGAAAAACCGTATGCTCTGTATACACACATACATCCGAATGGAGAAACAATTCAAATTTCGCTGAAGTATTAAATTTCGTTTGAGGTGCGTATTACTTGACGCTATAATAAATACAGTACATATACAAATATCATCAAAGTAAGTATCCGTCCTGTCATAAATTTCAATAACGGTCGGGAAAATTTTGTCGCAGACAGATATCCCACGTATCACATATTTATCACAATGTCATTTAATATGTGCTTCAAGCAAAATTTCAAACTTAAGTAAAATTTAAATTATTTCCCTATTCGAATGTGTATATATAAAAAGATACTTTGCATTAAATTATATGTTGTTATTAGATATTTATTTTTATTATATATTTTTTTATGTATTTTCTTTTACACAAATATAGATATATAATAAAAATAAATATATAATAAAAACATATAATTTAATGCAAAGTGTCTTGCGACGAAGCAGACAATGCCGCGCGGCGAGCCACGTGATCAATATCACCTTTCATTGAAACTGCGACCGGTAAATTAATACATACCGCGGCATTGATTGGCCAACGCCACCGTCGATCGTGGCCGGCCGCGAACACCCGTTATGCAAATTTAATAATTGTCGTTCCTTATAAATTCTGCCCTTTCCATTCGTTTCCCTTCTCGCCGTGGCGATCAAATCGGAGCGCAGTTGCGTTCGGTACACGCGGCACACGCACTTAAGCGGAAAAACGGCATTTAAATGGGAATGCTCTTTATCCACGCCCACGATCAATCAAATAGCGCGAAAACACCTATCGACGGATCATTCCGCGATATTTCGTAAAACGGTATTACACTGAAGTAACCGAATTCTCGACAGAATGTTCCAAGTGCTGGAATAGAGTCTCCGTCGTCGAATGTTTCGTGAAAGTTCCGGTAATAGATTACAAGACTGTTTCACTCTAAAGACAAATAAGTTGCGGAATTGTATTAAATGATTAACTCAAAATATCGCCATCGATATTTTCAGGGTGTGGAAAATTCTACAGATATCTTCTTGTTCTTTTTGAGCTCGCCAATGAAAGAATAAAGTATTTCACGCACTTTCTTTCTCATTGAAACTTCTAGGGCAATTTAAAAGTTTGGAAACACAGACAATTCAATTGAATCTGTACTCGCGCGAGTAATTAACTCGACCAAAGATCAGCGATCTCCGATTGCTCGAATACGCGCGATTCTTAAAGAGATTCCTCCAATTTCACTTATCTAATCGCCATTATCTTTTTCACGCACGAATTCTCTTGCACATGCAATAAAGATTCCGATTTGATAACGCGCAAGGAAGCGCGTTTCCTCAAAGCCCGCAATCTCGGAAATAACGAAAGACGAACTGTTTAGATTTAGGCCCAGTTTCACAAGTGTCGGTTAACTTTTAATCTTAGATTAACTCACTCTTCGTCTCTTTCTAAGGGGGACGGTAGAAGGAGACGAAGAGTGAGTTAATCTAAGATTAAAAGTTAACCGACACTTGTGAAACTGGGCCTTAGAGAGATTGACGTATCGCATGTGTGACTCCGGATAATAAATAACGCAAGCGAACAACAACGCGGATGTGTATACGGAAAATATCATCCTTGTAAGTTGTAACCTGCAAATTCTTTGGCTTTGAAGAGGATCTCCTCGATAACTCGATAACGGCGAAGGAGAACTATTTTACTTGAGTTAATTTTTAGACACGCTAATTTTCAATATTAAATATCTTGGTAGATTTAATTTAAAATTCCATTAAGATAACTAAGATAAGATGATCACTTAAAATCAACTGATAAATAATTGTTATATATAATTCCAAAAATTCTACAATTTTATTCAACTCTTTAAAAAAAAAATGATTCAATATTAAAATTGTTAAAGAATCTAGAAATAAAAAATCTTGAGACTGTCTTTAGAAAGTAAAAATACAATCGAAAAAAATTTTATGAAGCTACAGCTGTTCTAAATTACTTGTTGCTAAATATGTATCTATGTATTATTTCATTATATTATTTCAGTTCATAATTATGTATCACGATTTTTGAGAAAGAAGTCTTGTGTGTGTTCAATTTATCATAATTTATACTTAAAGAGGTATTAAATAAGATAAGTAATTAAATTGAAATGTTACTTGTTTTTAAATCTGTTTTTATATACTTCATTAGGTATACGATATTTAAGAAGGGGGCTAGATATTTCGTCAAAAAGACAAGTTTTTTAGAATTAAAAATCTCGATTTAGGAAACAAGTTTTCAATGCAAATCGTAAATCGAAAATATTCATATTTTTAATTTACAATTTGCATCGAAAACTTGTTTCCTATATCGAGATTTTTAATTCGCTTTCTTTTTATATTCGGTCTTCTTTTTATTCAAATTGGAGCCACAATATATTTCATATCTGTTAATCTGAGAAATAGCCACTCTGAGAAATAGACGACAAAATAAGTTATTCTTTTTTAATAGCTATGTAAATTATACAAAATAAAATATTAAAGATAACTCAATAAAAGTAGCTCTTTCTTCGATCACGTTAATTCACTGGCATAAAATTAATGGCAATCCGAATCTAAATATATAAAACGAGGAAGAATCACGCTACTACAAATCGTGTAGAATCTATCGAATGCCAAGCACGTTATTTGTCAGTCTACTATCTCGTTGACCCTCACAATCAGTTACTCGCGTCGGTTGTAAAACACACTCCAGTCTCAGAAATCAACTAAATTCACAAAGTAAAATTTTATCGATCGAATGCAGCATAATTTGTTTCACAAATAAAGAACTTCCGCACTTGTTTTTATCTAACAAATATACAGAATATTATTAACCTTCCTGAGAGCGTTTTTCCCGATTCTATTATTAACCTTTATTTAATTGTAAATCATTAAAGAGAACGATGAAAATTGAGATGTAACGTTGGGGTATTAAATACACCTCTCGCGCGAGTAATTACCGAGAAAAAACCACGCGATTGACGTTGGGTTACGAAGAATTACAGATCGCAGATTATAAAAGCGGGGAAAAAAGATATAAATCGGACAAGTTAGACACGCGTCAATGTTGTGTTACAAGCGCCAGACAGATTCGGAGCGACCGCACGTCTCCGGCAGCGTAACAATATATTTATACTGAAGTCAATGTAGGACGCGAGCAAACACGCGAAGGACAGAGGCGAGGTAAACAGTGGTAAGTACGTGCGCGCGAGGGAAGCAAAAAAAAAAACCCGCGCGCGCGTTGACGTTTCGCGGCTTTCAGATTTGCGCTTCGGCGTACCGGAACGCGAGGAGAATCGTCCCGAGTTGCCGGGGAATCGATCGCGGGGATCGATCGTATGCGCCGGCGAACGCGCGGGGTGTCGACCTCCCCGCCGCAGTCTCCGGCCCGCGAGAGGGTTGAACGACTTGGTTCGCTGAGTCTCGCAGCCCCTCTCGCCCACCCTCGTCCCCGGCCGTCGGCTTGGCGCGCCGCAAATGGGCCGAGAGGCGAGGTGGTTCGCTTGCTTCGCCTCGCACATATACGCGCCGACGTGTATATATATATATATATGTACGACTTGGGGCATTACGTAAGAGCTTACCTGCATCAGCGGTACTTGGACGAAATCGGCGGGTCTGGCTGACAGCTTCCCGGAGGTTACCGTTTCGTATCTCGCAGGGACAATGACGGCGGGGACCTCGGTCCGCGCGGCTTTCGGCTTGGTCGAACGCGGCGCGTCGCTGCGGGCTCCGGCCTCCATAGTCGCTTCCAGGACGATTCTCGTCTCCGTCGGGATGACTTCCTCTCTCCCCGATGACAACGACGACGGCGACGAGACACGAGAAATTCCAGCGGACGGAAACGGGACACCTTCGGGTTGCGCGCCGATCGGGATAGGACGCGGATCGATTTGCCGGCGCGACGCGACGCGACGCGAATCGGGAGATCCGTAGAAGGCGACGGTGTGTCGAGATTCGAGATCGCACAGATCACGCCGCGCGAGGCGCGAGGGGGCGAGCGGACTTCCGACTCCGAATTCGGTTACGCGCGCGCGCGCCCGATTTTCAGCGGCGCGAATATCACGTGATTTCGATCCGCGAGCGCGTAAACTGACGCGAGAGAGAGAGAGAGAGAGAGAGAGACGACTTCGTCGATTCTTCTAAATTCTTCTGATAAGGCGGCAAAAAGTCGGGTGGTAAATCGTCGCACAGGGGAGTCGCGCGCGAGGCACCACAGGCAAGTCGAGGCACAAACACGCGCGAGCGCGGACACCTTCACGCTTGTACTCCGGCCGCGACGGCGGCGGCGGCGAACGGCGCGAAGTCGGGCACAGGTACTTACGGCGGTATTAATGTGAACGGTATTATTACGCGATTATTATTACAAGGTCGAGAGAGATGCGGAAGATACGGAAGAGCGACGAGACAATTGCGAGGCGAACGACGGGGTTCGGCACTGCGAGAATCTCTCGTCGCCTCGGCCGGTCCCGGCTCGCCGCCGTCGCCCCACCCGAACGCAGCCGAATGCCGAGCAACAGCCTCCCCCCCGCCTCCGTCCCTCCCGCCTACCGTCTTCTCGCTCTCCCCGCGCCACCCTCGCGACTTAACCGTCTGCCCGAAATCACCCGAGAGAGAGAAAGAGAGCTTCCATCGCCGTCGCGTCGTCGTGTGTCGTCGCGGTGTTGATCGTCGACGTTCGCGTCGTTCCCGACGTCGGCGTCGTAGCCCGTTGTCTGAAAGCCGAGCGAGGTTCGACGACGACGAGGAGCGACGGGGAAGATGATTAGCTCCGCTCGCCAACCGCAATTAGCCAACGCTGGCGCGAACGCGGAACGCTTCTCGCGGCTCGCCGACCCTCTCTTAATGCGGATTACGTTCGCACGCATTGGTACTTATTTTTGGGGTTGGTTTAGGACTATATTGCGAATATTATCTTAATCGCGATATCCATATTGTTTCAAAATCACGGTGAAAACGAGTTTCAACTCGATTTTATAATCCAAGTCTTTAATTTGAAGTTATAATTGTTATAAAGTTATAATTGTACATCAAATTATCCCTTCGACAGGCTTTTAAATACTTGGGTTATAAAATCAAGTTGACACTCATTTTTACTGTGATTTTGGAACTACATGGATTAAGATATATGTATATGTATAAATCCGAAATTATTATATGTAATATGTATATAATTATATTTAATTATTATATAATTTATATATATATATATAATTTATACATATATATAAGAACGTGCCATTTAAATAAAAAAAAAAGTCTACAATGTAATCTTGTAAACTCAGTTTTGTAAAATATCCGGATTGCACATACGCATGTTTCATTATTCAGTTATTAAAAATATTTACCGTAATTTGAAAAAAATTGTAAGTGAAAGATACAACAATAATACGCACATCAAGTATGAGAATTTTCAGAAATTAGATTTACGTAGAAAGCAAGTTTTGAAATTCACGAGAATTACAATAAGTAGCATGGTGATATCATAAATAGTTGAACATTTTGCAACACATCCTATGTTTTGCCAGAATTAATGAAAGAACGAGCATAATGAGAATTTTACTTTATTTCCTCATCTCTATGTTTCAGATAAACGCAGATAATCTTATCCTGTTTCTGCAACAAGATCCGTGTTTCTACAGCCGTCGTATTGCCTTGGCAGGATGTACTCTCGAAAGGTAACGCGTCAAAAAAATTAATAATATTTAAGAGCTTCAGTAGGCATCGCCGTTAATTGTTCGGTGAGACCTAATACATCGTGTGTGAGAACTCTAAAATAACAGCTGGGAGGTGACCGTGACAGTTGCGAAGCCGCAAAAATATTTGTTTACACGTGGCTGACAAACGTGTCGAGCGAAATATCTAGCAGTTATACGAGATCACGCGTAAATAGGAAAGGAAATGAGAGAAAACAGAAGGGAGATGTACTTCCAGTTTATAATAATGTCTCGAAAAGTTTCTATCCGTGATTGACACGAAGTTAAATTAAATTCCCTCTTGCTTGTTAAGAGAATTTAATTTTAAAAGTTTTCTCTTAATAACATTAATCTATTTTAATTGCTTCTAAATTTGATTTTATATATATTATACTTTTAGTGTGCTTATATAATAGTATATATGTATTCATTTCTAATAAATGAGAAATAAAGCAAACGAATTTTCTTGATCTCAAATACGATTCGATTTCAAGTCAAATCGGCCTGACCTTAATCTTAATCACAAGGCAAAATTTATAGTAATCAACACGGACACTTTAACACATTGCAAATTTATGGATAATAAAATTCAAATCTAAATTCTTAAATCTTTAAGAGTACTTCAAAACAGGGAACTTACGTGTAAATTTTAAATTTTTGAACAATCAAAGATAAGAACATTTAGGTAATCGCCGATAAAAATATTACTTCTTTTCTCATTAACGGTCAATAACTTTTGGTCAAACCTTATCGAATTAGTTTTTTACATCGTCTAATTAATATTTCCACGCTCTAGAAACTCGCCAGTATTCCTTTTTTTTACGTAACTCTCCAGTATTACGCTATATTATTCTACATTGTATTATGTCGGAAGTAATAACTCGCAAACGTGCAAATAATTGCGTTAAACGTTGATTAGATTCGCGGATAGCATCGCTGAAAGATCGTTTATAGACAATTAACTAACTTTCCTTTCGAAGCAACGCTTGAGCAATGCAATAATTCGCGCGTATCCGCCGCATCGCGCCTTTTAACTATTCGACAAGGTAAAACATATGGGACTTATCGGCGCGATCAGATTCTTGAAGCATTATCGATATCGGTTTATCGTAGCTCGCTTTCATTGATAAAAGTATCGTATCTTGTAGCTATCTTACGAGCATACGAAATGATTCGCTTTGTTCCATTCCCTCTGCAGATCGAGTTATCTCTTAACGATTTTTGATATCCGCAAACGGGTTTTCGTCGATCAACGAGACGGACAGGGTATAAGTATTCATTATACCTGCAAATGAGATAAATCCGATCGGCGGATTATTACTGCACTTGTGCACTGCAGGGTCGAAAATACAGTCGACCGTATATGTCGTATATGTCGACGATCAAGAATGGAAAGCCATCCGAAATCAGCCCGGACGTTGGTAAAGATCGGCCGGTGGATGTAAAGCGAATTAATTTGCCGCTTTCTTAAGGAAGAATGTGTGTGTGGCACAATAATTATTGCATCGCGGCGCATCGGTGCGTCGGATTGACCGTGTTCGCCGCGCGCATCGCGTGCATCGGTCGGCTGGCCGCCGCGCCGGCCGGCTGGCCGTATTTTTCCCCATTCGTTTTTCCTAATGAGCGCGCGCCGGTTACGCTCGACGTGCGTATATATGTACACATAAACATCTCGCATCTCGTCGAGAAGGAAGCAATTTGCAGTAAAAGCGGTCAATCGAGATGAGACCGAGAGCTGGCGAGGAAGCCGCGACGCGAAGCCGCGCCTGCCTCGCCTGCCCGGCCTACTCACCTTGCCTATCTTGCGTGATTACCTATCCGACGTACGTAAGTCAACAACCTTTAATTCTCACAGGCAACGAACTACGTGCGCTAAACGTAGCGTTCATCTCGATTTTGCGTGTCTTCAGATACAAGCCGGTGCCCATTTAATTCTCAGAACGTCCCTCTCGCTTTCAATGAGCTTCCTCCGCCTCCATTCATGTGCCTGCAAGCTTAATTAAAATCTTAAGCGAGTAATATAATTTAAAAATTCATATAGTTCAGCTTGAATACGAGACACTTTCGGATTCCTTTATTGCAAAGAGATATCTTTTTAATTAAACGAGTTAAGAGTAATAATTTAGGTAATAATTTTTAATTTTAATTAATTTTTAAATTTTTGTACTCATTAAAATGCATTCCCTACATTGGCGCAATTATTTCCATAATTTATTTGTAATGAATGTGATTGACACCGATTTAAAAAACGTTTAAAAAAATTGATCGTTTAAAAAATATATGTTAATATCTTATTAATGGATTTTAATGGATTTTAAACAGTTTAGTTATATTTGCAAAACTTTTATATATTCATTTATATCAAAAATTCAACTTGGTTTTTTACATCGCTAGTTTTTACGCGATTGCTTTGTATGTGTTAATTCTTATCATTCTTTGCTAAAAGAATGCCCAGCTAAAAATAATTCTTTTATCATTCATTGAATATCTAAGAGTTTTAAAATTTGCACAATTATTTCTTTATTTCACATAAATATTTCAAAACAGTGAATAACAAAATAATGATATATAAGAAATGTTAATCTAAATTAATATCACAATGTAAGTAAATAAACATATGTAATTTAAGTAAAGATCATAGCTCTTTAACCTACCACTGTAAAAAAATGAGAAAATATAATAAAAGATTTATTTGCTTATTACATAAATAGATAGCAGAACAAATATAGACCGTTCGGTACTCATATTCGTGTCTTAAACTTGAAGCGAAAGATGTACAGAAACGCGCATAAATTGGGATTGTGCTCTACATTTATGTAACTCATTCTCAACGATTGCAAAACGTGACAGCGAGTTGTCTCTACGGCATTCACTTCTCAGAAGAAGTTACGTCGTGTTAACGGCCTAACAAAATTGCAAAGAGAACGTAATCTGCCTATCAGTTTTGCCAATTAACATTACAATAAATCTATCCGAGCGCGCGTATTTGCGATAAAAAAAAAGAAATGCATAATTTATGAACGTTTCTTTGCGACGGAATCGCAATCCAAATAATTACGCGTGTAACGCGTGTGCGCCACTGTAAATGTAGATCAGCGATTAGTTTATCGTAAGACTTATTTGTCGGTGCACATTATCGTTGACGTTTTTCTTATGCGCATATCTAATCACTATTGATTTTTGCAAGAAATGCACGGATAGAGCGAAGGGATCCACATTCACCATGGTCGACCGTGAAACGATACAGAATTGCGAAATTTATCGCACGATATAATGAGCTCAAATCATTATTCCGTCGATATACAAATCGTCGTTAGATATCCAAATATATCGTAATGTTAGCTATCTGAAAAAATATTTTAAAACGGAGTAGTATCGCATCGGTGGAAATAGTTTTGCGTCGTACTAAAGAAATGTATTACTTGAAATATCTGAGAAATATTTAAATAATATTATAAATTATGCCGCATAAACTGAATAATCAGAATAATGTTTATGCAAATGATTCTATTATAATATGCATATATAAGCGCGGTCGCAAAATCATTTCTTTCTTTACCGTATTAATCGCGCTGATGTAACCTCGTCTTATTTTAGCACGTCGAACAATTTCTCGCGCTCGGGATGGACGCGTGCTATTTATTATCTATCGATTGTCAGCATTAGTCAGGATAATTCGGACGTGACAAACGCGATACGCCAAATATTTAGAGCGGTCGAACGGCACGTTAATTGCGGTTGCAACTCACTTGCGTCGCGTGTACGCTCATAAGGAAGAAGCCCTCGGGGTGTTGCACCAGAAACTGCGTCGTACTTGACTAGAACGAGATGTATGTAACACAAATTATATGAACATTAGTTATCCGATCGGGTGGTAATCTTATACGCTCGTGAGTGTTACACCTCGCTCAAGCGTAAAATAATATTTTTTTAACAATCTTGCAAGAAATTGTCTCGTAAAATCTCATATACATTTTTTTCTCCTAATAGAAATGGGAAAGATAAAAAAATTTCGTGAGTATTTAATTTCTTACGATTAAGGAAACAAATAAAATAATTATTGGGGAACAGGTCTTTTCCCCGGTTTAATAAATATTTGGATGTTGCGGGAGCGAGAATGGTGAAAAAGTACGCGGGCGCGTTGCTAATGGTAGAGATGGAGACGCGTGAGCATCCTGGCGCGATCCTTTCAAGATCCTTCGGTTCCTCGTTTTAATTTTCTTCGCGGCTTGATTTCACCTGCATTCCGATCTCGACACCAACCCGAAGTATCAACCTCCCCAAGAGCGCAGCAGCCGCGGAGGTTTCTGACTGCGACGGGACCCACCCCAACGTCGTCTCTCAAGAAGTGTAAAGTCTCGGCAACCTCGGCTTAAAAAATTGATCCGATATCGCGCCGTGTTGGCCCCGCAATTCCACGGGAACTGAAAGGGACAATGCCGCGAGACGAAATACGAAGAAGGGAGGAGGGGTTCGTGTCGACGAGAAAAGGAAAAAGCGAAAGATAGAAAGAGACAGGACACGCGGAGTAAAAAGTGGGACGGAAAGGGTACCAACGAGAAGACCAGGAGGGATGGTCCTGCAGTGATTATATCCGACAACCACCCCGAAAAACTTCGAGGCACCTCGTTCTTTCCTCATCCCCCATCGTGTCGTCGGTCTTCCATCAGGACACGAATAAAAATGCTTTAAGCAATCCCTCTTCTTTGGATCCGATACTTATATTTAGCACGAGATGATGTTCTTTATACCGTCTCTCGAGTGAAAGGCATCACTGTAGAACACCCAAATTCTTGCAACACGAGTATAATTCTTTAAGAAATAATATTTTTTCAAACAAAGAATAAAGAGAAGTTTCGGATTATAAAAGCATAGAAATAAGAAATCGTCATGTGTCAAGTCTTATCCTTTTTCTTAAATATATTATAAAGTATTAATTAATACAGTTATTCAAGCACGTAAAAAAGTATGAGTTAAATGAAAGAAAGAAATTCTATTGTGTAACATTAATAACTTTATATTACGTATAACTATGCAGAGAAATATTTAGCAGACTTAGTACGCCGATTGAAGCCACGAAGACCGCGACCGGGTTATTAAAATCAGTGCAGTATTACTGCAATCTACGGCGCAAAGGAATGAGAAAGGTTAAACGACGACAATATCCGGGCGATATTATGGATAGTAACGTTAATATCGGCAGTATTCGGCAGAGTTACGATCCTGCCGTCCTCGAAGTCGCGCACGAGAGGAGCTCTTCCTCGAACTTAGCCCTGGGGACATTATGCAATATCCTACCTACATGTTCACGTTTGAGGTAATTAGCTTGCATGACGATAGACATTGGGAGATTAGATTCGCTCGCTGACGAATTGAAACCTGCTTGCTGAATGATAAAATTCGTTGCGTCGCGTGTGACTCGCCTTTGAAAATTCTCTGTGAATACTTGGAAAGGGATAATCTGTAATACAATTTTACCAGCCTCGATATTGAAATAAAAAAATAACTCACCAGCCGATGCGCAACAGCGGAGTCGTAACGTTGTAACCCTGCGTTGATCTGTAACAAATAAATATTTTCACATTAAAACAATGTCCAAGATAATCAGTACTTGAAGTAAATAATTATATCGCGCCCGTTAAATTTTGAAAACGTTATTTTTACAAATATCTGATTTTAAAATGTTAATGCAAGAAACAATCGCGGCCGCCGTAAGCGGCTGCATATTTCCGTATTAACTCGTTCGCATAATTAATCCGCGAAAAATCGTGCAAGTAATATAACGACCGTGCGAATAAGAGAGAGACGCGACGTTCACGACGTAATCTCTTCTCACGTATCTCGCATATGTCGGAGATCGAACTCCGAAATTGCGCCGGAGTTAAACTTGGAACGAGTAACGAGTATCGCGTAACGGGCGAATCAAGTCGCGCTCGAGAAAGTGACGGAATCCGCCACAGGACAGCAAAATATAACAAACGAATAACAGACATCCTGACCACGCAACAGTCAATTTTAGTACTTAATAACGTTTTTCCTAAAATTGAGAGCGACAGTTTTGACTTACAGATTTATGTTTTACGCACCAAAACATACAAAATTGTGAAGTTTCAGCCAAATCGGTAAGAAAGCTCTCCTTCATAATTACCTTAAAAAATAATTATGTTAATGTTATATATAATATTCCCAAACGATAATTTAATTATAATTATATTGCATAATCTAATCTTACCTTGTTAACTTCATTACCAAAGAGTTCGCCATACTCCAAAGTAAAGTCTTAGTGTAACAGAATTCAAAAAGTTAGTATCTAAATAGAAAGAATCGTGTATGCGCTCAATCACGAGAAAATCAATTATCCACCAGTCTTCAAATATCTGCAGAAAAAATCCTCTGATGACTGACAACAAATATAAAAATTCGAGGTAAAGTTTGCATTAAAAATATAAACTGGTTTGTCCACCACTTCCAAAAACTTTGCTATTATAATTTTTATTATGATAGATATATTTAGATTAAATATTAATTAATCCTTTCAGAGTCTAATCTTTTTTGTGTGTGAGAAGAACATATTTAATTTAATTATTTTTTAAAATGTTAGAGATTGCTGAATACGAATATAAAATTTACCAAAATTTATTTTGTTGTTATTGCTTTCGTGAATAATTAATATTTCCAGACACTAAGATATAAAATCAACGTCTATCATAATATAATGGACTCGATTCAATTAATATTATAACTTGATTACAATACGAATTGCGCTACAGATCACTTTCTTGTTCTCCTCAACTTTTACAAGACAGCAATTTACAAGACATTTACAATACAGCATATGCATACGTATGTGATTTTGTGGATGCACCTTCTAATATATAATATTATATGATATATTGATGATCACACACACACATACACACACACTATCTATCACGTACTACGCGTTTACGCGAGCGTTACTTCTGTAGTAAGGGCCAAAGCTGGTTCCCGTAAATGATTTTTTTCACGGTGCGTCTCGCTCCGCGCGTACTTGGCGCGAGACACTACCGTGTCTCTTGATTGCACGAACTTTCTCTCGTACGTTTTTGTATATTTTACGTATTAAATGAGTGTCCATGAGTAGCAGCCTATTAGCTGTCAGCTATTAATGTCGCGTTTTTTACTTGGAATTCCGTTGATATTATCGCACGTCAGTAATTAACGACTGTTTGGTAATTAATCGTTGTAAATTAAAAATCGCTGCAAAATCATTTGTTGCAAGAATACACCGAATCTTTTCCTTTCGCGCGTTAACGATCTTCTTAAAACATTAGCGCAATTTCATCCGTTTAATCTCCGTTGGAGACGAATAATATTATTTAAGATAAGATAAAAGCACAGCTGCGTGTTAATTTCGCGATCAGTAAATATGTTGTGTTCCAATCGGACCAATGGAAACTTTCATCCCTGGCTACTTTACGCCGTTGTAAATATATATGTTCCGTGTTGCCTCGTATAAATCGAGATAACAGGCTGCTGTTTTTAATTTGGCCCGAAGAATGCTTTCTCTGACACTTGCGTGACATTGACACGTGGGAGAAGAGCGCGATATTTGATCCCAATCGATCGTAAGAAGAGATCGAGCGCGAACAAAAACAAACTGCTGAGCCATATGATATGATATAAATAGGATTTATGTAACAGCGCATATGTAATTTCTCGTATACTTAACGAGCGGCAGTTGCAAATAATCTCGTAGCATAAATGTTTTGACTTTGCGTGCGTTTGCTGCGCGACACACTGAAACAGGCATCAGATAAACCGCAGCGCGGTTTTATTAATTTAATTTTTAATTTTTTACGACAATGAAACGCTAATTATTAAATAACAATAAGTTAATTCTAACATGTATTAAAATTCTATCTGAGAACTTGTATTAAAGGTCGAGGCAGACTGTTTAAATATTTAATGTAGGAATAACAAACGAAACTAAATCGATTTTTACAAAAAAATGTACACGAGAACGAAAGCAAATTTAAATTTTTTCGCCAAAAAAAATTGTATCATTTCAAGATGGAAATTACATTCAGAATTGAGAGGTTCTAATAAATCATGAAGAAGCTGAATCAATTTTTACAAAATATTTTTACGAAAGCGAATATCTTTATCGACTACTTTTCTCGACAAAGAAAATCGCTGCTTGTCATTTCAATATGGAGCCGTTATTGAGAATTGACAGATTCTAGTAAGTCGTGAAAAGCTGAATCGATTTTTACAAAAAGTATATTTTTACGGAAAGGAATTTTTATTGACTACTTTTCTTGACAAAAAAATTGCCGATTGTCATATTTCAACAGGGAACCGTTGTTGAGAATAGGGAGATTCTAATAATTCATATTTCTTCATATTTCTGGAGTATCAATTCATAATCACTGTCGAAGAGAGTGAGAATCTCTCAACTTTCGATGTCTGCGGGCGCATCGGCGCCATATGTTAGCGTGTAAAAGCCGTTGGTCTATTCTCGCAAAAATCGACCAATAAAAAGGTAACTTGTCGACCTTCGATATAGTCTACGCTTCGCGGCGACTGGTTCTCCATCTCTCTTCTACTGCTACCAGGTCTCTCTACCCTCTCTCTCTCTGTCTCTGTCTCTCTCAGCTGATTTTCTTCTCTCTCTTTCTCTCTTTGCGCTCTGTCTACGTATGTGTATGTATGTACGCCGCTCTGCCAACTTTCACGTATCATAATATACAGTGAAAGAATGTGGTTTCCCTTTCAAATTACAAAATATGCCACGAGCGTACAGTTCAGTACACTTCCTTTTCTTTAATTTCGTTTTTTTTTTCTAAATGTTATCTCGATAAGTTTTTAGATTTTTTTTCAATCGCCTACTTTTGAAAGTAACGCGCAATTGACAGTAACAATAGATATTTCCAAATCAGATATTAAAGTAAATGAAAAAGATTTGAAATAATCAAATATATTAATCCCAAAAATGACAGAAATGTCAGTACTAGCAATGTGAATGGAAGCAAGGTAAACTTAGATTATATGTAGTTTTTACCCCATAATTATAAATATATGATATTATTATGCATTTTAACATATGCTAAAAAAGCAAATATTATTTTCCATATTTTTTTGTCTTCCTTCAGAGAGAAAATATGACATCCCATTATCAACCTTTACATTGGGAGAGTTGTACTCGATATCCCTATGTCGGCAGAATAAGGAGAGGAGGATCGTGTTAACCGTGTTGACTACATTTATTAATTTGTGAAGAAAAGATTTCTGCAACTGCATTCTCTTTCAAGAATTCGTTTAAAAATAGATCTCCTGTGCTTATACTTTTTCTGATGGCTACAGTTTTTTTTAAACAGCTTTCTATGAAGTTTGTTGTAAAAATTTATTTTTATAAAAAATATCGGAATTTCGCGTTTACGTTGTCTCTATCGCTGTGTCTCTGTATTCTTACTTTCTTTTTTTCAATTTAATACCCAAACCCTTCTCCAGTATCTTTTTACGCCTTTATTCGATCGAAAGTGTACATCCTGTTGACAAGCGGAACATGGCGATCTAAAGGTTTAGACTGGAAAGGACAGCGCCTGGGACTGAAACCTTGATTGAAATATTACATTGCCACGGCGCGCACAATCGGTGCGCAATTTTATTATTAAAGAAGGACTTGACCCAGATTTTATCGGTAAGAAAAAAAAAGGATACCTAGACGATCCATCCTGACTGTCTATCTGACGTCTTCGTCAGAGCGACACGTTATTGCCGCCGGCGACGATTTGTATCATCTTTCATGTTATTAATTTAGACAAGAGGGATGGATTTATGTGGGTTGCGACAAACTGGGTCAGGGACACGGGTTTGCATGCGTAATGTGCGCTAGGCAGGTCATCCGGATTCATATATCCATGCTCGGCAATGAAAGATATATGTAATATGCTTTATTTATTCCAGATAAACAATCGTTTTCTAGCAAGACCAAATTAATAATTTACACTGCTTACACATGTTATATGTTTCACAAATACGAGCAATTAAATTACGTGCGAGTTGCGTTGTGAGCGGTAATTTGTTTATACAATATATAAACGACGAAGTAAATATGTAAAGTGCATACGCGTGAATTAAAACGCGTATAAACTTCAAGCGACTATTATTGTATCTTTTTTTCTCCACTTTTTTGGGTCGTGTAATCCTTCGAATACTCGGCAGAGGAAAAGGAGGTAAAATTATTATGTAAATTATTATGTAAAATATACATAATATCGTGTCTTACAAATTTTAAACGTTTTATTCATAATAAAAACAGTAAAAAAACAATATTTTTAACGTAATTAGCGAACATTTTGTGGTCAACAGGTTCCTTTAGGGCGGGGTTCCCTCTTTTTTACTGCGACGTACTGCAGCAGCCATTGTGTAGCCACCCTTTGTCGTGATCTCATTGTCAGTATACGATGACGTCTCGGACAGCTGCGAAGCAACGCCACTTGTCCGGTAGGTAAAACGGCTCGAAGACGTGCGGGAAGGGACTGTCCCATCCTGTGACCCTTTGAACCGGCGCTTCCAGGTACAGGAAACACTCCGCCTGCATTATGATTTGACAACGCTCCGTCAGGGCGACTCCAGTGACTCACAATTAGTCCGCGATTAGCCCGGATTAGTTTTACAGCTTTTCCGTCGCGCGCGCAACCGACTTTCTAATTTATAAGAACCGATCGGTCGGTATCGATTAATCGCCGGCAACAAATGCGGATTTGAGAAACAAGACCGGCTAATCGGCCACCGTTAAAAACCGGTTTAGAGGACTATTACGCGTGTAACATTACCATCCCGCGCGTCATTCTATCTCGGGCGTCGAAGACTTCCGACTTGGGCACCAATTCGCAAAGCGCTACATTAGGGTCACGCTGATAGAATCTGGCTGTTAGGGGTATCTGATTTGCGTTAGGTAATCCGTTTGCGCAATCCGAATATTCATTGTTGCCGCGAGTCCGAGGACTCGACGGTGTGGACCTTACCTGGACGGTCGCGGCTATTTCCGCCCCAAATCCATTCGTCAGCGGCGCTTCGTGGGCGATGATGACGCGTCCGGTTTTCTTCACCGACTGCAACATTCGAATACACGGTATCACCGCATATACGGTAATTTATTATCGGTCGCCGGCTGGCGGGTTTAATTCGCGCGTGATTTACGTCTCGTCCCACATTTGCGGTACAATAATAACTTCACATGCACGGCCGATGCGCTAAGCGGGCGCATTAACGACGGCACGATGACGGCACGGGCCGTTTTGTAACGGCTATCAAATACGGGTCTACGACGTGATCGACGTTGGAGAAATACACGCCGGTAACGGCCGGCGCGATCGGGATACGTAGGCACACCTGTGCCTCCATGTACGTGTATATGTGTGTGCGTCCGTCCTGTTGTAAATCATTGACAAAGGTAGCTAGATAAGCGTGACTGAATACGCTGGATACAGGTTCCTATGACATTTTCGACTCAAACCGACCTTCCCCGCAACTTTCAGGAGTTACAATCTTTCGTTACGGATACACCCCACAGAAAGCCTACATCTCTATATTTATCGGATTGATATTTATGAGTTTCTGTATGTCCACTATTAACCTTTATTAACAGCCGCCTTGCTGTCACGATAAATGTTTGAATTATTGCCCACCTTCCTCGTAATGTGCGATTCCTTTCAAATGCCTAAGGAGAATTAACAATTAACGTTAATTAACTTCGCGTTTATGTTTAAAGGAATAAAGTCGACAACGCTATTAATTGTATCACTCTCTTTTACTTTTAACTATTTGTAATAGATATTAAGAGAAAGACACTTTTATTATATATAATCTAGTTTGACGTAATGCATTATGCAATACTATGCAGCTTGTTAAATCTTTTTAAAAAGCTGAGTTTTTTTTCTTGGATCTCAGTAAGAAAAAGCACCAACTGCTATTGAAGACAAAATTCTAATTGGAGCGATTTGAATTAATAATTAACCGCGCTAATTCAGTGTTTCATAATTTTTGTGTTCATGAGTTGTCTGTTTTTAACGAACTTAATCGATATATGCCATTCTTCCTGCTTCGTGCAAGCCGGAGGCGGTTTCTCGCCGAAGCGACGCATCAGAATTTTGTTTTGCGCGAGCAGTTCATCTCGTTGCGAAACCATGCGGCGTTTCGCAGGCAGGCATGTCGGAGAGTAGACAAGACGGCGAATCCGCGACTGTATCGAAATTGCGGCGAAACGGGTTTTCAATTACGATCACCTAGTCATGTGTGTGCGTGTATGTGTGTGTGCGCGCGCGCGTGTGTATATATAATATAGCGGCGGTTTGCGAGCCGCGAGTGGATACCGCGGTACGATCGAGCATATCATTAAGCGACCAGCGATCGATTAGCATAAATCAGCGCGATATTAGCGTCTATGGAAATCCGTATGCTATCGTAATCTGACAGGGCATGCGAGCGGTCGACTTCGCTCGACAACACGACCGCTTCTCGTTTTTGCTACGGCGGCGCATCCGCCTCTCTGTCGTCGGCGACACGACATAGGACGTCACGTCACGCTCGTCGCGCAAGATCGAATCGCGGCATCGAGTGCTCGACTCCTCGTGCGACTGTGGGCTACACGCGCGACGATGAATCCTCGCGCGGTCGAGAAGAATGGCGAAGATGGACGGGTGGGTCTCCTTTTCGCGCTATCCCCCGATGTTCCGCGACGTTTCACACAGAAAGAAAGAATATTCTTGATTTAAAAATGTCTTTAATTTCAACGTGGAAATCTCGAAATGAGATTATATTGCGTTAATCGAAGAAAACTTGCTTGATTAATAATATAAAGTCATATTTTATATAGTTAAAAAAAAATTGAAATAAATATAAATACAAATGGTGCGAAAGGCACTTTAATTGCATCTCTCGTGTCCGGCAATTCTCTACGTCGAAATATGCGTTTCGGCGTTCACGGTCACGACGCGTTTGTCTCACCAAACGTCTCGGAGCTTTGAATTAAATTCCGGAACCGGAGCAGGAAGGAGATTCCGTGCGATCTCTCGGCCCTTGAAATTCGGCGTCAATGGGGAACGAGCAACGAAAAAAAAACGCGAGCGAGAAGGGTATACACCGGGCTTCTCTCCTTAAGCGGAATCGTCAGATCGATTTCTCTCTCTGTCTCTCAAGGAAACGGCCGGAATAACGACGGCCGTTATTGCCCACCTTGCACACGAGTTCCGCGTCCCAAGGTAGAATGGAGACGAGGTCTATCACCTCGCAGGACGCGCCAAGTTTCTTCTGGACCAGGTCGGCCACCTCCAGCAGTACGTGCACCTGAGTGCCCCAGCCCACGAGTGTCACGGCGTCACCTATGCGACAAAAAAACCACAGATGCATTCATGTGTACGCGAGTACGCACATCAGGGATTAATCGCTCTCTCTCTCTGGACGTCTATATATATATATATATATATATATATATATATAAAACTACCTATGCGATAAAAGCGCGCGTTTCTTCTCGCGTATCCTGTTTCAGGACCGGTCACATCGGACGAGATCGCCGCTCCGCTCTGGCGATATAATGGAAGGACGCGATCACACTCTCGGTAAATTATATTTACCTCTCGCGCTCGAGAGTGCGAATAGTTACTTTCTACGACTTCAAACAACGCCTTCCGAGGCATTATTTTCGTTGGACGGCGCACGTTCCGCGGTGAATAATGTAAAGAGCGAAGAACCGGTCGTTACGCTCTGAACATTTCTCCGAAGAATGACTCTACAACCGCAAATATTTATTCATAGTGCATAATTATTTCCACGTAGCCTGAAGATCCAAGAACTTCTAATAATACTAATTATAAATACGTCACATAAAAAACGAGAACTCGCAGGTGGAAACCTGGTCTCAATCAATGTCGTTAAAATCGGAAGCAGCAATTTTCATTAAGTTATATAAAGCAAGTAACGTATACAATTTATACTTCTTCATACAAATTGCATATATAAATTATGCATATAAATTACGTATTCGAAAAGTATCGTACACAAATTATCCATACACGATATTGGTGCTGTTCAAACAATGTCAAATATTTAAGTATCCGATTATTTCCTCTTCCCAAATTTTCTCTTGTTTATCCTTTTCTTTCTCTGCATACATTGTACTTATTTTTCATTCTGTATGTTATCCATTTGTTATCTTACTTATTTGGTAACCCTACTAAAGGGATTTATATCCCGTTAAATAAATAAATAAATCTCTGAACTGACCGCTTCTTACAATCTCGGCCTTGCCGATTTCGATTTTGTAATGTCCCATAGGCACCTCGTCGACCGCTGCACGATAAAGAACTTTAGGCTCGAATATGATACAGGGATCCGGCTCGTCGATGCAGCTCAGCAGGAGACCCTTCGCGTGCGTCGCTCCACGAGGCACGACGATCTAAAGAAGAAAAAGAAAGATGAGCTCGTCCAAAAACGTGAATCGCATCCTCCGTGATCCCTCTCGCGATAATTGGCAGCTCTACGACAAGCTCAAAACAAGCGTGAAATCGATCGACTCCAGGTCGTCGATATTACGCCGTTCCTCTCGTAATCACGGTGTACAATAACGGCGGTCGCACGCATTAGTGTGCGGGCAAAACTTTCTTCATGCATACGTAGATCGTATACCCCGTACAATATTCATGGAATTTGTTGAGGAAAGTTGTGAGCTCACGACTCTACGGCTGACGCGGGATATAGCGAGGGCTATACCCGAAGAATGTTCCCGACAATAAAAATTCGGTGGCGAAGCTCACCTCGCCAAACCATTCGATCAGGTAAACACGTCGATTTTTGGAAATGAGATCCTACGTCCCAATCGTCACGTAGCCGTTACGCGCCTCGAGCTCTCTCGTGGAGCGGTATAGACCTTGTTGTTCAGCATTGTAGCAATAGCCGTCAGATATTTACAAATACTGAGGCGCGGCCTTTTACGACCTTATTACGAAATCGCTTATCTCGATAAGGAACTTGTCTTTTCGCTCGGCTATTAAGAGAGGTACCTAAGATTAGCCTTAAGACACACTCAAGAGGAGGCGAGCCGTTCTGCGTGTTACGTTCGATTGTTCGATAAATAAAATTTAAAAAAGTTGAAATGAAAATTTCTACTAACCTTCAAACCGGGAGTGTGCGCGAAATAGGCTTCAGGGCTCTGAGAGTGATAAAGACCGCCGTGCCCGACGGCTCCGCAAGGCGCACGAATCGTAAGTTTGCCGCAGTCAAACATATTGCCGCTTCGATACCTCATCTTGGCCGCTTCGTTTACCAACTATAAGGGAAATGTATACACACAGAGTCTCGTTAATAGTCTGAGATAATTAATATTTACCTATTTAATAATTTGCGTGACGAACGGAATACACATTCCGTGTTATTTAATCCGATCCGCTCGCGAAGTTCAGTAGTTTCAAGCTATAGAAAAAGAAAGTTTTCACGCTCCCTATACATTTTTAAGCGAATTTCTTCTTTTATAGTTTTGTTTATACTTTCTCATTCTTTGAATAATTAAATCTTGTTAAATCTTTGAATCTCTCTTACATTCTCGATATAAAATTATTATAAAATGATATTATTATAAAATAATAATTATCAATCAATCTATTATATTCATATGTACTGGTTGAATAATGCGGCACCTGATCGAAAGCGGGAAATATGTAGTCCGCAAATTGTATTTCGGCAATCGCCGATATTCCCGCGTTAGCTAAACCGATTCCGAAGCCGGCAATTCCTTGCTCGCAGAGAGGCGTGTTGAAGACACGATCAGCACCAAAACGTTTCTTCAAGTCCATCGTGCAACGAAAGACACCTCCGAATGCCACGTCCTCGCCGAACACCACTAAAATTAAAAAAAAAGAACTGTTAGCAATACTTCTTATTTTAAAAAAATGCAAATATTGTTAAAGATTATTTAAGTTAAAGTTTTAAAATTTTCAATGAGAAATTCAGGTTCTCGTGTAATTCTACTGATCTTTTAGATAGTTTAAATAATTTTCTCGAGAGTTTAATTAATATTCTAAATTTTTCGAAAGTATTGAAAAATTGACAATATTATTAAATTAAACATAGATAGAGAAAAATGCTTTAATATATTTACTTAATATGTATATAGGTGCATATCCTAATTAAAGGAACACAAGTGTAACAAAATCCTTACCTGAACGTGGATCGTTTTCCATTGCGATACCAAGTCCATGATTTATGGCTTGATACATATTCAGCTTTTGTGTCTCACCTGAAAGCACGACTCTTTTACGTAATCACATGAATAATGCTTAAGGGGTCATTTCCGTTTCTCGGCCCTGAAAAGTGGTCCAATAATTATGAGGGATTACCAGAAAACTATTAGACCGATTAAGTTGAATCTTTTTTTATTGTAAAGAGTGTCTTTTGCAGGAAAGAAAACATACACTAAGAAGAAAAAATGTAGCGGCTGCGTGCATTGGCGTAGGACGTCTTTTTTCGCGCAGGCACAAACGGTGGGCGTTATTCAGCTCATAGGATTGATCTGAAACAAAATTTTTGGAATTTTTATTATTTTTTGGGATCGTGATTCTCGTGTCACGGGGGCTTTTATTGATAAGTTCAATTATGTTTTAATAATAATAAAATAACACGAGAATCACGATCCCAAAAAATAATAAAAATTCCAAAAATTTTGTTTCAGATCAATCCTACGAGCTGAATAACGCCCACCGTTTGTGCCTGCGCGAAAAAAGACGTCCTACGCCAATGCACGCAGCCGCTACATTTTTTCTTCTTAGTGTATGTTTTCTTTCCTGCAAAAGACACTCTTTACAATAAAAAAAGATTCAACTTAATCGGTCTAATAGTTTTCTGGCAATCCCCCATAATTATTGGACCACTTTTCAGGGCCGAGAAACGGATATGACCCCTTAAGCGTAAAATAACTTTAAAATGAGTAAAACCTAATACACTGGTGCGATAATTGAATTAAAAAACAATTTCTTGGGGATTTTGTAGGAAATTGGAAAATCTTTGGAAAAGGCCACACAAATTCCATAAAATAATGTGTAATGACATTCATAATAAAATCCTGAATCACTTTTGTTATGATGTTATCTCGAACGCATTTCAAAACGATAATTCTCATTATAGCAAGCATGACAAAAAATCATTAATTATCATCGCGTTATATCCGTCAGTTTTCAATTCATTCTTGACTTACTATTGACTTAATATTCTTGCATATGAAAGAAAGACGATCACCTTCGACAGAGATACGAGTATTTTAATCCGTATGTCTGAATACTCGATTATGTCCAGAATTTAAATTTGTTTTGTTTTTTACTTTCATGGAAGGAAATATATAGGTAATCAATTTATTCGAAAAAGAGGGAGGATGAGGAAGCAACGGGGAAGAAGAGAGTCTCGATAAACTCTCGAGAGTTTCGATAGACCTAAATAATCTCTTTATTCTTACTTGCTGTAAATTCTTTTTATCACATTACTTTTCTATTATGCCAATTTAAATACATGTTAAATTACATTCTAAATTTTCAACTCATCACACTCGCTTACATATAAGCGCATCTTTGAATCAACTGGCTGATGAGTAAAACAGATATATCGAGCCTCTTATCAACCGACACATCGCCTCGCATGATGTACAACTGACCGGCAGGAATCAGGAATGCCTGGACATTTCGATATGTATATATGACACGTATATGTATTAGAGTCGTATACATATATGTCCCGTATGTATAGTATATGTCCAGGCATTCTGCCGGTTCAGTATGTACACGTGCTGGTGCTGTTGATTTCCTATACGTAAATTCATCAGGACTTGGCGCAGAAGATTCTTCTGGAAAATGATTAACATGTCCGAGTGGCATCCACTTACCGACGATCTCACGCGGCTTCTTACTCGGGAAATACGTAAAGTGCGCCTCTCTGACATGGCACTCGTGAGTGGCGGAATAGGCGGAAATCTCGCCACAGCTCAAAAGCAGCTTCTTTCCAGTGTGCCGCAGTCTCGCGCTCAACTTGCCGAGCATCATTTCTCTCTCTTTCTCCCTCTCTCTATCTATCTATCTATCTAGCTCTCTCTAGCCTCTCTCTCTCTCTCTCATTTCGGCTCGTCCGAGCAGCAAACCGTTCGCTAAGAGGTCGTCGCGAGTGGTCTTATGTCTTATCTCTATTTTGCACACAATACCGATATTCCACGGAGGTTCTCTCGACCCCACGTGGGATTTCGAAAGAGCCTCCAGTCGAGGTCGAGCGAGAGTGCGCGCTCGCGCGCGCGCACACACGCCCGTGATCGGCGATCGGCGTGATCGAACGATCGGACGATCGACGCGTTGCTGATCGTGGACGCGCGAACGAAAACTGGTTTCTCACGATGTACATACAACATGGAGCCCCGGGAACGCGAGCGTGACTCGACCGAAAAGGGGATAAGAATTTTCCCGGAGTGGGAGAGCAGGGGAATCGCGATAAGTCGCTGACGACATTAGTAATATACTTATCGCTCGGTGTGCGATAAGTTCGGAGTTGACATTGGTTTTCCGATTAATCTCAGATCTCGAGCGACGCTTGACGTCAACTCGGCGGCGTCAGAGGGAAGGCGAGCACTTTGATATCACGGTATTTAAACGCGTTGTCATAAAACATTGCCGTCTCAAAAGAATTTGTTTTCGCGTCGCGTTTCGCCTCTTCGATCGCCGATCCAATGGCGGATTCCAACGACTGGACGATCGACAAAAACGGTAAATAACTATTTACGTCAACATAGGCTGCGGTCCACTTGACGCTACAAATGCTTCGAAGCATTCCTCTTCTCTTTTCTTTCAATGAAGAAAGAAGGAGAAGAAGAACGCTCCAAAGCATTTGTAGCGTCAAGTGGACCGCAGCTATAAACGAATGAGAATAAATAAATCTCATATTTTTTTATTTGCAATTTTTGTGTTTTGTGCAGCTCGTGTGCAACGAAATCGGAATTTTTTTCTATGCCTTCAGTCGACTTCATTTTCCCGACCGATGGTTACGAAGAGCACTTCTAAACGTATCGTGTTTCACTAGCAGGCGATCTACTTTAACGACTGTGAATTTAAATTAAAATGAACTGTCAAAAGTACCGACGGGAACCTACCTCTACGATCGATGAAACCGCGGCGTGAGACCAGACCGCAGTCTGCAGCCACGGTCGCGATCCTCGGCCGTCGGCGGGATCGGCGGGATCATCAACTGGGTGCGCGCTGCGCGCGTGCACGTCGTCGGCCATTACAGATTCGTTCTCACAGACGCGTCGTTGTGACTCCGAGGTGCGTTTTTTTTTGACAAGTATCCCGTAACGCGTGGGAACCAAGGGCATTGTTGAGACCGATCGAACGAACATCCGAATTCCGTTGAACATGGACATGGACAGATCGAGCAACGGCGAGTACAAGTATCAGAGGGACGATGATGCCGACGATAAACCCAGGTCGTTGGACGAGTCTGAGGAGAAGGACGACCATCAGGTCGACAAGGCCGGCGAGTACATGCACGAGCTCTTGCAGGAGAAGGTCGACCTGGACGCCCAGAAATGGCCCAACGCAATTCGCTTGCTGGACCAAGGTGAGTTGACCGAGATAACCCCTCTAAGTAAATATATACTTTTTCTCCGACAGATGATCTCGGAGACGAGTCTCCGTCGCGTTCGCGACCAGAAACCGCCGCGATGTCCGTGGACCGTAATTTTCAATGAAATTGGATTGAGTGCGCGATCTCGGATCAGAGTTTTATGATGCAACAAAATACAGCTTGAAGGCAATATGGTCCGTTTGAATTTTATTGGGAGATAATTTTAGATCAATTATATCAATTCCTCAAAATTCTTCGGTCCTCAGTTAATTTTAGATATCTGGATTGTTGAAGTGTCTGTTATCTTCTGTTTAGTTTGATTTCTGATATAGATAATTTACATGCAACACCAAGCGTAACTGTAGGGATCACTTTCGAATTTAATCCAATAATTTTGATACGTATCATTGATGCAAGTACAAAGAAGGAAAAAAGAATAAATTGGTTATTAACAAAACTGTTTTTAACAAAAGGAGGAATATTTCTTTAATTCTTTTGAAATTCCAGGTACACATATGCGCCATTAAATTTAAATTCAGGACTAAAGTTTAAAACAAAAAAAAAAGGAAAAATAAAAAACTAAGAACTTTTTAATTTTTTTTTGTGAACATTCTTTTTGCATATGTCCAATGGTTCGTATAAGTATTACAAAAAAATATTAATGGTGCATATAAGTATCACCATTCACGTCATCTTTTTGACTTTTTTCAATATGTTTTAGCATAAGAGTAAATATTGATTTATAGAACTAAAAACAAAAAAGTTTCCTACTGTCCTAGATTAATACTATCTTGAAAGGTTAAAGAATATAATAGAAATATATTTCTTATAGATGCCCTGTGTATATCTATTGATCAATTTGAGATAAAAAATTAATGTAATAAATATGAAAATACATTAAAAATTAAGATTTAATATAATAAATTATAACTACTTTGTTACACCCGCGTGTTTTATAGAGATACAAAAAACGGAAACTATGCGAAGACCAATGAGAGAGTCGAAATATGTGGATATTTACCGTGAAAAACATGTTCGTGTCTCTGTCAAAGTTTTGATACCTATCCGTGAACATCCTAAGGTAAGTATCGCTATCTACAGCAATCTGAATTACAAATAAATTTGAGATGAATTTGGGTTATGTTTTGCCTGTTGTAGTTTAATTTCGTTGGGAAATTGCTGGGCCCGAAAGGCAATTCCATGAAACGGCTGCAAGAAGAGACAATGTGTAAGATGGCAGTGTTAGGCAGAGGATCGATGAAAGATAAACAGAAAGTAGGTGACAAAGGAAGAATCTTACTTTCTTTTTTACTCTTTATCCTGAAAAATAATTGACGCATATTTTCCGGGTGGATCTTTTAATCTCAGGAAGAAGAACTTCGTGCTTCCTTGAATTTGAAATACGCACATCTTTCCGACGATCTACATGTGGAGATTACAGCTATTGCCCCACCGGCGGAAGCTTACGCTCGCATTGCTTTTGCGCTCGCCGAAGTACGGAAATACTTGATTCCCGATAACAATGATAATATTCGTCAAGAACAGATGCGCGAAATGGAGATGACCATAACTGACGATACTGTCCCTAATGATCGGAGAGGACCTTCAATGAGAGGACCTTCGAATCTTGGCGTTGGTAATGTACCGAGACCCGCTGCAAGACAGGCATTACCTAGAACGTCTAGAGGTTGGTTACATCTCTATTATAAAAATTATACGATATGTAAAAGTATGCAAAAGATTAAAAAATGTTGCTATCTATTTGATATTTATTATTATAAACTTTCGTTGAATGTGACAGATGTTTCTCATATCGCGATAAATGTACTTAAATCTTTTGTGTATACACAAGATATTAAAATGTATATTAAAAAAATATGTATATATTTAAGTTATGTATATATCAAAGATATATATAAATTGCTTATTTTTTTAAGCTATTCTTCCTCCACCACCTGTGAATCGTGGGCCACCTAATCGACCTGCACCGTCGAAATCGAAGGTGTTCTCGATATTGGATCGTGCAAGGGCTGCTATGGATCAAAGTTATAAGTGAGTCTACATTATACACATAATATAACAAAATTGCTTTATTAAAATTAAATATGTTGAGTATTCGAATTTTTTCGTTTTTGTAGCTATGATACCCAAACTCCTCCGCCAGCGAACCGGGCTGGATCGCATCATGATTACGATTATCACGGATCATCAGGTAGTAACGCTCGATACGGCGATCGTTACCCATCGAATTCTGGGTATGTATTATAAATTATAATGTTAATTTATGATAATAAAAATAAAATAGGAAATAATATAAAGTGAAAAATAAGGTTCTCCTCTATATATATATATATATATATATATATATATATATACACGCATTAAAATTTTAACGTACATGAAAGTTATTGTAATATAATAAAAAAATTTTTTTTATAGAAATGCAATTATTTTTTTTGCATACGTGATGTTCTTATATAATTATTTATTATGTGATAGACTTTATATCTGTTTAATAAATATGACATGTATCCTTCAAGATACACGACTTACGAGTACGATGATGACTCTGCACCACATTCTTCACGCGATTATTACGAATCTTCGGACTATCCAGGTAAGCTATTATATTTATATATTTGCTTGATCATATTAAATAAAAAAATATTTTACATGAACATAAACTTTTTATGATCTTATTTTAATAATAAACAATTTTTATATTAGATTGTATATTTATATGAGTATTAATTCTTTTAATTCTTTTACTAAATGATGTAAATCCTTTATTATGCTTACGCAGGGTTTATTATCACGTACGAATCTTATTATAAAATTTTGTAATATAAATATTTAAATAAACATTCGAGAAATTATTTATATTTATAATCATTGATATAAACTGAAATTATTACAATTATTGAGGAAACATCATTAATAAAGTATATAATGTTTATATGTTTAAAACGAATCTATTGAAAGCTTCCATGGGAATGCATTAAATACTAAAATTGTTAATTATATATAATAATTTTTAATTGTATATTTACAAATTTAAATTCCTATGTCGTAAAAGAAATAACTTTAGATTAATAATTATAAACATCCTTTTTATTAAATATTGACTATTTTTTAAGCCCCTAATAATGATCAATTACCAAATGAATAAATATCAAGACCAAATAATGCCTTTATATGATTCTATAAAGATTAATAATATCTAAGAAATTTTAAATAAAAACTTTTATGGAAATTAATTTTAATGTGACTTAACATAAATGTTGCCTTTTATTTAAATCAGTTTAGTTTACGCCCCCATAAGAGAGAATTACGTAGATAATATACAATAATTTACATTGAAAGCAGATAATGTATAATAATTTACATTATTTCCCAAATTTATGAATCGTGCAATTCCAATTGAAGCATTATAGGCGTAACTTAAATCCGCTATAATATATATATAATGAAATTTAAACCCTGCCGTAAACTATACAAATATGCATGACGTTGATGTCGCATGGTGATACATCAACATGTTGATATCTTTGAGAATTTGAATATCTCACTAAACTAAGGAACTGCCATCGTGTTCTGCCTAAATAATTAAAGCGCATCAATCCATGTAATTCGCAGAGGAGTCGTCGAGCCGCGCTTGGAAATCTTACAAGACCACAACGACATCAGGCGCAGCCTCGCGCTACCGCACCACCCCATATACACGACCTTCAAAGTAAAGACTTAGAAAAAAAAATCATCCGCTAAATTTTCTTTTATCTCAATTATCCATACACCTCTAAATATTATTTTTTTCTGACATTATTATTTCATAGCGTTGTTACTAATCCGTTGGTGGCTAATCTTCCTAATGCACGGCGGCCTATGATGCCCACTATGCAGAAACCGGTAAACGAAAGAAATCGTCCTTAATCGATCGACGACATGAAGGCTAACACGGTAATAATGCCCAAATATTATTCCCTCTTGACGATTACTAAACACTAACGTTAATACAAATTTCCTATTCTAAGGGAGATTTATTTATCATTAAATTTCTTTTCTTATAAAAAGCTAATAAATCTTTAACGAAATAAAAGGCTCATGCTGTCTATCGCACTCTATTCGTATCTTTTTCTCATTTATAAATGTTTAATTTTAATTTTATTTTATATTAATTTTTTTATAATGGATTCAATAATTTTCAGATTATTTTTCGCGGTCACTGGATAAACAGGAACATATAAACTAACATATAAACCCATAATTAAAATACATCCAATATAGAATTTACACAGCCAAAATTCAATATTCATCATATTAAATTCAATATTCTTGACCAGGAACGCAATAAATTTATTCCTTTGAAAGTTCTCCTCAATCCTCAATTGCTTTGTAGTATAATTTTAATTCAATCACTTCATAATATAATTTTAATTCAATGTATCTAGTTTGCTATAAAACATTAATTCCGTTTCCTCAGTCCTATTCCTAAAATTTTCGACTATAAATGGATTTAATTATTGACAAGAAGTAAAGGACCAAGAGGATAGATGGGATAATTTACAGTAAAAGATTCAAAGTAAAACTTTGAATAAGCGATTAATATTCCATAAAGTGAAACAAAAATTATGAATTTCATAATTATATACTCAATATTACATATATAAGTTAAGTGTGAATTAGAGGCTAAAGGATCCTCAATATCTTCTTCTTTGTACTTAATGTCTTTTATGATTTGAAAAAAGTTAAATGAGACATTAAAAGATAACAAATCTAATGTTTAATTTTCTGACTTTCGATCAAATTATGTATTAACATTACTCTTCTACTCGCTCGAACGAGATGTAAGTCGAATGTACGTATTGAAATATTTGAAATATCAAAATAATATTGCATTGTATATAGAACAAATTATTAAAAGATTTAAATTATATACAATGCAAACTAAAATTATAAATTGATATTAATTTTTTATTATTAATATAATATGACACCATGTTACTTACTTAACGCACACAGCCTCTATTCATTAAAATTAAACTGCATAATATGTAGATTACAAAAAAAACATTAACAACCTGTATTCTCTATGATGTAGAAGAATAGAAGATTACGATAAATCATAGTGTTATATATAAATAATTTCCAATATATGAATATTTAAAAATATGTAGACTGTAATTCATAAATCGTTAAAAATATATGTAACATGTAACCTTCAAAAATTGAAATAAACATGAAGTAATAATATCAAACATTTGTTTTGAAAGATGCTAAAATAAATTTCCCAACCAACGATAAAGCTAATTGTAAGATTCTAATAATAATTTTGAACAAAAATACTCTCTTGTATGTAGTTTTACTCCCAATAAATATTGTAAATTTTTTAAATCATATTACGTATGAAAACTTACTATTATTTTATAAATAATTGTTATTAAAATACTTTCATAAATGTTCACGGTTTAAATATTTTTAATATAATAACGTATATATTATATTGAAAAATTTTCATAAAAGGTATAAAATATAATTTCGATTGAATGTATAAATTAAATTAATAAAATGTACGAGAGATATCCTCTTTATCAAATAACTGAATAATTTTATTTATCTATAATTTTATAGCACACGCGAAATAAAGTCAATAAATATAAAATACTTGACACAAGGGAGTCTTGATTTAAAAAATCGTTTCATAGAAATGTCATGAAAAACCATTTCGAGTTTTATTTTATTCTAATATTCTTATTCATATATTTCACATAGGTGGGTAAAAGATGATGAAGATCTTTGATCATGAAGATTAATATAATGGGAATCACATTAATCATGGTGATGGACTTTGAAGTGCCATGAGTTTAACACGACGTGAGTATACTTATGCTTTATTTACAATTATCTGCTACAAACATAAAAATCAGATGTAAAATAAGTCTGCTTTAACGATCTTTTTCCTTTTTATTTTTTATGCTTGCATAAGATTGAGATAATATCTTGGAATAAAAATCCAAGAATAACAGTTGTAAGAATTTAATTGAAAGTAAACAGAGTATTCAGTTGATTAGAAAAAATAGTATGATTTATTTATAGGATAGTTTTATAGGATATTGAGAAAATTACTTATCCGAGTATTTTTTATGAATATACATGCATTTATGCAAAGTTAGCTAGTGAAAGTACAATTTTTTAATAAATAAACGTAAGTATAATTAAAATAGTAATTATTTTATATCTACTGTATTTTATCTTCTATGCATTATTTTATTATTTATTATTGTAATAGATTCAGTTATTTGTCATGTATGATTTACGTAAGATGAAATCAGCAATTAATGCTTTCAATAAATTAAAAAATTATTACAATCCAATCTTTTATGATAAATGGTTAATTTTTATAAATATGACAAAAATATTAAAAGGATCGAAAAAATAATGTTATATATTTAATGATTCTTTTATTATTTATAGCTATAAAACATAGTTGGCGTTTATTCTAGAAAGAAATAGGTATAAACGAAATCAGAGATTTTTCTTAAAAAGATACCATTACTACACACAAAATGTATTCGATATTTTTTTGCTTGTGCTTTAATCTGTTACAAAACTCACTCTCTCAACATATCGATTATATTATAGCAAAGCAAATTATAAAACCGACGGTAATTCTTGTAATTACTATCATAATATAACAGGTAGTCATTTTATCACGAGGGATTGCTTAGAAACAATATTCTTATTTATTTATCACACACCAATATACAAAAATGAACTGTATAATCAATATCAGAATATAATATACTACGAAATTCAAATATATTTAATAAAGATATATCTGAGTATCTTACAAGATTAGAATGATGCTTCAACTTGAAACAAAAAAATCATCTACAACATTCTTTGCAGTTGGCACAGAAATTCTGGTAGAAAAACGTATTTCTACGGCCGTCCTAAGGATTATAAATAAGTATTAATTTATGGGAATCCTTAGCTTCTAACAAGTCGCATCTAAGTAGTTGTGAGTGAAAATAAGGTGCCGAGTTTTTCTTTTCCCTAACTTTTTCCCTAACTAATCCCTCTGCATATGAACCGGGGAGCCGTAAAAGACGCTTCGTTCGTTATATTCGTTCGCTTAAAGTGCAACCGAGGGCTGCGTTGAAGCGTCCACGCATCTTGTATCTGTTGAAACGCATGCTGATTTTCACCGTACTCTTCGCATAATAATTATACCATTATTATGTTACTTATCTCGTATGCGTCATTTTATTTAGAACGATGTCACAATACTAAATTGTTTCTAACGTGCATTGATGTTTCGGTACATCAGGCGATGATCAGCAGAGCGATCTTTGATTTATACTCGCTAACGCAAAATTTCTTCCTGCCGTGCAATCACATAGCTAAGATAAAAAAGCGCGCGTGATAAAGATGACGCTGCTGATCACTCACAATAGATGTCTTCTGAATTAATAACGTGCTATATTAATGAAGAATTGCATTATTTGCAAAATATGGCGTATAAATGTGAAATTATGTAACAAGTACGCGCGGAAGTACGGAATACGGAGACGCCAGATTTAAAGATTTTATTTAATGCGTTTTAACATTTACAAAACTGTCTTACGCTTTGCGTAGTGCAGAGGCGGCTCCACTGTAAGGACAAGCTACGCGAGAAGCTATACAAGTCCCATATGAGTATTCGAGGAATTCGCTTACACGAGAAATCTTCGTAAGGTATCCAAGAACTCGTGTAAAATGTAAGAATGTGAATATAAAGAGGTGAGATCCTTTCGAGAAGACTCATCCTCAGTGTGAAGAACGTCACATTAGATCTGGCAGCACAGCAGTATGAGTTTTTTTTCCCTAAAAGCTTTGCCAGTCCTAGAGCCGCCTCTAACACCAAGAGAAGACGTGTGTCTTCGTGGTATGGTTCCTACGGCAACGAGCCAGTCTCTCATGCTGCGCGACCACCCTGCTAATACTTCACTTCTATGAAAAAACATGGAATGTATAGTGTATTTTTTTTTTATCGGTTTACACCTTAGTAATGTGTACGATTATATCACAAGAAAGATTCAAATATTCTGTACATAATCCGCGACGACGCGAGACGCCTGGTGTTCAAGGTCGCCTCTTCTTCCTCTTTCTTCTCTTCATCCTCGTCTTCCTCGTCTTTCCCGCTTTATTTAATCTTACATTTATATATATATTTATATATATATTTATATATACGCCTAAGATTTAATTACAAAGTTAGATATGTCTCAGGTTCACCTGGTATTGTACTTCATACAATTTCTCGTGACTGGCGAGTCACGACGGCGAAATGCGGCCGACGAGCGTGTTCGCGCGTCGCTCCCGAGGAGACTTCCGTTTCGTTACGCATGTGTCATTCGCGTGCTCGAGGAAGCGCTTTTTCGTCGCGCTGTTACCGCTTTCCCTCTGCGTCCGGTTTCCTTAGCCGCCAGTCGCTTACGTTAATAACTCGATATCGATAATTGGCACATCTTTTTAATGGCAAGTTTCGCATTGGCACGATAATGGCCCTGGGGAATAGCCTTGAGTGCAGTCTCTTCGGAGGAGAATTTAATCGTTGACAAGCGTGATGCTGATGGTTCTTATTTTTAAACGATAATAATTCTTCTTTCTGTCGATTAATAAATAGAACAAAAATATCTGCCAAAATAGAACAAAAATATTGTAGAAAAATTTGCAAATAATATGTTGAATTAATGACATTACTCATTTTCCGATGAAACGTTTAGGGAAGGATATAATCTCGTCAGAAGGACTTCAATTTTGGCGATTCCCTGGACTTAACGTCGTTCCTGACTATCACGCGAGTGTGCACCTATCAAAGACAGAATCCTCGCTTGTGGCTAATCGCACGATGTCCCGTTATGATTAATATCAGTAGAGGTGACTAAACTGATACATCGGTTACCGAGGACTAAGTTGCACTTTGATACTCGTACATGACCGCTTCTGATTACACGGCAAAGAATTGTTGGTCCAGGTAAGTCTCATTGATGGAAGCACAACTTTACTAATAAAAAAGTTATCTAAAATTATTCCATAAATCATAAAATAATCCAAAATATATATTAAAAGAGAAAGAAGTAAATCTCGATTGTTTTTGTTCTTTCTTAATTAATGTTTTTTTTTATAATTTAAAACGATCTGCGAATTTTATCTTCCTTGCGGATTGCTTATTAATCCGCTTATAAAAAAGCCGTAATTATAAATTGTAGATGATTGGATTGCAAGTTACAGGAGACAGTAATACTAATAATTTGTTGAATTAATATTAATGATTGCACTAAGTTTCTCGCATTTTTCGACTATCATAAATATTTCACGATCATTATCCGATCTTTCCACAAATCACAAATTTTCTTGCGTGAAATTTTCAATAAAAACGAAGATTAACGGCGCAAGGAAATCAATTAGGATCTCATATGTTTGTATCTGTCGTACTTTTTTATCACACCCGTTACTATGTCGTGTTACAGTTTCTGTACAAATAATAATTTCGTATAATTTCAAATTTACTAACCGAATAAGGAAAACAAAGATTTTTATTCACATCATCCTGTTATTTAATAAAATTAGAGTGATTAAATACATGCGATAAAGATGAAGAGCTAAAGTAGAAGGTGAGCACCTTCGTTAACGTTAGTTATCCGTGTAATGAACTTTATTAACCTTTCTTCTCAGTGAACTTCACTGACCTCATGTTCAAAAGTACGCGAAACGATGACTTGATGTGACGGATGTGATTTACGCATTATCGAATCGCAGCTCTTTAAAAAATTCGATGTCATATTTGCGGCGAATCGGTGAGATAAAGGGCGGATTATATAAATGTTTGCAAAAAATCGTAGCTGTATACCTTTGATTCTGATCTCCCGGAATGCCTTCTTTAAGAAGACGGTAAATTATTTGTATTTTTAATGTTCGTCCCAAGTAGAATTATCGTACACTGTATTGAAGTAGATAAAGTTTTTGGAATAATACTTTTTTTTTTTTAGAAGATCTAGATGCAAAAGTATACAACCTTAATGTATTTCCATATAACACAAATATCCAACAGATATTCTCAGACATCTATTTTCCTGTGATATTCGTGTTTTTAAATATTTATTAACACGATTTTTTACTGTATTTCTATCGTAAAGAGATTTCTTATAAACACAAATTATATATCAAAACTTCGATACAACATTTCTAAGAGAGAGAAAATCAAGAATCATCAATTATAGAATATATTAAATGCACTTTAAAGAATATGTGTACTATTTTCTTGAGAATGTTTAAGAATATCTATTGGACATCCATAAGATATGTAAATTTGACTTCTTTTGTTCTATGGCGTGATGCATATTTAAAACAAATATATATTCACTGCATAGAAAAACTATTTCCAACTTTTTGTAAGATCGTATCGATAATAATTTAATCGCGCAGATGCAGGTTGACGAGGGAAGGTCCTGAAGACTTTCATAGGCAGAAAGGTCTCCGAGACATTCTTACAATTAGACATTTTCAAGATAACGTACAAAACGAATAGAATCTATACCAAAGGCGACCAGCGACAAAGAGTTGAGCCCGTCGGTATTCGGCTTCCCGGGGCTCAGTAACGAAATGAGAATTTTCCTCTCCTCCCGTTTTCTATTCATCGACTATCCCTGATTGCACATTTTTCGCACGTATTACGCAGCCTGCGTGTGGAATTGCCTACGGAAGCTTACGACCAGCCAACCTCGGCGTACACGGTGGGCACGCGGCACGTCGCACGCGAGTGCCAGCAGCGAGTGCGACGCGTCCGCGAGCGCGTGTATGCGCGTACGCGTTTCTCAGTGGTCCACTGCGAGCTTTCCGCAAGAGCGATGGACGCACGGAAGCTCAGTTGTATGGCCAGGAGTGCCTGATAGACGTGACCACGTTCGAGGTAGGCGGGTCTTCTGTGCGTCACTTCTTCATGTCGTTCATCAGCGCGCCGTCCTTGCTCTTCGAGTCGAGATTCGACTGTTGACTGCTCGTCACGCCGCTACCGTTCCCGGGATACATCTTCTCCAGATGATTCAAAGACTCGCTTAGGAACTTCTGCAAGGGGAACCGTAAAACCTTTCAGTGGAGCCGTATTTTTAGGTGAGAATCTTTAGAGAAGAGACTTCAATTTCTTCTCATATAGATGCTTGAAATCGCAAGAAGAGAAAAAACGGTGGTATAGACAAAAAATAACTTCTCATCGTCTCATTACCTGTATAGCCGTTAAAGCGGCCACGATCGCAGGACTTCCGAATCCGTGTGATATGAGAGAAAAATGGGTGAGATGTCTCTGTATACTGGGATCGAGGATATGTTGCGGCCGCGTATTGCAGAGCGGCGATCTGTCCTGGTTCAGAAGATCCATCAGCTCTTTGGTGATTTGTCTGGAAACAGCGAAGTCGCAAAAGTCAATCGCGCGGTTCTTGCCGTGACAATGCGAGGGAGTGCTTTTTGCCGAAACCGATATTATTAATATTTAATAAATATTAATACTTAAATGAATTACTAATTATTATGCGACTAATTATCATATCGATGCTAGAATAGCGTCGGATGACGTGTCGTACTTCAAGTAAGAGTTTCGACACTCTGTTAGACAATTTTTTTATGACCCACCATTTCAGACTAGCGAAAGAATTTTATTATTATTTATTTTACAGATTCACTTATTATAGTAATAATAATATTTAATGCTTTTGAAGAGCGCAGCGTAGTTAACTTAAAAATGACGGACGGTTCAAACTCTTACTCTTGAGGAGAGTGTCTAGTGTTTATGCTTACTTGGTGGCATGAAGAAGTTCTTTTCTCCTGTAGGAGTCTTGCGGTTCGCAATGCTGCCGACTGAGGTACTCGGCGACTTGCTTCGCGGGGAATTCGGTTTCGCAAACGTAACCGAAGTCTCTGGCAAGGTGAATGGCTTCTCCTGAAAAGAATAAAATATTCACGTGTAATATGCGCGTGATGCCATTATGTAAACTCGCTACGCACGAGTATGCATAACGGACGATGAAAACGATCGCGGAGTTTTATTTGACTTGCGAAACGCTGTCCATCGTATTTCCGAATAGTTCAACTCGAGTTTATGATGGGCGTCTTGCCAAATTCGCAAGTAGGAAGTTTCAGAGAACCTCGTCTCACATGCGATGATAGATCCTCAGATTTACAGACTTATAATTGTCGTTAATCCATATAAAATATACTTTTGATGAACAACGCTGTTCCTTTTGCTTTATAAAATTTTATTTTAATAGAATTTCAACTTGAATTCCTTCCCGCCTTGACCATGACTTTCTAATTGGTTTCCTAACATATTTAACATTGAAATTCCAAACTTGCAACATAATCCTCCATAAAATGTTTGCTATTAAAACGATCACGACATTTTATTTGATTTGCGAAACACTGTCCATCATATTTCAATTTTATGATAGGCATCTTGCCAAATTCACAAACAGGAAGATTTATAGAATTTCGTCACTCAATAATAGATCTCCAGATTTACAGATTTATAATTATCGATAATCTGATGAAAGCTCTCTCTATAGTTTGATCAGATTATTTTTCGCAAAAGACGCAAGCTAAACGCTAAACATGGAGTCCATTCAAAAAAATCCATTAAGAAATTATAAGCGGATTCGTTGGAATGAATCTTCGGATGTCCTCGATGCTACAGGCAAAGCGAAATTAACTAATTACAGTTAATGAAACGCGCATTCTCTTCAACGTGCACGCCGCCCTCCCCTTTTTCGACCCTCCCTCTTTCCACCCCTCTGTAGCGCATTCCTCGCAACTTCTCTCTCTCTCTCTCTGTTGTGATGGAAGGTAATTAGGTAGCTACATGTATGTATATGTATGTATGCAAGTACGGTCTCTCATGCAAGCTGGAAGTAGACCTGCTGGGCGCTATTATCGATAAACCAAGCAAAGCTACCCGCAGGTATACCGCCGCGTGTATCACCCACGAGATCGGAAACGCGGACTTACAAACGGACAAAGCCACCTGCAGTTAACGAATTATCCAATTTCGCAATCCTGCCCACGCCTCCTTTTTTTCCTCTTCATAACGGAAAACAGAAATACTTGTACGCGGAGATAAGCGCACACCTCGTGCTCGTTTGGAGAACGTGAAGAACTGGCGAAATTCTGTCGCAACCTCGATGTTAATAGCAATTAAATCATTTTTATATCAAAACTTAACATTCTAAAGTCAACTAGAAATTATGTCTTTTTTTTTAAATAAAAACGAGAGTTGGGTTCTTTTTAGTTTCAAATTTGTATTCGCGATTTGATTTCACGATGTTTGATATCAATTTACACTGAATATATTAAATTTACACTGAAAAAATCTAAACTAGTTCAAAATTAATGAATTACGACACCTTTAGGGTCCATCGTCCCCTACAGGGACACCTGCGAACGTGCGAGATTTCAAGTTGTCGCAATTAATTCAGACTTTGAAGAAGCAAAGGTTTCGCACGCGAGGATCCTTACACGCGCGAATTCTTTGTTACACGAGCGACGGCCGACACGTGAACGGTCGCAGTTAGCAATGGTCCTGCATATTTGCGGAAATTCTCACATATTAATAGCCATCTAATGGCGTTCTAAGTGCCGGCCCAATTTCGGATGCGGGAAATAATGGGATTTTAGCAAGACCGTCGTACATGACAACATGACTGACAGCCTTCTAATTTCGATGTAATGGCCGTGCGCAGGATTGTTGCTCGCGCAAGGATCTTGCACGCGCCGTAGCCCTGGGCAACCCACCTAGATCACCGCAGAAGTCGTATTTGGAATATTCTCTCTTTTTTTTTCGTTTTAATGCGTTACACTTAGGTTGCGCGACAACACGATTGAAAATACCATGGATCTCATAAAATTTAATCGTCGTATCGGTACATGTGAAAGTATGCGATGTTTATTGCCTTCAGTCGTACAGATTGTTACTATATCAGCCGTTCTACGGGTAGAACAAGTGGAAGCTCATTTGTAACGACGTAAAATGAATTTAATTGTATCTGGGGATTTTTATGATTACGTATATATCTATTAGGACGGAACAAAGTACGATAGACAGTAATGGAACAGCGAGTTCTCGAGAGTAACGAAGTTTCAGTTCTTTGGGAGACATATAATGCTTGCCTCGTTATAGCTTCACGATTATAGCGTAAATAAATCTGCTCTGGAATAAAAAATATGTCCTATGATTCTTATTTTATTATCACAGGAATGAGATAAAAAATATAAATGAATTACATGTTTAAACCGGGATGCTCATCTTCCACACGTACATCTTGCTATATTTATAATTATTATTTACGTTTTCGTAATGCGTTTGAACACGTCCGTTTAATACGCGAAAGAGGTAAGTGTGCCGTAATTGTTTTCAACGACAGCATATGCAGATTTCGAATGTCGGGCCGCTGCTACATATATATAATTTGGACTGCACTTTGCGTATACGTCGTTGTTCTATTTTATGTGACATAAATTACAGTTCGTGCGGTCGCAACCATCGTTATTTTAATAGACCGCGCGCCATTGATCCTACGTGTTTATGCCGGACCTGTCGTAATGCTTTGTGTAGTAAAGTTTTTACTGCGGTCGCGACGAGAGAGAGAGAGAGAGAGAGGGAGAGAGAGAGAAAGAAAAAAATGCGTAGCGAGCAGACGCATTAAGCGAAACGAGATACTGCTAACGCAGCTATGAAAAGCACGTAAGTAGTTTGAAATTGTCGATGTTTTGCGTTGTTTAACGTTACACAATGTTGCATATGTAACGTTGTTGCCGCTCGCACTGATTTTACGTAATCCCACATGTCTTCGCTCAATGTATTCAATAAGAACGGATGCACGTAAGGCGGAACGAGTAAGAGAAGTAACATTTTTATTTTCCATCGAAATTGCAAATCGCTCGGTTACTCGTGTCTGATGCATCCAATCACTTAACCGTGGCTTGACAGACGCACTTGGCGAATGAATGTAGCGAAGAGTATAGAGCTTATAATAAGGATATTTACATGTTTTGAAAATTGTTATCGTAGATGACTGACATAAATTTGCGTTCCGGTTTAGTGACATGAAAAAGAAAAGAAAAAAAGGGAGGCGTGATTGAAAACTTCTGACGCACGCATCGTTAGCTATCGGAAAGATGCATGACTTTGTTGAAACTTTATCTTCGTTTTGCATTAGACGGATTTATCTAAACTCAAAGGTGGCAAAATATCTGATTTTTTCCCTTAGTACTTACTTCGTTGCGACGCAATGCAGACATTTTATTCGAAATAATCGAGAAAATTTTCTGTAAGAGAACATCTCTCTTGATTCCCTGTTCTGATCTCAATCTCTTTGTCGATGCAAACTCGATAGAATAAAAAAAAAACCCCGACGAAGCTAGAAAGGAGACTATCTCCTAGGCAAAGAAAGGATCTTTTCAGTTAGAAACGAGTATCCCACGATGTGGGACGTCGAGCGGGTATAATATTATAGTTTCGTGCGATATTTATCGACGTGGATGCCACGTGTGTTTTCGCCGTTTTCTACGGAATTCTCGTATTAGGCGCGCAAAACCGACAGTAAGTTAACTATCGGCGATCTTATCGACATCGTCGGACGTGGTGCAAATTTCCACCCCCCCTCGCCCCTCTACCCTCTTGCGCGAGGTGCAACAGGTCGTTTCGGCTACGCTTTAGCCTGCCACGGGCAGCTCTTTCCGCGCGGATTTGCATATCTCCCCCCCGTGTCGTATCTCTCCTTCTTCTAATCTCTTTTAAGTAAATTAGCGTGTCTGTACCTTACCAATATGCAATGCGCTGCGAAACGTTTACGATTATGATCGCAAATGCGAATGTATGTCTTGCATTTTATCACATTGTACCTTGAACTTCTTTGAGAGATTCTCTTGGCAAGCAGACAGCTGTCCAACTGCAATGTCGGCTTGGCGCGGAATGTTAATGACTTTTTAATCAATTTTCGTAAATTTTATCCTGTATTAAGTATGTCATAAATTTTATCCTGTATTAATTAATCCCTGATAGACACTAAAAGAAAGTGAGTGTCTGATAGGTATCATGAGATACAAAAAGTTAATCATTTTATATATGCCACTTGAACTAATCATATATAATGGCACATGTGCTGCTTTAATATATGTAGAACAAACTTTACAAAAATCTATTAATTAGAAATTCATTAACATTTTGTCATTGACGTAACATAAATTATGCAATGCAAATCGTTATGTTGCCGAAGTAAAATATTACAGCGCACAGTGCTTTAACATTATCGTTAATCGCACCCGAATCGGCGGCGCGACGCGAAGGAATGTCCGGCTTATCGAGTACGAGGGAATATGACTCAATAAAACGAAGGGACTCGCAGACCACACGCCGCAGATTGCCGCTAAGGGAGCTCGCTCAGATGAGAGATCCAGATGAGCGGTGCGCGAGTAAACGAGAACGAGAACGAGCGGGTAACGTGACTCGCGCGAATTGTGCGTGATGTACGGCCGGTGCTGCCTGACGACTTCACCGTGTCGATCGCGAATCAATAGATAGCCGATCAAAAGCTGTGCAATTGACGCGCGATGGCGCAGCAAGAAGATCGGTCGGGAAAATGCGCTTAATTACATGGCTGAATAATTACATCTTTTATTTCTTGCCAGCAGCACGTGCTGACGTATATGATTATGCTCGAATCTGTCCGATTTTGTTGATTGATTCAGTAAAATTTTTATTGGCAACGCATTCATAAAGTTCTAAAAAAAAAGATGAGAGAAACTCCTGTCGAACGAGAGAATTTTTGTTAAACTTCTCCTCTCACACATTGAATATCCGTTCTTACTACGAAGAAGAAATAATATTCTTTTAAAGCTACAAGTGCAAAAGTGCAAAAAATTAACGTGGATTGTAAAAACTGCTCTTGATATTTAATAATATTATAAATAAAGTTAAGAAGGAATGCACTGATCGCGCTTGGCGCAACCTGATTTATCTATTTTCGCTTGTAAATATTCTTCCATAACGAGTCTCATCGAACGATCGTTCGAATCGTCGGGGCGATGCTCGTAGAAATTTGCTTGCCGTTCCGAAGCAGGGCCAGTGCGGCGATAGAACAGCCTTATTCGTCTCTGAGCTCTGTTACAACGATAGCCAATATGATGCGCTCCATCTCGGCCTTCGAGACCGCAAATCACGTTCCATTATACGTCCTGATAATCGAACCTGCGAGAAGGATTTCGGGAATTCTCTTCCGCGTACCACGAGATCGTCGTGTTCCGATATACCCCTTGCGGTTTCTCATACCGGTTAAAACTTCGCAACGAGTCGGCTGCGGTCGACGTATACGGGCGTATAACGCGTCTAAAATACGCATTCCTCGACCCCCGTGTACGTTATTCTGATGTAACTCTGAATTACACGTTGCCCTAGCCTTCTAAAATTTTGCACTATACGTTATATTACCGGAGATCAACCGATTAACGACGCAGAGATCCTCCGAACGTAAAACGTAACTGTACAATTTATTAAACACAAAATCAAATCAAATATAAAATTAAGTAAACATGATGGCCAAGTTAAATATAAATAATTATAATAAATATCTAACGGTAATTTTATATACGTAATTAAGTAATCTCAATGATGATCAATTTAGAATATTTCAATCTAGAATAATCTCGTTTTTTGTAAGGATAATAGAAGTCCGAAATTAGATACTTTGCCCGTTTTATTATTATTTTATGTTTATTTTTACTGTTGAATGTTTACCTAAAGTATGCCATTACCTACTTTTCGGACATACTATTTGGAGCCGCAGTAAATGTCTCGTCTCTTTTATTTTTACAGCCTTTAAGAGACCCGCTTATACCTCTTTGAGCATGAGAGCTCAAGTTGTGTCACCGCGACGATCGGGCGCGAATTTACGTATGAATTACGCAGCCATAGGCGACAGATATACGTACGCACATGAGTATACTACACACCTACGTGCGTCGCGCACAATTTCCCACACTTTCGCCTTTTACTCTGTAAGCGTCTTTGACAACATTCCCCGTACGCACGCATCGGTATTCTTTCAGTTGAAGAACGAGGTTCTTCTAATTAGACGAATCGTTGCGTAGCAATTGTCACGTTAACAGGAATTATATTTATTTATTTCGAGATATATCACTTTTTTTTTGCGCGTGTTATGACAGTTTTCTCACTTTACTCTGTACGCAAATATATAATTAGAATAACGCAAAAACCGCGAAGCACATGTATATCCAATCATCTTTTTCTCACAGATCGGCTAGCAGACTCTAAGGTATAGGAATCGGCGTTGCAACAGTGATTTGCAAATAGAGAATTGACGTAAGCAGAACGAGAAATAAGAAAATACACTCTAGAATCCATTAACCTGATTTATTGGTTCACTATATATCGGTCAGAGTTCATTCTTTTTATCTCAAGCAATTATTATCACTTTACGCGATATGGACGGGAATATTAAACACGAAAGATATATTGGTTCTTGCGACGGAGATAAGGACGATAAAATATAAATAACTGTGACTCTCCATCGCGCAGCCATGCGACTTAATTAAATTAGAAATCATCTCTCTGATTTTTCAAATCAATTAACGTTGCAAATTTTCAATGTAAATTGTAAAAAAATGATGTAACGAAAAAAGCGACTGTTTTTCTCTTTGATCGAATAAATTTATAATGTGAATTGTTCTTAATGTACGTACCGAAATCGAATACTTAATCTATCTGTTTTTTTTTGTCACACGCGATAGATAACGAATTAGAGCAAATGAACTGTAAACACTACCGCCGCTGTATTGTTCATAGAACATTGCATTGGTCTTACGTGTAAACCTAAAACACGAGACTCTCGCGTCGAGTTGATGTACCGCGCGCTAGATCGCGTAAAAAGAATATCGCGAGCGCTGTCGTTAGTTCATTACTATCGTTGAGAAATCTTCCCTGTCATTAAAGCGCGATAGAGGCCCAGGTACCAATTAAGAAACGGGATCGCCGCAAAGCTGTGTCGCAAATTTATATGTTTACGGATACATTACGCGTGATTTTCGATCGCTTAATAACAGCGATCGTCCTAATCTCCCGGCAGGCTCGCACACGAAATTATCCGTATGCAAATGGTAATTATACGCGTATTTGAGGTTCTTCCTCGGCGCGGTCAACTGAATTATTAATCGGAAAGACGAGATTAACGAGCCACGTCGATGGACGCGATAAATTAGCTTTTTCTATTTTATTTTTTTATACTTTTTACTCTTTTTAAATACGGAAACGCTTGTATGATGGGAATTCAGGGAATGGTCATTCAGTTTTGATTTATCGCGGCTGTTATTAATTTCCAATCCGCGAGATACATGCGCTGCGACATCATTAAAACGTGTATCGATAATGTTTAGTTTGTTCGACAGCTAATGATAGGTATCAATCGACAAATCGACTTACGCGTACTTTACCACAACAATACGACGGTATGACAACAACACGGCCGCCGGCACGACAGATACAACGAAACAATATGATTTATTATCTTGCAACGATCTTGAATTTATACATCGCAAAATGCTAATCGACTCACTGCATCGTGTTTCGTATTTACTGGAGATTTAGACACGTCGTATCTTTATTCGAGATATAAATATTCATGTTGCGCAAGATTCACGGTTCGGGCGAGATATATTAAGTGCCAAATATATTTTTTCCAAATACACGCTTGTGAATATGTCGAAAAGATTTTAAAAAGATAATTAATTTTAAAAAGTCGTATGAAAAATTGCTCGAGAAACCAGAGTTAATAACCGCCATAAGTTATCGGGTAATAAAATAGGTGTGTGAATTGCTTCGACGTAAGAAAGTAGCACAATTGGTCAAGGCGTTTGTTCCAGATATGAGAATCTCATTACTATGTATACATATGTAATAAACGAAAACGGAGATTTCTCAAGTTCCCATAAGAGATAATAACTTTCTTTAAATTTGGTATTTTTTGGAGAGAAAAATTCGACATTTTCTTAAGAATTTTGAACGTGTTTTGTTCGTTGCATCCTGACAAAGTGTACCCTCGAATCTCTCTGGGTTCTCCAGTCAAGGGAGTTACGTCGCGCGTGGCCGTCGTCTCACGCCGCGCCTCGGAAAGAAAAGCACGGCCGATGTTTTATGGAAGCCCCGCCGACCATAAATTATAATCAACGTCCGTGCCAACACTCTAACAAACTTCCAGGCGCGTCATTAGGGCGCTGCTGGCGGAGGTGCGGGATGGCGATTGTACGCGCGCATACGCATTTGTTGCGCGCTCGTTATTAAGCGCTCTCTCGCGCAGATGGGATATCCCGTAGGAGTTCCTCCTTCTTTCTCCTCCTCTCTTTCTTTCTCTGATTAGAGAACCGCATGTCCTGTATCCGGTGCAAAGAGCTTACTCTCGTTGTTACTGTCATAACGCGGAAGAACGAAGGCGATGTCTCTAAAGCTGAGTTTACGTGGTTCGCTCTTGGTAATCATCCGAGAGAATCATTCAGAAATGAAAGCGCGATGAATCAGATGGAAAAGGCAAGAATGAAGAAGGTGGTACCGCTTCTCTAGTTTCGTTCTCAGAATTAACACTAAAACTAGAACAAAGCAGTCAAAATAATTATTAATTTAAAAAAAAATACTTAAATTTATGACGGTGCATTTTCTCAAATTTTCCGTGACTTATGTTGCAATATTTAAATTATTAAGTTGATTACTTTACTTTTTCCCTTCATTCTTTTTTCAATTTATAATATTCAATATATGTAATTCAATATATGTATTTACTTCAAGTAATCAAACATCAATACTTAAATAGTGGAAATTAATCATCGGTAGTTCTAGTGTTAATCATTATAATCGAAAGCTGAATGATTGCAAAGACAACAAATAAGATTTACTCTTTAATGAATTAAATATAAATAAATTTATACTGTATAACGCAGACAAAAATAAAGTCTCTCGAATTAAACGTTCGCACTAAATGTGAGATACAGATGATGGATCCTTAATGTTTATTTTCTTGTAGTACTTTGTTTGCCGGTTGTTCGGTCTTGCGAGGCTTTGGGATCGGTGCCGCGTGTCTAAACAAAAATCCATTCAGCCGTTTAAATGACTCATTCAGGACGATCGTCAAGCGTAGACCGTGTAAATTCGCCTTGATGCGCGCACGTTATTCCGAAGAGATGATTTCATCACTATGCCCTACGAGACAAGTGGGCGTCGCGAGGAATGTAATTCTTCGGAGTCACGGCGGAGGAGGGAGGTAAAAGCAAAGACGTGAGTGCGAAGAGGTAACCTTCTGCAAATTACGGCGGCAGTAAATCGGAAAGCGTTACATTTATCGCTCGCGATAAATCGCTGCGGGAAAACGCGTGATTGCGGTTACAATCGCTAATGCGTCGTCCGCCCGTCATCGATTCTAATTAGTAATTTAAAGAATCCCGCGAAAAGTTTACACAACAAAGCTAAATTAAAAGTGTGATTTCTATTAATTTGCAATGAAAAATACATTAATAATATAACTAAATGGATAATGATATTAATTTAATATTAAGAAACTTTTTGCATTTCAAGTGACTCTGTCAATATTTAAAAACTTTTTATACTTTCGTAAATATGTCATAACGCATACAAATGTTCAATAAAATCTCGTTTTTTCTATAATTTGAAAAAAATTCACATTACTGCGTCTCTTAAATTATCAAGCTGTTACAAATTAAATAATGTTCTTCCACTAAACTTTTACTACGAAAAAAATTAATCTTAAATTCATCGAAGGATGCATTTTACAATATCTTCATTGTAAATTCATTCATTATTTTTTCTTCGAAATATATAGCAAGTTAATTGACAAAAGTATGTTCTGCCACATGAACGTTTCCAATATTCTTTTTGCAAAAATGTTACCGATATCCCTAGCTTACCGTTACACGGATATTAATGCATGGAATGTACAAATTGCGTATAAATATTGCGACCGTATTGTGGCACTAGGATATCTTACCTAGGAAGCTTTTCGTCTGATTGTACGTTTTTGCCGTTCGTACCGGATATGATCAATGTTGCTAATGAGGAAAACGATTACCGGTGAAGAAAAAGGACACATCCACCATTACCGTGTAGGAAAGAGGTTTTACGTTCGCGTTATTTCACAGAGATGATTTCATCGGGGCGCTTTATGGGACGAGCGTATGCTGTACCTGCTCTAAGATGTAATAGACTTTATGAGGATGTTGTGTAGTTCACAAGCAACCTTAATACTGCTTTGCCTGACAAACGTAATGTCTGTCAACTTACAATATATAGGTAATAGGAAGTAATTTGCACCGGTCACTATTTTAAACATATACAAGCTGTTGTGGAAAAGTGCGCTTTCTCTTAAGCGCAGCGATTCGTGTTTAACGATTTAAACGCAATTTTTCTGTGGTCAAGAAATCTCGTTTGGACGGCGTTCTTATAACGTATATCTATTAAATTATTATTCGGATCAGTGTACCGTTAAAAGTTAAGGTCAAGATGAAGTTAAATGAAGATTCAAATATATCTCAGTCTTTTTTTACGAATAAAATTCTAATTCCACGATTTCAAGCGGAAGGATCTTCATTTTGACCACATTAGTAAAAGCGGCAGTTTGTACATAAAATTCATATGTAAAGTAACGTTGAAAACTTGAAAATCAGGAATAGAAACGATCATGTATAATGTATGTATATATACCTGCGATCATATCTGCTTAGCAAAGTCATTAATCATAGCAATATATTAATATTTAATTATTACTAGACTATTAAGTCTGTAATACATGTTATGTTTCAGATTTATCGGTTCCTAACGTTACATGTTTTTTTTCATGAATTCTTTAATTATTAGTTTGTTCGTTAGGACTTTTGGACTAAATGAGAGCACTCACCTTCCACTAAAGATGTTAAGAGCGTGACGTTGGCGGCCTTCCTTCTACCGGCTGGCAGATTCAAACCAATTTTTTCCAGCTTTTCCCTAAGCAGACGCCCGCCGTTTTTGGATTTCGCCCTGCAAAATATATTTTTGCATGAAACCGTTCATATTTTCCTAACAATCATTTAAATAACATCATTTTATCGACGAAAAATTCATGGCATTATTACAAGCATAATTGCAAGTGTCATCTAAATATTTCGACTCTCATGTGTTTGTGTACAATTTTTTCAAATATTTGTACAATTATCTTTCGTATTTTCCCATTACTTGGAAGAATAATTATACATATTGCATCTACATTTCATATAATCAACATTTGATGTAAATCGTTAAACTCGGCCGAAAGTTAAAGCTCTCGTGTAGTGACATCGTAGCCCAAACCGACACGATTACGTCAGCGGGACGATTATTAATTTGATTTATTCTCGTGCGTGAATTTTACGTATGCTGCGAAACAAGAGAGAGATTCATCGGTCCATCGTCATATTTATCGATCAATTATTTCTCTACCGTTCTCTACCAAATACTTGTTCAGACACACGGTGAACGCCCACGTCTCGACCCGTGATCGTTCCGGCGCGTGAGAATTTCGAAACGGAACTCCTCCATTAATCATTTCGCCGTGATCTCTAAAAAGATGAAATCGTGGCGCGACGAGAGGGGACGGCGGCAACGAGAGGGAAATACGGTAGGATTAGCATAATCCGCGGACTACGTGTGTCATCGGCGATTGAGCAAGCTCGACGCGCGCTCGAGGATGCGATCGTACCGTTCATGCACGTGCGTTTTGCGGAATAGGATCGAGCCTGAAAGAAAGAAGCACTGTGTTCTTCGCACAGAGTGTGCTATTCAAGCAAAAGCGTGAGCACATCAGGCGAACAGAATTTTTATCAATACTTTTATGGTCTCCTCCGACACATGTATCTGGGTTAATCATTGGGCGACGTAGCGCCCCGTGTGCGATCGTAAAGATGAAACGTTTATGTTTCACGATTAATTAAAGAAGTAAAGACTTTTTCGCTGTAATGGGGTGATTTCGATTAATTAGACGCGCCGTTCATTCGTTGTTTCAAAGAGCGTTTGATGGCGATTAACATTAATTGTAAGACTAAAATCGTAATTGAAGTTACAAATGAGAAGTATTGGCAAATTTCTATGTTAAATACCTTTAGAAATAGCTTCATTAGCTAAATAAATGGCTCTTTATTAAAGGATACAAGGACAATGTGTACGTCCTTTCGATATTGAATAACGCAAGTAGTTTGATTAATATCGTATCGAATAAATACATATTTTTATATAAATTTTATAAAGAATAAACAACTTTTATTAATTAAATATATGCTTCTATACTAAAAATTTCAATCGTCCTCTTTTACTTCATACTAAGTTGTGTATCGGATGTGTCTCACGTGTTCTTTCAGACGAAGTCTATCGAGACATCATCAAGAATTGCGTTTTAATCCTTTTACAAACCGGACAGCGACTTTGTGTCGTTAATCCACCGGCGAAGTAAGAAGCTGCGAAGTAAATTTTTTTCGTGGAACATCAACGGGAACGCGATAGTAGCAGGGACTTTTTTCTTAACACACCCTGTCCATCCATCATCTTGGCCTGTTATAACGGTAACGCGTATCGCCTACCTTTGTTCGATTCGGCTGCCCGGTCCGCCCGGTAATCTTTCGTCTCGCTCGGCAATTAATACATTTTACCGCTACAGGTTTTTAATATCGGCTCTACCAGTCCTCCGAATTTACGTTCTACATTTCGCTCGTTTTATTTTCTCTGAATCGCACTCTGCCGTGTTATTATTTGACGATATTGTATACATTTTCAGACAGAATTGAAAAGAGAGCGATTAATTATCTGTATATTAATTACCTCTGCGACTAAGATTGTGTTTTTATGTACTTTTTATCTGAAAGATGTGGGAACGCATAAAAGTTCAGCATCCTTGTCTTAAGAGTACGTTGTAATATATATACAGAACATATAAATCGTCACATTGTATTCTTTTATTTATTTATAAATGTAGGTAAAGCTTTGTAATATGTTAAAACATCTTAATAATTGTTAAGAATTTAATTAATTTAAATTATACTATTAACGGTCGTTCGAACAAACGTCATGTTTCATAATTTTTCTCCTTCTAATTTATACCATCACATTACAATAAAAAACTCAAGATTGGATATTAAACTGCCAGAACTGCTGAAAGTTTCCAACATGCGCTCTAGTTTCCGTCTATAGTTCCGTTCGTCGCAATTTATATAAAGTAATTCACACCTCATAATCGAACTATACATATATCGATGCATGCAGATTTCGAAATTGGTTTCAAGCGACATGATAATCGTCATTGATTACATACGATCGAGCAGACACGGGCTGATGATTCCGCATGTTCCGACGCAGAGCGGAAGAATTTCGACGAATCAGACGACTGTAATTGACCGCGGTCGTGTGACCGGATCGAATTCTCGATACTTAACGATCGCTGTCGTTCCTCGGTACGTGACGAAAACGATGCTGCGACTCATTACCGGAGATTTGTCCCGAGAAGAATCCTCGTTCCATTCAAACGCATCGTTCTCCTTTACGTGAGGGTTTCCGCGAGAGATTCGCAACCCTCGGCGTCCTCGGCGATTCCACCGATAGGAAGATCTTGAATGGTGGGATCCCTTGCTCCCTCTGATTGCTCGAGACGTCCTCGAACGCCTAGCATCGTTAATCGTCTACTGACGCCACGCGACGTTAGAAAACCAAAGGACTTGATGAACAAGGATCATTTAAATATCCTCCGTCGTTCGTTTCGCGAGAATAAAGCGGAATTATTAGCAACGGTGAAGTATAACGCGTGCATATATGCGAGCGGAATGTTGCACGTAATTTACTGAAATATTCAAGGTTTCCAATACTTCCTTGCTGATTTTATATTTAATATATTAAAATAAACATTTAAACAATATATATTTAAAAAATATATATTTACAAGATATATTTATTTCAATATTGTTAATATTATATCGTTACGTTATTAACTTTCTAGAACTCTTCATTAACTTAAAATTAACATAGATTATATGTCATATGTCTCTCATAGATTTGGAATAACGAATAGTAAAAATTAATATTAATAGTAAAATACTAATTATATTATATTTTTAGATTTTTCTCTTTTTCTATCATGAAAACCAAATAACTAAACTTTGCTTTATAATTTATAAATAGCTCGAATTGGTCAAGATAATATCTGAATAGAACATTCTGATGTGATTCAAAAAACTGTTTTGTACTTCTTTTTATCGACGTCTTCTAGTCAATCGAGGAAGTGATACTGAAATGTTGCTCGCGCAAATAAATTAGATCGACAAATTGATTGATCGACCGACGCTATATTTCTACGATTAACAGATTTAATGAGAGTCGCGCCGAGAGAATATGCGATAGATTCTCTACACCATCATTAGTTTTTTGTCGCAAAAGTGAAACTTAACTACTATATTATCATGACTATAGCTCATAATAATCAATGTACGCATAATGTCTTTTTTAATCTGAATACATTGCAGTAAAGAAAAACAGACAAATAAATTCTAGATCAATAGAACTTTTGTCCTACGGCGGAAGTCAGCCTTGTTCTCAAGCTTGATCGACCTTGCGCGTGATTTTCAGACTTCCAAACAGATGGTGATCAATCGTGGAAGTCTGTCCGACAGTAATTTACGGAGCAGGTGAGAGTTTTGCTAATCTCAGGTAAATTTCAGATTGGATAGAGCGCCCAAAGGCTGTTTCGCGTCGAAGTTTGAAAGTCAAACATCCCAGGATATATTAAACACGAAAAAATTACGAAAGAACGCATCCAAAGCATATATAATGTGCATTTTTTTTTACTATAACAACTTGCAAAAGATATGATAATACATTTGCAAATTGAGTAAAATTCTATTCTTTTCGTGACCCTCCGTATGTTTTGATATCATCGATTCAGATATAATATTATTTCGACAAGTTTCTTGCTTTCCCTTTGTCGTAATATAACTCGTATTTATCCATCTTCGCTTTATATTTACCTGTGTTGCCTATATCCCGCCTCGTAACAAAGAAGTCAATTGACAGTGCTATCGACTCGCTTATTCGAATCTTTTGATCGCGAGTCCACGATATTCCTAGTAGACGTTACCAATTGGCACCAGGACGCTGGTACCTGATTTGTACAAGTCCGACGCGCGTACGTATATAATGAGATAAAAATAAATAGAGCGCACACTTGTGCGCGTGAGAAAGCGTGCGTTGCGAAACACGGAGCTCAGGGCGATCAAAAATCGGTCAGTGTGAAAACAAAAACGGGAGGCGCGGACCTTCGACAAAAACGCTCGCGCGTACACACGTGCGTGGCAAGGGCAACGATACGGTGCCATCGATCTTCGCGAGATGATCTCTCGCGGCGTATTGCGAGCGACGATCCTGGACTCTCATGGACGCGAATCGCCGCGAACGAGACCGAGGACCTAGGTAGGAGAGACAAAAGGGAGGATACGGGGAGAGGAGAGAAGGAGAGAGAGCCTATGGTGGCGAGTCTCGGACCAACGCGCGTGTAATTATCGGTCAGATCGCTATGCGAACGGATGAATTATAACGTCGCGACCGGTGCGAGATGCCGCGCTCGCCTCGAGGCGCGCTCGCTCGCTCGCTCGCACGCCGAGGAATTGACACTCGCAGCCGCACGGGTTATTAATGTCTCATTTGCATCGGCGGTATAGATCGGTCCGCTTTATTAGCGGTCCGCTCCGCGAACAAGAAAGATTTGCCGCGCTCTGTCACTCCGGCGAAACGGTTCGCGGGATATGCGAAATGCGTGTGTTAAGCAACATTTATTTCGCGAAAGGTGTGCTCTTTCCTTTAAACGTGCATTTTATGACTGATAATGCAGAATTAGCACTGACCCAACGAAGCTTATTAAACAGTTATTCGTAATCTTTTTTTAATCGTTAATGATAATTCTAATTGTGTTTTATGTAAATTTCTTGTAGGATTATTTAAAAAATTGTATTATCATTTAATCGGGTATATTCAACGTCTAGCAAATCAGGATGCTGTATAACAAATTTGTTGAGCTTTTTCCGCAAGCTTATTTGCAACATTATGAATTTTCCCGGGAGAATGTGTATTCTCCCGGAAGACCGCAAAGTAATGAAGCGAGGCGCACGCGATTTCGCGATGCCTCAACGGTAATTTCGTAATGCCTGTTGCGAGAGGGAGAGAGGGATCCAGTCCGCGAAAAGTCGTGCGGAGTGCGTGGAAGTGTATCTGGCCGCTTGCACGGCGATTTATCCATGCCTTTGGTGATAAAGCATTGCGCAATGAGCGGTGCTCTAGAGTCTAGCCGGATAAAACGGCGAATCAGATAAAGGCGGGGTGCTCTCGCATGTGAGAGGAGCGTCTATAAATCAGGTGGCTGTCTGTGCCCGGTTGGGCACATGAGCGGGCCGGATGAGCTGAACGCGCGCGGGTTTATTAATTAGTCCCGCGGATAAAGCCGTGTAACAGCGTGCGTCTCGCGATCTTTTATACGCGCGCCCGCATTGTCCCGATCGCGCCCCGTGTCAGTTATACCGATTACCTCGAAACGGTGGCCGGAAATGTCTGCGGTAATGTGCAACGCGCCGTGCGTTTCGTATTTCATTTCTTACCGCGCGCGGCCGCAACAACCGCGGCGAGCCGTAACAGAGCGCGATACATATATCCGGGACCGCGGATTGTTGCGTCTTCAATGCGCCTCCGCCGCTCCGTAGGAAGCGGGATGCTGCACCGGTTATCTCGCGTGTCGCCTCGGCGCGCGACGGAATATTCATGAGAAATCGCGATCGAGCCCCATTTTCATTCCGCGCTCATACGATCGACTTAAAATAGAGCCCGCAAGCGAATGCGCAAGAGATTCATATCGATACACGACATACACGCAGCCTCTCATATTTCTTTAGGTCCGCACAAATTTCTTGATATCACATCGACATGGAATTTTCTATGTGGAAAAGTTTAATTTTAGAAAGTTTAAATTTTGGTGTTTGTTTTCTACAATTTTTATGATTTTTTTAGACAACGGTGTCGGCTACCTATGTCGATCTCCATTTTGTGAAAGCCGCGCTTATTCTCACGGCAACGACATTTAATCTCTCGCGTGTAATGCCAAATTATTCTAACGGTTTGCTTATGGATCGCCGAGAGCCCGAGCGTTCGAAGCGTGCGTGATTAAAAACGGATGAATGAACCGCTCCTTCTCTGTCTATCTTTATCGAGAGAACTCTGCCGGGGAGAAAAAGTGAAAAGGAACAAGAGAATTATTGCACCCATGCGAATCGACGAATCTCGACTTATCGCGAACGGGGAAACATGACAGGGAAACGCGAGCGATCGATGTATTTATTTTTGCGCGCGAGATTTATTTGTGTGCAATAAAATCGCTTTTAAATCGGTCTCTTACCTTCGTAACACGCCACCGAGGAGACTCGCGTTCAAACATTCCGGTGGCGACAGTCGTCTTTGTACCTCCGCTACCGTAACTTTGTACTTGCTGGTGCTGCTTAGTAACGATAATCGTCCTGGGACCGAACAGAATACGTCCGACGGTTGCGCGTTTCCGGACAACATAGCCTTCTCGCTCCTGTCCGAAGGTTTCATATCTGCAAAATTTAAAATGTAACGGTTAGAGTAGCCTTAAGATTCTATCAAGAATACCAAAATATCTATTTGGCATATATCGTACTTTAACCATAAAGCGGACCCTTCGTAAGAAATGAGGAAATAAAAATAAGATAAAACAAGGAACTATCTATCAACAAGAGAGCAAAATGTCAAAATGCGTTAAAAATCTCGGAACGTCAATAAAATAGCAAATAATACGTATAAGATATTTCTTACATATATAATTGCTTATAGAGAAAAATAAAATCTGTACCTTAATACACTTAATTATCTTATTCAGTAGACCTTCGGTGTATGTTAATTGAATATGTTGTAAGAATACTAAAATTAGGATCATCAAAGAACTGTCTACACACAAGATTAATGCGTTGGTAAAATCTTAAGACGCGTCAATAAAATAGCAGATGATACATATGAGATATTTAATGGATATAATTGCTTATAATAAAGAAAGATAAAATTTCGACAAACTACCTTTCGTGTACTACTTAATTATCTTATTTAGTAGATGTCTAGTATATGCTAATCGAATATATTACGTTTGACATATTACGTGCGCATGGATCGCAAGATCGCTGGAATATCTCGGCAAATGAATGAATACCTTGGCATTACTCATAGCTGATATACATTGATAGATTTTCAGTTCGCACAGCCGGTGCGACCGTTACGATCTCCTCCCATCGACAAGTTACATCATCGATAAGCAATCGGTGTAATGGCGCGACTTAATAGCTCTAATGAGTCGAGGAAAGATTTACCGGAGTTATCGGGGGCCCATCTCAACTTTTTCATCTAACGAGCGTCTAAACGAGTTTTATTAATGGAGTTCGTTATACTTCGGGAATGAGAAATGAATTCCGGCGAGGCGATATCGCGATCGATGTCGCGTAGATCTCGCGAGATTTCTCACGATTTATCCCGATATCCCGTTTTCGTTCCCGTCGACAGAACGATAATAATCAGTTTCGTCCAGCGGGCGAAGGAATGTAATAATCCAGTTAAGACTGCCGTATAGTCCATTCTCGTAGGTCAAAGTGAGAGATTCGCAACTCGGTGGAGCAAGAAATACCGGAACCAAAGATCCCGATCCGAAATTATGTTATACAGCCTCCCTCCCTCCCTCCCTCCCTCCCTTTTTCTCTTCTCTCTCTCTCTCTCTTTCTGTATGTGTTGTATACGTGTATTTACGTGATCGGGGCAATATCTTCGGCGAATATTTTAAATTCGCCCGTACCGTTCCTGTTTTAGCTCCTATGCATCGGCCAGCCCCGCATTATTGCATCGTTGCCCTGGAATGCTTAATATCGTGTCTTGGGGCCCGGACAAAGCGCGTTATTACATGGCAAAGAGATGGTCAACTTATAACTCGCCGGGGCTCTTCATCTTCGCCAACGCACGAGGGATGTATCTTGCGTCAAAATTTTACGTTTCGATACAAGGAAACTGCTGAACGAGAGACATTTCACGCGGACGAAATCCTGACCTCGTCTTTCACTAATCAAGAGAAACGCAAATTCCCCGTGTGTGTGTGATACAAGAACCTCTATTTAAAGGAAAGTTTCCTGCTGAATGTACAGGAAACGTAATGCGATATCTAACTTAAATGGCATAATGAAAAGAAAAATACAGCCCTGCCTGCGAACGGAGAAATTCACCGTGGAATATTTATTGTCTTAATACCAACTATCGCCGCGTTTCGCTTGATACATCGCCGAGGCTTCGACTAAACGCACCGTCATTCAGCGAGTTAATGTCAGCCTGTTATGACAGATACACGAGGACGGCTCTATAAATCTAACCGATAGATATCTCATGGCATTTTTGCCGAGCGTACCATTCCCGTTCCTATCGCTCCTGCGGCGCGACGCGATGCGACGCGTTCGTCTCGTTACTCGTCGAAACGTAAAGGGCGATTGCGACGTGCCGAGTTGTACGCCGAGGGCGTACGTCGCCTCGAAAATACAGAGCTTGATGTTCAAGCACGGAAGACGTCGAAGTCGTCGTTCAGGTCCTCGCCGCGGCCGCGGCCGTGCCGAGCATCGCGGGCGAGCGAAGGGGAGAAAGTAAACAAGTTGTCCGTATTATCTATGACTGCCGGTATCGATCCCTGTCGATGTCTCGATCCGGCCGGTCAAACGAATAATCAATTTCCGTGCGCACCAAATAGGTCGACTTGTCGAGCTTATAAATTATAACGTTCGAGAGGAAGCCGCGGTAGAAAGAGCGAAAGAGAGAGAAGGAACGGATGCGTAACGGTTCTGGCAGCCGGCGTTGGTCGAACAATTTGGTAACATCGAAATGATGTCGGAGAGAGGAACGAGAGGAGGGAGGATGGGAAGAAAGGACGAAACGACGGGTGTCGGCGGGTACACGATCTCCGTGACTCGCGCCGTCAAGCGTGCGTTCCCTCCTCGTTCTTTCCCGGGCCTGATATTAGCGGACACGTTAAGTACGGGTTTTATACGGGTTACATTAAGACAAGTATCGTCCCTTTTTTTTTCTCTCAACGTATACTTTGGCACTTAGGAATATCGGGGGGACGTTAATATTATCTACTTTTTCCTCCCTTCGCACGATGATATATCTCTTTCTCCCCTTTTTACACCCGATCGCGCTTGGCTATTCCTACCGGAAGTATTCGCTGTCGACCGACCTCAAGCATTGTTATTTGTGGATGATTTTAATCTTCCTCGTTCAAGATTCGAGTATGCTTTGTAGTATTTTTATCCGGCACTATATATTCTTGTATCATGGATCGCAGCTGCAGATTGCAATCGCGTTGTTTTGCTCGATCCTTGCATGAACAGATTCATCGTAGATGATACTCATTTAAAATTGAACGCAGTTCTGCAATGCGAAACCAACTAAATTTACGCGGAATTTACGAATGGTGGAATAATCCGAACTATAGGTGCCCTGTTTTCATTGCTGTCGCAATCCGAGACTTGACGTATATCCGCCGAATTTATGGTCGCGTTTAATTGAAATCTTGCAAAATCTATCGCGAAATGCGTAGTTTTCGAAAGACAGTTGTGATTCAGTTCGTCAAGTATCAACGGCGGCACGTACGCGTCGTTAGAGAACATCATTTAGAGAACGCCTAAGTGCTGCGAGCATTTCTAACCGTCCGATGTTGCTATCTCGAACACTTATCTCGATTCTAGTAACGGTTTACGAACGTATTATTAATTTATTTAATGAGAATAGCTCAGGCTTCGCTTATTTTATCCGTCGGGTCGGCCATCTATAGTGCAAAGCGTATAATTATTGTGAGCTGCCGTAACCTTTCGCCGTGTGAATTGCGAAACCGTCTCACTCATCGGACGGATGCCACTATCTCTCTATCGCCGCTTAATTACTCACTTCTATGTCGGGTAATTCGATAACCGTGGCAGGAATAAGCGGATTCGTAAGACTTGTTTCGAGATTCGTCTCCAATAAATCATGATTGATGTCGTTGTCATGCTTACTCTTAATTCTTGCGAAGTATATTGATGTAGCATTAAATATAATATATATTATATATTTATACATTATATATAAATATATAGTTATATAATATTTATATATTATAAAACTGAGATTCTTCTCTTTCGTCCCAGGATTTCGGGAACACTGAGAAATAGAATTCCAACAAAGGATAATAGTTTTAAATGTATTCAGCAGGGAACTGTGTCTACGAATGCGCGAGTTATCGAGATAACAATCGCGAGCGTCGTATACGCTCCGAGATGTGCTCCGCTTCTCTTCGAGCAACAACGCACTTGTGACACGCACTTGAGTCTCTTTCTCATGAAATTGCCGTCGTCGTATTTCAGACCTTTAGATAGTGCTCGGGAAAATAACGCTAGATAATTTGTCAATGCGCAAAGGCTACGGCTATCGCAGATTCAGCCTGCGAGCGCAGCGCGTCGCGGAACGAAACGTCGTGCGGTTTGTCCCTCGATTAATAATTGCAGATCGGCTCGATAACTCGTACAAAACGCGCGTTAGGATCTATAATATTCAAGTTTGTTCGCGCATAGTTTGTATATATCGTTCGCAACCGTTTATACCGTCTGGAGTCTCTCGATTACACAGCAGCCTGAATCACGCGCGACCATGACACAGGAAACACTTTACGTTCTTACGTCTTCGCGTTCTTGCGCGTCTGTTCCGAGAAATATCTCCGAAGAAACCTATGAGAAGACTCGGCTCGTAACACGAGCTTTTCTCCTGTCTCGAATCGTGCCCGAAGCGTCGAGCGGAATAAGTGAATAAAAATTACTTCGAGTGCATTGGTCTTTTCCGCATTTGTATTGTAAAATGACACAGAATTTTAGATTTCTCCGTTTAGAGAAATATAAAAAGAGCTGAAAAGATACTGCTAAAGTGTTGTAACATAATTGAATTTAAATAATTTTATAAATTTTCTTGTATCTTTTAAGAAATGATTGATGATGATTTAAAAATTTCAATTTTTCTCTATCAGACATTATTGAAAATGATATAAAAGATACATAAAATATGCTTAAATTTATAAAAAGATTTATTTATCTGAATGATATTTGTGATAATGTGTTTGAAGTAAACCTATGTACATGGATTTCCAACATTAATTTAATAAAATGATAACTAGGAGAATAAATCTTATTACTTTAACATACGTATATTCACAGATTTACATTCTAAGAAAATGTTGCATTTGCAATTAGTACTAACGTAGAGTAGTAATTTTGTGAATTATGAGATTACTAAAATAACGTGTGATCCAGTTTGTAACTTTTCGCAGACTAAATTATCGTTCAATGAACGATCAAAAGTTGCTATGTCTCATTACACAGGTAGTTGAGAATATTATGAATTCTGATAACGTCAAGAAAATTGCAACGTGATTTTTATCGGAATGGATAAGGATGAGAGACAATTTCAACGAGCGAGTAAACGGTACCGCGAGAGTAAAGCCTAGGAATTATTTATAGTCTTAATGAGCGCAACTAGGCGGCGTGTGCAAGACCGCGGTAAGCAAATCTCCATTTGCATAATCGTTTCTATTTAATCCTAATTAGGAGTCGCCTCAAACGCGTGTGTGCGCGAGAGGGTTATTGGGAAATGCGGCGCGGCGACTAGAGCTATACGCTTCATCGACGAGCGGCTCGTAAAACCATCGACCGCGAGTCGTGAGCCGTGGGCGGCTTAATTAAATTCCACTTCGAAGTCGATAGCGTGGAAAAGTGATAAATCGATGCAGCCGCGCGGATCAGCTGCTCATCTCATCGCCGTCGGCTGCTGAGCAACGGGCCGACAGACAGGTAGTTTGCCGTAAAAGGCAAAGCTGTCGCGCAGCTAGGCGCTAGCGTTCGAACAACATATTGCAGCTTTACAACCGTCTCTAAGTGCAGTAACATTGTCGAGAGTCAAAGGTGATGACAATAAGCGGTCGCTTAACCATCAAGAGTCTCTCTCGGCATGAGAGCCGCTCGCCGTTTCTATTTTATGACACGCACGAGTGGGGGATCTTGTTAAATAAGATAAATACGATCCGCAAGGTGAAATCGGTGCGGAAAGGTTTCGTCGTCCGTCAGAGCGATAAATGCGCGTCTATTTGTATGACTTAGTTCATCGGGATTGTTGGCTAATCGGCGCTCGTTTCGTTGAAACGAGGTTGAATGGAAACGTCGAGATGGTATATCATTGCGTCAGTAATACATTTCGAGCTCTGCTCGAAAATTCGTCTTAAAAATCGACCGCTTGTCGCGCGAGACTGTTATTAAAATCTCAAATAAAGTTTTTATAAGCAAAAATCTCTATCTATAGCTGACCGAAAAATGAGTTCTGATGGGAAAATGATAATTGAGATCTGTAGGTATTCGCTAAAACCGACAATCACGGTAATAAATAAGAGAATCGCTTGTAAAGGGGAGAGGAAACATCGAAGATGAATGTACCGACGCGTCGGCGATCTTGACAAAAGATGCGATACTCGCGAGATTAGATTCGCCGCTCTCGCTCGCGAACCTCGGGGTTCGATCAAAGAAAGATCTCAGTCGGCGGTTAAGTAACGCAAACTTACGTTCCGCACAACGCGTTGCACAACAACGCGCGCCGGCCGGTTTTGATCGCGGCCAGGTATTCCCCGTCATAGAGCCGCGGTTCATAGAATGTCTAACGAGATAGATCATAAACAACAATGGTCTAAGACGATACGAAGGCGGAGATTCGCTCGCCTCGCTCGCCTCGCTCGCTCAGAGAACCCGTCTGTTCTCCGCTCGCATCCACCATTCAGCCGACCGTCGTCGATTTTGCCTTCCCCCTTATCTCGCTATGGGATTTCTTTCGCGTTACAAGGAGTCACAACAACCGCGACTACGCGATAGCCAAGGAAGAAATTAATCGTTCGCGCGCGGGAAAATACACGTCGCCGTTGCAGGAGGAAATGTAGCAACGCAAATGTGAAGCTAAAAGCTATGCCCGGCGACGCGCCGCATTTATTACAGAGACTCCGTGTTATAAATCGTTGTCGCTTTTTCTTCTCGTTCTCTCTCTCTCTTTATCTTTCCGCCTCATGAAACTCAGTCAGATTCGTAGAAGAGTGACATTAACAAGGCAACATTCTCGACACCGCCACTATGATTGCGACGAACTTTGGATACGTCGCAATCTAGGTGTTTGTGTCCAGCTATTTAACTGCATTGTGCTTGTCTCCGGATGATTTCATCGCGTTTTCACTCCCGTCCCGGTGGACGAGCCGTTATTTCCAGCGCTTGAGGAAAAGTCTGGCAATGGGCACGTGTATGTGCGACTCGCGTCGTTCGCCGGCACGGTAGCAGCGTTCCGCAGGCGTATCCTCGGCGGCTAATAGCGATTGCAGGTTGGGCCGGTGTAATTTTCATTCCAATGGAAGCGATCCAATCGAGAGGAGGCTACCAAGGCGGTTGTGAGGAACACATTGGCCATCAATGTAACAACTGCGACGGTGGCGAAACGCGACAATTTCGCCGTAGGTGGGCATGCACGCGTTCTCTTGGTTTTCTTGGAAAACCGGTGTGGTCGTGAGAACCACATGCAGACATGATAATATGCAGAATCCATGTTCGGTAGAGTGGGGAGTTAAGGAAGTTACCGCGATTGCACATCAAAATTAATAAAATCTGAGCACAATACCGTCATTAAAGTCGCATCTAGAGTCCATTAGACATACAGACGTTGCATGGTTATTATCGAGTATGCCATATAGATAATAGGCAATGATAAATCCATTTTTCTATTTTGAATTATTAACGTTATTAATGAATACGATATATTAGATATAATTTTATTGCGTCTTGAAACTTGATAGCTGAAGGTTTATGATATTCTCCTGTTTGTAATCCTTAAAATAAACTGAGAAAAGATTCCTTCGTTTGTGTCGAAAGATAATACACTCAAAATACAATTGAATACGTAATAAAATATTCACAAGGCGCATGGTTAGTTAATTCAATTGAATCGTCTAGGGTGAAGCTGAAGACTGAATACAGCATTTTAATTGAATTCGATAAGAGAGATAATGAGATAGTGTAATGATATGTTAAGGCAAAGTTGTGCTCCAATTTGATCGATAACCTATCGATGAATGAACGCAGTCGTACGAGCCTTTCATTATAAAATCGTGGATTGAAAAAAAAGAAAAGGAAAAGGAAACGAAAACATCTCTTTCGATCCAGTTACTTTCTCATGTTGCCTAAGTTTCGTCCCGTCGACATGTTTCTTCGAACAGAGCGCCGTCTTTCGAGATGCGCGCTCCATTGATCTCTCATGTCGTTACTCTCTACGAGCCAATTCTTAAGATAAAGGTGGTTCTTGTTATCTGCATAAAGAGCATTAGCGAAAGCAATGTACAAAAGGCAAGTGCAATGTATAACATTTAAAAAGACAGCGATAATAATTTAATACGGCGTCGTTCAATCGATGTCGATTTATTACAAGAACGACGATAGTCTTTCTTTCAATTGCCCTTGAAAACTCGGAAATAAGTTTAATAATCACGTTATTAGAAGCGATTATTATTACATTAATAAAAAAAGAAAGGAAATCTTACGATAGCGATATTAGAAATTTTTATGGATACAACATGAATAAGGCGTGTGTTCAAGGTCCTTGATGAGACGTATACACCGACATATAATTTCTGGACGTATATAATTGCCGGCTCATTATGTAGAAAGCTATTTAAATCGAGTTAATAATATTGTCTAGCGTAATAACCGCTTATGTAATGTCTTGTATAAGTGTCATTTCTAACTGTGAAGAAATAACGATATCATTAATATTATCAAGTAGCAATACCCCATTGACTAATTGTAATAAATTCATTATAATAAAGTATTAATGACGGGGAAGTTATTTGCCTCGTGGGTTTTTTCCCCCAAATTATTAAAAGGAGAATATGACAAATGAAAAGTATGTCAATTAGAAGATGGACTGACGAAATGCCTCTACAATCAATATACACGCTCGATGATTGAGCAATGACGTAGCTGGAAATGTTCATTTAGATGTACAGATAGCAAATTGATATATGTTCATGACTTGCAGATAGTACGCATTAAAATTGGCGCATGTCACGTGCGACGCCAGGGTTCATTAATATTACATAAAAACGATCATTTCTCTCTCTCTCCCTCTCCTCTTCCCTCTCTCCCTCCCTCCTCCTTTTCTTCTTTTTTTCGTTAAATTATTAATTGCAATTCTCCATTCCTAGCAATTGCTCAAGATGCACTTCACATTGCATTCATACATTACGCGTAGTAAATCCTCTCTTTAACAATCATGAATAACGATTAGATCTAATGCAAAAATTTATCCAACTGAAAACGAAATATTAATTAAAAATTCTGGGAAACGTTGCCGTGCGTGTCAAAGCAATCGACAGCATTTCTCATATTCTATTATCTAATCACAAAAACACGTAAAGAAATAAATGATCGCGAAAGAACCTTAATTACGACATTAAAAACTTCGTCACGCCTTATTTTATAGATTTTAAATCGTTTACGACAAACATATGTTTTTGCACCTATCAATCATGAGAATAAATTCTCATGACAAGAATGTTACTTTTATCAAGTTCGAGCTTCAAGTTTGAGATTGCTAAGTAAAGGGACGGAAAGCAGAGAAAGAGAGAGAGAGAGAGGGAACCCGAACAACGATGGAGGAAGGAGAAGGAAGAAGAAAGCAAGCTGACGACAAACATAAACGAGCTGAAGACAGATAGGCTCGCCGATGCTCGTCGTTAATTCATCCGTGTCGTAAAGTTAGAGAAAAGAAACTCTCGTCGATGCCGGCCTGGCGATTCGCTATTATCCACAGCCGCGGGCTGTTTGGAGAAATCATTTCGTGCACGAGCGATGCAACCGTCCCGCCGCGTCCGTGATTCTAATGAGAGGCACACTCTCGGCGGCGCGCGCACCTACGTATGATTTATGACGCGATTATATAATATCGATTATTACGACGGTGTATCGATACACTATAAATTGATATAGCATTCACGGAGTACCGACAGGCGATGCGCAATTATTGCATCCGCGTGGATTTTGCAAACAGGTGCAAACAGTGCAATCGCCTACAAAGTTTCATCTCGTCGAAGATAGCATCAAGGCTGGACCGGCAATCTTGTGTGATTTTTAAATAAAAAAAAGCTTTCTTTAGATCAATGGATAACGCATGATTTTCGTTCCATTTTGAGCTTTTCAGAGTCGCAGAAAATGTTCACGGCTGATCCAAGCTGATTTACACGTTTCGAATCGCGCTGCTTTTGCGTAACTGTCCATTCACAGGCCGCATATACTATCAAAAGGTATACTATGTGATTGACTATTCTACATTCAAATATTAAACAGCATGAATGGAAAGTTTAGCGTGGACCACCGGTGGTCGGCACGGAATGTGTCAAGAGAACATTTCATATTTCATTCTCGACGGTAATAACGATCATCTTGAAATCGCGTGTAACGTTTAGAGATTGCGTGTGTGACGTTACGACAAGCGCTATTTATTACATCGCATTTTGTTCGTAAGCGTTCGTGGTGAACGTATACGACGCTTACGTTGCGTTCCGGGCGAAATTAAATCCGGCTTCGGGGACTCGCTGGACTCGCGATCATGATCTACGTCAACTCACGTCGATGCGCGCCACTTAACGTGTCCTTTAGCGACAAAACGACGACTTCGAAGGAAGGAGAATACTTCGTATCCCGAACAAAGCTCGGAGCGGCAGCACGAGCATCAGCGTGAAACAATTACCGCCACCATACGTGACTGCCACTATGGGAAATATCTCCATCTGCGAATAGCCTTCAGGCCTGGGCCACGCTCAACACGTGCGTCCTGGACACGCACAAAATAATTTCCTGGGCAATCAACGCGCCGGAAACTTAACCAATCGACGCGTACCAAACGACTTCGCTTATTTCTCGACCTTGATTGGTTAGCTGGTGTGACTGGGGTGTGACTTTTCGGCCTTCGTGAAGGGGCTCCGCGCCGAGGGGGTTTCCGCCAGGCAGGGATCCACCTGGCCCCCGGGGCAACTACGAGCAACGTGGCGATCGTTAATTTCATTAGGGATTGATTTTAGGAGTTTAGCTGCCTTTATACAAAGATGGTGGGCGCCCTCCATTCGGGGGGGACCGTGCGCGAAACGGTCCCGCCTGCTGAACAATGTAAGAAAGGCACTCGCACCTCTTCGACACTCGAAATTTGGAATCGATCAGCGTACTTCTCCCTCGGCGTTGTGTCGCCGTGATTTAGATTTAAATTAAACTCATTTTCATGAGCGTATGTTTAATAAGAGACATATTTCCGGTAAATGCAGAGAATGAAGATTATTATCATAATTTGCCAATCTGCCATCGCAAGTAGAATCAATGGGAATAAAGAACGCGATAATCAACATCCGCTGGCTTGCGAGAAGCGGCAAAGTGGAGATATTGAATAGCGCGAATAGAAGAGAACCATTAAAGCCGCACGATTGTGTCGTTGGTTGGCCTTCTTTGAATGATTAATTACTTTTGATTCTTCTCATGTGGCTGTACTGTGTGAATAATAAATTAATCCGTGTAAATTTGTATTGTAGAACACGTGTTGTCTTAAGTGAATTAGCAAATACGTAATGAAAAGATCTGTACCTTCGAATACATATCCCTATATCACAAGTAATAATTTTTAAATTATAATAGAAGTACAAAATTTTTTTTTTTACAACTTGGACTGTTAGGGTGCGTTCCACTTATCGCTCACAACGCTCGCGAGCATCATTTTGTCCTTGTTTAACATTTGACAAACAACAAGGATGAAATGATTCCACGAGCGTTGCGAGCGATAAGTGGAACGCACCCTTAGTCTTGGTCTTTTTCTTTGAAACTACACAGCTGTACGGTTCGCGAAATCCTTTTTTTCTCGAAAACAGATATCGGTTTTCGAATTGTTTTCGGCCACAAAATTGCACGCGCGATCGATCGCTTTTCAAGGTATGTAATTAAACGTACGTAAATAAAACGATGGATTCGCAGATCGAAAATTCGTTGCCAATTGCTTCAACTGGTACAGCTATACGATAGAAATTTCGTAGAGCGTCGTCGCTAGCGAAAGAATCCGTTCGTCCTCGATACTTCGTATAGTGGAGCTAAACTGGAGCACGTCGTCGTCGAGTGACGGAGCCAAGGTAAGCCGCGATAATTGTATAACCGGCTTCCGAGAAGCGAAACGCGCTTAGATATATATGTCTTGGATATATATACACTATATTTTATATATTGTCGTTATTACAATTACCGTTTCGGAACAATACGCGACTGAGAGCAAATGTAAGACACTTACATCTTGTCACCTATATATATATATATATATATATATATAGACAATTATTATAAATATGTTTTTAGATAAATCCGATCCAACAGAAACATCGAAGATATTTCAATTGAGTCAAAGTCAAAAGAAGTAACAAATTACAACGTTACCTTTCGATATAAATCGTTAGACAAGAATCGCAATCCAAATGTATGTTTAATATATATTCAGTTTAGATGTTTAAATAACATTGTATCCGATTAATGTTGCATCTCACGCGTATTCGTACCGGTTTTAGAAAAAAATGAAAAGATTCACGGGGAGAAAAAGAAGAACGTGCGAGACGCGAAAAGAGAGAAAGAGAGAGAGAGAGGGGGGGAGGGATGGTTGCGAAGAGCGAGAAGAAAGAAGCGGAATAGAAAAAGAACGGCCAAATAAGCCGTCGCAGGACGAGTAACGAGGCATATAATAACCCTCGGTGACATTCGAACAAACAGCCATCTGTAGGTAATACCCCTGTGGTGAGGAACGCCCCGAAAACTACACCCCGCCAAGAAATTACAATGACAATGAACGAAATCCGATCCGCCCGCGGGCACGCACTGTATTTCTTTTTTTCATCTCTTTTTTCTCCCTCCTTCACACCTCCTCTCGCAGTGCGCGCACGCACGATTCCACGCGCTCCGGTAGGTTCTCCGGCCATTGTGCGACGCGACGATCCGAAGAGACGAGAAGAATTAAATCGTCGTTGAAAACGAGGGTCGCCGCGTAATACGTTTGTGGGCCGTGCGCGTATGTGGGCTCTAAAAGTTGTTTCCTACAATCACACGTTTCCTAAATGACACCAGCTAAATCGCTATATCGACGTAACTATAGATCTCCGTGCGCTCCACGGAGTTTAACACTGGAATTATCAAAATGACTGATTTGTAATTTTTTATCTATAACAGTGCATTTTTTGAAATTTTTCTGACTTTTGTTGCAATATGTAAATGGCTTAATTGATCAATTTACTTTCTCCTTAAAAAAAAATATATATATAGCATATTTTAATAGTAGTTAATCTCGTCGGTATTAATATTCATGGATGTGTGACGATCGCGGAGCTTTCGTAAAGTATCATCAATTGATTGATTGATTGATTTTTGTTGCGGTTTCACGACCACGACACCTTCGTCGTGAAGTTTATTTAAAAATTGGGGCGCGTCAGGGTGAAATTAAATCACGTACCTCTCACTTTGGTTTCTAACGTGCGCGTTCAGGAGAAAGCGCGCGGTACTTTTGACGTCCTCCCGGCTAAAGCGACGAAAATTACCGTTACCATATTGGGCGGCGGTAACGCGGTACGATTTCGTAATTAATTCATAGATCGAAAGTTACATATATTTCAAGCCATAGGTGTAACCTCCACGACAAACTCTCGGGAGTCCTCTCCGTTCAGTTCGTTGATCGGATACGATCGGTCTTGGGTGAGCGTGATACTTTCGCAAGACGCTGGCCGCGATTCGATCTCGCATTGACACGAGCCGACGAGAGGCGTATCGCTCGCGGAATTGGGCATGATGCAAGTTTCCTTATAATCTGCCTCCACCGCGATCCATAATACATCCTCCTTCGCCGCGTAACTCGCTCGAAATTACGCAATCGCGAAGTCGCACATTGCGGAATATTACGCGTGAATGTTATTCGCGCGGTGTGTCATCGCACTGAATCGCTTATTCGGGAGATAAATTTAAATCAGAAAATTCATTCACCACGGGTGTAGTCCCGTGAAGATCGAGAAGACCATTCTGTTCAAACGTAAATGCACAGAGCGAACAAGAAATTCATTTTATTACATAGTATTAGACAATATTTTGCAACGTAGACAAAAATTAGACACAAAGCTCGATGTTTCTTTTTCCAGATTTATATCTTGATGATTAATCTTTGCAGATATGTACATATAGAGCGTAATCTTATTATATAGAGAACTTTCCAGGAAAGAAGCTAAACCGGGAGTTAAACTTGACCGTGCACGCAAACCAAATAATTCATCGCGTTATTGCGATTCAATGCGACGCTCTTCGATAATTCTGCCATTTACAGGTTCTTACGATTTCTTTCAACGATCGGTATTACGAGAGGAACGGTCGCTCGCACAAGAGCCCACCGTCACATCACTTTTAAATACGTAAAGGGAGAGAGATAGAGCCGTAGGTTTATTTTCACAAACGGTTAGAAATCTGATCGCCTGCCCTTGACAAGACGGAGAGCAAGAGAGAGATAAATTCTAATTAAGGGCGACAAGTCCCGCCGGTGCGGTTACTTTATATTTCCGGTCGCGCAGTGGCCGTTTTGTGTCGGGATTATCGCCGGCGCCTCGCTATTTCGAGGTGGCGCGCGTTGCACATTTTATGCAACGCGTAAATTTACCCCCGTGGAATAAATTCCGAATCGAACGATCCCACGATCGCGGGTCTTTGTGTTATCCGCGGCGTAAAATTACAGGTCGAAATTCGAACGACATCTCTGCAAGAGGACTGTTATCGTGAGATATGCGTCTGCATAAAACAGCATCAGACCTCTTGTCTCCTAAACTTTCGACAAGTAACCGACACGATCGCTGATAATTTCGCGACCGCACGCATTTCTGTTTCTGTCAAAATTTATAGAATAAGATACTGATAAGTATTTTCGCAATTACTTACTTTTTAATAGTGGCAGGTCGTTCATGAACCCTCCATCGTCCACATTTGTGTTCTAAAACAAAACAAAAATAATTCATATTAAATTATGAATAAATTTTAATAAATTAAAGTAATTTTTTATAATAAAAACGTGAATAAAACTCATATATTATTTTTATATAAACTTAAACATTTTAATATGGTATTAAATCGTTTTATAATGTATAATAATAAGTAATTATTTTAAAAAGAAAAGTTTACCTATAAAATTTATGAGTTTACATTTAGTTCTAGTATCTAATTTAATTTCTCAAAATTCTTCTATTAAATCCCTTAACAACATTATTTATTTAGCATTGAACTAAGCATCAAAAAGAATTTGATTGTTAATATATGTAATTCAAGGAAAATGCACGGTTTAAAAATCAAAAGTAGATATAAAAGTGTTTAACATTACTGAAAGAATTACTCGAGAAATACTACCAGTTAATTCTTTTTCATAAATATTTTTGCGTACAATAAATCGACTACCCGGTACCTGCTTGTTTAAGCCAAGGAAAAATGTTTTCGACCACAGCAAAGAACGGTATGTTTCGCAGCATTCCGTCCCGCATTGTAACAAGCGTCTGACGTTTTATTTAACGGACGCTGAAACTTTTGATGTTAACATAACTGCTTTTGTACTTTCTGCAAAAAAGCAGACTAATCCAAAAGGAATCGACAAACATTTATTCCACGGAATTAACCACGAGAGATAATTTGAAAAGCTAAAAGACATTCAGCTTTTTCTCCTCTATTTTCTTCAATCTTGTAACTAATAATAAGTTTAAATTCTGTCAAAATAAATTCCGCTTGAAGTTAAAAAAAGAAAGGAATACTGGAAAAAGGATGTTTATGCTTATCGTTTCGTTTCGTTAATTATTATCTGTATCCCCAAAGTCTCCCACGAGAGACTGACGCTTCAAACATCCTGCGCACGGGTCTGTGGTCAAAAACCACCCCGCACAAAATGCACGCAATTTTGGAGCAGACCTCCAGCAATCGTAGGGCGTCCGTTTGCAGAGACATCACGCGGCTTATCCTCGGCGGGCGAGAACGTCGTCGTCGGAGACGCGTCGAGGGATGATAATAGAGAAAATATGTTGCGATTACGTACATCGTCGCTCACCTGGGGGTCGTCAACGAGGCTGCTGTGCAGAACGAGGTCGGTCTGGTCGAGACCCGGAGGCGGTAGGAGGGCGTCAGGACGACGTACGGCGCCATACTCGACGCCCCTTCCACCACCGCCACCACCGCCGCCGCCGCCGCCTCCACCACCGCCGCCTCCGCCACTACTGCGTCCGCCGTCGTACGGGAACGACGCGTGCATGTTCGTCTGAAAAATCAGAAACGACGTTTTAATCAGCATGATACTGGATTGTGCCGGCCTAGCGTTCTTTTAACCCTTCACGGTCCAAATTATTTCTCGCAAATAAGCGAGGACCAAGTAACTGGCGAGTCTAACGGTAATCAAAGAATTTTTGTTATTTAGAGGAATTTATGAAGTTCCAAAAGTACAATTTCACTAATTATAAATCTCGCACTGATTTGAATACTTGGAATACTATGCGATAGATTGCCGCGAAGCATTAAGTTCAACTCGTGGGAGGGTTAAACTTTCAGTAAAACATTCAAAGAGTTAAATCTTTAGCTGAAATTATCTCGTAGAAGAGTATTATTAAAAAATGCTGATCTTTTTCTCCGGTTTCGTACGCGCATATTTTGGAAACAACGTAAAAATTGTCCGTTTAAATTGAAGGCATGAACGCGAACGGCACCATGTATTGAATCTTTTGGGTCGCGAGATGTATTCGATCTTAGATTTCTGAGATTCTCTTTACGTCGAATTAAGTTTGAAATTATGTCAATTGGTTTCAATCGTTCGCGAAAAAACGATTGTTTCAAATACGTACAATAGTTTAGAACGATGTGGTTTATTTCAGAAATTCGTTTCGAAGTGTGACATCTTCGGAACGTGACTGAAGGCTGAAGATACAACTGAAGTTGAAGCTAAAGCTGAAGTCTAGTTAGATGTAAACTGATGCGGAGCGATTGCAATCGCTATTATGCAACGTATATTTGTATAATATGGAGATAATAAAAGCGTGTGAGAGAAAGCTAAAACTGAACGTGGCCAGAATCTGATTCGATAGCCGTTAATTTGGTATCGCGGGGGGGCTGCACGACGCGGTGATAGCTGGTAAATAGGTAAAGGCCGGAGGTCGGCAACGAAGTAAAAGGTTGCCGTGTCCACGAGGAGAAAAATTGCCTCGATTACCGGTACATAACGGATCCGTGACGGGTAGGAATCCTCGACATCCTGCGTGATGATTTTGTACTGTATTTAGGATGATAATGAGAGGAAAACAGTGAGCCATAACCGCGCCGCCATTAGCGAAACATCATCCGTAATTAGCTCCTAGGCACGGCGTATAAATTACACGTCTATTGAATATTTACATTCTTATTCATATTTATTATTGAATGATGCGCAGTCATATTTCTGCGTAATGCCCGCGTAACAGTTATGTATGTAATAACGAGGCGTGCGTAACTCTACTATTTGGTTTTTGTTGCACGACACGAAATGTGATCATTTATTTTGATTACGCGCGCACACGCATTTACACAGCCCATACAAAATTATAAAAATAACTGCCGTTAATGTAAAGAATAATAATATACGTGACACTGCGTGAATCAATGGCTTTCCATTGGTTTACGTTATATTGCCAAACATGTTAGTCCCCATAATGCTATTTGTGTAATAATATTTTACAACTGTATCATATTTTTTTCTGCAAGAGATAATCCGCGAGATAAAAATCGAATTTAAAAACTACAATTGTTTTATTTATTTAAATGTATTTCTTTATAGTATAATAATAAGCGGATATTTTGCGAAAGTTATCATAAAAAATATCAATTTCGAGGAATATCAGGCAAATGTCGACGAATTAAGGACTACCTTACCGCAAGTTATCTTAATGCTCCCGTCGTAGAGAAGTCAATTTGGTATGATAAAAGTGAATAACAGCATTAAAATCGCATTTTGCAGATTTATAAGGTCGGCGTTGTTTCGCTGTTGGAATAACAGGAAGATATTAATCTACCCTTTCAGGTAACGGAATTACTATCCCGTACGTATTTCAACATTCGCTGCTTACTCTCGTCAAGGAGAGGCGGATGACGATGACTTGTCGAAACCGCGCGCGTACACGTATTGCACGTACGCCGTATATTGTCGCCTTTCAGCTTCGCGAGCTCGACGTGTGCTCCATTAAACGGTACCCACGGTGAAAATGATCGGCGATATCGCGGAACCTCTGTCGCACGTGTCGGCAAATTACGAACAAGTGGTGGATCTCCGATCCGGGAAGATTCTATCTCTATAGGCTTCGCAGCGCGAATTCTTCATCGGTCTTCATTTGTAGCTCTCGTCCCGTAAAGCAGGCGCAATTTACCTCGCGCCGCGTCGCGTCGCCGCACCAGGTCGGCATGTAACAGGGTCTTCAAATGAGAGGCGAGGGGATATAGTCGTGAGGCGAACGCGCGTAAAGGATGACGGCAGGAATCCTCGCGCTATAAAAGTTCTCTTATGTCATCGATAAAGACGAGCGCGAGGCTTTAATGGATCCCGCCGATCGCGTAATTACTCGCGTTATTCTCCGCGATGAACACGGGCGGCTGTTTAAAGTTACTTCTTAAAGCAGATACGCCTGTACGACAGGCGTGTGGAAAGTGCTTCAAAAGAAGTCGCGAGCCTCCCTTCGACTTCGAGGCGATGTTTCCTATACATGCATAGCAACTTTATTGGATGGAGTTTTTCTGCATAGTTCACATCTTCGATACTGATTGTGTTCCATTAAAAAGGCTGAACTTTTTGTATCTCTTTTATTTCTTATGTATATCAATATTTGTTTCTTATATGATAACTTGATTAAACAGTTGTCTTCAGTTTTAGCATTGTCTTCCGTTAAATTGGCTAAATTTTTTGTCTCTTTTCCTTCTTATATAATTACAAGAAATTTGAAAGTATTCAGATAATTCCAAATTTTATAAGGAATCATACATACTTTCGTCAAAACACAACTTACAATACTTTTGTTTCCTGTGGCAATTTATAAATCCTAAATGTAAAAATAGAAATTTCAATTGAGAGATTCCGTTTCAGAGCAAACGAGGGCAAATAATTCCTCTTTATTTAACGATATGTTATAGAGATTTCTTTTGATATATAAACGTGTGTGTGCAAGTATGACACGAGGAACGATAAGCGGATACGGTGGGACCAAATGCGAGTGTTCTAGGAAATCGAGAACAAGGCGGATATATGCTGGGAATCTTAATCACGATCGCCAGGGGGGGAAAAACTGGCGATTTTATCCAGACCGCGAGTCGCTCCGTGTCACAAATACGGTTATATCACGAGCCCTTGCCATTATTGTTCTACATCTTTCCTGCGCGAGCGTCGCAACGCAGAAGAAATTACCGCGAGCGAGTTTCTCCGATTTCTTTGCTAGATTGTTCTTCCCGCCCTTCCGCCCTTTTTGTTGTTGTAATCCTCCGCCCTGTCACGATCGTTTAGATCGACGTGCGACATATATATACGATAAAGAAGAGAGGGAAAAAAGCTCACGAACGGTACTGAATTCCTCGATCGATGAACGATCAACATTTCTCGCGTCGCACTACTTCAGTGTGCTTACGTCCGTCGTACATTGCGTGCATTCTGCCACTCGCGGTGTAATGTATGTCCTATAAATTATGACTAGCTAATTTAAGGAACTTCGATACGCGCGGCGTGAAAAATATTGATATAACTGCAGCATGTAAATATAATACAATTGCCGAGAGAGAAATGGCCATTATTTGATGATTATCGTCACAGGAACTTTAACTTCTTCCTCTTTGCGAGATTAGCGGATTTCGCTTGATTGAAAATTGATGCCCGGAACGTTGCAGCACCGTTGTGACTCGAATCCGCTGGATTATAATCCAGGAGAAGCGGGACACATCTCGGCGCAATCACTGCGCTTGCTTTTTAAACGCTGACCGCGTCAGGCCGAACGGATCAATTTTAAACCATCGCGGCATCGGGAAGAAGGTGGCCGTCGCGCGGCTTCGTTTTAGGTCTGCCGTTTTCACGAGATCGAGGCTACTCGATCGATTCATCATTCCTAACGTATACGGGGGAATGTTGCGTGTGCGGATTAGCAAATATGCCTAATGAGCTCGATATGATCGATAGTGTCGCTATTTTGCGTTCGCGGTGGGAAATCGTTCGGCAGATGCGAGAGAGAGCATTAAGGTCATGACTGTCCGAATCCGAGTCCGAGTGATTAGGAGGTCGAAAATTATACGCTTTATGTCGCGTCCATGGCGGCCGGCTCCATCCAGGAACTTTCACGGGAACGAAAAAAGGCGCGCGGCGCTAATTAACGTGCTTGGAACTTGGAACCGCTTTCTGGGCTTATATATTGACGAGTTCGCGATAGTTATACATTGATGTAACCGTGCCGTGCCGGCTAATGAGATGAAATGTGATCGCCTTTCTCTCGTTAAACGCTCTGGTGAAATAAAATCACGTATCGCCGTCGCGGTAACGTCGATACTGATAAATGATGGCGTATATCGGATCGAGCCACAACGGAACGGACAACGGCGATAATATGCTCGCCTGCATTCTTGTATAGCAATATATCTCTTATTACGTAATTCCTTCGCATTGCGGAGTACCGGGATACAGTTATAAATGTATATTATTTACGTCAGGGGAACGTAAGAAGCGCGTTCGCAATTGTGGGGATATTTATACACGTTTGCCCCGAAGAGAGCAGAACGTATTGTAAAAATGTAAAATGATAATTAGAAGCGTGCTAAAATGAGAAACGTGGAAATCGAATACTTGTTTCGGATCCTGTTGTCATATTTGTAAAGGACGCGCGACATTATAATGAGATACCATAAAAATAAATGGAATTTTTTTTTCTGTGCTGCGCAGAGATTTGTCGACGCCGCTAGTAATTGCCCCTTCAAGTAATTCGGGGCAAATAGCGGACGATTCGATGCGAAGGAAAATCCTGGTGGCGATTACGAAAACGATTTTCATCATTTAATGTAAGAAGTGTAAAGTTAGTTTTATTCTCGCAATATGAGGAACAGAATTATGTTTTAAATCAATTAGTGGCATTACATGAATATAAAACAGTATTTCACGGTTCTCTTTTCGTCAATTTTTACAAGTCATCAGCTTTAATATGTCGATTATTATTATTAGACGTCAGCTAATGGACGAAATAGCTAAGGATCTAAAGATTTAATTGTATAAGAGAAAGAACTCAAAAAATTTAAAAATTCTTTTGAAACAGTACGGCCCTTAACTCTTTCTAGCAGCGACGGCGCAACAATGGTGCCGATTTTTCGAATCCGAACCCCTTTAGCCAAAAGGCTGTCACAAACGCTACTCTCCCGAGCATAAATGCTAAAGGACGCTAAAGGGGCCCCGAATCGCGTACAATAAAACGCAAGGGGAGGGACACGACGGAGCATCAACGTTCTCAAGGATAAAGCTATTGGAATCGGTCGATCCACTCGGTTGATTATTGGCATTGTGGTCGCTTCCAGAAGCGCTCTCGTTTCGTCCATGTCGCGCTGAGAATGAGACGGAAAAAGACTGAAGAGATCCGTGAGTACATTTTTTTGGAATCTATGACTCTGTAATACTCTTCTTGTAAAAAAAGTAATACGATTTTTCACTTTTATATTAATTCCAGCAATTATTGTAAAAGTTGCGGTTAAATATCTCTAGGTTGTTTAAAATAGACGTATATATTTTAAATATATGTAAAAAGATTTGTATTGTGACATCATTGTATTGGGATATCGAACGTTTTGTTGCAGATTTATGAAATATTTGTACAAAATACTTTTATAAAAATATTATAAAAATATTTCTACATATATTTCATATATGTCGTGACAAATAAAAATATTTGGACGAGTCGAATTTATCGATATCGTCAACTTTGAATGAGGATTTTATTCGCGTATAAAATATCATCTGCAATTTGCTAATAACGCAAGAAGCGAGTTTGTTCACCCTTTAGGGATACCTTTGGCATCATCTTAGGCATCGCACTGCTTAGCATATTTGCTTCAAAGCAAACGTCCCTGGCATTCTCCCCGAGGGAATGCCAAAGGTCAGCTCAAAATTTAATAAGTAAATTACTTAACGGGGTGCACAGCGAAGCATCGCACAAGGGGGAGTTTATTTCGTAGAGATATTGCAAAATTTTGCGAAATTATCGAATCTCTGCAAAAACTTGTCTTGCAAAGTACAGAGCGGTCTTTAGCTGCAAACTAAATCAATTAAGATCGTAATATTGATTGTTTTATACTAGCTAGCTTTTAAAATAGCCGCAGTAAATCATCATAGGATACTACTGGCAAACAAGTTTAATTTTACAAAATTAATATGTATTATCGCATTAATATTGTTATTTTACATAATTACTTAGCGCGTGCTCATGTCGTAAAACATTAATGTACCTAGTAACGAATAAGAATTTATTGTGTAAAAAAAAAGAGACGCAAAATTGAACTTCGCGTTCAGAAAAATGCGCGACAGAAAAAAAGGCAAGAAAACGAAAAAAATATCAATAGTGCAAAGTTGCATTGCGTCGATTGCATCACTATTTACATCTAATTGCGACCGCTCATTAATCGCGTGATCTAATCCATGGATCTAATCGGTGATCCTAATGAAGTTGGCTGTTATGCGGCGCGAGTCACACCGGAACAACGCGTATTTTGACGCACAATAGGTGGTAATATATTGTAGCTATCGGTGCCGATTGCAGTAGTAACGCGCGGAAATTTCGCTTGCTCGGATTGTCGCGCGGATTTGCTCCTCACATCGTCGGTCTATATAGTTCTCGCGTTATATATAGTATTAACGGCGAGACACGAGCGACCCTGGAAAGACGCGCGGACGCGCTTAACACTCGAGAACGCCCAAGTTTCCCTAACTATGGCGAACTATGCAAAGGCGCCGTACGGCTGTGTAGTTTGGCTTTGGGGCCCCAAGACTTCGCGTCCCGCCCGAATAACCCGAGTGTCTTCTTGCCTCCGAGCGCATCCGAAAGTCACGTCTTACGACGACGGGCACGGAGCGATCCGTGGATCTTCGCATTCCCCGTCGTTAAAGACCCAGGCGCTGGCTTTCCCCGCCACGATAAACCGCGCCGTACTCTATTCATTGTCATCTATCCCTCGCGAGCGTCGCGTTTGTCCGTGCAGTTTCATTTCCACAGCCGTTCGTCGCTTCCCCCAACCCTGAGAGACGCTTATCGAGGTATCTCGTCGGTTAGATTAAAAATATTAATTTTTTTTATAACGCTTACACACACATAATTGTACAGGAGCTCTCTGACGCAGTTTATTAATTTTTGCATAAACGCTGATTGAAAATTCTATTCTAAAATTCGCAATCTTAACGAGCGACTTAATGAGCAAACATTTAAATACGATATATTTAAATAATATTTAAATAAATAAACAAAACAAGGCAAATGAGAGCTCGTTCGCGAAAATTAAAAATTATTTTAAATTTCTTTTTACCGAAATTTGCTGATTTTTAGTATCAAGTAAACATCATGAAGACATATTGACATTTATGATAAGATCAATATTTAAAATATTTAAAAGCTCGCCATAAAAAATGCTAACTTTTTTGCGTACTACAAATTATATCTTTTAGTTATCGAATTGATCTTAAATTTAGCAGAGATACGATACATCTCAAGTGTCAGTTATGACACAATTACTTTGATGCGTTGATTTATCCGCAATTGTAAGCAATCGATTAATTACGCGCTATACTAATAAGTACTGCGCTACCAAGTTCATGAATAACAGTATTGACACTCTAGATATCAATTCACGCAACCGTCAACATTTCGTAATATAGTAATTGTATTACTTGTGACGCAAAAGGTCTTTTATACCTTTTTTCTTGATCTTCAAAGTTGCCGATATTATCTCTTTTCAACGCGTAATGATAGCAAATTTTTTCACTTTTTTGTAACCTGGCTGGCGACCCTCGTTCAGGCTGATTAATTATTACTGACTTCATGCATTAAAGAATTATGGTAAATGAAAATGGCCATTAAGAACTCGCGCGGCTTATTTACACCTGTTTGCGATATGTACATTTTTTGCTGGCTGTTAAGTAAGCTTTTCTCAATATCCTCTTGCAAGTCAATTTCTCAGAATTAAAACTTGTGCAAGTAACATTATATGCTCGCGTTAGCTTCCGTATGAGGAGGGGGGGGGGAGGAGGAGAAATAAACTATGCAAACAATGTAAAAGTGTGTTATTCCGTAACCTAATTCAATATCGTAGGAAATCGGGAGTATGGCGTTCTGAGATTTCATTAAAATTGAAGATATCTTCCCTACGTACAGGAATGCCCGTCGGCCAGAAAGAAATAGCATCGAAGGGGTGCGATGTTTGGGATAATCGATAACGCACATTTGATCGCGGGAGGGTAGAACGTTTTCAAAGCCGTCCTTGTAGTACGGCAAGCAGTTACATGACTGAAACACTTTTCATCTAAAGTATATTAAGTACAATATAATTCGTTTCGATTAATTCGCTGTCTTCTTGATTTATTAACATTAAACATCTAAATAACCGCACATTTTTTAAATAAAAATTCGAAGTAAAATCCATTTAAAAGATATAAGACATTTCGTCTGTTTACATATCTAAAAATTAATTCGCGAAACACCAGTTATCTGTAATCACTTGAGCCCTGGAAACTGTCGAAACGACTTCGTCAGATTTTAAATAAATTCGACGATTTAAAAAAAATTTTTTTAACTTTGCTGCGTCCGTGCGCGCGCGCGCACACGATGTGTTTTTGTTGGCGCGTTATTGGGCAACTCGTTCGACATACGAATTACAGTAGCAATATACACGGCGTCGCACGTCCGGCCCTCAATCAGCCGGACGGAAAATAATATCACGGTCCTCGATAAAACGCCGACTCGGCAACTCGAGCCTCTGCATATGGCGCGGACAGATGCTCTCCGCAACAAACCGCTCTTCCGCACCGCTCTCAACTCCGTGGCTGGCGCGCGAAACGGACACGGGGCCCGAGCCGAGAATGCCGCACACCTCCGAGAGCTCCGTGTCGAATTTCGCCGAACGTATTTCCCTTTTTTTCCCCTCCCCCCGCGCCGTCACACGACACCTTTGGAAATCGGGCACGAATGCAATCCGCGATAGAAATGACGGTGGTAGCGTGTGCCGACGCGGTAATTAGGGTGGTGCCTTCGTGAATACCGAGAGCGTGCAAGGTGGACCACAAATACTATTGCTATATAATGATCGTTGGGATCTCAATGCCGATCGCACCCGACGTCTGGGTGTAGCGTTGCCGTAATATACGAGATCGTGCACAAAATCGACGGGTTTTTCAACAATGATACACTTCCGTTATATCTTAGATTTGTTTATACCTAACTTCATAAAACGCTATGTCTATATATATTTTATCGTAGGTGTATAGCTTTGTTTTAAAAAAGGGTATAATTTTAGGATCATCCAATCCCTGTTATATGAAGTGTTCGAAAAAATCTATGATTTTTTAAGCAAATAAAAAAACAAGTTACGGCAGCCTGCATTTTCTATATTTTTTCACTATATTTTCTATATTTTTCTATATTCTTTATTTATTATTATTATTATTATTATTCTGTTAAAGAATATATATTCTTTACACGAGTACAGGTCGAAAATGAATTACTCAGGAAATATACATTACAAATGAAAAAATGTCATGTAACAAATGAAATTAATTCTCCGTGGTGCATGCGACAATTGATCCGAGTGTCTCCGAAGAGTAAGGTAGGTATACAGCGTTTATCGTTCTGTAAAATTTGCAGAACGCGAGAGGGACTCGAAGGACGTAGGTAGGTAGGTTTACGAAGGCCGGGATTCGCCCGGCCACGATTTCCAGCCACGTAGCTCGCATTACACGGGGCGGACGACTCCGCACCGTGGCAAATGCAAATGTCGCGCGGTCCGCGAAGTCCCGAACCCCCCTTCATGCTCACGGGAGATCGACGATCGCAATCACCGATGTTACGGAGACGACGACGACTTATTGGCCGCGACTCCCCTGATAGATCGATACCATGCCCGTCATTACGTCCACCCCGCGAACGTCGCGGAGATACGCCGCGCCGCGGCGTCCTACAAATAACACGCCAGGTGCTTTGCTAATGAGGTATCCGCGACCGGCCGGATACCGACGATACACGTGACCGGATCTCCGCCCGTTTTCATTCCTATATCCCTCCTCCGCGAACGTGTGGTACCGACCACGTACGTACGGTGCCACGATTTCCATGCTTCCGCGCGCGCGGTATCCAGGAGATACCTCCCGGGATCCACCGGGAGAGGACCGCGCAATCTAAGATTACATGCCGTTTACGCTGCGTTTGTTAAAGACACGAGCTTCCTTCGCGGTAATGATCGGTTACGGTTAAGCCTTGACGAAGCCGACGATTCAAATTTAATTACGTATATTTACATATATGTATAAAGAAACTATGTTGGGACTCGTACACGGAGAGAATTTTCTCTTAAAATTTACCCTGAAATCATGGTAGTTGTGGGACAACATGTACCACCAAGAATTTTATGCGAGCTATTCTGATTAATATCTACCATAATAAAAAATATTAATATCTATTACATTAAAATATAAAATATGTTTGATTAATTTTACTAAAATATATCTAGGAAATTTCAATAATTTTTCAAAATTTACCAATCTGCTTGGTAATTTTTATCACGTTGTTTGTAAAATGTCTTTTGTATATTTTAAAAATTCCTTGGTTGCCAAGTTGTCCCAAGTTTGTAGTGAATTTAAGGGTAAAATATAACAAAAAATTCTCTCCGTGTATATATGATGAAGAAGCAAACTTCTTAATTCTTTTAAATTGTTCCGGAATATATATTTGAATAAAACAGAAATATAGTAAGAGATTAGAATTATGTGCATTATATACGTAATTACGTCTGAGGTGCATAAATATAATTCATTAATGAAGCAGTGCGTGTTGTATTGAATACTTCAAATATCGTATCTTTACGTACAGCAAATTGAGTTCTAGTTTATATACCGCTTGCAATCTTTCTTTTTCTATATTAAATACCAGCATTGCGGATAATATGTAAATAAATTCGTCGTGGACCGCGGTCGAGCACCGTTTACAGCGTCGTTAGCACGGTGATCGTTATTTCAATTAACCGACATAGATCTGAATATTACATGAATCGGGTTCTTGTCACGTTATTCAGCAATGCGCACGAGAAATCTGGCCTTCTTACCGCATGCATTTCTAAGTGCGTTTAGTTGTTCTCTGTTCTGATGCTCGCCGTTCCCGATACGTGGGTTTATAACTTGTAATACGGAGTGTTTGTAAAGTATATTAATTGTAATATATAGAGAAAAGTCCCCTATTATGAGACAGGATCCTAATATGAGATATGTTAAGCTAAAAGGCCCTATATAGGCCCCATCTGTTGATCCCACCATGAAAAAACTCCGCCATCTCATATTAGGATCCTATCTCATAATAGGGGACTTTCCTCTACTAATTGTAAGTTCGGGAAAACTTACAAACCCAAATTAAAATCTCTTTTTTGTTCGTTGTTGTTCTGCGTCCGGATCTACTGCATCTATCAGCAGCGTTGCGAACTTTAGGATACGCTATCAAAGGATAATTAGCAAATGATTTCTTTAATTTTTTGGAAAAAAAACATGAAACCGTCTCTTTTTTTAGAACAAATGTATTAATTAAACGCAAGTTCTTTCCAGCACGACCGAGACTTCGTTGACGAAGTCGCAACAAAAAAAGTATAATAGATATCTAATTTTTTAAGTTCGAAGAACACTCGCCTGTATACAGCTATACGGCGTATTGGCAATGAGCGAAACTGTCGCGATCCTTGCACCACGGAACGACGAAAAAAATACAAAAAGGATACAGACATGTAAACGCAAAAAAACTCAACTCTCGAATGTATTTAATGTAAACGCATGACATTGGCATCTGTCGGAAGAGCGCGTAAGATTGATTATATACGGATTACGTAAGTCGCTGAACAATAGTTATGGAGGGTCAAAGGATTAAAGAACATAAAACTCACATGTGAATCGCGTATATTGACCGACTGTACAATTCTTTTTTTGCGGTTGACTATATTTTAGAGTTAATTATACCGGCAGCCTTGTAGCGCGTGCTTCATTAGACGTTAAGTTACTCATACTGACAATGAGTAGTTAGACATTATTGAGTGATTAATTCATGCGCGAAACACATTGCGCTTGTTTCATATAAAATGTTTTCAATCTTACATGGACAATACCTTCCTTTTTATAAGATACCATTCCCTATCATAGCAATTTTTCTGTCGGATTTCGCGTGACACGCTCTTTACAATTTTAAAATGTACATCCCATATGATTGCATATTTTTTTGTTTTATCTTTAATCCTACATTACTCGCATGGAGTATAAAATACACCCCAGCCTTAGAAATATATTAAGTTCAGAGGAAAACATTTTTATCAATCGAATGCTGCACAAATTGTTTTTAATTAAAGAAGGACTTCTGCATTTATTTTTATCTAAAAGATATATAGGTAGAATATTACCGACTTTTATTTAATTGTAAATCAAAGAGAACAATAAAAATTGAAATATAATGTTAAAGTGTAAAATATACTTTATCACTTTATGCAAGCATAATTACTTTTTTCAAAATATAAAAGATAACTCTTAGAAAGTTTTGACGAATTTCAAGTTTTTCTAAACCGCGCCAAATGTATTGTTAGAATGTTACGTGGCTATTTATTATAAACCAGGGATGTAATAATCGATTTCCGTGGAATCCTTTTTATCCTTAACGCATTCTCTGCGGGGAGACATATTTTCGTACTTACCACATGAATCCCCTCGGTGTCTCTCCTGAGATCGCCGCTCCTTTGGCCCGCGGTGACGGCAGCGCTCAGGTGATTGTAGTGGTGCTGGTGCAACGTGTTGAGCGTTTGCGTATAAGGATCGCCGACGAGGTAATCCAGGTGTTGCGGTTGGCCGAGACCAGGATGCTGGGGGCTAGCGGGCGCGTGGTGATGCGAGGGAAACGGGGGTGGAAAGTAAGGGGGTTGGAAGTCGGAGGCGGTCGGCAGCGAAGCGCCCCCGTGGTGGGGCATGCCGCCCCCGTTTCCGTTTCCCCGGTGTCCGTGGTGATGGGCACCGGAATAGGGCGACGAATTCCCGCCGCCCAGCGAGGAGATGCCCCCATGACCAGTCAGACGGTCCTACAATGAAAAAAAGAACGAAAACGTTAAACTTAATTGTCGCATGGAACACAATTATCGAGTGAATGCGTCTTATTTTTTTTTATCTTATTGAAGGTACAATTAATATCTTGCGGTAAAGATAACTATATTGTGATTTTATTAAATGTTAAAAGAGTGTTTGAAAAGTTAAGAATATACAATGTATGGAGAAACGAGGAAGCTTTAATTTCATGAGTATTAATCCACCAGATTGCATGTGTTGATTGCATCTGATTGAAGCTTCTTCAGATGAGCATTATACTCTAAATCTTCGAAACTATTTCTTACAACCTACTGCACGATTCGCTGGTAGAGAGATAAGCATTTTGTCACGGACATTTACGATTCTAAATAAATAAATATCGCTTTCTTTTTTTTTTTAAGTCGGAATACCTCGTAGAAACGTCGGTATTCGGCGAGACTTTCTCATTTAGCGCAAAAGATATCTAGCGTGAGAGTTTTCGTTCCTGTTTATAAGTGTACTAAAATAGGTTGTAATATCATGTTAAGTTTTGCTACTAGGAGAGCCCAAAAGGTTAATCAATTAGCTTCGGTGAAACAGAAGAAAATGAATCTCCTTCCATTTACAACATCCACGCACAGTCGCCCGGCGAAGGATTCACTTCTCATGGCGGTAATTACAGACTATGTACAACGTACATCTGATCCATCCGAGATAAGAGATACGTCACACACATCACGTGTTGCATCTGACGCGAAAGGGTTAAGCATCGCGCATTAGCCAGAGCGGACCGAAATTACATGGTAACCAACATAGCAACAGCAACAGACACTGAGTAACGCACGGAAATTTCCTCTATCGGATTGAATCTATACACGTGATCTTGTGACTCATTTAGAAAACACCTGTTTCGATAATTTTAGGTAGCTCCCAGATTAACTTCCTGGCTTTCGTTATGATGTAGACTGTAGACTATGTAATAATCAAAGAAAATAGTTATCAATAAATGGATTTACTTTAGACTTTCTTGCCTAATAATGGCAATTAAAATATAAAAAAGACATTAAGCAGTCAAAAAAGTTTAAGTATGAAATATATATTGATTTAACATAACGGTTATTAATACTCCATTAACATTATTAGTGTAATATATAATATAATTATATCATTATTATTATTAACAGTATTATGAAACCAATAATAGTTGTAATAAAAACTACAACTAAATTGCAATTCTTGCAATTTATATATATATTTATGTTTATCTATTCTACTAATAAATCAGCCCTAATCATGGTTTCCAATAATTCTAATGAGTAGTGTAATCGGGATAAGCCGGTCCTAAAATTTGTAACGCAACAACAAGGACAGTGATTATTATAGCAGAAAGAGGCGAACATAAGCGGGCGGAAACTATGCAAATCTCACAGTAATCGGCGCGTGCGTAAACAGCTTATAAAGAAAATGCAAGTCCTGACAGTTCAGCGGATCGAGGAAGTTAGAAATCGTGTCGCCGCAGCCGATAGCTCGATAAGAAATAAAATTAGAGGTTTGAAAGCTTGTGAGATTTTGCTCAAATTATTTATTATAACACATCTCTATGTTTTTCTAATCTTTATTATTTAAATTTCTGACAGAAATAGATAATTTTATAGTTGCAGCTACTTATTATTTAGCATTTTGATCCTGTTTACTCCTTGAATAACGTTCATTTTTCCCGTCTTTTACTTACTAGTTATATTTAGAATTTTTTTATATTTTAATTATTTTTATATAATTGTATACGATAATTTTCTACAATTAAATATATTTTATATATTTTTGAAAGTTTTAATAATTATATGTATATTTGCATAAAATAATATTTATAGTTACATTTACAACCCATACTTTGTCTTTCTCTTGTATCTTTCTAAAATTTATATTGTTTTACATATTGTAGTCCCATTTTGTATTCAAAAAAAAAATCGCGCGTATAAAACTCGACGAAAACGCTCCCAGTACTTCGACAGCAAAGCAAACTCGGTGAAAAAATTATTTTAGAGATTTGGACATTCGACAGAGGAAATATCTTCCGGTAACTTAACTGAAGTTTCGCGCATAAGATCGAGATCCGTAGATCTCGATTTATCAGTCTCCATCGACACCTCGCGCGCGGTCCAACGATGCCGCGCAATCTGGCCCGCGTGATCTCGCGATACCGCGAGCTCTCGATTGCACGGTGTTATTCACGTATAGATAGTATCACCCGGGGTGTATGTCTGGATATCGGGGAGGCTTTTTGCCGCGGCGCGGCATCACCTCGCGTGAGCCATTAGGTCTTCGCTTCGTCGCGATACGATCTCGAACAACTCTATAGACCGCGAAACGGCCGGACTGCTATATAGTCTCATCGGTCTCATCCCACGTGTATTACCTAAAGGGCGCGTGCGGCACGGCGCGGCGCCCAGCGCGTCGGATTCCTTCGAATTTGTTAGAAACATACGAGCGTGAACTCTCGTACTTCCGTAGAGAATCGAATCCCTCGGAATTGGTCGAGGATGATGGAACTCGGAGATACGTTGCATCTATCCTTTCCGATTGACCTTTGAATACCGCCGCGGAACCGAACGCCCGCCGTAGGGCCCGGTCGTGATCTCTCGGCGTGACTAATGCTCGAAAACATAGATTTTTCGTAAACGTCCCGGCCCGCAGCTACACGCTTGCCGACGAAAATTGAAGGATAAAGAGCGACGAATTATTCTACATGTTTTATGTTTTATCGATTCACTTATGCACGTGATAATTGATTATGAGAGATACTAGAAATATATGCCAAAAATGAAAGAACATATTCCAAATTTATATTAATCTTTCGTATATAGGTATGTGTAAACATGAACGAAACGTGTCAAGATAAAACTTGAAAAACGTCCCTTTCGCAAAATAATCTTCTATATTTTCATCATTTGTCGCATTTATGTTTATTAGAACAAGAATGTGTTCTCTGTTGTTGTACGAGCTTTATATCTGCTTCATTCTATGTGTGCGGTGTGTCAGTGCGTGTTGTACATATATATATATAGCTGTCTCTCTCATATAATTTAACTCGTCATTTATTGACCATAAGTCCCGCGCGAACGATATGCTTTCACTAATTTCATAAAATTTCCAGAAATGTATATACCACGCTGTAAAAATTTTCGAGTTTCGCCTTCCAAGGCAAACACGTAACTTCTAATCAACAAAGTAAAATTTATCATTGCTATTCGATCGTCTCCTGAATTAGACTTTCGAAATCATAGCTTGAAACTTCAGCACAACATTGTGAAGGATGTATGCTTATATAAAACAGTTGATTACATACACGTCAAAAGATATAAATCGCAACTGCGTGCGTTTGCTTTTACATACATTGTTCCTGACAGTCAAAATGTATTAAAAGAGCACTGTCACCATATGTACCAAGAAGAAATGGCACACACTCGCTTTGCAATTTTTGAATAACTTTTTGCATCACGAAAAATACATTGCTTCGGACGAAGGTTGCAGGCATCAAAAGACTTGAAATTTTCAACAAGTAAATTTTATATATTCTAAGACGCGAGAATGCAAATTATAATAAATCGTAGGCGGTTATAGAGATATATAATTATTTGTATGCTGCGCGCATATATGGCGCGGATGAGGACTCGTGATTGAAGACAAACATAAGGATAGGAAGAGGAAAGTCGAGAGTCGAAAACGCGTATTTTAAATATCGGATATGTATTTGTCTTGTATTACTCGCTCTTGATCAGGTGTGCCGAATCCTTGCCGAATCGTTGCCGAACGACACGCACTCTCTTACGCCTACAAAGTTGAAGCGCTGTAACGTACGCTCCCGGGAGATCATTGCCAAATAAACCGATACCAATCGTAACGCTGCTGCGCGAAAGGAGAAGAGAGAGGAGGAGAAATCGCTGATGTATGAGCATGACGTGGGAATTCTGTATCGGTGATATCGGTAACGGGCGTATGTGATATTTTAAGCTGAACAATCCGCAAAAGCGGCAGCCCCCTTCACAAAGAGCACGGGCCGAACTTTCCTGCCGAGATCACCCGTTGATAAGATTGGAGAAAGCGTCGCTACACACGCATATACACGACACGTACAATTAATAACCAATAAGCCGGCCCCGCGCATGGCGAAATTGCGCGATGGGAGATTAGGCATAAATAATTTCGAAGAAAAATATACAAGGTGTACGGTCACGGACAACGTCCCAACGATCGACGTGTTTAAATTAATGGCCGCTATATACGTGTCGACACCAAGTATCTCGAAAATGTGATCACGCGAAGTTTACAGCGTCAGTTATCAAATGTAGCGGTATTGAAAACGTAATAAAATAAATATTATATTAACGCGTGTGTTTCACACGTGTGATGATTTTGCTATCCTTAAATGTTCGTCCTAAATCTAAAAAGTCAGTGTTTATCTTAATTCGTTAATAAAAGATTTGTTTTCGTCAGAGAAATAAAATTTATCTCGGAGATGTTAAATTAAATTATATTACACGTGCTGAAGATATGCGATAGCAGTTAAATCTAAACGAGATTTTCTGCTTTCGTATATGTGTTGAGATCGTCGATCATTGGCACGTTGTTGCAAATTTAACATCACACAGAACTATCAACGATTAATGTATACCTATTTCTGTCATTTAAATATATAAATATATCTTTAAAAAAGAGATAAAGAACGAAAGAGCAAATTGATCAAATTAACTATTTATATGTTGCAATGAAAACCACGGCAAACCTCAGAAAATATACCGTTATAAATTTGTTAAAAAATTACAAATCACTCATTTCGACACTGCTTTGGTAATTCTAATATTAAAAAGATAATATTGGCATAAGCTGCATATAACTGTAATCGCATGTGTTGAGGCGATGTGTGACGGATGAGAATTATTATTATTCCTCTTCTTATTGTGAATATTATTGTGAGAATTATATAAAAGATAAAAATGCGCACTGCTGCGGAGGTGTAAATTCCGCTGTTCCTGCATGAAAGATGAGTATAAAGTTTCCACAAGTTGGAAATTACATAAAGTAATTGTGTCGCGGATTTGACGGATGTGTAAATTATTTCATACGGGACAAGTACTCGCGAGAAGTAACGTGAGGCAAGTAAAGGGAGAAAGAAATTAATGGCGAAATACCCTCAAGAAAGAGCACACAATAATTGCCGCTAACTTTGCATTAATATAAGTTAAAGTTTGACAGGGCACCTATTAACGTTGAATGCGCGTACGATTAAAAATACATAACCGCCGTAGCTGCATAGTCGCCATAGTGAAGAGGTAATTGCTGCATACGTTTACGCACTTTGACCCATATTCGCGCAACAGCCAGTAACATTACGGTAACCGGTAGGGAACTTTTCGTAAGTTAGTAGGTACACGTAAACGCGCACGTAGATGACGAAATCTTCCCCTCGTTTAATTTCGAGCGGAGTTTGCTCCGGCAGGATCGTGCAAGTCGCGTAGTTACACGTAACACGAGCGCGCTCGTAATCGAGAAATACTTCGAAGACAGGGAGGAAGGAGTAATCCCGCGAGTCAGGAATGCGATAAAACGGGGAACGTCGCACCTCGACCTCGATGACCGTGGCCATGTCGACGTGGGGCGCGTAGCAGAACGTCAGCTTGTCGGCTGTCGGCGCCTCCGTGCGCGGCGGGAACATCCCCAGGATCTCCAGTTTGCCGGCTCCGTGAGTCAACGGCGATGCACGATCGGCACTCTCCGCGTGGAAATTCGCGCGTCTCGGGAGCCACCTCAACTCGGATCCTTCTTCTTCGTCGTCGTACACATGACACAACCGCAGGCCCGTCCGGTCGCGCTACACCCGCTTCCTCGTCGGCCGTCGCATTCGCGCGCGCGATAATACACTGCACACCACGTCGGGATGGGCACATCAAGTCACACTAATGACGGAGAGAGCACCACCGTTTTTGCTCGCGAGACTACGAGGCGGGTTTTCGGGATTGAGAGGCCGCGAGAAGTGAAAGGTGGAGATGAAGGATTGCCAATGAGTTCTTCGAAGAAAGAACGTTTCTCTATGCGTGGGACTTACAATTTGAAGTAAACTCTAGTAAAATTTTAGTGGAAAGCAGATGAAGAAAGACAAAGAGAGAGAGATCATTTAAAAATTAAAAAAAGATATTAAAAAATGGCGATATTATAAACAGAACGAGTCGACACATCGACAATCATTGCTCCTGTAGTTCACGCAATATCGTGATAGTCTGGCGGCCACAATATTCCTTCAGCGTTATTTTTCATATTTCCCAGACACATATCTCCAACTATCACACTTAAATTTTATCAGATTGTGATTGTATTAACCGATCTGCCCCGTGTTTCTTGCAGATAAATAAAATGAGAGATCAATCGATCAATCTCGATCTAGGGGCTGCAGTGACTCAAGGACCTGTTCCTCGGGATGTGCTATCCGAAAACTATCTACGCGTCTTCCACCCCGGGTGGCGGTTCGTCCGGAAATTTGGGGAAAACGACGGATGAAGGGGACGGAGGAGGGAACTCGAAAGGGATAATCGAGGACGGTGCGGCGTTCACACGATCCTTCGACGAGGCCGCAGCGTAACAGCTGATCGTGGCCCCCGTGTCGCGGCAGACCGACTGAGCGACGGGGACGTCGGCGAGACGTACGAAAGTAAAGCCTAAGAGCCGTGTGGCCGCGGACGAAACGGGAGGTGCTACGGTGCGCTCTTACCGAGAGCTACTACTACTACTACCACCACCGCGATACACCACCTTAGTATCCTTGCCCTACCATCCGGCCGGGTGTCCCGGCAAACGCCGGCGAAGGAGCGACGAAGCGAGACAGAAGGAGGTACGCACAGGGAGGAGAGAAGGTGCGCCCGGTGGTGGATGGAGCGGGAGAGAGAGATCTCTCGTTTGTGCACGCTTGCTGACGACGACCGAAATTTCGCCCCGGGGTACGCGCCACCACGTGGCACCTAGACCTAGCACCAGCGACCCCCCACCAGCCGATGGACGATGGGACGTCCCACGATCGAGCGAATAGGAGTAATGGAGCGGTGCTGTACGACGCTCGCCGACCCTCGCCGAGCCGGCGAACGCGCGCGGCCTCGTGCCCGCGCCTTGCGCTCGTGTGCGTGCTGCTCGTATAGGGATGCCTGAGCAGGGATGCTGGGTCCTCTTATCCCGAAAGCGCAGAGAGCGATCTTGGAATATAACGGATGTTAACGCGGCAGAATTAATTCGATCGTTAGATCCTTGACGACTTTAATGGCAGACTGCTGTAAAATGTGCGATAGAATTGATTTGATAAATATTTAATTGGATGCACATATATTTTTACTTTTGATAATAAAACTCCGAGATTAAATTCTCGTTAAAGTCCACTTGAAATTAATTAAAAAGTGAGATCTCGTTGTTTGCTGTCTACTTTCGACGATCTAGTTTCCGAGACGTTTTAACTTTCGTCCTGTATATATTGTCGGATATAATGATATATATTCGGACCTATAATGATATATAGGGCCATGTTTTTAAGGTACGGAATAAAATGTGCATCTAATTATCGCGGACATCTATATTTGTAAAGAATAAAGTGGCGAGATTTCAGATAACTGGTTTACTGGTTTACTGACCCGTCATCCGCCGCTGAAAATTAAAGGTGCCAAGACTCCGAGTTCTCAAACCTGTCGAGTTTCGAGATCCCTGTCGCTCGCCATATCGAGATTAGCATGACTCGGGTTTGGTCAATTTCCGTATGCGAGTACGTCGCCGCATTATTTCACGTGATGGCTCATTAACACATCATTTCGAGTGGCGGTCGTTCACTACAACCAGATGGCACGTTACGCAATATTGCAACAAGAAAAAAAAAGTTGTCCATTTTTGGACAACTTATAATTCGTGTCGAAATGAAAAACAGGAGCTTAATATTTATAATTTTAAGTGCCGTGTAATAACATTTAAAGAATCAGAGAATACATATATTAAATATACACCAAAGTACACATTAAAATGTACCTACAACATATAAAACACAATGAATAATATTCTATCCTGAAATCTGACACGAATTATAGATCGCTTAAGGTGAGCTTAATAACATTACGTTAACATTGCAATCGGATGTAGATCATAACGTCATTTTTTTTTACTTTGTCAAACACGTCGAGAACTCGCCTAAGAATTCACAAGGTGGTAAGTGCGACTAAAAAAACAAAAGTTGCGTATCGACTGTGAACATTGCATAATGTTGTTTCCCGAACTGCGTATTTGCATTGCGGAGCATTTGCAGAAATGCGCTATTTTTTTCACCCCGCGCGTATTACCGCTAATAAATTTGTTTATTAAATCACCTTGTGCCAACAATATTAATGGCATGTCGTGCGAGATAAGAAACGCAAACCCTTATCCGCGCGATCGTTGCCGCTCGTTATCGTGTAAACGTCACATTTATTAACGCGTAGCGAAAGGTGGAATTGGAGCGGGCGCTGCCAATACCGCTGTTTATTAGATTCAAGATTAATGTTCGCCACCGAACGAATTATTTAAATTGATGGCTCGCGCGAATGAACGATCGTGCGATTCGGAGGCGCGCAAAAATGTCCCGTTGACGCTCATTCACGTCCGCGCGACGAGAGGAGAAGAGAGCGCGGGCGCGAGAGAAGGAAGAGAGAGAGAGAGAGAGAGAGACAGAGAGAAAGAAAGAGATAAAAGCGGAATAAAGAGCGAGGAGAGAGGGCCTCGCGGTAGGAGTCGCTATTAATTTGCAAGGTGAAAACGGCCGTCAACGTTGGGGTACGGCGTTGCTCGCCGGGTCGTCGACACACTGGGCGTAATTTATGCCGGCGTAAATTCTGCAGCGTAATTACGGGGCGATGCGCCATTCACACGATGTTATACGCCGAAGTTAAACGTCCGACGAGCGGTGCGTCGCGTTCTTTCTGCGCGAAACCCGGATGCTCCTCGCGGCATCTGAGAAGAATAACCGCGCGAATCTGTGGACCCGTCGCGTCTCTCGCGGCAATCGTCGAGGGGTGTCCGTAACAGTGTTTGCAATTCTCGACACGGATCACACCTCAGGTACGCGAATATGTACACGAATGAAGATACTTTTCGTATCTATGTTCCGACAAATTCTTTCGGAAATACATCTATCCGTTCGTCTCGCAACACTGTGATGAATGGTCATCGTTATTTATATCTACGAAGCAGAGTAATCGAGACCTGTATGTAATTTCGATGATGTATCTTCTCATCGGCGCGATAGGAAAGAAATGCATCTCATATTAATTATGACACATTCATATCGTTGCGCGAATCCCTTTCCTTCCCCCTCCCCCCCCGCGAGTCTTATTTTTTCGTAATTGAAAGATAGAAACTCGATACTTCTATCGGCAGTTAATCACCGAGCGATCGCTGATGGGTATTCGATTTGACGTACGGCCGCTCTCGATTAATCACCGCCTTTCGTTTCGGCGGCTAAAAAGTCATGAATATAAATCAGTAACGAAAAGAAACGCGTCTCTCGCGCGCGAGCGCGCGGCCGAACGGCGAAACGTCGTAATATCGATAGACTGTCAGTGCGGAGTCGTGATCGAACGTACGGTGTTGTCGTTCGATACAAAAATGTCTTCCTGGAGCACTTGGAACCAGTTTGTCCGGCGAGTTTCCGTAAGAAATTATTTTTTTTCCCCTTCATTTTTCATTCCGACCGATGGACTCCGGATATCGCATAAGCAGACCAATAAGCAGATCAATAAATCAATCGAATAGGGCGTTTCTGGGAATCCTCTCGTGGATGTAGAAACATAATTCGGGACTTTTTAATTATGTTTGTTCAGCTCGAGCAATCGTAACCAGTTTGTCCAGCGAGTTTCTGGAGGAGTAGTAGCTGAAATGACTGTCCGATTATTACACGTCATTAATGACGGTTTAAACTACAAATTAGACTTGCCGTTCATTGCGAGATAATGATATAGAATTATGATAGATCAATAACGACAAAAGTGATCTTGTTTAAATTTACGTAATTAATGTAGAGCAAAATCATACAAAATTTAAGTTGTCTTCTAATTATCTAATTGAAAAATAAAAGACTGAGAACGCAAACTGCCTTGACGCATCTATGTCGCTTTCGATATCGATATTACCTACATTCTACCGTTTATTATAAATTTATAGGCCACCATAGGCGGTTGTCGTACGCGCCGATTTTTCATCCCAGTTTCGCCGATAACGATCGCGGAGTTTATCCCGCTCTATTACGAACTTTCGATAATCGCTCGCGCTCGAGGCCTTTCTCGAGGAAATTTCTAGATGGGCGTGTTCGCGCGTTTCTAATCGCACACCCTCCGAACGACAAAAGATTTCCATAGAGAGATTAATGTCTCTCTGTGCCATTTTTGCACCTTCACCCGAACTTTCCTTCCTCATCGGGAATTAACAGCGGGACTTATTACGCATATTAATCGAGAATCCGAGATCCGCGAGCCGCGCGTTGCGATAATACCAAACACGCTGCGTACTAATAAGAATTTATTGAACAAACAAAACGATATTGCACTCGATCGTTAAGTGACAGAGATTGTAAAGTGCTTTCTATACATGACTCGCAAGTAAAAATATTTAACGTGAAATTTTCTGCAAGGACATAAATTTCAGGAGGAACGCCCTGATTAATTACTGTCAGCGAATAAAGTCGGACATCGTTGCGCCGAAGCTTTGATCGGGAGGAGGAGGGTCGAAACTTGGACGACGATCGGCGACCGCAAGAGTACGCACTCGCGCGTGCAAGTATGAAAGACATGCGAGAGAGAAAGAAAAGGAGCAGGGAGAGAAGGTGAAAAGAGAAAGGAAGAGAAAGAAAGAAGGGAGAGAGAAAGAGAGCCCTGGATGATCACGGTGGGAGAGGGAAGTCGCTAAACGGCATTCCAAGCGGACCATCCAACGCCACCCAACGGTAACCAACGCATGACGCCCTTATCTTTACCACGCGTTACCGCGCTTTTCCTCGCCTCTACCTCAGTTAACGGATCGTCTACGAATGACGAGGATGGTGTCGCGCGAGGCTACCGCGCCGCCAAACTGTCGCTCGTTCGGCATCTCGCCTTTATGGCGGATATAAATGAGTAACACCTCGTGGATTTTATATCCCCCTTAAACGCACGAAATCTTTTTTCCGCGTGAATATTTTTCTGACGCGAAACCGGAATTATTCTAACGTCCGTCGTTAGACGAAAAGCAAAGATTTTAGATTTTACATATGACAAATGTGACGCCAAAGGACAAATTTGTAACAGTTAAGCTAAAGTTGCAGTAGGTATATTTGTAGTATGCGGGGTCCACGTGATTGCACTGTAGGTCCTTATCAATTCATTCGACAGTTAATAAAATATTGAATCGAGTTAAGCCAACTTAGAAAGGACGGTATTCAAGGGAAACAATACGCTCCATATTAACTATTAATTAGGATTTCATTGAAACCCGTGCTTATCACGATTGTACCGAAAGATTTTTCTCATTTTTGGAAAGTAAAATTCCGCCTATTGTTTCTTTGTGGCTCTTCTAGATCCAGAAATGGCTCTAAATTTGTGCTTTCGCTCATTAATTGGCGTTTCGATCGCCGAAACCGTATTTCGATTACAGGTATGCCTATTAGTGAAGTTTTGCACGTGCACGCGGGCTTCGATCATTCTTCACGGCATTCAACAATGATATTCACCGTTAATTCGATGACGACGTTAATGGACAACGTCGAACGTGCGCGCGCACGTGTTTATGTGTGTACGTGTCCGTTTTTTCGCGGCACTATATACACGCGCGTATTAAACTCGCGTGTATGCGGCAGGAGGCAGAGGCAGGAGTCCGGTCCAGAGGGTTCAAGCTAACGGGACTAAAGTCGATTGTGATTACACCTGTGTGAGTGCTCACACGCACACGGGCTCTGCATGTGAGACACACCTGAGTGTGAGACACACGTGAATCATGAGCGAGCCTGCGAGTCTCGTCAATTCTTAAAAAAAAAATACTTGTTCAGAAATTCTTAACATATCTGTCGTACTCGATGTACTTACGAAGCTCTTCTACTGAAAATGTGACAAAGTATTGAACATATCTGCAAAACTTGTCGGATGCGTCGCATTAGCGGAAGAAACCATAAAAATAATGACAGTAAAAACGGATTAAGCAATCCTAACAAAACATGATATATATATATATATATATATATAAACAATTATATTTGTTTATAATAAAATATTATTCAACACGATTACATCAGCCTATTGTTTTAGTTCTAATAAATGACGTTTATAATTTGTCGGGACTGCGAAAGTGTTCTTCTGTGCGCAATATTTCACGCGACATATAAAACGTAATTATACCTTTCTATGACGAGTGCGTTAGCTTTGAATTTGTCGAGATGCATGAGAATGCAAATTTACTAGTGGCTTGGCATTTAACAATTGATGCATATAAGTGCATAAGCATGATATCGTAACGTGTCGTAGTAACTGTTGCGTCGTAGTGGTCGTTAGACATCACAGTGAAATTGTGGTAAGACCAAACGTTGTCTCACACCGACGCGATGTCGCAATCTATCGATCTCGAAATGACATAAAATTATTTGTTAATTTTTCGGAAGGTAAAAATTTCGGATAAGTATAGAAACTCCGACACAAAATATACATACAAAATAAAGGTAATTTCTCGCAATTATTGTGGCTTTTCAAGTTTATGGAATTTTTAGATATATCAACCCTTTCCTATAATTGAAATCCTAATACCGTCTCGACGAACGCGGCATATATTAATTATGATTGACATCGATACAATTTAAGTAAAGTGTGTGCTTCGCCGTTTTATTTTACAAAAAAAAGACGGTAATATACCGCTATGAGCACATTGGCAAAAACAAGACCGCTGTTATTTACAATTAGATAGACAGCAAGTCTGTCGGACGCGCGTGGTCCAGTTCCTTCAGTCGATTTTATCGTCTATCTGTGGTATTGATTCGTAGCGCGTAGACAAGTTTCTCGATGGCGTGGTTGGTTTTGTCGATGCTTTCATTGGCAATGTTCCTCAGCGATTTCTCAACCGCTAATTAGATCGTGTTATGTTAATGCCCACTTGTCCGATCGCGTGGTGCGCGATCGTAGTGCGAGAAAAGAACGAGAGAAAAAGAAAGAGAAAGTGCAGTCATTTAATCTTCACGGAGCGGTCATCGTCGGTATAATTGTTAACGGGATTATTTTAAATAGTCGATAACAATCTGCCAACGATGACATAGTTTTAAATATTCTTAATCCTCGATTAAACTAATTTCGTTATCGTTCTTAAACATTCTGATCTCTTGCCGACTTTTAATATTAAAACAGGAATTTTAATAAAAAAAATTACAATATATATAATAGATATTTGCTTTGACGTCCAAAATGTAATAATGAACATGTTCAATCTTCTTATATTATCTATCATGTTTAAAAAAAGATATTTTACGCATGAGAACACATCTATAAATAGAAGATCAATAAGTCTATAAATCAATATCACTTTCCTGGATTATTTCCACTCTGCAAATATAATCATGCACGCGAACAATATACGTTCACGAAGTCGCGCGGGTACATATACCTGACTTCAATCTACAGAACGTTGTAGCAAGAGCCAACCGGGTAAAGTCGCATAATTCGACCGGCATCAATTAGATCGTGTTATGCTAATATCGTCCGTACATACGTACTGGCGACCAATCATATCGCAGTTACGGGATCTTGTAGGCGGCCGACTACCATAATCCGGGGTGGACGGCTGCTTGGAACGAGAGACGAAACGAGAGAGTGAGTGAGTGAGAGCAAGAGAGAGAAAGAGAGAGAGAGAGAGAGAGAGAGAGAGAGAGAGAGAGAGAGAGAGAGAGAGAGAGAGAGAGAGAGAGAGAGAGAGAGAAGGAGAGAGAGAGGTGGCAGGTGCACTGCGGTCTGCGGATCTGCATGCAGCGAGTAACATTGTTATGAGGATTAGCGATTCGCATTTGAATCCCTGCCGGATGCAGTTTGGACGATCCGGTACTTTATCGCCGCGCGCAGATAACTCAGACGTAGTTTGATAAAGTTAACAGATATAAGCATTACCCAAGTCCGCTAAATATTTGCGTAAAATTACAGTTGCTACTCGTATACAATAGTAACGCATTTTTAAGTTAGACAAGATGAAATGAGTAAAATTGACAAGCTGTATAAGACTGTTGTTAGAATATCGAACTAATCGGAATTTCCTACTCGAAACAGATAAATTTACTCCAGATTGGGAATAAATTATTCAAGAATAATTCACTGTCGTAAAAGATTTGTATCTGTTATAAAAAACACAAGTAATTAGTGATTTTGATTGATAATATCAATCAGAGCACGCAGAAAAATTACAGACTTTGATTATACACCCTGTTCGTTCGTTCGCGAAGTAATTTTGTAATAATCAAAGATACGTCTAAAACGATAGAAGGTCTCATCCAAGCTTTTCCAAGATGCTTTCGCCGGTGTCGATCTTGACTGTCGACTCACCGCCGGGAGAGCTATCGGCGATCAGGACGGACGCGAGAGAACACCGCTCGCTGTCAAGATGAATATCGAAGGAGGAGCGGGATGGGCGAAAGTTCACGGCTGGCGCTTTTTCTTTTAATCGTGATAACGTTCGCGGAATACCGTTGCGAAATGCCAGCGGGGCCCGCAACGTAAGCGCCCACGTGTTTAAAGCACGCGCCGCGTACGGACGTGCGAGATTAATCGCGCCCGACGATAAATTAATTCGTCCGCGCTATTTATTAATTCTCTGGATATTATCGCGCGGACGATTAATTAAGTCGCGGCGTGCCTCTTCGCGCGCTCGGTTTCTGTTACACCGATCGCGCCGTGATCGATGCCTTATTAATAACGATCGCGGAAATCGGCGCTTCGCGCGTTCACTTCCGCGGTTCACCACGTCAGGCAAATGAGTTAACATACTCAAGAAGCACGTGTGTGTATATATATATTAGGAGGGAAGAAACAGGAAAACAGGATTACGTTGCAAAAATCGGATTGAAGGACGTGCGCAGGAACTGCGTACTAACAAAGTATGCTAATAAAGTCGATCGCGCTCCGGCATAATATCACTCGATCGTACACGGCGCGTTTCTGGTTTGCATCGGTAATTCACGTGTTCTACCATGGCGCGATCGACGGGAGAGCGCATCGGAATGTGCAAATATATAGCACCTATAATTTGCGGACGGGACCAAGTATCTCGGATATAATCGTTAACATATTTCAGATCGATAATGTTGTAGAATCTCTCTCGCACTCTCGTCCCCGTTACTTTATCGCGACACATGCCGTTTTAGCAAATACGCGAGACCAGAGATGACCGTAATCACAGAGACAAATGAAACAATGTGCCGGAAAAAAAAGATCGCTATCCTCCTCGGCGAACGATCGACAATGATCGAAATTGCGCTCGATTCTTCGTGTCGGCGCGAGTGCTCGAGTCACATCGATAATTGAATCGCTCCGGACGGCGTTTTATATGCAGCGAAGAAATATTTATTGAACTTGGTGAATAATTTATGTGTCACGCCAATTAATTAAGCACGCGTCGTTCGATAGCCGGATAGTGTATCAACGTAATAAAATTTTTTGAATTTGATTATCTCGACGACACATTTATGCAACTGTAAAAAGAACATTGTTACTGTTCGTAAGAAACATATTCGTAAGAAACGATGTATATTTGTAATAATACCAAATATCTGCATTCTCTCAGAGTCATTTAAGAAACGAAAAAGCGATGGAACGTCAGAGATTTTCACAAGGTTCTTACTTTATATTTCTCTGTAATTTTATAATCATATATCTAGCTATCGCTATTTCGCATACCATACGAAGTTGACAGGATAGCATAAATTCACACGGAATTTCTTGAACTAAACTCCTCTTCTGCAATAAAATTCATTGTTCTTATCTTCCTCTTTAAATAATATTTATTAGAAGATCTACGTCGGGTCGCGTGTTGTTGGCTGCAACAATTTTTCCTAAATTCCGCATTCCACAATAATACGAACATTCCGTGAAACGCCAACGTCTCGGACTTTGCAATATGAGTTAAATCGAATCGGCGGATGTGTTCTCGAACGGCGGACTGTTACGGCTGCATATTCATCTCCGCGATATTGCGGAAGTACAGCGGAGAGGCGCGTATTGTTAAATCGAAGAACGGATCGCGGCGTGCATCAATATTTCTTACCGCTGACCAGTCACGCTTGATTCCGTCCGTCCCGAATAATAACGCCTCGCCGCGCCGGCGAAAAGTAATTTCGTACTAACGTAAGAAGCGAGGTGAGGGAAGGTAACGCGGGTAAAAAAGAAATATCAGGTAGTGTGAGAACGCGGCGATGAGAAATTATAGATTAGACGAGAAATAGCCGTACGCTTTGCACGACTACATTTTTAATCATTATCCTATTCTGTAAGTGTAAATCATAAGTAAACAATCAATGAGTGGTGCAACACGTTCAAAAGTATGCATCTTCCTACTTAAAGTGTAACGGGAGCTCCTTCGGACGGAAGCGACTGAATTAATCGACGGGTCAGGCCTGGTTAAAGCAAATTATTCGAATTAAATTGAGTTGATTTCAGTCAAATTAGCGCGTACGCGAGCCGCACGCGAAATCACACGTTGCAACGCTTCAGTCGAAGGCCTCGATCGATCGGCCGGTCGATCGGTTTTGACCGACGCGGAGAACCCGCATCGAACCCGCCCACTCAAACCGGTAACAGGTTCCGCGTCCTGTCATATAACGCAGCGAACAATATTTAAACATTCACGCGCCTGATTGTGTTCGCTGCCGAACGTGTATACGCGCACATGGACGCGACGCACGAGGACAGGCCTCATGTTTAAATACATGCGGCGAAACATAGACAGGTTATCTACGTAACATGCCGACGGGTATAGGCCGACTTGCGCAGGTGCTTTCCAGCAAGTGCTCGCGGCGATATATCGGCGTAAAGCGCGAGGCACGGCGAGGCACCCTCGAAGGTGAAGGAGCCAAGCGCCTTTCGGAGCGGGCGCGGGCGGCGCGCAGGCTTCTGCCGCGGCTTCCGCATTACGGACGAGACCAACGATACGATCGCGCGAATCTGTCATCAGACGTCAAAAGACTCAAATCAGACTCAAAAGTCAGTTTGAGCAAATCCGCTCCGCCGTACGTCCCACGTTATAATTATATCACGCGAACGTAATTTAAATAAAATAAGCAAACATGCTTAATATAATATAAACATATTGCTCGCGGAATGAGGAAATGAGGATAGTAGATAAGTAATGGATATTAATGATTGGAATTAATTTCTCTTTCTTTCTCTCTTTACCTTTCCTCAATTTCTGATAAAATCTCAAGCTAAAATTAGGTCAAAACATTGAACTAAAATTTAGGGTCGTGAAGAAAGCATGGCATCTGTACCGCCAGTTGAATTTTACGATATATCAAAGATATATCAAATCCAGTCTCTCTCTCTCTCTCGTACGCGCCACGCTCGTTGGTTTCGTGAATTTATGCGCGAGGCCCGACGTATATTGGAGCTACTTAAATTCGCGCGGTGCGTAATACGCCGACGGGTATGTACGCCGACAAGCGCAGGTGCCTTTCAGGCGCTTGCAGCAACGCATAAAATATATCAGCGAGACACTCCCGAAGGTGAAAGAGCATTTTTTTTTTCGGGGCAAGCGGGACACCTCTCGGGACTTCCGTGTGAACGTGACACGCGCGTTCGTACGATACGTCACGTTTTATATGGAGATTCTTTCATCCGCGGGGTTTTTAATCAGCCAGGGAGCTAATTTTCCCTTAACCGTTTCCGTGATCATCTTGAAAAGTCTTTTAATATTCCGATGGTATGTCGTATATTCCGGTTTCTGTATTTCTACTTCCATACTGCCTTGTCATAACTGTCATTTGTAAAAAGTCGTCGCCGCCTTCTGCATTGAAAATCGTTAGAATTGCGCGATTTCTGGCTTTGTTGTACTTTCAGTGCCTTTACATCGCACTTTCTCTCCCTATCTGTACAATCTCTATCTCTTTACCGTTTTCTCTCTTCCTTCGTCGTCTTGAAAAATATTGTCTTAACTGTCTGAACGGTAATTTTGTAGGCTCTCACGAGAACCCTCTCGCGATTTATAATTCATATTACTCACACGAATCTATGAGTCATGTTCGGGACGCACACATCTCCCTGTACAATCCTCGCGGTCGAAGTAGGACGTCAAAAGGTTAACGGTTGTATCCGCGTGTATAAGTTGGATTATCGATACTCAAATTGAGAATCCGTCTGAAACAATACCTGTCTGTTCAAGGCTAAACGAAGAACGAAATTGTAGTGAAACTGATTCAATGCCAGCCGTACAATGGCGAATAAGTCGAACGGCATGAATTCGCCAAACTGTCGTTAAAGAAACGCGTATAAAAATTACTGATTATATCAGATAATCGCAAAATTAATTTTAAAAAACTTCACAGAGGCAACAGTTCGCGATCATTAATTCGATATTTAACTTTATATAAAGTTTTTGAAGCTTATGAGCTTAATATCTCTCTCAATATCGCTCTTAATAATGAGCCTGTGAAAAAATTGTATCCAGTCACATGGAATACATCAAATGAGATAGGATTGAATTGGACTCATCGCGATCCAAGACATCGAGTCCCAACGTGGCAGTAAGAATAATCGCAACATAACACTTGCAAATGTACATGACAAGTATGAATCGCGGTTATAGCGCTTGGTCAAAACTTGAAACGTGATACACGAGAGTTAATTTTTCATTAGCAATTCAAACTGCAACACGATCTTCAACTTATCCTGAAGATATCGAAGATATTATAAAACAATTACATAATATTTCAGTGAGTAACGAGTTAAAATAACGCCTGCCGTTGTATCTCACCAGAAAGAAATGTGACTTTGCAATGTTTAACTTATTAATGCTCGCGGAGGTTTATTATTGTTCCGCGCCTCGGTTCGCTCATTATCCGAACGCGTTGTCAGGCGCCCGTCTTTTCTTTGACGGCTCGCCTCGCTACGCAGGTAATTTGGATCCAGAAAACTTAGTAATTACTATGTAAATCGGCCCTCGCTTTATTAAGGTCGTAATGTATGCGTCTTATTTCGTGCTTGTTACCGCATACCGCTGCAGCATGAATGTGTCCGCCAAATTGGTTCGTACGTGTGGGTGTAATTTGCAAGTTATCGGGAGTGGCCCTTTGGAATTATGGTACAGTGACGGTAAATAAAGTTAGTCGTTTGTCGAAAAATTGATAGTGTTTTGACAAATATTTATGAGCAGTGGAAAATTATGGGGCAAAATGATTCTTGACGAAGAGGGTACCAAGAAGAGTAAATAACGTTGAAGAAAATGTCGTTTCTGTGACATTTCTCTTCCGGCAGGCTTTTAATCTGGCAATCTTTATATATTTTAAGAGAACGTGTTGTCGCCGATACCTTTATGCGTGAATCGGTTGCGCATACGTTAAGTAATATGATAACGTCACAAATTTTAAGAAATTTTGCAAATTAATTAGAATAGTGTGCGCAGGAATTATGAATTATTAAGCGCTCTATCGCTTACAATTAATAATCAATTACAAAAATTATTCTCATTTCTTCGTTTCTCCTGATTGTCTTTTTATGATAACAAAGAATGGAATATTTCCATTATATAATATTCGTTCTCCGTAATACAAAATTAATTCCGTTATAAATTAAGAATTCGCAAAGTAGTATAATCTTTCATAGTGGTACAATCTTGAAATGCAAAAAAATTGGGAAGACCATATTTCGCCAAGCACTGCAAGTTAAGCGCTTAGGAGACAAGCACGTCATCATGGTGAAAACCTCGGCTGCTTAAAACCTCATAGTAAACATAGCCTTTTTTGTTCCACGCCGCCCACGGAACTTTTTATAAGTCAATACCGCAACGCCTTACCACTTTGCCGAATATATTTAACAAAAACTCTTAAGACGTTTCGACATACTTAACCGGAGTGGTAAAACTTGACGACTAAACGAATGCTACAACAGTATGCAAGTAGCAAAAGTTTTGTTAAACTTACTTTAAGAAGTCGATGCAAGAAAGGATGTGAAAATTATAAAAGAAAGGAAGATATTTTTCGCGTGATTTGCATATCAAAGGCGCGGATCGCGGTAGCCGCAGAAGTAATCGCTTTGCTGTTTTACAGCCAAAAACAGGCGAGCAGTTTATCGCGCGCTTCAACTCGCTTGTCCCATTTTAACAGAGCCTTCACTCCCTCGTAAACACGAGTGTCAGTCGCGTGCTCTCGTTTCGCACCGCGGAATGCAAAAAGTACGGGCTACGCCGGCGTTTCGACAAGGATGGAGGGCAAAGCGCAAACGCGCTAATAAAATGACCGCAGCGGCGGCGGTGGCGGGACGGCGAAGAAACGTAGGACTACAAGAAAGATTTTACGACGACTCTTACCCACGTTTATTATCCTCCACTCGCGCATACTTCAGCGGCCGAAGCTACGTCTGGTTAAAACTCCCCGCGCGGTTGCAGACCGAGCGGTTGCAATCGCTCGGTCTGCAAAACGGCGGAATATCTTTCATATGCGCGCAACGACGGCCGAGAGATTCAAGTAACTCCCTAAAGATCAGGCGAAGTTAAACGGGTAACCTTTTCGCCGCCACCCATCAAGCTGCCCCCTCGGGGAAATAAAACGAAAATCCACGGCTATTTCGACGCGTCGCCTGTTACTTCGCTACATGAGCTAACATTCAAAAAGTGGACGGTAGAGTCCACGTGTAATCGATGCAAATCCCTCGCATCGATAAACATCGGATTATCTCATTCGCTTTCCGCTAAGGCGAAAAAATTCGCCTTAGTCTCGACTGCCTTGTATCTCTGCGAGGGGAGTCTTTAAACGGGGACGGATATATATTCCGCGGCTACTCCGCGGTCGCTTCGCTCTGTAACCCGCGAGCGTGAACTGGTAATATAAGCGACAGATGCCGTATCGCGACGTATTTTACGTTTCGTTAATATCCCCTCAGTGCTTAGAAACGGCGCGCTCCGGTTTCGCCAAGCGGAACGAGATGCGCATCATACGGAATATATCGCCGCTCTTCCTCTTCATTTATCTTCGCTGCCGCCCGCGCCGCTTCTTCCACATGTGTACCTAATTCCGTCCGTAGATCCTACCGCGAACGTAATATAAGCGACACGCGCTGCAATCACCGCGTATTTTATTGTACGTCCGCGTTGCGTTTAACTGATGCTGCGGTTGCGGACGGAACGGTCGCGGTCGCGGTCGACGAGTGATACCGGATATAACGACAAGATGCAGAATGCAACTGGCTTTTTCATAGATGGGCGAGCTATTGTTATATCAATGAGAGATCTATATGGGATCACTGTATTTTATGTACGTACAGACTCACGGCGTGACCTATGTTCAATGAGCTAATGCGAAAAAAGACATTCCTTTCCAAAAGCTTTAAAAACCGATTCAAGTATTCATTATGATTAGAGATGAATAATTTATGTGTATTGCATTCTCCCTATATTATACCCATCTTGAGACGGATGTTGATTCATGGTAAACGATTCATTCGTTTGATACGTGAAGAGTGTCAGTAAATAACGGCTCTTTATTACTGCGCTTTGTGTTAGGTTTAAATGTAGATTTAAAGATGGGAACTGTAGCACATTGAATTAATTGATAAAATCATCCTTACATATATGTACATGCATAATATAATTTTTCATTTGTAAGAATTGTTAGAGAAACTTGTCAAGTTTGGAAATTAATTTTATTTCTTTATATTAACATTTTATTATATATTTTATAATTATATTATATATATAATAAATAATTTAATGATAAAATGGTAATATGTGTGAGAAAATAAAATTATAATTTCGAAACTTGAGAAGTTTCTTTAAAAATTCTCGATAGCTATCTGTCCCAGCAATGAAGGAGAAATAACTGAGAGAGAGAGACTTGCCCGGCAACACAGAATCTTAATGGCATCTCAACATCAATGTAAGCGTTAGGTTCCCGACTTGGTTGGCATTAAGGCGACAGATCCTAATGCGTAGCTCGAAACTGTTACCCTTATCGTAGATAACCGTGCTCGTCGTATTTCAAACGCGGAGGATTAAAATTCATCTTGCGCTATCAAAATTCACTATCGAGAGATAAACGGCGGCCAACCGTGTGTTTCTCTCGCTGGTGCAAGCGCAAAAAGGCGAGCCAAGTGGAGCAGCAGGACTCTAGCTACCGGGCTCTAACGCGCAACCGTGGCGGAGATAAACCGACGATCGTAATAATATATGGCGCCGGAGTAAAACGCCTGTTACGCGAATAAATTTGCCGGCCGCGCGCAGTCGTTTATTGGGTTCGCCGGAGGTTACCGAGCCGCGGATGTGTTTGCGCGCCCTACGTATGGGATTTAATCCAGATCTTTATTGCCTCGCGGGGAGAAGAAACCTATCTCAGAGATGCGGGGGCGGAGAGATGCACACCGGGTACGACAGTGAGTCGCGTTAAGAATGCACCGTGTCTCTTCGAACGCCGATACCCCTTTCTCCCCCTCAACGCTACCAAACGAAACGCGCTCGATATACTCCGAGGTTTTTTTTCCCCTCGGATTCTAAGAGGATTTGCGGGAATCCACACCGTTCGAGAGCCGCGCGAAATATTCAGCTAAACAGCTAAATCAGCTGGTCGCTTTGGATTATCTGACATCGTACGCGTTGGAACGGATTAGGGCTTAGGGTGTTACTGTGCATTATCTATGGTGGCAAGAAATAATTGTCGACAAAATTTCAGAATGGACGAAGGAAACTCAGTTCGAGTAAAATTCGAAAGCTATACATATGTACTACACTGAGGGAAAAATATTGTAGAATCAACAAAACAATTTTGTTGATTTTTCAATTTATTGATCCAATTATTTATTTTATTGATTTAAGTACACGTCTATTATTTGGACAAAATGAAATAATTGAATTCTGAAAATGGTATCATACAAAATCATTTTTTTTTAAGTTAATGATAAATTTTGTTAACTCAATAAAATAATTTTGTTGAACCAAGAACATTAACGTTTTTAAAAATAGTAAATTTATTCAAAGAAATATTTAGTTAATGTTATATTATGTATAATTGATAGTATAAAATATTTAGTTAAAAAGAACAAATCAATATAGTCAACAAACAAAATAGTCAAAAGAACAAAAAGAACAAAATATTTTGTACAAATATTTTGTTATGCCTATCAAATCATCTGCTTGGCAACATACAATCTTCCGGTTTTATTAAATCAACAAAATTTTTTTTGAAAAAAATAATTATTTCTCTCAGTGTACTTATTAATTAATTATACATGTCTAATTTTTTTGTAAAAAAATGCAAGTATCTTTTAACAAATCGCGTATCTACGTTTCCTTTATGTAACAAAAGAATTTGTGTTCTTTCTCTCATATATGTATATCCTATTTACATATTTTGCATGAATTTTTTTTCCATGCAAAAAGTACTTTTATTGTAAATAGAACGCAAAGCATGAGTTCGATTTCCAATAGCGCGCCGGTGAAATACGATACGATCCTTAGCGTCATCGAGAGTATCAGGCCTATGCGGAAAGAATTCTTTAGTAGCGAAAACCAACCGATGGTTATGCACTTTTTATTATCGCCTATAAGTTATATAGTGTTTCCCCCTCAGCAAGTTTCCTGGTTGCCACGTGAGAAGTTGAAAGCGGCAATTTCGATAATCGCCCGCAATAACCGCTGGCACACCATTCTCCTTGTATACATAAAGCTGAAATTGCGATAATTCACGCGGGGCTTTAAAAGTATTATTAAACAAGCATCTCTGATCCTGCGTAGATATTCATCTATAACTTCATTGTTGCCTTCGTGATGCGTATCTGCATCGGCAAAAGACTTTGTGTAATAACTCAATCCTCGCTGGGAAAGAATTTATAAATATATGCGCGCGATACCTTTGCATAGATTATTTCAAAGGTTGAGGTAATTGAAAAAAATAAAATTATATAAAACAACCAATACTGTTACCTGTTGCATTATAAAGAATACATTCACGTATTATCATGAAAATATGTAATATATGTACACGGAGAGAATTTTCTCTTAAAATTTACCCCGAAATCATGGTAGAGTTGTGGGACAACATGTACCACCAAGAATTTTATGCGAGCTATTCCGATTAATATCTACCATAATAAAAAATATTAATATCTATTACATTAAAATATAAAATATGTTTGATCAATTTTACTAAAATATATCTAGGAAATTTCAATAATTTTTCAAAATTTACCAATCTGCTTGGTAATTTTTATCACGTTGTTTGTAAAATGTCTTTTGTATATTTTAAAAATTCCTTGGTTGCCAAGTTGTCCCAAGTTTGTAGTGAATTTAAGGGTAAAATATAACAAAAAATTCTCTCCGTGTATATATGTGTAATACCTTAAAAAGTCTAAAATTAAAATGCATTTATTAATTCAATAAATATTAACGATAAGGAAAGATAAATAAAAATTCACGAAGACGAAGACAGATCGATCGGCAACAAGTAATTTTATAAATCACAGAAACAATATAAATTTTCCGATGATAAATGCGAAAATTCTCAGACTGATTGTGAGATATCGCACGTGTATATGATGTACGAGGAAGATTTCATATTCGACTGAGTAATAATGGTGGTTCTCGGTTAAATGATTTACAAAAAAGATCGTAGCGTATGGGACGCTGCGATATGGGATATTAATTTTGTCAGGATTCGCCGTCTGTATATACACGGAGTTCGCTTCGTCGGAAATCGCAGATCACAGCGGTCGGATGAAAAGATGAATTAACGGAGATGAAGCCTTGTGACCTTGTCTACGGTGATAGGTATGTGACGCGCCTACAAATAAAAATTCATTACGCATAGATAAAGTCACGAGTCTCACGATTCCCGACGTCATGTCATAATCATGGATAATTCACCGCATTCTAATACAGTATTGAAATAGAAATTGTGCACGAGACGATGTTCGATATACTCGTATTCGCCCATTTCAAAGATCATTTTAATTTTCACTGTGGTCATACACGTGAAACAAAACTATATAATAACATTATACTATAAAACGTATGTAAACGAAGTTATGTAAATGACACTTAGCCTGCGCGTTACACGCGCATTACACGATGAATTATGTTGCAAGAAAGATCACGTGAATATCGAGATAAGGTTACAGGCAACCGCATCGGAAAGCGCGTAATAAAAAATCAAAGCTTGGCTATTACGTCGCAATCATAAGGGTCAGACCGGAGCAGGTGTAACAAAGCTTCTTCAAGAGTTGTTCGTTATGTAAGCGTTACGCAACGAAGGCCGGCAAATTGTGTTTTTGCCAACAAATATCAAGGCACGATTATCGTAGCGGCGTCCGTTTTTTTTTCTCTAGTCCGGTCGACTTTGATGCGCGCCCACGAGACGCGAGCGACGTCAATAACAGGAAGCCCGTAATTTCGCTGATCGATCGCCTTTTCAGTGGCGTTACCGTAACCGTCTATCCCCGGGTAGATCGCACCGGAAATCGCACGCGCATCGGCGCGGCGGCGGCACGCCGGATTATCACTCACCGGGGATTTCAAGCGCTATCTTCAAGAAGTTGCGAACAATATATCACGGTGCGCGATGCGCGCGATCGTCTTGCACCACCTATCATTATCCGCGCGATGGCCAGGGATGATTTATCTCGCGGTCTTTAAACTACCGCGTTTCGTGCTTGAATTCTTTCCGCAAACGGTCATTATGCTGCGCGAGACGAAAGTTCGCGGCGACAGTCGTCGCGCGAAACGTTTAAGACTCACGAAGATTGATCTTTGATTTTAAGTGGCTTTTGAGGAAGAATCCCGGCTCTTGACCCACCGCACGCGGAGTACATACAGAGTGTCCCGAGATCTACGATCTCAATCTTAACGATCCTCGGAGCTTTCCTCAAATGAGACATCGCGCTAATAATTTCAAATTGTGAACCCTAAAAGCCGTAACGGCGTAACGAATGCCTTCTTCATCCTTTACCCTGAGAAAAAGTTGATTTTGTATTGGTCGAAAGTTCTGAACGCGTAGTCCGAAGCACCCTGTATGCGTGAATGCGTAGATAATTATCGCAGGAAATTGGGACGCACGATAATGTGAAACGTGACATGCTGAAGATCAACGGCATGTTTATTATAATGTACATTACGAGAGAATGTCCAATTTTAATTTTATAGTTTGCGTTGTGGACGATGTTATGCGGCGGTTTCTCCTCTTAATGGAACAAGATAACGGCACTCTCCTGTGGCCATTATAATCGGTAGCTGGTAATAATATCCAGGGAATAAAAAAAGTAGCGGAGACGCGCGCACATAATATTTTAAAAAGTTTACATTAGATTGGAAGAGTATATTTTCTGATGATCTCGAGACAATCTTTTCTTAGTATGGGAACTCGAACAAAATCTGTATTTCGATCATTTTAATTGGCTTTTAACGTTAAACAACGATAATTAAATATGAAGTTAAGATTTCGTTAAAATTGAATTGGATTTAACCGAAGAGCAAAATAAACCTTTTTATCTATACAGCTCTTCACCCAAATTTTTTAATTCTTTGACACTAATTGCCACGTATAATTATGCTTATGAATCTTTGCAAAGAGAGAATCAAATCCAGCTTGGTTAAAAAGCAAATCGTGTACGGATACAGAACGCATTGCTAATATGGACTACTTTTCTCCAGAATTATTTATTAAATTGTTTATTAAATCAGGGAGATTACGAGCTCGTGATATTAAATACCAGCAATTAATTAAAACTTTTAATCGTATACCGATGTCGATAATTACGTTGATTATCGCTCATTTATATTCGGTGCTTAATGTACATTTACCATTGCGATAGAAAACATCGTTATTGAAATGTTCTTTTTTTTTGCCTCCGCGCGGCGCAATTATGAAACGAAACAGACAGATAAAAACGTGTAAACGCACGATAATTGTCTTAATGTATACGCTATTATCCAACAAAACTCGGAGTGAACCCCGCTGAATTATTTGCCCGAGCGTATTAATTACCGTTGCACGAGATCCCGCCTTGGGATCTAGTCGCAAGGTATGAATTATTGAAATTTTATTACGCGCGGCCGTGTTCCTTGTTTCTCGCGAATTAAAGTGGCATCTCGTTGCGAGAGGTTGCGAGGTTCGACCCATCATGAGAGAGGGTCGCACATACACACATACACACAGAAAAGACTGTTCGCCGCACCGTAACACACCTTCGCTGTACTTGCGCCTTCATGGTACGTGAAAGGCGCATTAGCCTCACCTTTAATCGCTCGCAAGTCGTCGACGCGAAGGCGATTACCTGCAGGCCATTAAAACTGTCATACGAGGGATCTTTCGGCGATCAATTGCGGTGTTTAGTGGCCTCTTAACGAGACGACATTATCCACGTTCAGCGAGCACGAGGCTTGACGGGCCTCGATTTTAGCGCGCTGTACTTTTCGGTGCTTTCACCTCCTACGTGTCCCGTCAACGTTCGCAACAACGCAAAATTGAAATGATTTGCGTGTTTTAGAGGCTGCGATAACCGATGATCGATGCGCTCGCCGTTACGTCATTACTCGCGAAATTCGATGCGACAGCTTTCTCGACATATAAATTCCTTATTAACGATTACTTTTGTTATTCCGTCTCAGGGGAAATTTATTAACTATTTATTAAAAATAAATAATTATACAATACTGTATAATTCTCTCAATGGCACATCATGTCGAGCTACACTGCGCGATGGTGGCCTAATCGTACGAATCTGCATTATTTCACTACATGTTATTAATCTTGCTGTCCAATTATATTATTAACTATGATTTATCATTATGGTTATACCTTTGCGCACGCTGGCATTAAGATTGCGCGATAGCGCTACGTTGCTACGTCGAATTATCAAAGTTTAAGTAAAGTTGGTTACATTTAAGAACTCCAGTACGACGTGAGCGAAGAAATTTATCGTTGATAATTTGTCAATATATAACGTATTTATGTATTATTGCCTCTTCGTGTAGTAATCGATAGGAAAAATATTAACATTTCGCGGGATGACTTTCCCTTTCTTACGTGATCTGTACAAGATTTTAATTTAATTGATTTTCCAGTATAAATCTTATATTAATTAGATTAATTTAGATTAATTTAGATTAATTCATATTGATTTAGATTAATTTAGAATTTTAGATCAAAGGCACAGTTACTTTCCTAAGTATAAATAAGTCGATATATCGATTTCCATCCGCAAAAGGTTAACGGTGATCATTAAAACTAGACGCTGGAATTCCCTTCCCCGAGAAAAGAGACTATTTCCCAAACGTCGTCGGTCACGAAATGTTCGCCGAAAGAACGTCGAGCTAATCTTCCCTCATCACGTGCACGAGAAGCGTGAAGCTACCTAAGGTAACTCACGGCATCGTTAGACACCGCGAAAGCGCCGATTCCGAGGATATAATTAACGACACGAGCCCGAGTCGGTAGCGAAGGATAATTTTTTTCGCTCGCGCGGCTGCGCGCCGCCGCGCCGCCGCATCGACTCGCAAACGCGGTTAATGGAATACCCGATGCCGCTCCACGGACGGACGGTGGGATCATCGGCGTAGCCACCACGTGCTACATCGAACGCGCCGCAATACGCCGGCACCCGTCACGTCTCAGGATCGCGCACTCGGATTTTTCCCGAAACCCGTTTCGCGCGGCGCGCGCGGCATCGCGACCTCGCGTCAGGCTCATGTCCTACGACGTTGCCTACGCGGCTTGTCGTACGAGCCGACCCGCTCGTTCTCATTCTCAGATTGATCCTTTGGCAAGGAAAGGATCATAATAGCGAACGAAGAGCGAAAAACGAGCGGTGCACTCGGTACGATCGTTCGACGCAACTTGTAACAATCGAGGATTGTACGAGGATCTCCATCGAAATGATAATAATCTTTGGACGATCATTTTTAAGTAAAGATGATCGTCCGTTATCTATAACGGATACACCAGTGCAGCAATCCCTGTCATATTTATGTATTACAAATTAAAATAATTCATTCTGAGATGTATAAATAATAAATCAAGCTCTTGACATTCGACAGCAGTGATGGTTAATTTATTAAGCGCTCGGTCATTCCTACTCAGAGATTTTGTATTCCTTTTAAGATCATAGTCAACGTTATTGATTAACGACATTAGACGCGCAATTAAAATACTATAGCTATCTTTCAGCCTGATAAATACAACTCTCCTTTGATAGCGGTACCTACTCTGTAGAACACGGAACGACGTACATAGACAATAAAGTCATTAAATTTATAGCGCCGAGAGAAAAGCTTAGGCAAACAGTAGAAATGCGCATCGCGTTTTGAATCATGTCAAGACTTCACAATGGGAATATGTAATGCGAATAATAATCGCGCGAGAAGGGCACAACCGGCGATGCAGATCTCCTAAAGCGCGAAAGAGCACGCATTAATAGCCGCCGTATTATTGTAGCCGTGGATCCGAGCATCTGATTTGTTGCCGAGTGTCAGAATAGGATACGTTCGCGGACTCTGAAACAGGTATAACCGTTGCGTAGGCGGGCACGTCACTCGACAGCTGCTCTCTCTCCTACCACGTGAGAATTCCGCGTCCGTGCAGCATGGTTGGAAATCTGTTCGCCAATGTGACGATAAGGTATATAAATATAAGATACAGATATCGAAAAAGGAAAAAATACATTTCTGCGCAGACAGGTTAAAAAAATGAGAGAAAAAAAACGAGAGCATGGTTAAAAATATCGGTGGACTGTATAAATATCGGTGATACCTGTCGGTGAACTATATACTTAAAATAATAGTCACATAAATATGGTATGTTATGTAATATTTAATTTCCGATCTAATTAGGATACGAATATTTAAATGTTTGAGCGCATTTTCCGTAAATTCCGCAAATACTATAAGTAAATAAAGAAATAACGTTTAATGACACTGTTATTGCATACCATTGGAAATATTTTTTACACCAGGCATGTGAAATTACCAACGAGAATTATTTTTGCGATTGCGACATCTATTATATCATCGTCAATTCGGAATTCCATTCGGCGTGCGATTCAATATCGCTGAAAGAAAAAGACAGACTCACGTCGTCCCTATCCTCCCGGAGGTCGTCGTCGGGACTTCCCTCGAGGACGAACCCGACCTCATTGTTGTTTCTCGTGAGCGACGGCAGCTTCCTCGGCGTCAGCTTCTCGCCGTCCGTGTCTCTCTTGCGTTTGCCGTGCTCGTTAAGCGCGGCCTCGTGCTCGTCCAACATGTCGGTGACCATCAGTTCCGACTCGACGCTAGTCGGGGATACGACCTCGTCCAACGGTGACATCGTCGTCGTCCGGTCGGCTTCGCCGGCCTCCAAGACGGACATGGTGGACTCCGGGGTCCGTCGATGATGCCCGCTACCTCGCTCGCCGGGACTCGCGCAGATCCGACGAGATAGTTGCCGGCCGCCGATAGGTAACAACGAGACACCGACACTGGCCAAGTGAGTACGGACGCGAGCACATAGAGCCTCCTTTCGCCGTAAAATCTCGTTCGTTCCGCGTCTAATTATCGGAAGTCACCAGAGATATCTGTTACTTAATCCTGGAATTTCAATGAGCACGCCATCGTCAATTAGAGAGAAATCCAGAGGTCGAACCTGTGCCAGTTTGTCGTTGCTAATTCCGACGACAATGATGTAAGGATGGTTCAATAATGAGACATGAGAAGCCTCGTGTACACTTCGTGTTAAACTTCAATTCGTTCGATACATCTCATGTGTATCTGTTTGTCGTTACGGTCGGCGAACAACGCGTATCATCCGGTAATGATTGTTTAATGAAAGAGGAATGCGCATAAATCCGCTATCGCCGTTAAACTTTGGCCAATTACGAAGATCCGATTGTCAGTAATATCCACGTATACGTTTGTCGAGTCGCATCGTCGGCGGCAATCTCCTCTGATTATTCCTTGATGGCATAATGATCGTCCATTAACCGAATAAACTTGGTTTATTTAAGAGAAATATCAACAAGCGCTCGCGCGGTTCAAACCGCAGAGTTGCGCGTCGTTAGCGAAACGTCGTTCCTAAGGACGTCTCTTTTTCAATTGGGTTTCGCCTTGACTCCACGATTAAATTTCCATACACGATCCAGGCATTAAAACTGCCATTAATCGTGGTGATGCGCTTCTTGCGATCATCGCTGTTTGATGATGTCTAATTTCAGCCCCGAACGAACCATTATACGCGGTTTGCTCATACGCCAGTTTTACAATAAGTGGCACAAATCGGTGGCACGCTTCACGCCGTGAAACGCACACGTGCGCAACGCCTTCCTAAAGAAAAATTGTCGCAAATGGAATTCTAGTGTACCACTACTATGGCAAGAAGCTTCGGAGTATCCATAGTGACGAGCTACAATGGCACTGCTATAATTGTATGCAAATTCGCTGTCAAACGTAACTTTCACTATCGCTGAAGAGCCATCTCAGGAGGAGACTACGCTGTTCTACCGACGCGCGTTATGTCCCACTCAATTAAGAGAGCTCAAACGTCAACGTTATTTGCGAACAGCTGTCAGCGCGCCGTTCGCCGGACGCTTCGACATCTCGATCGCGCGAGGAATCGCTTTTACGCGGTCGTTTTAGCAAGACTTCGATAACGCAACGGAGTAATGCGAGGCAAGATTCGTGCTATGCGAGCGCATGTCAATCACGCGCGCAGCGCGATAATCTGCAGGATATTATTGCAATTTTGACCTGAAACCGAGTCGCGGAATCTTGTCGCGCTTGTTACGCGACAATCTGTCGCTCGTATGAAATTCTGTCGCGTTAAAATACGCGGGGGACAGTTCAATGCCTCAGATCTTGCGTCACCGATCGCCTCCGGATCGCGTCTCGCGTTCACGCGATGCGTCAGCTTTCGAACGAGTTTCGACGAGGCGCGTTTCGAGACGATCGTCGAGGGGGACGACCTCGCGCCTGCCTGTGCGCGCATTCAACTCTCCGGCTCCGCGCGCGATACGCGCGATCTCTCCCGTTCCGCGTTTTTCCGCTAAAGCAGCTACGATCGCTCGATCGGATACGTCGACGCGTAATTAAGCGGCATCCCGTCATCAAGCACGGATTTTCCTCGGATGTAGTCACGTCGCGCCGTCATTCAGGCCTTCTTTTTCCTTTTCGCCGTCAACAGAATGACTAATGAATTTGAGAAAACGTCGGAGGATCACCGACGCGATCTACTCTTGCGAGTCCCCTTCGATGTATCTTCGGTACCTTCTTGGAAATTATTGGCGTCTCCCAACGGCATCCAGTGGCGTACGCTCGCGTGTATCGAACGACGCAGAAGTCGCGGGCAGCCACCGAAAGTCACGTGGCAGGCCGGTTTCCGCGGTGCGAGTCGGTGCCGGCTTACCGTTCTCACAATCGACAGCCTGGCCGCTCGACCCGGCCCGATTTCACCGCGGAATCAAGACGCGGACGGTGATCGGTGACGAGATTACCGTCCTCGATCGATCAACGCGCGCGGCACGCAGGCATGCCGATATCCTCTCTCGGCTTATACGCGAGGCCGATCGTGCTATTCGATCCTGCGTGATGAATCACGCGTATGCGCATCACGCGAATCCTCAAATTCTTCGTCGCGCGAGGCTCCCACCTTCGCCGGCAATCGTGAGATTCGAGCCTCGAAAATATTCGGCGTTAATGATGGTTGATTCACGCATTACGCACGAATCTTTATCGTTACATAAGGCTTACATAATTCCGTTCTGAAAGCACTGCAATCACCACTTTCCGGAATCTGTCTCACTTTGTAGCGGGAGACGTTGGCATCCGGCGAGGGCGCGATCGATCAATCGTAGACCACGTGGTCGTGCACTGTCACGTGGGGGCGGAGAGAAGGAGACAACGACGACGACCACGACGATGATGACGACGACGACGAAGACGAAGATGATGATGTGACGCTGACGATTAATGAGAATCCGTACGGCAGCGGAAGGGGTAGTCGCGGGAAGGGAGCACCGAATCAACCCGCGTTCTGTGAGGTCACTTTCGGAAAAGTCACCCGGTGGAAAGCTCGCGGTACGCACTCTTTCAAACGCCCGTGTATTGGTCGAAGGTCGACGAGGACCGATCGGGCGACACCGCGTTGGCGCGCGCGCCTCTCGAGAATGGCCTAGAGGCGAAAAGAGGAAAGGATCTCCTCGAGTGGCGCCGCCCGCGGCAGGAGGGGGCAAGTGTCTCTCTCTCGCTCTCTCTCTCTCCTTCTCTCCTTCCCTCGCTCCCTGGTGCGTGGAGCAAGTGTTGAAGCTGTGCTCCACACGATATGCCCGGTGGACCACCACCATCACCATCGCCGGCGACCAACACCATCGCACGCTACCATTGCGAGTCGCTGGTACCGGTGCGTCCGCAGGCACCAACACCATCAACGACGCCAGCTGTCGCGCTCTCCGTCTCGCTTCATCGCGATCTCGTGGCCTCGTCGACGCTGCTTCCGCGCCGACGAACGCCTCTCGAGCTCTCGTCCTCCCGCTCTGCCCTGCCAGGCCCCTTCCGCGTCGTTTCCTCCACCGCGGTGTTCCTCCTCTTCGATCTCGAGCGTCATCTCCGTTCGACCGTAGTCGGAGACTAGACCGCTCGGTGTCTCTCCCTCTCTCGCGTCTCTCGTCGGACGAGAATACGCGGTGTATGTCCCCGAGAGTTGCGGATCGAGAAGGATCGTCGCGCAACTTGAGCGAGACGGACGGAGGGAGGACGTGGATTTAACATTTTCCTTTCGGTGGGACGTTTGATGTTTCCTCCCGTTCATCTCGTTGCTTCTCTCTTCTTCCTGGTCGCCGGGATCATCGGGAGGGAAACGATCCCGCGGGGACGTGCTTGTCAATGAACTCGAGTGTATACTTATCTCGGTCCGCGCTTTGTCGCTTTCTTCGCGGATGACGGCCGAGGCTGCGTGCGAGCAGGGCACGCCGATATCTAGTTAGATCAATTTATCGGATATCCGAATCTTTTTGGATTTGTTGGACTGGTTCTATACGTAAAAGATATCTTCTTTTTTCTGCCGAGCGTCTAATTATCAACGCATGTAATTCATAGGCAAAGTTATTTTATTACACGCTGCATACATCGCGCGATGGAAATAAGTGTATATAATTACCATGATTATTATTACGTTCAACTATAAGCTTAGTACAAGATCAATTCTGTGCTGCATTTGAACTAATCCGATAGTACTTAACATTACAATTTTATGTAAATTTCAATAAATTCCGATTTTTTAATAGTAACCATCTATCCTACTCCTCATGTCTCTTGCAAAAGAACATTGCGGAGGATGTTTTAAATTTGAACCGTCCATGTCTTCGATCGTCTTTTTTTTTTCAAACAGAGGTAAATAAACATTCAACTTATGCGCCATTTATAATTTTTCAAGTTTATCCCACAATGCCAATCTTCTTTTATTACGCTGCAATAAATCTCGCCTGGTCACAACTAAATTCTTTCTCGCGATACCGAATGGTCACTTTACTTCTCCATATTATACGACAGGTATTCGTAACGTTATCCTTCCTTTTATTTCTTCTCCCTCTCTTTTTCGTTGGCGCGCCGAGATATTTTCGTTCTGCGTGTCATCAGTTTACGGCGGCGCGTATCTTCACTATCTTCGTAACAGGTATCGGCTCCTTGTCTTTCCACCGTCGCAGATCGTTACCAGCGATGTATGATCTGTCAGCTGCTCTCGAGCGATCCACGCCGATCCGATCTAACGCTAGATCACTTTGGACCGGTCTCTCTCTTTCTCTCTCGCTACCTTCGTTACCTGCTCTATTAATTAGCTTCGCGCACGTAATGCACGCACGCTTCTCGATGCTGTGCGAACGAAAGAGTTAACTAACTGCCGAGCCTAAATCTAAATCTAAATCTAATGGCGTCGTAGCTAGACATAATTTAGTAATCGATTTATTTTCGAGATTGACTGTCGAGAAGTCTCTTGAAGTAAACGAGTTAAGTTAAATGACGACAAAATTAAGAAAAACTCGGAAGTTTATTATGCCTTTATCCAATAAAGTAAACGATTGAGTACATGACGTTGAAAGCAAAACAAATATATCATATATATGTACGGTATGTCATAACGGTATGTACTGCCAACTATTGAAAATTAAAGATGAAGATAAAGAAATAAAACTGATGTATGTGTGCGTAATTGATAGGCGCAACTGTAATTAGAGGAAGGTAATAAGTGTGCAATCAGTCATATTCTCGGCATCGTCCGGCTTCTTTCCAGTATCGAAACTGACGCACGTGACGTCTGCTCTGCGCGTTTCAAGGTGCAATCGATAAAATGCGATTACACGCAGCGCGTCAAGCGTGACTTATGCGCGACCCGCACCATAGAAGGATCGGCTCGCTCCATCCCCATATACCACACCTTCCACCGGTGACTGATTATTTATACGCGAGTCGGTAAGATAATTGATTCCGATTGATACCGGGTCATTAAGAGCACGTTTAAATCAATGGCGGTCAATATAATAAAGCTGGCAGGCGTCGATCGGCATCGTTAAGTTCAATCGGATCAATTTAGCGGCAAATGTCAACGGGATTATCCACGCGAGTGTGCGCGAACGCACGCGTAGACGAGAATGCAGGACGCAGCTCTCTCGCGTGCACGAATTGTGAACATTCTTCCATATATTGGCCCAAATGTGAGCGGCAACGAGGGCGAAATGAGACGCTCATTAGGAAAGAATGCGACGGCGATATGAACAGCGCTATATAATTCTAAATAACTGGAATAAACTCATCTAGGACACACTGGTCCCTTCGTGCGAACTCAAGTTAGGCTCGCGTGATCGAGCACAAAAAATGAGAACAGCTGAATGATAATGCTCCCTAAATTTTCTTATTAAAAAAAATAGAAATATAATATGCTATTCTATATATAATCTGCAAGGTGGATGATGAGTGATATGGAAAAGATTCTGTAAGGTTTTCAATTTAAAACATAACTTTATTCGCCTCGATTACGAAGAAATTAGTTTTTATCGTCACAATCAAATAATATAACATTCGGAAATTAGTTTTATTTTTATTAATTGAGATAATGATTTCTTAGTGACATCCTATGAGTAACGTCTAAAAAATAATATACTTTGAATAATATGATCTGTAAAAATGACGCCGGTGGTTTTAAAGCACGATTTGTCGTTAGTATACAGATCGATCGTAATCGATTACGAGAAGAGTATTGCCGATTCAGTTAATTCGATATTGTATTATCAAAATTTAATTAGTGGGAAATCTGTAACATGAGAAAAGTGTTTTTAGCCGAGCATAAGCTGGACGCATATTCATAAATAATAAGTTTTCGATTAATCCATTTTTATTTCAATATTCTTATTATATGCGCAATGAACTAATCACATTCTGCATTTAAACATTTTCTGTGCATTTCAATTTCAACGATTTGCTATCGATTCGATTGGACTTTGTCATCATACGGATGACCTTTTAATTAACGACTTGTCGCTCGTTTAACGTTTCCTTTAACGCTCCTTTTACTTGAGAGTCTTTTTATCGTTAGAAATCGCTTGAATATTTACTCGCTACTCGGTTTTACGACCTCGCTCGTTTTTGCTACATTCGCTTTTAAAAGCGAGGAGATTAAAAGTTGTCGATGGACGAGTTGGATGGGACAAATTCCATAAAAGCGGATCCGCGTTGATTAAGTTGCGCAACCGTGTCGATTGCGTCACGCCGACGAAAGCACCGTCGCGCCAATTTCTATAATCGCGCTGTAATTACGCAGAATTCGTTGCGGCGATTAATATCGCTTTAACCGAACGAAAATATTCGGGTCAGGTGAGGAGCGATCGGCGACAACGGGTCCGACGGGTGATACCGACGATTCACGAGAGACTGGCCCCCTCGGCATACCAAGACAGATCATTTCTTCCTCCTTCCTTCTCCCCCGCTCTCCTTCTGCTCCCCTTTGCTGCCATGTATAAGCACCTGTCCTGACTGAGTGGACGGTATTCTGAGCTTGGTTCATGCAAGTAAACCTGATGACTCTTTTCTTCTTTAAGTCGAACGTGCGAAAGACGAGTCGCGCGCGCTTATTTTCCTCAAAAATATATTATTCTTCAGCAGTATGATTATCGTAATTTATAATATTTCTATGAAGTCATAAGAAAACCTCGATTAGTAAAAATAAAACTAAGTGTGAACATTACTCGATCGCCAACGATAAGATCAAATTTATTTTTAAACAAAGCCTTTAAATATATACATACAATACAGTTATATCTCAATTGAAATTTGAAATTATGACGTATTACGTAAGTTGTACATAGAATACATATTCTACATACATATTTCTATATTAAAGAGTAATAATTTGTAATAAGAAAATTTACGAAAATTTTTGTATATTATTTAACTTCACGATTAAGATTAAGATTTAAATTGCATCATTATCTGACAATCTAAAACAAATTGGAATTTTTGAAAGTAATTAAAATAAGATTTATACTTCGTCGTTAAAGAAGTAGTCATTAATAACAACGATAATATAATTTATGAAGTTTCTACAAACATCTTTCTCGTACAAGATGCAAATTACCGAAATCCTACGCTTGTTTCGTAAGTAATCCCCTTCCTCTCTCTCTATTTTTCTGTTTCTCTCTTTATCTTCTGTCTATCTATCCTATATTTTTATCTCTTTCTCCATTCACCAGTTTCTTCTGGAGGAGCCGAATCCTTATCGCCGTATACTAAGAATTCCTTGCTGCCACCCACGTGTTCAGAAGATCACTACCGAGAACAGCTACGATCGTCGACCACGTGCGAAAAAAGCCTCATGAGGGATAGAGAGAAGGGGGGGAAAAAGCGCCCCGTCAAGTTATCCGGCGCGAGGCAGGGGCGAGGAGGAAGATACATTTTTCAGATTATAACCGACCCGTTCTCGATAATGCGAGTACGTCAGTGGCGCCGAAAGGGACGACGAACGACTAGGAGCCTGGTAACAGTGCCTGGCATTCCCGAGAGAAATCTTTGAGCATATTTTCACGTCTATTCTGAGGGCGCGTCTCTGCCGGATGCAGATAGCGGCGGCCGTGTCGCGGGATATGTGGCCACGTATGGGTGGCGTACAATATCCCCCTGATGGTAAAGGCCATCCAACCTGCACGATACGACGTAATACACTCGCCGGGATAATATATTGCTGTACAAATGGCGCTACGCCCCGTCGCGTCCCGCCCGCCGCACGTACCTGTGCTCGTCCTCCGCTTATCTCCGCTCGATTTTCGCGCCGAGAACGGCGACGGCGACGGCGACGGCGACGGCGGCGGCGTGTCGTCGTCCTCGCCAGCGACGTCGGCGACGTGTCGTTGTCGTGGGCGGCCGTCTCTCCGAACGAAAGCAAAATTAACGCGGGGCGCGAAATTGCGAACGGAGGAACGAATCGCTAAAGATCGATGCGCGTATCTCACGCCGGGGGAAATATTCTTTATCTAAAATAGGAATTGCCGTGGTTCGTCTTCCGACGCAACAAGGGTACTTCGCGTCGTTAGGTTCGAAAGGCGTAATAACGCATAGCTGTTGAGTAACGTGCCGCGTTGCACTTGCGTCATGTTGTTAAATCCATTAATATGATTTCTTGGAAGGCTGTCAGGATTCACCGGCGCGCCAGGCAACCTGCTGTCGAGTTTGTAGAAATAGGGCACCGGACTCTCCCTTTACGCTACGAATTACGAACAGATGAGATTCTATGAATTAAACGAGGCAGCATGGCGCGCTCAAATGGGGAGCGATAGATAGGCCGAGATAAACGCGAGCGTCGACTACTAGAAATTGCACTGCCAATTGCGTGTCGTTGCCATCGACGTCGCGATCGCAATCAGCGGCGACGGGCCGCTCCGTGCTCCGTCCATACCTAGCTCGGCCAATGATAATGGCAAATAGGCGTGGCCTGTTGAGAGATTTGTTATTACAATCGCGTCTTCGATCACGCGATTTGGACCCGTGCTCGAGAGCGAACCGCCACTCGCCACTACCGCGACGATTGCGTCAATTGCGAAATCGGCGGTGACGCGGTTCACGTTGTTGTGCCTGGCCGGTCGACTTATCGCCGGTTGTCTCGCGGAACGAGCAGTCGCGTTTATTTCCGTTACGGTCGACTTACAATTTCCTCTGAGGTGCTGTCAAAACAAACCGAGATCGATTGTTTTCCCCTTCACTATTCGACAGGCTTTCTGTCGGACATTATTAAGTTCATGTATTACTTATTGATAAAGAAACAAATAATAAAATCGTATTTTTTTGTGATCTCTAAAGTGCTCTCCAACATATCAATTTGACAATTCTACGTGGATTTTTACTAAACATATCCTAAACACCGATGCACTAATTACAATTTTGCGAATTGTTTCTCAAGCTACAAAAAAAAATCCGTAATGATACATTCTTTCTCGCGTATTCGTTGTTATTTAATTATTACAAAACATTTACTACGCGATTTCAATTTATTTCATATAAAAAATTCTTTTAATAATTTTCTTAATAATTCTTCGGACACTCTTCGATACAGACATGTTTTATTTTTTTATAGACAATTATTGATGTTGAGAAGAAAATAGTTGAATCTAAGCACTGAAAAATCCTTGAGAGCCGCGGCGGAGATATAGAGAAGTAGCATCTAAGGAGGCAGTGAGAGAGCTAAAGGCTTCGGCGGCTTCAGCCGCGCTCTCGGCAATATACCTACTGCGTGTTAACATAACGAGACCAGTCACGCGATCGATACTACGTATGTAAAATGTGTCCCTCAGAACATCCATTTACATTCCAGATTCCATGAGGAACGACACAAATTGCCAGCACTATATCTCCCGCAATTAGATCGCGCACGCTAATCGTTATTAACTCTATCGTGTTATACTTCTTCGCGTTGTTAACGTTGTTGCGCTCGCAAAACGCGCTCGCTGTCGTTCACGCTGACGCGTCGCAAAAACGAAATATTAAATCACAGCCGGGGATTGAATTTTCATTAACCGGTTTATAATATCGCTCTCGCGACGATCGGGATCACCTCTGCACGAGGCCGTTGTCGCGTATAATTGAATCCAGAAGACTTTTATCCGTTTTAAGTGTTATTTTACATTTGTAATATTACTTGATTATTCCCGATGTCGCATCTAAACACTTTTTTTCTAAATCTGATACCCGATTGATGAATTCAAAGCTCGCTGTTTTCAAATGGGAATTTTGCAATTTCAATACAAAGCACATTAATTCCGAAAAACGAATAATGAACTTAAATAATGAACTTTCAGAGTCTCCAATGTTTATGAATTTTTCTATCTTATCAAAACTCGTTATTCTTCGAGGTAATATTTTATATTTATAACGATATTTCGTATGTGACGATCTAGCACAGGCGTGTAAAAAACGACAAATACACTCGGAATACACTCGGGCCATTAAGGCGAGCAGCATCGTCCGAGATCGGAATCCATCCCGAATGGACCGTTTGCGGTTTCGCGAGCGAGAATAACGATATCAAGCGCTCGCTCGTGACGCATCCCTCGTTTTCTTGTTATTATCAGTAACTCTCCTTGCATTTCAATGTAATCGCTCGTACGTGCACGAGCCTCGATAGTCTCCGCTTTAATACGGACCAGCGAATCGATCGGTAGACGTAAAAACGAATCTGCCATTGGAGATGATCCACGATAGAGAATATCACAATGTCGCAAGAGCTCGTCCACTTCTCGATTTGCATGGGGAGTCCGTCGAGATCTCGCGGTCGTTGACCGCCGCGACCTATTTCATAAAGCTTGATAGGTCGACGATCAGGCGTGACGAATGTGTGACAGGTACGTATTTGCAAGTTATTAAACATGACGTATGTCTCCTTTTCAGGAACATAATAATAATAACAAGAAAGTGCCTGTCATCGTGATAGAACGGAACTCATTGACGCACGAAATTTCATCTGCCGTACACCAACGGAATATGCTAAAACTTGTAACAGGTACAAGAGGGGAACGATTTTTGTACGGGCGCAGGGCGCAGCAATCAATCCAACGGATAGAATCTCTATTATTAATTTTAGATTAATTTCAGACAGAACCTGCACATCATGTCTCTCATATAAGAATTCATATTATTATTATTATCCTTAAAATATTATATTTCAATGTAAGAATAAAGCAACTTAGATGGTATGGATACGTGCAACAAATGAGAAATGAAAAAACTACCTAAACAAATATTATTTTGGATATCTAAAAGGCGAAGGAAAGAAAGATAACCGCAGAAACTATATAAATGGAGGGGATACAGAAATACAAAAGAAGGGAATACAGAGAGGAAGAAAAGTTTAATGGAGGACCGATGTAACGACAGAAAACAGCGACGATTAAGAATCGGAAGGTATCGGGGAATGTTATAAACTGATTGTATAATAAAATATTGCATTTACCTGTGGAAGAATTAGCTAGTAAATAAAATATGCGATTTAAAGCTTTATAGCGGCCTTTACAATAATATACCGTTGCATCTCGGATGCCATAGCGCTTAGATGAGTGCCTCTTAATTACAGTATGCAACACCGAAGGTGCTATAATTCACATGTGCGTTATGACTCAGATCGCACGCGTACTCGTCATTTTATTTCCAACATCAATATTTGCGGTGACTCGCGGCACCTGCCGATGCAGAAGCAACCGCCGCGGCGCGGCACGGCACGGCGTCGGTGTGGTTTATTCCGCGTTAATTCCTCGATAAACGCGCCGCGCCCTTCACATCGTTTTCATTTGCGTGCGCCGGGACGGGGTAAAATAAATTGCGGGGCGGCGCGATGAGCGCGAAACTTATTGTCGGAGCCATCTCGAGCACCCGAGTGCGCGCGTTGCGCTCCAGGAGGACGGCGGAACGACAGGACAAACATTAACCGACGCACGGTGAATGCGGTATGTCCGGTTACGTGCTAATGCGATTTTACAACGCGGATGGCTTCTTACGGGTATACGCGACTCCGCGTGCGACCCAGCAGAGGCAATTGCCATCGCTGTTTTCAGCGATAAAGCAAAACGAAGCCTGTCGTGTTTTCAGAAAGGAAAAAAGGAGGCAGCGGTAAAAATGTCGATGGCGTTTCCGGACGCGATTTGTCCGTAAACAATGAGATTTTCTAATCTGGTTATCGTTAAACGTACAATTGTTACAATTTTTAAAAAATTGCCATTTAGCCTAAAATATCCAAGATATATAAATCGTTTAATTAATTCAGAATAGATTTTTTTAAATAATCACGTGCATTTAATTCCTCATATTCGCCAATCTCTTTTCTGTTTCTCTTATCTTTTCATATATTTGCTCACAATAGTTCTTCGATCACTTGACATAACTTAAAAAACAGCCTTTAACATTAATCTACAATTGACAATAAAAAAATAACGAGGAAAAATGCGCGCGATAGTAATCATTAGTAAAATTTCGCATGTAAATATGCCGTGTGCAGCACGATCGCTTCGATGGCTATCTTCCTCGATTAATTATCTTCCTCGTGCTGCGCCTTCGCTCGCGCAACAGTCTCTCCGAGAAATATTTCCTAGTGTTTATCAGCATTTTTATTTTTCGCACGTTTCAAGCGCCTTTCCCCGTCTACCCTTCCGCGTGTGCACTCGCAAGCGTCGCACAAATAAGCTTCCACGTACCTACTCGGGTTTTTCTTTTTCTTTCCGTGTACCGATCCTCTTTTACTCGATCCTCTCTCTCTCCCCCTCTCTCTCTCTTTCTTTCCCTTCTTTCCCCGTCCGCGTTGATCCGTCCCTTCCACCCCGCGCCGAGATTCCGCTCGACTCGCGCTCGTTTGGTCCGGCCCAGCATCAGGTCAACGCCCTAGTGACCAACGCACCTTGTTCCTACGCGTTCCGTCCGTTCATAACGCGTGCGTGTGGATCGTCCCCGGTGCGAGCGTGTGTGTGATCTTGCGCCTCCGCGTGCGTACGTGCGTGCGTGCGTGCGTGCGTATGTACGACGATGCGTGTATCGCGCGTACGAGGGCTCGATCTAGGGCAAGCGAGCAGATGCCGGAGAGCGCGGCTTTTTCTTCAACTACCTGCGGCATCGGACACCGAACGAGGTCCCGATCGAAAAAGTCGAGCGTAGCCGCCCGAAGTACTCTCGCAATCGTCGAAGATTTATGAATCCGTAGCCGACTCGTCCGGTCATCGCTGTCGACCGGTACTTCCCAGTCGGCCAAGCTCAATTAAACATGCAAATTTAATAAGAGCTATGCGGGATTGTCGCCGGAATTGAGTTCTCATAATGCCCGCCTATCTTTAAGTAATCGCGCGGTGATGAAACTAGAATATTTTTACTTGTATTAATTCCTTGGTACAAGTTGTCATTATTTTGCTCTCATCGATTTTATCTTTAAAATTACTTTGACTGTACGTACATGTTAAGTTTGTGTATTATGCATTTTAAATATAATTCTGTATTATATTATACTGTAAAATGATCTATTTTAAATATTTCGTGAACACACATTTCTTTTCTTTGTATTCCGAGTGACTCGCAACTTGTTTTAAATGTATGCCATACGCGTGTTGGAAATATTTCTTCCTTAATTGTAAACTACTTCGTTATTTACAGCAATTTATTGGAGGACGGTTCCGCGACGGTGTAATGATGCATTCTGTAATGGTGCGTGCCGTATGAAACGTGGATTTACATGTAATCATTTCTGCCAGACGGTCGCATTGCAAAACGAGTAACGAAGCAACGTCGCGTACCGCGCTCGCCCCTCATTTTCTTCGTGCATATCTCGCTGTCCGATGCTCCACGACGACTGTCGTGCACCGTCTCGGACGCATTTGCGCGCCGAAAGAAGGATTGTGCACGACGACGTGGTGAAAAATGGATAATCGGTAATTGCTCCCGTGATCGTGCGGGACGAGGACGACGGTGCAGCTTCGTGCGAGCAGTTGAGCTGTCTGCCAGAGTTCTCGCTGTTCTCAATATCGTACTTTTCGTAAAGATCCACGAAAAGTGGGAATTTATGCTTCAATGAATTTACATACAGGGTCTTATTTCTATTTAATCAAAATTTATAGGAAAGCTTAATTACGAAATTGATGAAAAAAAATTTTAACTGATTTGACGAATATAGCGTCAATAATGTAGCTTCAATATGTATCGAAGTTTAATTCAGCAATCAATTTCAAGCGAAAATTATAATTTAATTTATGCAGGATTTTGTACGGAAATAAACTCGATTCTCTTTAAATGCATATGATATGATAATTATATCACTCTCTCTCTCTCTCTCTCTCTCTCTCTCTCTCTCTCTCTCTCTCTCTCTCTCTCTCTCTCTCTCTCTCTCTCTCTCTGTATTAATATCAGTATTCTTAATTAATATTCTTAAACAGGTTTATTTCATAGATGTTCACACATGCATTAATCCTAGATTTGAATATGCTATTTGTTATTTTAACAGGTTAATAAGAAAATATATGATCAACACGTTTGATTACAACAAATAATTCGCCGTTTCAATCGAAAAGAACATTTGCATAAGAAATAAGATGTTGTATATCATATTTTCTTTTAATCGTAATGCGCGCGTATATCATTCTTATATTCCTTATTGCCTAACTGGCAATAAGATTTTAAGTAGCTAGCACATAACACGCTGGCTATCTACAGCCGTAACTTATTAATCACATTTCGGTTGTTCATACTACTCTCCATATAAGAGCGAAGATCCTATTGCGTTGTTTTTATCGACATTATGTAGGAATTGTAGATTAGGGTCGAAAGACTAGAGAGAGTGGTGGAGAAGCACATCATTATATACGTGAATATTACCTTGTCCAGCCACCTTGCCAGGACACGGCAAGGTAATATTATATGATGAGCCCTGAGTAACACGCGAATGCGGTAGCAGCACTAAAACTTCATAGTCTCGCAAGAATGTGTATATAATTTTTTTTAATTATTGCCCTTTTCGCTGCATTTTAAACGAGGTGAAGACAGAATCTATTTCTCTGCGTATCGCTTATCACGAAGTATACTCACAATGATTATATTAATGACTCGTAAAAAAAGGTATAGGTACACTCTGTAAAGAGTGTTCGCAAAAATGTGCAAAATCTTTCAGGCTGAATCGCATTCTTAGCGCCGATCGCATGCACAATCGGGTAGATCATGTGGATAATCGCGTGGGATTTACCGTGGCACCACACGATTACAAGATCACGGTCTCACCCCGTCGATGACACACAAGGCCGTGAGGGGGAGGGGGGGAGAGGGGAAGAACAGAAATTACGCCGTTTGGTGCCCGCGCGAGTCTTGCTCCCTCAAGGCTTTTAATTTCAACGGTATGCCGCGTCTGCTCCCCCGCGATCTCGAGATATCCGGGGATCCGTCCCGTCCCGTCGCGTACTCCGACCGATTACTTCCCGGCGTTATTAGGGCCACCCCACGCGTCTGAGGTCCGGCGAGCGGAAAAAAGGGAACGTTATGGTTAGGGAAATTATGGTATGCATTGTGTCGGGGCATGTCTGCGTCGTGTATATAAGTGGGTGGTATGAATGAGTGCGAGTATAAGCTCAGGAAATCTGCAAGGTCTCAATTCAAAGTGCATATCGATGAAATAGCGTAACACCAATATTATACACTGTCTTGCTCTGTGCTGACATGTATTTTTGAATATAAAAAAAATTAATAAATAATTAAAAGAGAGAACAAATAAATATATTGCGCCCGCATAAAATTTATTCTATCAATTTCACCAACGTTAAATCATAGATTATTGGATTGCACCCTTTCTCTTTATTTCTCTGTACTATACGCTTCTTAATTAAATATAATTTTTCGACGTGAGTTTATATCCATTTTTACGTACCACACACACATACACATTCTCTCTCTCTCGTTCTCTAAGTATATAAATATTACTTTAATAACCTAACAGAACTCACTAAAGCACTATTCTTTCGTTTTACACATGTCACCGATCTCTGTAGGAAAAAAGTATCTCTTTCGCGGTCTTTCTTGTCACGTCTCTTTACCTCATTTTTTTTTTGGATGTATGAAAACGTGGCATGGTACAATTAATATTCCATTACTATATGTTTTTATTGCAATTAAACGGACGTTCACAAAGCCCCTTGAAATCTGAACTCTCGAATAAAGTGTAAAGAGTTGTTATGAAAACGGCTTAATTATTTGCATGACATTTAATTACGCCGCGAATAGCCCGAGGACCGCTTTTATTTTCTTTGACAATTATTAATAAAGTTCCGCGCAGCCTGGAAATAGCTCGCCGATCTTTTGTATCCTTCAGCACTCCAAATCAGATTTATTCGTTTGCCTCTCGCAAATTTAGATGCGTCCAATTTCATAGCTTCTTCAAAGTTTAAAATTATACATAGGCGTGCAAACAAATATGTAACAACCGCAAATTTTTATTACGTTTTACACAAAAAAAAAATATTATATTCAAACAATTTTTAAATTGTTAATAATAAATTACTTAAAAAAATTCACAATGTATTCAATGCTGCAATCCAATTTTATCTCTATACTCACAATCAGATAATGACGGTATCCCTGCTCGAAGCGTGCTTTCTTAAGCTCGGAGGCGGCGCATCGCGTTATGTGGGTCATGAATACGGATCGGAGTTGCCAATGATATTCGTTGCGAAAATACTACAACGTTCGAGAAGCGACTAGCGTTGCTACGTCTGCAGATTCGTCGACAGATGCGTCCTCCCGATCATCGCTTGTCCCCTCGTTGATTGAGAAACCACTCTTGCAGTTGTGCCCGTGTAGCCCGAGTGACGAGGAGCATCGGTTCTCGAGGGCTTTACATCCGCGGCATTGCACGGCAATCATAGCGGGACGTTCAATGAGCCCGACGAAACTCGGTTTGCTCATAACGCGGTAGCCATTGAAATTGTACGTCGTCGGAGAATCGCGCGCGAGCACGCATGATTAATGCATGAGAGACATTTTTGAAGACTGACGCCGCGCACTCGGTAGACAGGCAGGGACTTTCTAACCGACTGACAACGTGAAATATTTGATTGTACGCGCTCCTTTTTAAGATCGGTGATCGACGACAAAATCTCGACACGTCGAGAGAGAAAGAGAGAGAAAGAGAGAAGAAAAAGAGAGCGCTCAACTTGCGCTGGGCAACCTTAATTCGCCGCTGCCCACAAACGGGACAGTCCGAATTTATTTCGCCTCCTTTTTGCTTCATCTCGAGCTACTAGTCCCTACTTTGTTCAAGACAGGACAAAAACATATAATTGTGAGAACTACGGAAAACAAATGTTAATGTGGAGTTTTTAGAAATTAATGGTATCTATAGAATGTCATATCATTTTTTAATATTTGTATTTGTATGATCTATATTTAATAAATTTTTTCGCTGAACACACATAAATATATTACATCATAATTTTATTCACGTTAGCGGTAGATTTATTTATTTATCGCTGATGTAGAAGAAACTTTACTCTTACTGAAAGCAAATCGCGCGAAGAGGTCGAAGTGGAATGCATTTTCTTTGTAATGTAATTCTTCGAGCGCCGATATCCTGCGTTGCAAGTAATATGAGTATTTCGCAAGTAGCACACCACACGAAGTTCATAAATCTCATATCATCAGGCCGGATGGATTAATTATCGGGCTGCGGCGTTCGAGTGCCAGAGATCATCAAGGATCAGTGGTCACGCCATTAAGTGCAAATCAACACTCGTTGATTGCATCTCGCATCCCTCTCCCCCTTCCTCTCGTGCTTCCTATAATGATGTGCCATCGCCGGTATTGCCTGCCCGTAAGTCCCGATGCGTTCTTATAATTGGAGGTAGTCGGTATCCTCGTAAAAGTTCTCCACGGTGGGAATTTAAGTAAATTAGTTTTGTACTTTCCGTCCTCTTTATGCACGCAACGAGAAGCGGAACGTTCACATTCGCTCGATCCGTTCGGGTATATGAATTAATTGAAAATTATGCGGCTCTTCGTTATATTTAACAGCGCGTGAGTATGATAACGTCAAAAACGATTGCGCGCCCTCGTTTTACGCGCAATAATACGAGTTAACTTATTCAGCGTTATTAACGTGAAATACTCCTTAAGTGATCTGATGGAAAGACGTGATAATTGCCGCAGTGTACTTCGATTTAGCGGTTTATTCTTAGATCCTAAATGTTCCAGAAGAAACTGTTAATAATTTTATACACAAACATATGGCACAGGCGTGTCATATGTTTATGTATGTTCCAGTATGTTATGAACGTTCCAGTATGGATGTCGAGTCAAATTGCTGAAATCATACGCGGAAAACACGTAAGCCAATTCGAGCTGGTTTCCGGTTCGAAGGAATTTCGTGCTCGTCGCGCGATGTGAATGTCATTACGTCAAATCCGGTTCTTGCGCACCCTCGAACCTGCCGAGCAGGCGGGTGAGCACGTAAACGCGCGAAATTTTATTTTCAATCCGCGAACGCTCGTAAAAACACAGTTCCAACCGTGAAATCGTTTTCAACTTAAATATTCCGTAGAGGTACCTTTAAGAATTAATTATTACCGAAAAGACATGATTATAGCGTCGTCGAATGTTAGAATGAGAGCGTCATCATTCCTCCAGCGAGGAATAATTTAATTTAAATAATTCTTTTAATTTAAATAATTCTGTTTTGCGGATTTAAGAATATCGATTTAAGAATGAGATTAAGATCTTATGCGTCGATACGAAGCATGCTCGAATGTAGACGAGATTTTACCGCTTGACGTAAATACTCGGCATGTAACGTTCGCTGCGTAACATCGCCAGATCATAATTACACGACAAGATTTAATCGAAGCGTTCCGGGCTAATTAAAAATTCCTCGCTCCGCGCGCGGTCTCTATCAATAAAGAGATAACATCGCTGCGGTAACGGTAGAAAATGTCTTTGCCCTTATCGCGACGCGCGCGGAAAAAAAGGTCCGAGGAAGAAAAGGTGCTTGCGTCCAGTATCTGCAAATCTCTCTTTCTCTCTCTTTCTCTCTGTCCGGCACGACGTTAGTCGCCGATGCGACTAACAATTGGCCATTCTTCGGTGCATCGGTACGCCAGTAAGGGGTGCAACTCAATCCACGTTGAGTTGGCCATTGTACGCACCGAAGAATCCGCCGTGAGGTACGAAGAGAGGGAGCCCTTTCCTTCCTAGATAGGGAACACAATGCAACGAGGGGTCCCGAGATATAGGTTCGTGTAATCTGTACGACTACGATATACATATACAAGCCGATACGTCATGTGTATCTATGTATACGGGATGTATCCCAAAGCTAACGTCGTTTATCTCGAATAACGCGCCCGTAGGTGCTTTAGTTTAAAAAAAAAAAAATGATTTGTCAACGAAAGGATGACATTTACGATACATTATATACGTGCGATGTACGTTTTTGCATAATAAATAAAAAATCCAATCAAGATTTAGAAAGCGCAGTTCGAAACTACGTACAATTTGCGTATATAAGCTTAGAATTAATTTTCGTCATTCCTCATATGCGACCTGTAAGATGATTTTCATGATTTTCCGATACTAATTTTTCGAAAAGATTTCTCTTTCGCGGTTCGAGAACAAAGGAACGACCACCTGGTTTAGACGCAGAGAAAGAAGTACAGAACTTAATTCCCGTGCGATAATTAATGTACTTCGCTTGAACGAAGATGTATGGAGAGAAAGACGCTAGATCGACGTATATGTATAATTGCTCTTATCGTTCCGTCTTGCGAGACGCGCGATGCACAGTGAATTGCCTCATTAAATGTTTTGCCTCTTAACTTCGCATGTATCTCTCTCCGCCGATCGACCATCGTTGCCGCGCGGTCATATAAAAATTGTGATATCTCACTTCATCTGTATTAGTAACTGCGTCCGACGATAAAAGAAACGACGACGGATTACAAAGAGGTACAATAGTCACGAGAGTGATTTGCATGTTAAGCACCTTACTGCTGATGTAGTAATCGTAGATTACTAATAGCGCGCAGGCCGTGTAATGCGCTTAATCAGGAATCAATCGGATTCATTATTACAGTTTTACTGGAGAATAGCCGCTCGCAACAATTCCGAGATCCTGATCACCGATTTACTTTAATACATAATTGCATTTATAATTTATGTTAAACGTTTGCACTCGATGGATTTTTGTCACAATAGTATTTTAAATAAAATTGGATACACGAAAGTTTGAAATGTTGCAATGTATGTGGCACAACCTTTGCAAGTTAAATTAAAAATATTAATTTACGAATTCGATTTGATTCAAAGAATTAAATTAATCTCATTGATGTAATACATTCATTAACAACTTTTTCATTACTTTTAGTGGATGATGTTATAGTCTTCGTAGAAACCTAAGGTATAAGTGTAAATGAATATAAGATAAATCCACGAGAGAGAGATTAATATAAGATTATAAAATTTGATATAAAGACATGTTGTAATCTACATATTTACAATATGTTTAATTTAGAAAAAACCTATATTGTTGTTTACAATATTAGAATATACCAAAAATTTTTAATAAATATAAAAAATTCTTACTAAATCTTAAAGAAGAAATAAAGATTAATAAGAATTTATATGTGAAATAACGTGCGATGTACTTTTGAGTGAAAAAATATTTGTATTTATGTTGCAACACCGTAAACGTACTGTATCAAAACCCGAAAGAAATATCCGCGTCTATTTTATCAATGTAAGAATAAGTATATTATAAATCGAAAGTCTCGCGCGCGTTGATGTCTCCTTATAATATAATCGATAAAGATAGCTTCGACTACTACTACGCCGCATCGCTGCAGCAGATGCTGGAGTCACCTGCTGGGAAATATCTGGATGCATAATATCTCTTGTTACCGTTGAATCTTCCTATACTGTACAGAGACCTCGCTTACCGACTATATTACCGACTACTAAGGATCATTCGGTAAGTTTCGGAAAGATCGACGTGAAGATATAGAGTTCTTCTATTATCTTCAACGTCTGAATTATCTAGCGGGCGGATGGATAGTGGATACTGGATACAGCATTTATCCGGAAATAAGAAATGTACTCAAAAATAATAATTACTAAAATTAATCAAACATTTTTATCCTATATATATAAATGTCTCATGAAGCTGAAAGTTAAATATAACACTATAATTTTGAAAGGAAAAGTTTTTCATGAGATCGTTAGAGTGATATTTGGAAAAAAATATGTGTTTCTTCCTTATATCATACTTATATCTTCTTTTTCTGCTTTAATTAGAATGTTAATGAATTTTTAATGTTTTAGTTAGTATATACTATCTTTATAACTTTATAAGGAATCAGGTCATTATATTGAAGTTCACCGCGCTTCCCTCATAAATGAAACTCACTAGAGAAAATCGACTTTCCAACGAGAACTGGATATCTATCATGTGAGAACCGGTTCGAGCTTTCCCAGTGTTTTATCGTCATCTCAAACCGGATCTATGATTTAATATCGTTTCCGAGAACTTTACTATGACTCCGACCATTATGGAAGACATCGCGGGAAATCGCAACTACATGTACGATGATGCGCATTATCTCGTCATTTATCTTTGGATTAATAAATAATTTTAGAGAAAGCTGTATTTCAGTGACTACGCTGAGATATATAGCAAATATAGTAAAATATCTCTCATTTCCTTTCACGTTACTTTCACATTTGTGTAACTTCGTAATTTTTTTTCTTATCATTGAAAACAAACGAGTTAATATTAAAACCGTAACATTTAACATTAAAACGGATTGAAGCAATATACATTCAGGTATCTCCTTACCATTTCAGATAATTTGAAACAAGGTTTCAAGATGATGCTGTACTCTTGCGTGAGAGTAAAAACGTGATTTAGTGTAGTTGTAATATACGCAAGAACTAATGCTAGACATAGCAAAAAATGTCAAGTTCCTGTTTTCTCTATGTGTCTGCATGCATGACAAGAAAAAAGAAAATTACATACGACGGTTAATGTAGACATTGTAGACTATTATAGCGAGCGATGCTTTCCGCGGTAACGCTTTTGCTTTAAGTAATATAATTTTAGTTTACCAATGTAAACAGTTAAACTTACATTTGTGAGATGTTATTATATCGATTTGAAATTAACCCGACATTTTTAACCTTGTCTGCTAAATCAGGACCACAGAAAGAATACGTATCAAAAGTGTAAATGTTTAATAAACTTTCAAAATAACTTGCAAAATCTGTACGTTCTATCTTATGTTCTATTAAAGATAGTTCATAAAATGTATATTTTTTACGAAAATCCGAAAAATAACAAAATATTTATAACAAATTTTAGTTTTCTTAATTTGTATACATCCAAGGATAATAAGATATGACTGACGATGTATAATTTTCGTATTATAAATTAATAAATTAATGTTATAAATTTATATAAAAATAAATATTCTTTTATAATATATTTTGCATGATCACAAATCAACATAAATAATTAAAAGAGAGACCGTTTAACAGGCCACGAAGGAATAAGATCGTCACGATAATCAGATTCATCTCGATTCGATTTGGACTGTTCGATTTGATTAGCATCGAGCGGAGTGGCACTCGTAATTTTGTTATTTCGGGCAGAATATAAATCGACGAGAATTCGAAGCGCGTGTTAGATGCCGTCAAGGTTGCGGAATGCCACATTACCTCACTTAAATCTATAGAAGTTGTAGGCCATGAAGTCGCAATAACCTATAATTTGTGGTTATTAAGCAAAATGAATGAGCCGTTCGATCCTGCGCGAACGGGCTCTTATAAAGACTTTTGTTAATGATTGTTGCGCGCAGATCTTTCGAAACCGCTTAATGCGCTCCTCACGAGAGCCTCGCTTTGTAGCGTGCCGTAATTACTATTATTTCTGTCTTTCTGTCTATCAATCGCTATGATCTCTCGATAACTTGCGATAAAGACGAAAAAATTGTGCACACGTGGCAGAAGAGTTTAAGTTAGTATTTGTCAGAAATTATGTATTCCTGGGGAATATCACATTTTCAATCCAAACTCTGTAAATTTATCATTATCTTTTCTGTTAAAGATCAATAATAATTAAAAATATATTAGTGTCACGATCGCCTCGTACATTTAGTAAAATAATGTTTATTTTATATCTGTACTAGATACAATCTTCATTTGAAAAAGAAAAAGAAACACAAGATCAATCAGCGGTAATCAAATGCAATAACCAACATCTTAATAAAAAAAATGTTCTTTAATAATGTCCACGTTCGCACGACAAATAAGACAAGTTGTTCGATCTCCGACACTTCCAACACGCAACGTTTTAAAAAAGAGAAAAATAAAAAAAATTGTTTTATTTGTGCACATTTGAAAATTGAAATGGACGATAACTAAAAATGTAACTATCACTCTAGCGATAATAAAGAAAGAATATTATTCGTGAAAAACAAATGAAACGTATTTGCCTGTAGGAAATACTCTCGAGTCCCAATGGAGTGTGTTCTCGGTCTCATGGCGTGTTCGTACCAATTCGTATAAACAGACGCGGATCGCGAGGAGGCGCACGAATGCCCGAAAGTGGCCCGCCGCCCGCGGTTTTTCGACCTTTCGGAACGTGTAATTACGCAAATTCCGCATCCATCTCAATTAGCAAGTGCGCGCAAGGCGAAAGCAACGACGCGCGTGTAGAAGAGCCTGGGCTGTCACCTTCGCGAGTGAGGCCGCCGCGCCGCGCCGCAGCGAACGACCACCACGCGTCTGCTCGCGACAGAAGCTAAAGGTTTTCCGTTTCTCACGTGGAGAGGCAGAAAATGCCAGGAGTATCTGGCAAGCTGATCGTTAATTCGATTTAGCGCGGCAGTCGCTGCCATTACGATCGTGCAGAAAACTCTTTTTGCGATACGCCATCGATTCGTCATTATTCATTTTCTTGGGAGGAAATAATTTTGCCGACGATGATTTCAATAATATGGGATTGCTCGTCGATATTTCATTGGCGTGACTTGTTTAAATATAATTGATTAATTCTCCATTCTAATCTCTAATCGACGATATTGTATCGACAAATCGATAACTGTGTTTGATTTCGTATACTTATATATTTATATTTTTTATTTCTTACATATATAATTTATATGTATATTTTATATATATTATATACAAAAATATATATTTATATCCTATTTCGAATTTCCTATTTATAAGTTTTAATAATTTATGATTCTGCCGATTCTGCGAAATAGTAACTTTAGCACGTTTCGTTAATCTATCGCTTTGACGCTTGAGTGCAAATAATTAAATCACGTTACGTACACTGAAAATTTAATCGCTCGGAGCTGTGGCAGTTCACGCAACAGAATAAATATAAATCGGTTAAATATTTATTTATAGGCCGTTATCTGATCGCCTTTTTAGTAAATTGAAATGGATTTCATCAATGATTTAAATGTCACTTCAAGATCGATGATTTTGATTTTGATCTCTTTGTTCTGCCAAGATACTATTGTAATCAAATATTCGTTATTTTATTACTCATTCACTTGTTGTTGGCGACTGTAAAAATATCAGAATGAAATATAGCTGGACAACTATAGCGTCAACAGCAAAAATAAATAACAATACGTTGCTTGCTGATCAAGAGTTAATAGCAATTAGAGAAATAGAAACGATTTGAGATGTCCACGATTTTACGATTCGACGGTCGGTTTCCGGACGTACTCATTTGAATTACGCGACGCCTCTGCACATTCCTACGGGCTCATCAACGTCGGGCACCGCGAATTTCGAAACGTTGAGTCGAGTCGAGTCGAGTCGAGTCGAGTCGCGGGGGTGCGTCGCCGCGCGCGGAGTACGAAAGCGATCGTTAATAATGCGGTTTATCCGGAGTGAGCCGGCATCGGCGACTCTCGCGAGGTAGGGAGGTTGAGAACCCGAAGGTGGCTCGTGCTCGAGGATGACCTCTGACCGTGAAGACCGAAGAGTGAGACGAGGCCATGCCTGGGCACGCGAGGCCCAAGACTTCGCCCCGAGGCACGCGCAGGCTTCACTCCCTCCTCGTTCGCGTCCCTCTCCGCCCCTTCATCCTCTTTTTCCCCCTTGTTCTCCTCCCTCGAGAGGGAGGAGGGGACCCTCGCGCCCTTCCGCCCTTCTCGCTCGCTCTCGCCACGTAATTCTGCGCGATTGGCTGGTGTCATGCCCGCGCGCAGCTCTCTCTGCCTGTACGCCGCATGATGTACCGCGTTAAGTGGCGGACGGAGAGACGAACAGTGGTTGTGCTTTGCATCCACTTTGCTTTCCTACTCCCCTCGTCGCTCCCCTGGCTGGAACGACCAGGATCTGCCTATGATCTTTAATGCAGGGTCGGCAACGTCGGCGGGGCCGTACGTCGGAGTTGCTTGACGCGCCTCGTCCGAGAGATCACGGCCGAAACGCATATTACGCTCATATTAGATTATTACCGAAGCTCTTCGCTGTGTTCTTCTGCACGCGAAGCTGTCGCGATCTTATGACCGGAGATAGCAGTTCCTTGGAATCTTGCGTTTCAATCTGACTCGAGATTCGGCAATCTCGGTCCTCCGAATTTAGAACTGTCACTGTGAATCATTAATTCCTCCAATCTGAACCGTCGTCAAATTTGTAATGGATATATCATAAAATCTTAATACGTCACTATTTCTTCGAACATTTGAAATTTCTCGTTATTTGAATAATTAAACCTTCCTCGCTCTCTGAGATGCCCAGATGCTTAGATGGGCCGTACAAGCGTATATAAAATATGCAGAAAAATTCGCAAAATAACTGCCCCGAGCGCCACACTCGCGTCTTGACGTTATTTAATAATACAGCAATAATACTAATGTAGCCTGGCGTGTCCGTATACATACACGTTCTCGTACACACGCACACGCGTGCCCACAAGCGGGTCCAAGTGGATATCAAGGTGAAGGATGCACACGCCAGGTATATATCCACAACGAACTTTCGAAGGGGGCGGTGTGAAGGGCGTAGCCCGCTAATTATAATTATACCACGAGAGTATTAGCAGCGTGAAATGCAACGTAAATTCTGGTGAAATACTCGCCGCCCCTCGGGGTCCCGGACGGCTCGTTTGCCAGCGAGAGCGCTTTGTTTCACGGCCGTACGAGTCGGAGATCGACTCTTGCACTGTCGCAGCAGCGTGTACACAAACGGTCGCAAACGCCTCACAAAGCCGGGCCGTTTCGCTAAAGGAGAAACAAGGACGAGCCGCGGCTTTTCCTTTACCCGGACGCCGCGCTGCGCTCTGCAGTCTCTGCCGTGCTGTGCTGCAATTCGTTTTTGTCGCGGAAAAACATTAATGAGCACATGTGAATGCGCATCAACGGGTTTGCCATCCAGAAAGAATTTTGCGCGGTTATACTTGTTTTCCCCTTAATTAACCCGATAATTCGCAAGGTGTAATTTGCACCACGGTAAGCTAAAAGTTGCACTATCTCTGCACATTCTTCTACAATTCACCGAAATTATTAATAAGATATTTGCTTGCTGGTTAATTAAAGTGATTGAATTATTGTCGAAATATTACGCGTACATTGTGGACCGATGTCGAATACGAGAGAAATAATTGTGTGGTCGTAAAAATAATAATTTATGAATAAAAAATAATAATATGTATTTTTTACGAATACATTTATTATGAAAAAAAGGTTTATTCCCAGAATTATTAATATTGATAATTAAATCCAATCCATCGTTATCAATTAATATTAATTTGAATTATATCGATTATTCAATTTTCGTAGCTCGCAATCGGACACAATTAATTGATAAAGTTCGAAAGTATCGCGGAACATTGTGGCTATTTGCTTGCCCGGAAATGCGATACAAGTAACGTTATCTCGTGTTATTTAGTGCGTGCTTTGAACACTAATAGTAAACATTAGCAATATATTGGAATTAATACGCACACACATAAATCATTTCCATCTATTTTATTCTGTGTTGCAACTGCAGATTCTTGTATGTTTATCTTTGGAATTTGCAAACTTAAATGAAGCTATTCACACAAACTTTGTAGTTTTTACATTTGTTTAATTTAAAAAAATCCATAAGAAAAATTAAATTGCTTTAAGGCCGGTTCAGAATCCGTTCTTATTTCAAGATCGTTTTAAGTAAAGTTTTAAGATGCTAATACGGCTCTGTGATTGGTTTATGACATGTTATTCGATTTCAGGAAAGTCTTATATGAACATTTAAAAGTGATCTTTCAAACTTGAGATTTCGAGATAAACTAGGTTCTTTAGTTAACGATTCAAAAATCTCTCTACAGCACCGATAGCGCTTATAATTTGTCTAATTTGTGAGTAGCACATTCTTAATAAACAATAGGTAAAATATTCAAATCGTTGTACATGATCTGTTGTCTCGACGCAACGTTCCATTTCTTTATTTGCCCTTAAAACACCGCATTTTGAACTAATTAATAACAATAATTATACACGTGAATCATTTGAATAGAGACTGCTTTGGTAAATTATGGCACACACACGCATTCGTATTTGTCAGTGACGATTTGTTATTGTTATAGCACGCAGTGACGGCGGTGGCGGCGCGACGCGATGGTTAGGCGTCGCGTTTCGAGTCGCGGTCGGGACGGGGAGGCGGGCGGATTCTTCTAGTGCACTAATAACATAGTGGCGACCTGATAATTAATAATGAAACTCGTGGGGGAGAACCAGGGCCGGCCCCGTTACGTTGAAAGGATCGCGGCGGAGTGGGTGGGACTTCCCCTTATATCTCGTAATTGCAAGGTGTGGACGCGCTGTTTTACGTGCGATTCGCCCGAGCCGCGGCGAATGGTGGATGCAAAGCTGAGGAACTAGAGGAACGACAGAAGGAACGATCGAACCGGTGCGGCGGCGAACGGGGAATGGTTAGCAGAGATATACCCGCGTGCAGCAAACTGAAACTGTGGCTTGGCCATTCATTAGCGTGCTGGAACGCGGCGTGGTTACGCCTCGCCGCGGTCGGGGACGCGACGTCCAAGGCACGCTCGCTGATGATCTAATCTGAAAGCGCGATCTTGCACGCGACTCGAAATTTCTCGCGTTACCCTTGCGCGGACCTTTCTTTCTTTTTTGGCTCAATCCTTTTTTAACTGCGTGCACTTTATAATTGAATATCGTCCGACGGGACAGTCGCTTATATGCGGATCTCCATGATCAAACATGTAAATACGCTTCTTGCAAACGAGAGACTACTTTTTCAGAGTCTATATGACTTCCATAGATTGAAGCGTTGAATAAATCTCGCTGATAAAATCGGCTAATAGCCAGGGAAATTTGCTTAAAAAGGGGAGAGGTGTAATCTTTGCATTTGTTACAAAAATATATATATATCTATATATATGTATATATATATATATATATACATTGTTAGATAGTAAAAGGCTTGTAAATTATATTTCAGTGATTTTATAATGCGAAAGAAATGATTAAAGGAAAACGTATACTTATTGAGATTTATAACATGATATATTAGATTTTATTTTCTTTTAATAATGTCAATGTATCCTGTATCCTGAGCAGATACATCATTAGAATGGTAGAGAATTGCGAGACCTATTAAAATATAATTTAAAGTTGTCATTTCTCGACGTTTCCCATGCTAATCGAATAAAAACATTGTCGTTTCCTCCAAGATTAGATTCGTTCTTCAGAGGAAAGAGCTCGAAGCGAAATACCGTCCGCTCAAGTTTCATAAAAATTAAGTGAGGAATAACCATTATAATATTACTCATAACAATCGAAAAGAATGAATAAACATAAAAAAATGCTCACAATTGAGGTAAAGATTGTATGCAGATAATATCAGGCGTGTCTAACATTCTTAAAATATTAGGGTGGAGGAATCTTGCCTATGTAAAACGTGCACTTCGATTTAAATACATTCGCGAGCCGAAGAAAGAATGAAGCGGAAAGGACGATCCGCCGTGGGTGATAACGCCTTGTTTGCTTTGAAAATTAAAATCGACTGCATGATTGTTTTGAAACGAAACAATCTCTCTTGCGGAGACGAACACGAACGAGACAGAAACTAGAAACGAAGGAGGAAGCAAGCGCGACCAATTTATTATCAAAAAAAATATATGTATAAAGGGCCCGCTCGAAATCTCGGCGAAATCCGCAAGTTTGCTGGTTACGAAGCGATGAAAAATCCCTTCGCTGCATAATTAACGATCCGCGCGTCATTCCGTGAAAATTGGACGTCAAAATTCATGCGGCTGCATTGGATCGGCACTTTTGTGCTGCCCGTTTTGTAATAACCGATTGGCATACGGGGGGTATATTGGTTAGCCCCTCGCTGGGTGAATGAAACTAATATAATAACGATCATTTGTATTGCGAATCACACGACGTCCTGGCGCGCAGATCGACAATTCATCTTCCTAATGTAGCGTAACGCAACGCGTCAATACGCGATTTACACCAAGGATTTATACCAACGATTTGAGCCTAATACAATTTCGACGAGAAGTCTTACTTTAAAAACACGAGGCGAAAATGTACTCTATGCTAGTTTTTGTCGCGAATGAACGATATAAGAAGCGAATCTTACCGTAATACTTTATGCTTTAGATATTCTTGGGATTTCCGCCTTGAAATCGCTCTTTCCGAAATAAAATGCGGGATGAAGCGGAAAGTCGGAGCGTTAGTATAACGATTTTTTTTTACCCGAGCTCTCGCCGTCCTATCTTTCCTTTATTCCATCGTCACTCTCCGTCGGTGACTTCCTCGCTTTTTTTCTATTCTCTCTTTTACTCCCATCGCGCGAATCCTTCTTCTTACGCTCTTTTTTCCCCCTTCCTCCACCCACTCTCTTTTTTTTTACCCCGACATCGTTTCTACCGTCGACGAGCTTGGACTTTGCCGGGGACTAAAACGAGACTTCAACACAAATAAGATAATTTCCATTATAAACTCGGGGGTAGGGTAAGTAAACGACGAGGAGTTATTTACTTGTCTCGGAAAGAGGGGAGAAAGGGAACAAAGTAATAACAATGGAATGAGAATAAGAAGGAAGGTTCGGATCCGCCGCCGGTGCGGTACCAAGTTTGAAGTCGCGTAGGCGCATTAAAGGGGGGCTCGCGCCGCGTTATTACCCAAAGCAAATGGCCTCCGCCGTCAACGTTTCTCCTCCGATTCCGCGAGAAAACCGGAATACGCGTTCGCGGCCATCGAAGTTCCCAACGTCGTTAAGCGCCATGCGATACGTTCCACGTATCAATTCATCGCGGTGGCGTTCACGCGTTCGTTCGCGACGACGACAATCCGAGGACACGAGATCACCCGAAAGGTTCGTACCTTTCTATCAATCTCGCATCCGCGTTACACATCACAAATCGTAGACCAGAAAAGGAGGAGCAGATGGAGGGAATCGCTGTTTACGTCGGGACGCGTATAAAAACTCGTTCTCGATTTTCGACGAAACATACGAGACGTTGTTTGTCGCGCGTTTGTTTTAAAACGCCGTTTAGTAATTAACCCTTTCGCGGCTCGGTATACCGTTTTCGCGCTTCCGACAACTGCCCAGCAATTTCCGTTGTTGTTATAACATCAGATCTATGTTATTTCTTTATAAATCAGTCCAGAGAGTTCGAAGAGAGCTTGAATTCACGCGAGAGAATAATATAATCGATACGTCTAGACGTACTAAACTTTGTAGCGCGAGTTCGTACGTAAGTTCGCGCTCTTCCGCCACGATTTTGCAGATTTCCCATAAGAACACACACACGCCTAGAAATACATTTAAACCAATACGCACCGGTTCTCATCCCCGCTTCCCATTTGGTAATGCTTCTCGCGAAACGATATTCGAGCTATTTTTCGTTATCGTCATATCATTTAAGTATAAGATCGAAATTTGCGTTATCGGTGGTTTAAAATTAACGAAGGATTGAAATCTTATAATTCACGTCATATCTCACGAATTCTAAAAAGATTTAACGTCGGTAATCTCGAAGCTATTATGTCAATGTTGTTCGATCCACTACTGCGACAAGTTTCAAAAAATAATTTTATGAACAATTATGATGCTGTTATATATCAAAAGAATAATTGAGTCATACATTACCTGAGCGCGTTGCAACTTGTGAAAATAGCTCAATTGCGCCATTTCTTTTGACAGTATAAAATACTTGCTATACAATTACGAATTGACGGTGATATTAATTGGTGGCGACTTTTCAAGAAACCAAATGTTTGTGTGCGCAAGAGGCGCGGTTTTTCGAGAGCTATAACGAGCTATAAAATTAACGTATCATCGTGAGTCATTAAAAATACAAAAGGTGCTTCCATTACCCCGGTCATTCGCTGGTAATTAAATAATTTACATTTCCGGCATGATTAAAAAAGTTTCGATGTGTGAGCAGAGAGTTTTCTGATAACAGAAACTCTGGCATCGTCGGACGCGTAAAAATATATCGCTACGCATTTCAGGGGAAATCTCGATAAAATTACGAAGGCCCGATACGCCAAGCCGGTAGCAACGCTTTGAAACACTTGACAGACTATTAATTGAATAAAAACGAACGCCCGCGCAAATATCGTCGATATGAGTATCCTTTGTATCACGTGCGGTTTATCGGCATTCGGCGTTTGGCACGCCACGCGGACAGGGAGGGTGGGGGGAGACGGCGACGAAGACGTCAAAGAGCGTCGAAACCAGCGGAATATATCGACGCGGAGCGCCAAGTATTTCATGCATCCGCAGAAGAAGGGTCATCAGGCGCGCATTTGCGCGACTTGCACGTGAGTGCCTGATGCGATTGCGGCAACGACCCGCGTCCTTACGTAAATGCGACGCACTCACCCAAGATGCGCCGCAGTCGCCGCCTCCGAGGGTCTGAAAGGCCGGCATGCATCTGAACGTCATTCTGAGTTCTACCGCCGAATTATTATCCAAAGGTCGATTGCGGTTCCCCGGTCACAACTTACCTAGAACAAAGCGAAACACTTAGTTAGCGATCAAATAGCTCTTGCTAATCAGTACTATCGTATAGTACAATCTCATATAAGTTACAATCGAGAGAAAATAGTTTGTCTTCAGCTTTAAAATTCTCGTTTCTCTTCTTTTATCGCGAGATACTACTGGCCCTATCCTTCGCGCCAGAGAAATTGTTCCATATATTACGACGCATATATAACGCGTATGCGATGCTTCTTCACGTTTCCGATCCTTTCAAGACCCTACAAGACGCGTAATCCACATCCCACGAGACGCGTCGCTCGCCGATTATCTCCTGGCGTGGCAAATCTGCATAACCCCGGGATGCAGATGCCTCAGAATACACGTACGTATAATCGCGGAGCGAAGAGTATCTGCCAGAGTATCGGCGCGACCGCCCTTCGCGATTGCGTTCGCAGATAGCGAAAAGATCTCGACGATAAGCGAGGGGTGCGTCGTGGAAGGGCGCGCGACGATTATCCGAGGCTCATTAGGCGCGCGAACGCGCGTGTCCTTTGAGCGAGCGCCCTTGCATTTACGAAGTAAATTGAGATTATTGCGGGACATTACGAGCGGCTGCGATCATTGGCGATATAATACCTCGTTCAGTGGCACGCGATATATTACCGTCGCGCAAGAAATTGTAGAGCTTGCGCGTTTTACTGGATCTCTGATTTCCTTGTATTAACGTGCATTTTTTTTCACACGTTAACAATACAAATAAACCGTGGAAAATAAGCCCAAAAAGTGGTGATTGCTTTTGATAGGCGAAATATACCAATAGTTGCAATACTGTGTTATTATAATTTTGTGTTATTATATGAGTATTTAACATTGGAGAATTTTGACGAGCATTAAATAATGTGAGATGTGTGATATTATCATAATTTTACTTTAACAGTTTAATTCAAAAGTTTAGCGTTGTTGAGCGGTGATATTTTTGACGTTGGGAATTAAAAGTGAAACAATGCCGAGTCGATTTGAATGAATGAAAAAAAATCCGAGGATCAAAAAAACATAAATTCCGAAACGTTCGACATTGTCTGGGACGATTCGTATCCACGCATCATCGTTCATCGATAAAACGATGACATCGATTCGCGATTCCGCCATCGACCGTTTGAAATGTCAGTAATCCAGGAGCAATCGAGATCCGGCGGGAGACCACGACGCGTTTCGCGCGGTCAGGAATTCCAAAAATCCGGCCACAGACTGTTGCGTAAGCGGAGCTCGCCCCCCCGCCCCTTTCGAAGGGGTTATTAGGCCGAGCGCAGCGCATTCTTTCGCGCGTCCGAATAAAACCACGAGGAATACCCGAAGGAACCAAAAGAATGAAAAGGAGATGTAAAAGAAGAAAAAGAAGAAGAAGAAGAGGAGGATGTCGACAGAGAGGAGGATAGGCCTGGGTGAGCCTATGGGAGGAAGTAGAGGAGACGGTAGAAGAAGATGCGAGGCGCGCCGATGAGACTCGACAAGAGAGAGAAAAAGAGAGAGAAAAAAGAGAGCCGGGGAGGCGAATTCTATACACTCTTTTTACATTTCAACCGACAAAACTTATCCGATTTTCCTAAAACTTCTGGAGATAATATTAAGACTTCTTTTACTTTTGTGTTTGCACAATTTACTTTAATACAAAGTAAATAAGTTGCCCTAACTGTGGCGCAATTTTGGGGCAAATTAAACAACCGTTCTCGCCAAAGCAACTAGGCAAAACTCTCAGAAGTCTAAGAAATTTTCATACTTAAAGATTTATTAGAGAGCCTGTCGCGATTCCCCGTTCATTCGAACCGTCTCGCCCCGTATTTTCGCCGGAAAGCGAGGCCGAGATAAAAAAAAAGGAATATCGGGAAAGCGAATCTCCGCCCGTTTCATTGTCCGTCAATTCGTTCTCCGCGCCCGGCCCGATTTTGGCGCGGAAACCGCGAGCCCGGGCCGATGTCCCGCTCCGCGGGAATGAATAATGGATTTGAGCGCGGCCATGCCGAGTATATCCAGTTGAATATTCATAATGCATCTCTACGCCGTTCGCGCATGAGGATCCACGAATACGGTCCACGAGTTTTGGTCTCGGCGTATGTATGCGCGCGCGCGCGCTCGCTCCATCGGCGCGGAGCGGAGCGGCTGCAACGTTCTTGTATCTTGCACGCGTGGCTCGTGCGCTTGCAAGCGTAACCGAGTCGAGCCGAGACTGCCGAGAGCACGGCGCATCCGCCAACGGATCGCCGACAGTCAGAGAGACGCTTAAATTTAATTAGCGCTTTCATGTATTCAATGTCGAACACTATATGGCTGCGTTCGGGGAGCGCGCTATTAGCGCTATTGCATCATTCTATCTTTATCGCTCATCAAGTGTAGAACAAGGATAGAATAAGCAAATAGCGCTAATAGCGCGCTCCCCGAACGCAGCCTATATGAAACGGTTACGTTACTCGAAAATACGCTCGCCGTGGTGTGGCCTTCAACCACGTAGTGACTTCAAAAATTTCGTAGTTCTTGTATTCCGTCAGACATTCAAAACAATAAATGAACGTAACCTGCAAACTACGCGTCGCGATTCCCGAGTGAGATATATCTCGCATCGATTCCTGCAACACTCCCTTCTTAAAGTAGCTAAGAATTTCTTTGCTCGCTTTTTGATATACCTTCGTTTCTTTCTCTTCTTATTTTTTCATGTACCTCTCGTGCCACGTTTATGTACCGATGTCAATCTCGAGCGTCGTTGCTCCGACAACGTCGGCCGGTCGGCCGGGTGCGGGTCGGCGTACTAGCACGTATACTAGCGACTAGTGCGACTGCGAGCTTAATGTCGCGGCGAGCGCCATTCGGAATACGCGGCTACCTGCTGGAATACGAAATGAGCCGCGTTACTCGCTCCAACGAGTATCAAATGCACACGTCGAGCGCGAATGCGGAACGCCTGACACGCATGCGTGCGCGTACGCTGGACGTGCGTTTCCATCCGATTCCCGAAAATTGGCCCACCAGATTGGAACTGTCGCCTATCCCTCTTTCGCGGGAAGGGCCAACGTGCCATTTGGGAGAGGATAGAGGGAAGGGGGACGCGGGAGAGGACGCGTCCCGGGTCTCTCCTCGTCGTGCTCGCTCATCCCTCCGAATGCCTCGTTTCGCCGACGAGCACGAAGACACGAGGGTGCCGCCCCTCGTCTCCCATGTTACCGGCGACGCGACGGTGTGTAATCGTCGAAGCTATACGACGGGTTTAATCTGGGATGCGTTTGAAGTGCGGAGAATTTTTGCGCCGGCTCTCTCGGATTTAAGCCGACTGCGCCGAGAGATGGGATTTTTCAATCTAAGATTCGCATTTTCGTCGTCTCTTTCCCTCGTTCGAATGTACTTTACCGCCTACCATGTGGCGGAATAAAATCTAACTTCGGAAATATAGTTTAGAGTAAGGAAAACTACGCAACCTCGTTTTTCTAAACTCCGTGTAATTTTTATTAGTATATTACTATTTTCTGCATTTATTATGAATAAAAGTAACGAAAATTAAGAATGTATTACTTCTTAATCTGTTGATACAAACGATGTAAGAATATGCGTATAATATTAATATCTTGCAATATTACGAACCATTTTACTCAAAATATATTTTCTTCGCGTTTGAATGTATTTTATCGCGGACTTCCATGGAGCGGAATAATCTAATTCCGATGAAGGCATAATTTAAAATGAATGCAAAATACGGCGACCTTTCTTCTCTAAACTCTGTGTAATTTCACGTGTAATTTGCGTGCAATCTAATGCATGACTGTTTTCTGCATTTGTTAATAAAGTAATGAAAATTAAGAATGTTCTATTTCTTAATTTGTTGATGCAAATGATGTAAGAACACGCGTATATTGTGTCTTGTAACATTATGAACTAATTTCTACAGAGATATATGTGCTTAAAAATTTAACATGACGAGATATATTTGAAAGGGTATGTTACATCATCGCATCCCTTTGAAATACATCTTGCAATTCCGAAATTACTGTAACCTCGCCACGAGCTATGCAACGAAGATTGGAATTCATCGATTGAGATGCAAATACATACCGTTACAGCATCATCTTGACTATACGAAATAGTCAATTGTAACATATAAATTCATCTTGATGCAGTGCAGATACAATACATAGCGATATGGGACTGTGAAACAATTGTTTCTAATTTCGAATAATAATGCTATATATATGTATGTATATGTAATAATAAACCTCATATTCTGCAGTTTACTTTCCCCTTGCATTACGTAAAATGCTTATTTCATTTATTTCACTAATTATCTTACAATTAGTTATAGAAGACTTTTGACCCCATCGTCAAATGACATTTTGCAACACAAATTAAATTAAAAAACGTCTGTAATCTGTATCTACGTTTGTATTGAAGTTACTTTTTTGTATTTTATACCTCTCGCAATAACAACGACGTTTTCCTCTTATTTGCCTTATGTTTTGAATTTGATTGTAACAAATTAAATTTGTTGCACACTTTATAATTATGTCCAAAAGACCAATTAATCGCGATCAATTTTGATACTACAGAATTTCACCTGCCGATCTTCCGGATGATAGAAATTAAAGTTGTTAAAGTCTTTCCTTTTCTTTCTAGTGCAAAGTTACCCCCGTTGGTGCAATCAATTCCACGTTAAAGCACTGTGCTCGATGTAGATGCCTCGCCGTAAGCATAACGCCCCGGCAACGGTGCCGCACGCGAGCAACAACAATTAAGGAGATCGGAGTTAACCGAGTTATATCGGGGCCGAAATGAGGAGTTTTACGCCGGCAATCTTCAGCGTTATCGCCCTTTATAGGCATCGCGCGCGCGCGCGCGCGCGCGCGGGTCCGGGAGAACCGTAAGGCACAATAACATGGTCGCGTCCCGATTCCCTCCCGAGCCGTTAACGATTCCCCGTATCCCAAATTCCGAGTGCACCACCTTTTTTTATGGTCACCAGCGCCCCGACGTCCACGGCGTATACGACTGCTAACGACGTGCCATTAAATCGAGTTAACGAGGGTAGCCGCGCTATTTGCCGAGCTATTTCCTAGCCGCCGCGATCGTTTCGCCCCGCCATCGGTAAACCACAAACGGCGCGGCATTCTAAGGAAACGGCGACGTTTCCGCGGACGCTTTCGCGACGGTCACCATCCTCCATCCAGTCGGCTCGGCTGCAACGAGAGCATTGGATGTTCTGTATTTTTTTTTTCCGAGTCGCAATGTCGCGCTCCTCGCGCTAATTCACCGAAGCCCCGTGAAGCTCGATGCCGTGACCGATCCTTTCGGTCGTTAAAAACGTCTTAACGGTTCATTCTCGATAATCATCTCGGACGAATCATTTAAAGCGAGGGTTCGTCTCCAATGAAGCGAATCTTCTCGTTCAACGTGTCCTCGGAAGTGACAGCCAATATGATCTATCCTGATGACTTCTTTAAGGATTTCAATGAATTCATCACGTCTTCTCTTACCTCAAAATTAAAAATTATTATCTACGAACCAAAATTATCTGTACAATTTCATCCGCGACTGTCTTTAAACAAGACGATTGATACCGAAATCTTAATGATGCTCCGAAACCTTCAAATATATTCGTCTGTTGCGATTAAATTCATGTTATTAATGAAGGAATATTCTTACTCTGCATAAACCTACCGCAAAGCAAGCAATGTCGACAGGCATATAAATATTCAAGATCGAATAATCATTATAGCGGCGTAACCGAGCGTCACGCGGATGCAAAATTCATTTGGCGCGCAGTGTCAGTTTAGCGCGGCAAAGCATAAACCGTTCATTATCAGAATAATTCCTTCCATTCGCGCTGGCCCGGCGATTTATGAAGGCTAAGTGGACATCGTAACAAATCATAGAAAGCCACTCGATTATTTAACGATGATAATAAGCAAACGCGCATTTCACCGATATGTTTTATAGCTCGTTGATACCATCGTCGTATCGCGAGACGCTGATTTATGAGTCCGATGAAAGGGACGATTACATTCCGCCATTATACCGGGCTTCGTTTAATGCGCGGAACCCTATACCTTTTCTATTACTTATTCATTCGGTACACTACCATCCTCTTATTTCAGGCGCATAATTACAGACGGCGGGGTTATCCGATCGCAACGCCGAATTAATCTCACTTTTTCCCTTTGTATATTATATCGTCTTGCCAAGAAACGCGCAAATAAGAGCGCTTCAGACATCGCCATAAAAGTTTAATGTCTCTGTTGCTGTTGTTGTTGTTAAAAAAATATTCAAGAATATTACAGAAATATGTATTTCAGAGTGTTATATAGAAAAATTTACGGAAGGACAAAACGCTTTTGAGATTTTGGACAGCATTGACTATAGTATAATATAGGAGAAAGCTGCTAAAACAAGTCGTAACGTAATAATATTAATAATAACTTTATTGCGTATACACAAGATTGATTCATAACAAATCGGATAATTACAAAGAGTGAAAAGAGATATATATGCAAAGGGTAAGGCAATAATTATCATGTCTCTACCTGCAATAAAAACACGTTGATCAAAGCGCGTGGATAGATCATAAAACTAAAACGCGGTGAATAAAACAAAAAAATATGATACACGTGAGAAAATCTGGTAATAAGGAGAATGGATTCCTGACACTTTTTTGCTTCAATAGGAAATTAATTAAAAGCGCGCACAATCAAAAATTTATATATTCAAACCAGGATATATATCGCCAGACCGAGACTCTCGAATGTTGAAATCTTCTCGATCGCGCGGTTACACTTTCCAAAACAGATAACGAGAATAAAGTTAAGTTTACTTATCAGGTAACATCTCGTGCAACTGCTGTGTAGAAAACAAAGAGAAGGAAGAAGATCAGAATTGTTGCGTTCGAGTGCGATGCATGCTCGCGAGCGATCATGGGGTAATCTTTCCGTGATAGTTACGTTGCGCGTCGTCGTTATTGCTTTTAATTAGCGCATGATTCACGCGACCGGTGGCGCGCGTCCCGACCCCGCGTGCTGTTGCACGCGCATTAGCCCGTCGCGATTCTCTCTCGCCCGCTTATTCCGCCGTACTTTATTGCGTACGAGAGAGCGGCGACAATTTCGCCGCGGTATATTGAATATCGAATAGGCGACTGGAGTGGTTCAGCTTGTAGGAGCGTAACGCCGCGCCGCACCGGTTATACGCCCCCAAGGCGCTTCTAAATCGACCGGCTGAACTACATCGGGTGCTCCCTACTTCTGTCCGATATGGCGTGGACCTAGTTTACTTCTGGCCCGATTATTACTTGGAGTACCCCGAGCGTCGAGCGTCCGGGAGGGGGGGGGGGGATCTCCGCCTGGGGTATTGGGTTCCTAAACTTTTAAGGCAGCCTGCGATGGGGGGCAAAGGAACACATTTCCCGAAACGATGGCGCATATTACTGCTAGAGCGAAATTACACGAAGAACAATCGCGATAACAATTGTTTCGCGAATAACTTTATAGTAAGTAGATGTTATCATAAGTATCGTCATCTAAACAACGCCTTCCTTTCCCCTCTCCGCTCGTTATGCAAATCTGCCTTTCAAGCCTTTATCGATAATTTCTTAAGGCCTACTTATTAAGAAGGATTAATGTTAGAAACTGAAAAGTTATCACAAACAACGCTCTTTCTTTCCCCTAATATTTTTGCTGCGGAAAAAAAATCACAATTGCCAAAGGATAATAATAATAATAATAATATTTATTGCTAAAGTAATACAAAATCGATAAGTTTCATAGCTACAAAAAAATGAAAAAGATGTGAAATATTTTTTAATCAATTTCAAGCACCGTGCAATAATATACCCTTCGTTTTACTGTTATCCGGCCACACAAGCTTTCCACGTGCGGCGCATCACAAATAGCAATGTATGAACATCGAGATGCGATGGGGAATCGTAATCATATGTCTAAAAAAAATCAAATTCACAACGGGCTCGATAATGGCGGACAAAGGAATGGAAAAGGAAAAAAAAATAAGACGCGCAAGACCGAGATCGGTGGGATGCTCGGACGAGTTTACCGGGACCGACTCCGACTCCGACTCCTAAAGAGCGAACGCGCAACATTCCGATCCATTACAATTACCAAATAATTCCAATGTTGGCCCGTATTGAAGGAAAGGAACCCGAAATTAGGTTGATTAGAGGCTACCGTTCGTCAGGGATAGCCACTACCGGAATTTAACCAGTTATTATATAGATATGGCCGTTCTACGAGAGAGCCGTATGGGCGCGTTAAGAGAAAACGTGCCCCATGAAATTAGGTTCCCGAACGGCATGCGTTGCATGGGAAGCGTCCCAGGGCAGGTCAATAATTATGTCATAGGGAATCAAAGTTTGCACGCTGCTCACGTAATTTTACGGTTTCCCGCGCCAGTGTGCGGCGCGCAAATAGACCATCGATTCTGACTTTAATCCAATTCTGAAATCTGAGGAGTTTCCAGATTGTGTCTCGCGCGTCTCTTCTTCACGTGACACGCGAGGAAAAAGGCAGAGGCACGAACAGAGCGTTCGTTATACTCATTGTCAGAACGGGCGGAATCAACGACAAATTGTAATGGCGCTAATTTCGGCCGCGACATCAACGCTCGTAATCACCGTCGGCGGACGGTGATATTGATCCACTTGTTTGCGAAGTAATTAAATCATTTTGTTAACGGGGGTAAACGGCGAGCCGTTCTGCCGAAATTATTCGCCCCGCTGATGCTTGTGCACCCGATTATTAAAGCAAAAACGCTGAGACCGCGCGATCCACGTTAGCTATAAAGTAAATGCCGTGCGTGCGTGATTTATCTGATCGCGTGAACCACGGCCCGTGGACGAAATTCATTTTCGCTTCCCTTGTAATCGCGTACGATCCACTTCCCTGACGTGTACGCTAATGAAATAACTTCATTAACGGTACGACCTTAGTATCAACGTGTATCAACATGAAAGTTTTGCGGGGCTGAAAAGATGATAAGACGAATGTTCATCGGCTTAAAAGTCGAAGAAAAATATTTGGTAACATTTTCTCTCTGTAAGTACCTAGAGATAAGACTTCTCATTTCATCGGTTACTCGATGACGACTATCGGATGATAAAAAATACGCTCCCTTTATTTAATCGGTGTTACACTTACTTATATCGTACGCATTAAAACGCATTCGTCGGGGAAAACAATTTCTCGTGCCATGACGGCAGATATATTGAACACGATGAATGACGCGCAATTCGTTGCAGAATGCGACGGGAGTCGCGCGTCGAAATTCATCTACCGAAAAGCGTTTTATCAATGACACGAGGCAACGCGAGGATGAACGTAACGAGAAAAATAAGACAAAAGAAAGGAAACCGATACACCGGACCGTGAATAACTACTGTCTCTCCAATTTCGCTGATAATTAATGTCCGACGATATAATTTCATTAAAGACAATAGACTCGCGCGGTGTTTGTTTGAATTATGATGCCCGCGGTGATAAATCGCGCGCTTTAATAGCTACCATGCCGGAGCAATTATTGTTGTGCCAAGTTTGCTTGGTTGCGCGATGCGTTGGCTGCCCACGCAGAAAGCGAGAACACTCGATTGGGAACGCGCTCAAATGGATAATATAAGATATTATAACGCGTTACATTCGTGCAGCGTGAAAAACGCGGAAAGAAAACTGAAACGCCGAGAGCGATACCAGCCTAAACCTTAAGCGATAAATTTTATAGCAAAGTAATAAGGAAATAAAATAGCACGAATAAGAGCTTTTCTAAATTAAGAGAGAGCTAATTTAATTATCTAATAAACAGATCCATCTAATAATATAGATGCTTCATTTTCGAGTGAAAAATAATTTGATCGATAATTTGAAACAGTCACATTACAGCGTTACATTTAATATATCGACAAAAACAGATTATTACAAATTCATTATAATATATAATATCATATAATAACATTCACGATATTGAGAAAAAAAATATGTACAATGAGAAAAAAAATTCGAAAGTTTTATAATTCAAATGTGAGGGCAATTGCCATATTCTATCTGGACAATGGCTACTTTTAAACCGTGTGTGTATGTATGTGTATGCGTGTCAATATACTATAGTTCTCTGATAAAACTACTGTATTGACTCGCTTTTGTTAAGAGCGCGGTTTAGGTCCGCATCACATTCTCGACGCTTGAAATGCGAGCGAGCGCGTTCCGTTGCCACGGCAATATCGCGGCCGAAAAAAAAAAAAAAATTGTAATGGCTTACCCGCGACGACGGTGCCCCGCGCGCGGAGATTTACATTTTCATTTTCCCCGATATCAATTTTTGAAGTTTGTTTTCATACGTGGGGAACGGCGCCGTTCTGCCAACTCGGAAACGCCAGATTCGGCGATATCGAATACGCGATATTGAAAAAAATATGCGAGCGAGATACCAACGAAGCATATGCACGCGCGTTTGTTTGCGCCGAATCTTTCCTCGAAAAATATTATAAAGGAAAATGCATCCTGCGCGCAGCGATGCGCGAATAATTACACTGTACCGTTTGAATATGGTTTACACGAGGGTTTACATTATATTTATGTTTATATTTTCTATTATTTTTGTAGTATTTAAAAATATTTAAAAGTACCATTTATAAATGATTCCATCAAATGATAATTTGATATGTAATTTTATTTTTCAATCGAGAAAAACAGAAATATTATATATTAACCTAAAACAACTAAAATAATATGGAATGAAGAGTTATTGGTGCGTTACCGTCGCGAAAATTCAGACGTAATATAGATTTGTAAATCTGGCGTCTTCCCGCGCGCATTTCCGACCGAGCGTTTCCACCTACGCGGTTATGCCGCGTTACACTCCGCGGATATTCTTTAATATCGAAATAGGCTTGAAACCGTTTCGTTTCAGGGGTTAACCAGGGTCCCTCGAGTACACGTCTGGCAGTTCTGCCGTCTGAATGGCTAGTTAGCGCGAAGATTGGTTTTCTCCGCATTATTCGTCCCTTCTCTTCGAGCGGCGTTATTGGGATCACCCAAACACACGGCAGTAAAATCAGCTAAGCTGGCGGTTATTTATTGCTCGCGGTGGCACAGGTGAAAGAAACGGGCCTCACTCACGCTCTGCCATCCTCCGCACGATCCCACCTCTCTCACCTACTTTTTCTATGTCTCTTTTTTAATCTCTCCCTCTAAAAAAGCGCGTAACGTGCCGGGATTCTTACTGCCTAGTGCCTGACTCCGGAGGAATGTCTTCGTGCTAAGAGGAATCACGAGTAAATATTATTACCAGATGCAATAACCGAAACTGTTCGCGCAAGAGCTATCAATTTTTATAGGCGCATCGCTATGTATTTTTTACGACTTCCAATGTCATCGTCGTTGTCGCGTCATTGTTTCCAAAATTAATATTATACAAGAAGTCTCTACATCTTCCTTATCACGCTTGCAAAATTCGACGTGACTGTATAATATATGATCTTAAATATCCAATGCAATTAATCATTGCAGATGTTCAAGAACTGGCGTTAGAAGTTTTGACCGATGTGTTTTAGTATAAACTTTCTTAAAACTGGAGAATCCCGTGAGAAAACCGGCATGTCTATTATATAGTATCGAAGTCGATTAGTGCAACATAGTGTTTAGAAAATTATGTGTTTCACGCCCTAATCTGCTAGAATTATATATCTCCTTATTAATAACTATAAGTTTTTATACGTGAACTATAATGTATCTATTGAGGCATATACCTGTAAAATATTATTATTTATCCACCATGTATAATAGAACATATAAATATTACAATCATACTTTATATGTATATATGTTGTTTAATTTTTAATCTCAAAATTAATCTATCCTGTCTTACAATCGCTAAAAATATTATTACGTATTTTACAATACTTTGCCGTTGCAGAATTGGAGAAGAGAGGGAATGATAATAGGGCACCCGTTCTTACTGCCCGTTTGTATTATTGTACGTTGTGTTGCATGATTTACGCGACCTGGTTGAATTTCATTTGCATGCCCTCGTTATAATCTGCGCGCCTTATAATTTCCGAGAACATTCTATCCAGATCACCACGGGGATACAGGCTGGAGGAAACGGGCTTAATAGCGATGACAACGTGGCCTACCATCGATCTTATTTCTTACCGGCCTCTACCCCCCGTGCGCCGCCGCTAATATCGCGGTCTGTTAACGAGCGTTGCATCATTTTCAATGGAACCTGCTCGCGAACGGCTATCGGCCTTTAATTTATAGCTGTTTAATAACGCGGGCCAATCAGGAAAGACCGCGACATTTCCGTTTTTCGCTTCGGCGCGCAGCGACGCACCGTCGTCCGGGAATGAATAAGTTAATCTTGATTAGCCCGAGCCCGATGATATACGCGCGAGCAGATTGCGAAATGTGTTTTCACGACAAACTGCGCGGATTTCATTTAATTATACACGGTCCGCCTGTTTTAATCTCTCGCGTAGGTTGACGTGGATGACTTCAGGGGTGGCACGTGTACCACTCCTTTGTGACGCGCTTGATGGAGTCGGCGAAATCAATCCGCGTTTAATACCGACTTCTTATTCATGTTGGAATAAATGAAAAAACGTCTCGATCAATCTTTCTAACATCGATGCCGTTTGAACATGACTTTGCGTTAATTTCATCAATTGAGTGGTTTTTGGATTCTAAGAACGTCACACGTGTAGACTAAGATTGCGTGAATCATTCGAAATTTGCCGGTGAAATCATCGAGAAATGACGCACTCGAGGAAAAAAAAGTCGGATTCGATTCAGTGGAATCGAAAAGCTTAGAGAAAAATTAATTTAAAATCAAGTCAAAATATGGCTGGTTATGATAGTTAAAGAATAACAAATGGTCACTATTTAAATGATAATTAATGTTTTCTGATTATATTATCCTTCTCTTTCGGCTTATCTGCCTGTAGCAGCTTTGAAAAAGACTATTCTGTTTCTTTCATTATATGGTTGATTACAAAGCGGAAGTGCGTCATTATCCTTTGTAGAGAGAATGTTATTCGGAGTACGACATCTTCGACGAGCAGCAAAGCCGTTGTTGACCGTAAAGAAAAATGCTGCGTGCAACAAAGGTCGGGGGAGCAAAAGACGAGGCGCGGTTGATTGAAACGTCAGCTAAGAGGAGTTATGTGCCTGTACTATGGTTCCCGTCTACTCCCGAATGCACGATGCAAAAGTTACATGCACGCACGTGCAATATCTATATACGCTTAGATGTGTGCCGTCGCGTATTAGTTCGCTTCGATCGCAGCCACGTATGTGTGCATGTACATGTACAGGATACTTCAAGTTTCAAATTTATACAGAATTATGTATAGTCTTACACACACATGTTATTAATTGTGCAAAATTCTACGTGCTTTATACAGAATACATACTTATCTTGTGCCCGATTGCAAACAAAAGAGCCTGTTTAAATAAAGATCTTAAAAAAGGAAAGCAAAAGAACGTGTTTTGTTAAGTGGCGGAAGAGTTATCGGCACGGTCACTGTGAAAATTTATGAAGAGTGTATCTACCAAACTGGATTAATTGGCAGTTGTTCTTCGATCCTTCTTTCTTTCAATCTTATTTTAATTTCGAAACTAAACCGAATATTATATCCTGCACCTTTCGAGCGATCTTTCTGCGAGGAATCACCTGCCGCGTCTCACGTTCTCCGATTTTGGCCAATCCCGTGAAAGCACGCGGTGGACCGACGTCCGTGCGTGCGCGTGCACACGCGCGCGAGCGCGCGCGCAATCTTGGCTACAATACACGCCGAAGTAATTGGCGATCGTAAAGCATCGAGGGCGCTAACAGGAACAGCGGAAATGTTGCAGGCGAGTCTACACCTCCGCCCGCAGACGTGTGACGATTAACAACCTAATAAGAATTCCGCCTCGGCTCGCAGCTTTCGATCGCAGTCAATGCGAAGTATGCACGCTAATAAATTCAATTACAACATATGCGTGTGTGTATGCATGTGTACGATAAAAGAAAAATTTAATATATTTGACATAAAAGTTTCCTTAATTTATTTATCAAAAAATATAGCGTGGGTAAAAAATATGTTTCAGCTACTTCTTGAATTTAATTAATATTATATGTTGATGAATCTAGACTTTGATTTCTTCACGAGAGAATTCAATAGATGGCGGGTATCGCAAAACTTTAATCTTCGATATTAAATATTTGAGTTAAATGTTAACTTAAGTTCTCTCATTATCAACAGAAGTTCTTGTTTCTACATATTCTTGTTGTCTTGATTAGATTTTCTTTCAAAGAAACGCGCGTCTCCCTTTCTTCTCGCGTAGCAGACTACTTATTTTTTAAAGTGTACCCGAAGGACCGTAAGTACGCGTTTGTAGAATCGCATCGCGATATTACAGCCAAGGTAAATTTGTTAAATTTACAGCATTTAATGGCTGGTTTGTGGTAATAGCATTACATTTCGCTTTGTCAATATTGAAGCCGCTAGTCGATCGGACTTGTTAATTTGATATCAAACATTTAACTTCAGTTGGAAACGCGGGCCTATTTTGCTTCCATATTTACAATAAGATTTAATACACAATCGGAACTACACGTGCAACAGAAGATACAATTAGTACAAACTCAAAAGATTTAAATCATTTACTCCAAATAAATAATCAGAGGAAAAACTTCTTCTTGGTAACATTTTTTTTTTTCATAATAAATCGGGATTAAATAAGTTGATTAGTTGATACATAGTATCAACGTACATTCTATTAATTTTAAAATACATAAAAACATTAATTCTTCCTTTTAGTTTGATTATATTTATTTATATTGAATTCTATATTTTTTTATGTACTTTTAATTACCAATTAAATAAAAAAATACCTGATCTATTAAATTTAAGCTAACTTTCAAATTAATTATCTTCAGCTTAATTTTCTCCCAAACCATTCAAAGTGTTTATTGACTCATCAAATTAGGCAGTTCTTTTTTACTTAGAGAAACTATATATGGATTATAAAATCATACGATATAAAAACTGAAAAATCACAGATTGTATCTATCATTTTTTTACGTCAAAGTCGCTCTGTCTAAAAAAACAGCAAAAAAAGAGCAAAAGTTGCATGTGTTCGAAATTAAATCCAATATTTTGCTACATTAATTGCGGATAGAAAAGAATGCTTTTCGTCGTATAGATAATTCCATTCGTAGTCGCGGGAATTGGGACGTGCAGTGTTTGCCATTTGCCAACAGTCTGCCAATCGATCGCATGCAGTGAAAACGCGGCGAGAACGCAACCAACATCGCGGAATAATTCCATTGTACCAAGATTTTACGAGTCGCTCTTAAAGCCTGTCATTACGGCGGCGCGTATTCCCGCGCGCGCGCGCCCGCACGTGGTACGTGGTTCCCAAAGAAATCTTCAATGATTTACCGCTCAATTTTATGAACTTATATTCCTTAAGGACTCTGAGACGTATCTATTTCACTTAAACGCGTCCTCAGGGCGCGTGACGAATTGCGTGACGCAACGTCACTGTTAGCCGTTCATTATCCGCGGCCAGGTATACGTTTCAGATTTAAGATAGTGCCAACTATCTTGTAGGTGGACTCCATATAATTCAACGCTATCTCTAAGTGTACCTTAGTCATTAGACTCAATCGTTGGAGTGTGATCTCAGGTGTAGGAAGATGTTATCTTAAAACTGGAATTCCGTTCTCACATTTGACGTAAGTGCAGGCGCGTACAAATTTTAAAAGTGTTTCGAATTAAAGAGCTCCGAATTTAATATTGATTGTTACGGACAAGTTCATGCTGTGCAAACATATTTAATTGCATTATTTTTTTTAGTTACTTTGACTCACTACGTTATGATATTAACAATTACAAATTAAACTTTGAATTTACCTAAACTCGTGACTCACAATCATTACGAACGATCGGTAAAACTAACGGCTAAGTATATTTTGAAAAGAGTTTACCATTTGATGCATTCTCGCGGTGTTGTAGTAGTCTAGGTTCGGCATTCGGTCGCTTCGTATGAGGCACGTCTACGATAAATCAAACTTCCGACGATCGACCCACCTGGTCCACCTGGTCCACGAACGCGATTTCGATCGACCCGCTCCGAGTCTCCTACGATCGCTCGAAGCGCGAGAGCTGTCCGACGCGAAAGCACTCGATGACACCACTGTACATGTATCACTCTCAGAATCCAACAGGTACTTGGCACCAGCGTGAGATGCGAGTCATTGGAACCTCGCGTTCACCGACGACGAGACGGCGGCATCCCGGCGGATCGGTCCAGCATCCTACACCGTGAAAATCCGTCACAATCGCACGTCGCGCGGGCTCCCCCGAGACGAGGGCGGTCGACGACGAGTTAAGCCTGCCGAAAACGATGCAGCACGTGGAACCGGAACCCGATCACTGTGCACAGATCATCTCGTAACTCGGCGGCGGGTCTCGATTCTTGGTCTCTATGTAAATTCGCGGTTTCGGCGGACTATCGGGGTGCTCCGAGCACCCCCGGGTTCGGCGACCGTTCGCCGGTAAAAGACGGGAAGGGAGATGAAGTAATGAGAGTAGGTACGCAAAAGAGGAAGACGAGAAAGGAAAAGAATAAAGAGCAGAGAGAGAGAGAGAGAGAGAGAGAGAAAGAGAGATAGATGAGTAGGATGGGCGAGCCCGAGATATATAGAGTTACCGGCACCGCGCGCGGATATTGTTTTCCGATATCTCGACCTTTGTATAGGTATTCGCCTTAAACCGTCGTACACGCAGGAGGACTCGAGGGTTACTGCGCCCGCGGGGCCTTAGCTACCAGATAGACGCGCCAACGAAGCGGCCGGGGTAGGAGCTGGGACGGGCCTGAAGGCCCGGTTTACTTCCCGCCTCGGCCGCATTGGCTGCTCGCAGCCGGTCTGGGCCCAATAGAATCGCGCTGAATGCCTCTGGACGCGAGGGACGGGACGCCCAGACCGGCTCGGATTGGCCCGCGCCCGGCACCAGCTTGCGCGCGGCAACTCTCGCGTATAAACTGCCGGATAATGTCGTGGAGATTTTATTTCTCGAATAAAGGATGGGTCGTCTAAAGGATGGGCTATCGCGAGCATCTGCCCCGCGCGCTCCGCCTGCATCACGATCGCCGGCCGATACACGAGGATCTCGCCGCGCGATCGCAATCGCGATCGCAATGAAATTTCGACGTAAGGTCGGAATTTCGATCTATTACCGTAATTTAAAACTTTTCTCTAATTTCATCAATAAAACATATATTACAGCATGAAAGATTGACGTATCTTCCAAGTTTCATACGTAAATCATGTGATCGGTTATGATTATATTGTACATATATAATATTATTCTTTTAATGTACATATAGACGGTTTTATTCTATTAATATGCTAATATATATGTAAACATTATTTTTCTCCATCACCGATATCTTTTCTCGTGTAGAATAATTCTGCTAGATAATATTGTAAAGACTTTATTTTCTGAATAAAATAATTTTTACTGAAACTTTTTGAATTTTACTATATTCTCTTTTAGATTTTTTTAGATAAACTTGATGGTCTCTGCAAAATTACTTAAACAGAATACTCTTCTTTCACATGATTGTACTTTTATAGATAATGTCAATCACATTAATACGAAAATCGACAACATGCAATGAATTTAAAACATTGATTGTAAATTTAATCCATTATCACTAAATTATATAAATGTTACATTATTCTTTAAAAACACTATTTAAGCATGAGACACACAAAAAGTCGTCATAATAATTCTATTAATATAATTTATCACGCTGAACTATAATAATTTATAATTAGAGATTTTAATTTTTTCAAAATAGTAATATATCAAAGCTTATAATGTCTCTTTTATCACAATTGAGTATTACTAACAATTTTGAAACAAATGACAACGTGTTGAAATATATACACTCAAGAAAAAAACACGATAATGCTAGACAACGTTGCTATAACAGGTACGCTAATGACATTAATACGGCAATAAATTTGTCGCGTCGATATTTCTGGAAAGTGGTTCTCGCATCGTTTCACTAATTACACGACCGCATAGCTTCGATCCACGCGCTGACCACGCAAACACACCGAATGTGACCAGACCATCATTCTGGTCGACGACCCGGTTTCAGCCGAGGGCAGTCTCTGAGGGTAGATTTTTGATCAGCTACCTGAGCAATGAACGAATGAATGGAATTCCTTTGGCAGTCTCCCGTAGGACATGCCCTTCCTGTTTTTAACTTTTGGCCTAAGCCCTTGGCATCCTAGACGCGCGATGACGTTAATGAAGACGCCCGGATGACTTCTTTTTGTAGTTTTAATTAACCCCAAAGTCGGGCCTTCGAAGAATTAGGGCTCTTCTCACTATTAGAACAGTCCAGCTCTATTTTTTACGAGAATGGGGAGTGATAACTGAGTTTGCCAATAATTCATAAATTCTCACTTTTGTAAAGAACGCTTTCCTTTGTTTCGCGTTATTTTTCACAAATTATCTGTTGTTTATTTTTCAATAACAACAAAGATTTTATTCCAACAATATATTAACAAATTATTTTAGAATTGATGCTTACTTAAAACTTTTATAATTTTATTTTTCTATTAATTCAAAAGCTTATCCATTTTAAACAATGCGTCTAGAAAGTATTAACTTTTCCGTTTGTTATAATTTTTTTCGACAATGTTACGTAAACAGTAGCATATAGGCAATCGTAATTTCAAATTGTGTACTTTGACTAAATGTTTTAAACTTAAATTGATGCTATCTTTACTCGCCCTGTTTTTGCATACAGTATCGGTGATAAACAAGTCAATCAGAAATGTGGAAATTATATGCACAATCAGTAGGCAGTCAGACTTCTTGCTTTTCCACTCTCTATATCTTGCATCAAAACGATAACTGTAAAAACAACCTCTAATATCTGTCTTCCGCTGAAGTCCGCCTGTTTTTATTCGTATTCCGCTCCAACAGCATATCGTGTAATTCCTATGCGATCGGGACTCGTCACTTCATAGACACGTAAGGAAGATTAAGACGCTCTTTACGGGCTCGAGCGGCTCGAGGTACGAGTGGTATGCGTACGAGGGGCAGCAGGAATTCCAAAGATGAAATTACCTTACGAGGAATTCCTGAATCGGTTATACGAACGCGGCAGTTAGGTCCGAATCGTGACAGCCCAGGGCATGCACGCGAGCTTAGCAAGAAAAATTTCAGATCGACCTAGCGAAATTGGAAGGGAGGCCTTTTAACGAGATACGGTCATCGTTGCGGTCCGACGTGTGGTCATCTTTTTGCGATCATTTTTTTCGACGCGTGCATTCACTATCCGTCCCTACCTCTCGCCTCTTTCTGTCTCTCTCTCTCTCTCCCTCCCTCTCCTTCTCCCTTACCCCGCGTCCGACCGACCGATTGTAATTACTTTTGCGATACTTCATCTCCGCGGCTTTTCAATTGCGCACCCGCTATCGCGCGACCGGCGCTTGCAATTTTTTCTCTCGCTATGCTTCACACGTACACCCATTTGCAGAGACTTTGTTTGTAACGTATCGCATCTATGTAATGCAGTTCGTGTATTTTCGCGAATGCACTATGCGCGATGGAAAATTGTTGTTCACTTTTAATGGGTCACAAACAAACCCGCGTATATTTTCTGCGAGTACCATATCGTGTTCCCCAAGAGTATACGGCTGTATATGAGTAACGGCTGACATGGAAAATGTTACGCATCGCAAATCGCGAATAATAAGCGTATTGTTGTTGTCATACGGAAGAACCCGAAAATTCGGGATCGAGTTGTTTGCCATCCAAATGAACGAACCAAAAATGAGAGACAAAGATATTACTTCGTTAATTAAATACGTTCATAGCATATATACTTAGCATATACTTTTATGCACTAATGATAAAATAGTACTGATAAAGTAGTACTGTTTTAAGCTTGTTACTATATTCTTTTTGTTATTTAAACTATTTGCGTTTTTAAGTTTAACTCTACTGAGAATATTAATACGCAATAAAATTACTTTAAGGAATAAAGTATTATATATTGTAAAATTCTTTTTATCTAAATGATAAAACGCGATAACATGCTTTATTATAACTGATACTATTAGATATACCGATTTGTGGTCGTCTCTAAGAAATTTCGCGAAAAAAATTCTTTCAAGGTACAATCACACTATATAGAAAACCGGGTGGAAATTCTTCCAGCCGTCGCAGTTCCAGAGAGCTCCTCGTGAAATATATTTTAGGCCATCGTTCTGGGATTTCACGCTTACTTTATACGCCAAATAATATTGTACAAGCCGATCGTCGGCGAAGACGGAAACGGGAACGTCGTTTCGCTTTGGTACCCGACTTGCTGCGGGACGCGCGGTGCGCGCCTCGGCTACAGTATATACAGTATATGTATACATATAGTTCCTGCTCGCGAATTTAAACCGACGACGGTATATCTCAGGGCGTAACCAAAGAGGTAGGTAGGTTGGTAGGTAGGTATAAGGGGGATCTTATTGATCTGGTAGCCCGGGGCGTGTCATCCTGGGCTGTTGGCCGCAGGGAGGACCGCGGCTAACCCTAAAGCAAAGGGGGATCCCCGTGGCGTCGCGCATGCGCCCGCGAAACCATTTTCTCTGCCCAGAGGGCTAACTTACACCAATCACCAGAAGCTAGAAACCCTTTTCGCCGAGGGGCCCTGTAAGAACTTCCCTCTTGGAAGGGGAGAAAAACTATATATTTGCCGTTTCACCCCCCCTCTCTCTCTCTCTCTCTCTCGCTATTTCTCTCCGCTCCCTCGCTCTCTTCTGCCCTCTGCTCCAAATCCACCGCTGTTCAAATATCTCGCCCCATGAAATTTCCCGAAGGTGAAGCGAATGTGAATCAACGAGAAACTCTTCCGCAAGAGCTTTTGGCAGATCTTATTGTCTACAAATTATTGCTATGTCGGGAGTGTCGCGTACTCATTGTACGTCGCGACTTTTGTACAAAATTATTTAAGCTGTAACAGCCACGTTTGGAAACGACGACTGAGAGACTCTGCCTGTATCAGTCTCAATCGCGAGAACCTACAAGAAATATAGCATGATTGTAACATGATACATGCGTTATTAACTTCAGTAATATGTATTCCCTCTTCTTTCTCTTTCCGGACGGAATAACATTGGATTAATGAATTTCGATAAAACGCTAGTGCAAACAGCGTTAGCTAATGCCGTGTCGCGAAGTTAAATAGAACACACAGGATTCGAAATGCGCATCGCCTACGACTCTAAACCAGTTTCTTCACGCGCCGCGCGGCTTATGAAGATATCCCGGCCGTAACATCGTAATTACGGCTGTCAGAATAGTCGTAATTTTACCGAATGCATTCTTACGCTCGCAGAACCGTGGGGGCCGCACGTCGTATCGACGTGCAGAAGTGTTAAATGGCGCAAGTTTATTGTGGGTAATCGATACCGACGAGTGTGCATACCAGGTGCAAGACCGCGCTCACGTGCATAGAAAAGAGATTGTCGACGGGAACGTATATTCTCTAAGTCCCTGGGTATTTATCATCGTGACAAGGTCCAGGAGTGAGTTATTGCGAATTTACATTACGCATATTTATATCCCTCCCGATGCGCAGAATTATTTCACGTCAGCGCGATACTCGCTGGGAGTTATCGCATAATTTGCGCGAAGCGTTATTTCGCGAATACCAATTCATTATCGCTGCGTGCCACTTCCGCATTCGCGGACGCGATAAACAGGCCGCATAATCTCATGGCCGGCGGATTGCCATTTCTTTGGAGATAAACCGAGAGATCCGACGAAGAAGCCAACTGAAGAATCATAGCAGTATATTTATTCAAAATAAAGTCAATATATAACAAGATGAAATTTCACAAAAATACTTTTAGAGATTTAACAATCCTGAACCATTTCTGCAAAATCAACTACAAGCCGTTTTGTACAATTAATGCTTCCGAAGGTTAAATCGAAGTCCCATTGCCTCATTCGCAAAGAACGCAACGTTGTCTTCATTTAAAGCCCGAAGACACGACCCTCGACTCGGGCATGCACGTACGCACGCACGCACGAATGCACGAATGCACGAACGCACGCACGCGCGTGTACAGGGGTTAACGTAGCGATAACGTTACGGGCTATTAAAGGAACGTCATCCGCGAAGCGAAGCGCGAGCGGATGGCACGAGGGCGTGAGTGCCGATATTTAACGAGCACGCTAACTATTGGTACTTATCCGCCGCGGTGTTTACACGCACCGCGTTATGGACTTCTTTCGAGAGCTGTTCCTTCTTGCTCCTCCGCCTCCGGAGAAACGTCGGCCCACGGCGCGCGCGGCAGTCGTAAATCACCGTGGAAGTCGGCGTTGCGCTTCCACCGGTCGTGCATGTATACAGGATGCGCCTATCGCGAGGTATCGACCGGAGCTCCGCTCCGCTCCGAACGGAACAGCTCAAAACAGATCGTATATATTGGTAGAAGGATTTTATTCTCGGGAGAGAGTATATGGCAAATAAGAGTTGGGTCTTGAGAAACTCGGACAAGATCAAACAATAGATGATCGTGTAACTGGAGCTTTTTCAAGTCGCAAAATTTCTTCAATTTCCTCACGTTCACGTTATTAAAGTTTAAAATCAGATATTTTGTGTATGAGATAAGTTCCTCTAAATTTGGTGGATTTATGTTGGTGTGGAAATCAATAATTGATCTCCGTGAAAACAGTTACAAAGTAAAAATTTGTATTTGAAAGGAAATAGTATAATCTATGCAAAAGTATCAAAATACAGATTTGAAGTTTATGTATCCTGTTTCATAAAATAAAACGTATTGACTCATTCATTAGCAAAGCGTGCATTACTTGCAATTGCATAATATAAAATACCAATCTGATTTTATCTAAAATTAGACTTGGAAATTGATTTAAATTATTTGACCAGACAATCAGTGTCTTTAAAAGGCAGATACCTTTATGAAAATGTAGCACACGTATTCACGTATTCAAATTTGATCGCCTTCGTTCTGCAACTTCTGCATAATTATCTAAATATGTATCAGCCACCCAGTATTTATTTTCGCACGGTTGCTTATTAAATTTAAGATCGTGCACTGCTAAATACACGATGATAGCACGGTACGCTAATACGAATTCCAATGCAAATCGTCCGCAAAGATCGTCCCGATCGAGTGACGCTGTGTAACTACCGAATCTAGTTTCGATGTAAACCTACTGAAATACGGTTTTGGTAAATATCGACTTCGATTCCAGCAGTTCGGTTGCCGTGTGTGCCGAACTCGGTTTCGGTAAATACACTGGGCGCAGTTAATCGAAAATTTCCGCTATCGATGTCTATTATGACATGCCTACGTTAACTTAGTCAAATTATACAAACTACAGTTTACTGTGTTGTAAAGTGTGAGTATAAAAACGTAATCATCGCTAAAATAGGATGTATTACGCTTTTCTATATAATTTTCAGAGATATTTCTTTGAAGCTAATAAAAATCAAACAATGTTAAAAAAGTTATGTAAGAGCAAAATTTAAGATTTGAAATTTGCGTAAAAGATAGGAAAAATTAGATCCAAATTTGCAAGAAATACAGGCTTATCTTTTATAAAATAGAAATAAAATATTAAAGTATGTAATTTTCCACTTTATATTCTTGCAAATGTAAAAAGAGCTTATATTATAAGAATTGGATGAATCTTCGAGAAAAAGAATGTTAAATTATAAAAGCTATAAATAAAATATTTTAATAAGTAAAATCGCACCGACGTCATAAGACGCGGATCGAACAGATTTTGCTGGGTGTTTTTAGAAATATGTAGCCGTCACTCGCTCGTATACGCAAGGAGAAACCCCTAGTCTTGCCTACGGCGTTCTAAACTCTTTCCCTCTCTGTTTCTCTCTGGCGATCGTTATCGTATCTCGATAAATCGGGCGCGGTTTATCGTTAGATACAAGTGTGAAGATAAGCGTCGAGAGCCATCGTACTCGGTGCGCGTACAGATTGCCATGATAAAAGAAAGCGGAAGATATTGTGCATAGAGGCAGGTTGTAATTCGCGCCGAGGTGTTTCAAGAAAAGGAATCAACGGCGCGAACGACAGCGAAACTGACTAATGATGGAAGCTGCAAATAATTATTAGATCTCCAGCATAATGCTGAAGTTAGTGAAGCAAAACGTTCCATGCCTTACTTTCGAGTAAGAGATATTTCATTGCGTAGGAAGTTTTGACGATCACGATAATTTATCAGCGTCTGTCAAATAAACTTTTCGGCAACCAAGGAGCTTAATATTAAAGTCAACAAAGAAATCTCTGAGTAAACCGACATGAGCAAACGACCGAGGAGTTTCAATTTAAAATACGAATTATCTCTTCCTCCCCTCTATTTGATTTAGTTCCTCACATGACGGAGATTGACGTTAAACAATCGACGCTATCGCTATGTCATTTCTGGAATTCAGAGTTCATAAGCGGAAGGAGGAGATGGGTGGGAAGGCAACGCCGCTCGTCGTTACGTCCGACGCAATCTGGGCGCCGAATCTTCGTGATCCACGAGGTAAGAACCGAGCTGCGTCGAAAAAGATAAGTCGCGATACCCACTCTCGAAAATTCACAACGGAACCCCGTAGACACCCTCATCAGGAGAGGAAAAAGAAGGGAAGAAGGAGAGGAAGAAGCACCGACGTTCATCGCACCCTTCCTCCCTTCGGCGTAATCCACTTCGTGCATCCTCCAGTTGCTATATATAATGCGTTGTTCGCGATTTCCTTTCGAAGCATGAAGAACGGAGAGGTGTGCGAGAACGACGAGAAGAAGAACGAAACAACGGAACGACGAGGACGACGACGACGACGACGACGACGACGACGAAGGGCTGCGAAGAGCGAAAGCGTAGAAGGGGCGGTCGACCGCGGAGGGAAGGAGAAGGAGTTAGACGTCGGTGCATAATCGATGATCACAGTCATAATAAATGAAGTATGTCTTGGTAGGAGGTGGGTAAGGGTGTAGGGTACCTGACGACGGCCTCGGGCGTCCGCAGGAAGATCATCTTCTCCGGCCGTAATCCGAGGTGTGCGTCGCGTATCGCGTATCCGATCGGAATCTCCGGCGCTCCCCGGGACCGGACCGAAAGTAGCTAATCATAATAACGTGCCGGTACCCTAGTACCCAGGTGCGTGCACGCCCCGCTACGATTACCCGGCATTATAAATTTCAGTTGCCCTCGAACGGACGCGCATACGCTCCTCGCGCTCGCCGTCTCCCTCCGCCCTCCTGCGAAGATGCGAAAGAAGTGCACAGCTTCTCTGTTTCTCTTTCTCTCTTTCTCTCTTTCTCTCTTTCTCTTGCTCGCTTGCCGCTTTAGCCTTTTTCACGGTCATCGTGACGGAAATGATCGTTGGACGACTAGTAGATTATTCGGTATCATCGCGCCGTCAAATTTCGACAATAGGTATACAAATTCCAGAACAAAACTTGTAAAGCATTAAGCGCAGCTTAACTAAAGAAAGCTTTGTACACAAAAAGTATTACATTAATGTATATTTTGGACGAGTAATAAAGAGAGCTTTGAAACGAGATTATAAGAACGAATAATTCACCAGCGTCTGTTATGGCGATCCGTGTCTGGGAGCTGCGCACTCTTTCACACTTCTATTATTAAAGGAAGTAATGAAATTACACCAGAGCAATTTATGTGCTCGACTACGATTTATGCGATCTCGCGGCGTCCCCTTACAGCTTTGCAAAACATGTAAAGTCGTAAAATGGACGTATCGTATTCGCGTCTCTTTAGTACCACAGCCATCTTTGGCTAAAAGTATTGTATTTTTTTACGCACGTCTATATACAAACCCGCGCATCCGAAAGCGAAATACAACAGGAAAGTCCTTATATTTTAGTTACACCGCATGAATGCTAAAAATCCATCGCAAAAAACCGGAATGTATTTACATAGCTGTAAATAAAATTTGTATAAAACTGGTTAAATTAAAATAAAGATCGCGTTGTAGTCTTATAAACGAATTGTAAGTATTCACGTCCTCGATATTGAATAATTCTGTATTTATTAAAAAAACAATCGCCATTTTTTTTAGTTTGTTCTATAGTATCTATGGATAAAAACATTCGATGGTTTTAAGACATCTTGCTTCATACGTCATTCAACCTGTTTCCTATGCAAAGCAGTGCCTGACGAGTTTCTGGATCAAATGAATCAAAGATAGGGAGTCGAACACGGACAACGGGGGTAGAGGGGAGAGGACTGAAGTACGTACGAAAGGTAGAGAGGTAAAAAGATGAGAAATATTCCGCTGAGACACAAGGGGGCGATGGGACATATGGACAAAGGCGCAGGATGTAAGACCGGAGCGCGGAAGGGAGAGTTGAGCGGAAAGAAAGAGAAGCGGAAAAGCGTATACGAGGCGAGGAGACGGGCCCCTCGACGAGAGAAGAAGGATCCTCGACGGAGGAGAGGGAGAATCGAGTTGGAGAGGCACCGAAGTTGGAATTGATCGGAGGAGGAAGGATTGCAGGGACGAACGCGGAGGGTCGCCCGCAGCGCAAGCGCCCCTCAGGCGACGTCACATTGATTCCTCCGGGAAGAGCTTACAAAATGGCCGCCGGCGTTCCATTCCTTCCTTGCTATTCGTACGGGGTAGGCTTCCGTCTATCTAGGTCTCTTTGTCTGACGAGGGTGGTATGTATGCGCGGATACGGGGCGGCTGCCGTGGCGTCGGGCGAGGGCGGTGTGAGGAAATCCATGCACCTTGGAGGCACTACGAACTGCCGTTTCTCTCTCGTATAATCTCGCTAGCTCCAGCCTAGAAGAGACGACGACCGGATGGCTGGCTGGTTGGTTGGCTGGCTGGATGGGCGAACGAAGGAGAGTTACCAGCGCGGAGGGAATTGAATTATCAACCGAGGCGGAAGGTGCAACCTCTAAAGATAAACTGCCTGCCTAAAGTGAATCTTAATCTGATACTGACGATGTAACCGTTTATCGGATACCACCGGCAAATAAGGTTGCCGTGGCCCACCCGGGGTTAGACGACACAGTAGAATGCACAGCTCTCTGTTCGTCGATCGGCAGCAACGCTGCCGATTGCGGAGCTATGTTGCACAATGCCGTCTGTCTGAGCTGTTCTTGATTGACAATTAAGTATAACAACGTGTCGTAACTACGCTGAATAATACGTACAAAGCGAGATTTGTATCAGTTGTCGATCGCCAAAGTTTGGAAATTTAACTAGTCGCATGCAAAGAGATCAAATTTTAGTAAGCAAATTCAGGTCTCGTCGAAGAAAATACAATTTCATATTGGAGATAATTTAGATAAAAAATTTGAAAGTGTCTGTAACAGGACAATGTACAGTGCTCTTAAACCAAGCGCGACATTGATTTTCAAGAGTGACATATAAATCTCTCTCTCCCCCTCTCTATCTCTCCTCTGTTCGAAGTTATTTTATGTCTTCGTGAATCTCGTTCTTGCTCTCTTCGAAGAAATAAAGACACCGTTCAAAGCGACATTAAATTCATATCAAAACGCAACCGGACAAATCCGCTTCCTCGACTCTCCCGATCCAATCCGAGTTGCAAATTTCATCGATTACAAAGCGCGTCTGCCACAATGCCTCGAGAGCAGCCTCACGGTGCTCTCGCATCGCCCATGGCCTCCGCACGCACACGCACACACATACACACGCGCGCGCGCGCGGTCGAACCGGAACGTCGATATCCCGTCGCGCCATAAATATTAAGAAACCCTATAAACAAAGTCGCCGATTATAATAAGACGAGCAGTAATGTCGTGCATCAGGTACACGCACCTGACGCGAAGTCACGGTCAGCATTATCCTATGAAGACAGAATAATTGGGCTTAAATATCGCGGCGGTCGTGCTGGGGCGCGAGGCGGGCATTCGGTGATCATCAATGGTGACGGGCGCGTTTTGTTTTACAACCGGAACGCGAGTACTTCGGCTCTCTCTCTCTCTCTCTCTCTCTCTCTCTCTTTATGAATGCAAGAAAAAAAGAAAGAGAAAGAAAAGAAAAAACCCGAGATGCGGAACGCGTGCATTGCGAGCACTATCGCGCGGAAATTTCAATTATGTTCGCATCCTATTGACATGTACATCTCACGATTGTACGTATTTGTCAGCGAGATTATAACATTAGGAGAATGTCGATAATTACACATGTTCACATGGCTGATATTATGGACGATCAATGGGCGCGTTCAGCAGAACAAACCGCTCAGTAGCAATCGAACGTGATTGGCTCTTACTTTTAGACCCAACAAATCAACGTAGCGTGTTGATAAGACGACACTCAACAGTTGTGTCTGCTGAACGCGGCCAATGCGAATACGTTCGAAACGTGTTCGATGAAGTTTACGACGTTATAATTTGCTGTTGCTATCGCGACACCTAAACGCGATGAGATAGTCACGGAAAAATATATTAGTTTCGTTTCATGACCTTTCATCTTTTAAAGTTCTTAAAAAAGAATTCCTAAGGCAGTGATTCGTTCCTCATTATTAATATTATTTCTTGAAATATAGCAAGAGATTACGCGATCGATGTGTAAAATACGCGCTATAATTTATTATGATGTAAGATGTACAAAAAAATATTCAGTAAAAAAAAAAGTGTTTGCAATTATCTCGCAACAGGTATGTTACTGCGCGTATTATTATAAAGTAATTGAATGGAAATTAGTGGAGGAATTATTGGAACGATTTTGTGCGATCGTTATTATGACGCAAAAAAGTAGAATAAAGCAAACGTATTCGATAGATACCTGCACACTTCCAGTACAATTTACACATCGATCGGGTCACGATTTAAAAATTATCTGTAATTACACTATAAATATATGGCGTACGTCGATATTTATACATGTATCACATGTATCTCTCGTCCGCTTGCGCTGTTAACATATCATAAAAAGTGGCGAAACGTGTCGAAATTAATTAAAAAATTTCGCATCTAATAATTTCACAAATGCCATTGACGTTAATAATTCTAGCTGTAGCGATACACGATAATTGAAAGTAAATCCCTATGGATTTTTTTTAGCGATAAATGAACGTATACTCATTCGTAAATATTTTCCTTGAAATTGCAACGTGATTCTTCAGCTACGTATAATAACCGCGCGAACTGTTAAAACTTGTTTTCATATGGAAAAAGGGCCTTCTTGCTTATTATCGCATCACGACAGGCGAATTGCTAGGTATTCGCAATGATTGCCCGGTATTACGATATCATGATCCACATGTGTATCCATAAGATAGAGAACATTACGTATTATGTCATAAAATGATTTTTGCCGATTATGTCATAAAAAGCTTGATTTTTTCGATATTAGTGGGTAGTTATTAAAAAAAATAATGTCTTCGATGCGTCGAGTTCCGATCTTTTTAACACATGTTTGACATATAAATTAGTATCTTTATAAATGTACGATCTTGCGAAATAGTGATAAATAAAATATAGCTGTTTATTCACGTAATTGTTTGTAAATAAACATCAGCCTTTCCATAAAGTAAATATAGACATTCAACAAAACGATCCGATTAACATTTTCAATCAGAACGTTCCCAATATTATGTGCGCGCACGTCTGTTTTTATATTTATTGGAAACGAGCTCGCTCGTGGCTTCTACCTGCAATTACGAACACTTGCAACACACGAAAAATTACATAACGCCTCTAATTAATGTGGCAGAGTACAAAAGATGGCGACGCACTCTCGCCTTTTCTCTCAAACACCGCCCGTCAAACGCCAAATCGTTTGAACCGTTCCACACGATCGCGTGCTGATACGCGTCGTTACCGGCATACCCAGCGAGAACCCACCCTCAAGTGGGGACTTTCAGTCTGCGGTGACCATGAAATGACGCTTCAATATGCATGCGGTGCGCCGACGTTCTTTCACCCCTTCGTTCACCGCGATGTCCCTTTTCCTCTCTCGGTTTCCCTCGCTCGCTTACCCGTCTCTTTCTCTCTATATTCCCCTTTTTTTCTCCATTCCTATCCTTCCCTTCCTCTCCCCCCCCCTCTCTCTCTCTCTCTCTCTCTCTCTCTCTCTCTCTCTCTCTCTCTCTCTCTCTCTGTCTCTGTTTATCTCGCTTTTCGCTTTGGATATGCTCTTCAGTAGGGTGGTTGCTACTAATGTCGGCTGGATCATTATCCATTCTCTCTCCCCTCGTTCAAACCACCCTCGATCCCTCTCGCTCCTTCCTTTGCCATCCGTTCTCTCTCTCTCTCTCTGTCTCTGTCCCTCTCTCTCTGCTTTGTCCTGTTCATAGTGTCTCCTCTCTCTGGCTACCCGGCAATCGTGATTTTCCGTCCCCGCACCGGCGCCCAACGTAAACCGAGATCCGCCGCCGCATGAGAGCGGGCCAGATGTGACTACATTCCGCTTTGTGTCCCGCGGGTTAGCGAAATTCCCGCGCGAGCAAGCGAGAGAGCTCGCTCGCCGCTGTCGATGGTGTATCGCTGTGCATTCCCTGCATGATTCTCCCTCTATTTCTCCTGCCCTCTTACTCCCCCACTCGGTGCATCTGCATTTCTGCCTCGTTTCCTGGTCGGCGTCTTTCATTGGCCATCTATTCTATTCTACAACGATCCCAAAAATGGCTCGCGTCGTTGCAAAAACGACTCGTCTACTATATGGAACTCAATTCTAACTCAATTTTAAGATCTAATAATAAGTCTAATTTTTAGAATAAATTAAGAGTAAATCTATTATATATTTTTAAATGTATTGTGCTTTGTGTATATAAATTATATAGGTAAATATAGGTACATATAGGTAATAAAATATAAATAATAAAAATTATTATTAATATTTAATGATAAGACACTCATCTAAAATATTGTTCATATATCACTATAAATAAATAAATAAATAAAATAAATTATTAATTTTACGTTATAATTTTTATCTTAACATTATTATTATTATTTCAACAATTAACTTATTTATCGAACTTTGATATTCGAATTGTTTTCATGTGGATTTTAATTTGTTTTTTTATCATTACATGTTTTTTTCTCGAAAGTGAAACATTCGATACGTATCGTACGATATCAAAGCAATACATATCTATGATTGTAATAAAAAGAAAAGCAGATTATTATAAAATTATTAGAATTATATCATAAAGTATATACGAGACCATACATATATGTATATACGCAAGACCATATATATATACATATATATATACATATATATATATATTATATATATATATATATATATTAAATTCTGATATTGTTACATGGTAATATATGCATTGTTATCACAATGCATCGCATAACGAACGACGTTATTATATTGTAAAGTTGTTGCACGCGCACACAAATACTCGTAGTCCCATTTGTGCATCTAAAATTAATATCGGCGTCGACGAACAAACATCGAACACGGCTAGGTTTTCGTACCTTTGAGTCTACTGATCATCGAGCTGCTTAATCATTGGTATACATGTGCCCACGATGTAATATCTAATAAAGCAGAAATGATTAAACAAAGGAACAGTACACACCGTCGTTCCCTCAGGCAACGTATACATTGTAGTTCGGTACGCAGCTGACACAGCTATTGCAATTTCAAAGCAATAATAATACAGTTCGTAAACACGGGCAATTACTAAATTCGGAGGATTACGTTTAGAACATTAATTTGGCGTTCAGAAGATTATCATTGAGCTAATATCCTTTACGTGTTCTGGAACTGTAAATTTCGCCGGTAGAACTGCAACGTTAGTAAACTTCGAGTGCCCTTGCGCATGTTTGCATGCCAAAGTGTTAAATGTAATGTAACATAATTAATTGTACATTTCATACATAATCGATGTGATATACATATACATACATTACAAACTCATATTGCGAATATATTAAACCTTAGTACCTTTCAATTTGTTAATATAATATCAAAGTATTACGCGATGATAATAAGATAGAATTATGTCTTATAGTCTGCTTCTTAATCAATACATAATAAAATATTTAAGATCAAAGCTTGTAATTATTTTTTAAAATAGGAATATAATTTCGAATTATAAATATAATTTTATCAATAAACAGTTATAAGGTTATTTACTATCTATCCTCATTTACTTCCTGACTATTAATTTCAAAAACAATGATTTTATACTTTAATATTTTTCTTTTAGAATTTAGAAATAAAAAATATTTTAAAAGAAGCTTTTTACGCGAGACCAATAGTATATTAGAAAATCTACATTTTGAAATTTGATCTCTGAAGGGTTATAAAATATATAAATTAAATATACAACAATATTAATATCTTTATTTATTTTTTTAGCGAAAAATTGAGTTTTCTAAAATAACGTTTTTTAATTATTTTACTGGTGCACCAAGCATAGATACTTATTAGAATTCCGATAAGAAATAAAATTTCGCCGTTCGCGCATTTATCTTTCTCTTAGCATCGCCTTCTCCATTCAAACGTTCTAAATAATACACTTTTCTCACGGAAATCACGGAATCATACGCAAATACTTGTTGAAGAAATAACCGCGGGTAAATCCGCGCGTAGACAGATACGCATAGCCACGTGCCGAGAGGTCGTGCGGCACTCACTTCCGCCGCGGCCGTCGAAATCCAGCCGTGTTAGCGCCGAGAGCGGCAAGATTGATGTGCCAGGTGTCAGAAACGTAATTGAATGAGTGGCTGGTACCTGCGGTCGGTGCCCGTGGCAAACGCCGCCGCTGTCCTCGCTCTTAATTCCGCCGCTCGCGGGTACGCAGGGGTTTAGGACCCTAAACCTGCGATCAATTAACGGCGAACACCTGGGACGCACGTCCGCACGTCAGCCTCGGAATCCCGAACGTTTCCTCATCGATGCGAGCCTCCCATCCCATGGGGGTCATTACACGTTTCTGCTGATTCGGACGACGGCGATTACATGCCGATAAAACGAACTGTCCTACGGAGATCCTATTTCGTACACCTTCTATTTCGTGGATCGCAAACTCCCTACTATTACAATTTCACGATTCTACAGATCGTCATTTAAATTTTTGCGTTCGTATTGGGATTCAACGATAATAGGCAGTCTTCATTTCAGAGTTGTTGTCATATACTTTTCCTCCAGAAATTCTTTGGCTAACGTAAAGCGGATCTTTTGCCATTATATCTGTTTTGATCATTAACTAGTTGAGTAAGCACTTAACATGTACGGAACATTCTACATATGATATGAATTCCATAGTGTCGGGTAGTTTAGTCCAATTGTGAATACAGTTTACACGAAATTATGCCATTTAGTACACCGGAAGCGATAATTCCGATTACATTTAGCAATGATTCAGGTCGTAAATTGAATCAAAATGTGTTAACGAAGTTTAGGAATTTGGTGAATTTATACGTCTCTACGTGGATTAAAAGATATCTTTTATGTTAGAAATGTACTTCAAACTTTAATGCTTTTAGATTTTATTTTGTATCAGTAAATTTTTTAATATCTATTTAAAAAAACCTTGTGTTTCAAAATTTAATGAAATTTAAGATACTAAATGGAAATAATTTAAAAGTGAAATATTCAAAATATAGATAAAATTAGCCAAAATAAGCCTTCACAGAATTTTTTTCTGATTGATAATACCGGAGGCTAATGTCAAGAATCGGTTACTTTGCAAAAAAGCCTTTCTGCGGAGTGGTAAATAACATAACCCAGGAAGCTCGCATACCTTTGGCGGCTCACGAGTTGATTCTCGTGTTAAATGACATCCTTGTACGAGGCTCGGGTTCGTTAAAGCAAACGTAACCGGTCGCTCACCGTGCCCTATTTCTCTTCTAATTCTACAAGCTTGTGAAGCTATTTCAATTACCGCGCTGGGCGGCAATTTTTCTTTGATCGGGGAACATTTAAATAAAAGATCACTCGGTTTGAGCGCGCGCGTGCAAAAGAAAGAGGGAGAGTACCTATGTATGTTCTTTGCATTTTCTTGCGAACGTCGTTCACTGTGTCCCTCATGCGGACCCTTTTATACGTTCACCTGACCTACAATCTCAGTGGCGTTATTCTTAGACGGCTTTAAAAAACTTTGTCGTATAAATGTCTTGAAAAGTGCACCGCGTGCCGCTGTGTTTCACCCTATATCCCGCTTTTTAACGAGCAGTCCGTTTTTGCAAAAAGAAAACAAAGTGAACAGAGTTACCGGAAGCTTGCGAGGCTGCTCCTGTGTGCTTTCGATCGTCATCAGTCAGTGCAAGTAATTGATTCCGTTTACGTTACAGTTACTATTAGCGCCAGGGCAATTATCGTCGCGTTTGTTTAGCAAACATGTATGTAGTTGCGCCTAAGCGCTATCGTTCATTTGCAATTCGTCCACTATACGTAGAAACTCGGTCAGATTTTATAATTAAAGCTTTCATAACAAATTCACAAACAAGAGTTTGATTGCTCTTGTTTCTTTTTTTTTAGTCCGAGTTTAAATCGTTGTTTACAATTTTTTATGACTGTCAATATCCGTTATTTTTTCCATCATATTTTTCTCGAAAGCATTATAAAATTGAGAGTAACATTTTGACATAGTTTGATTAATTTAAACATTAAAAATATTATTGAATAATAATAAGAAAAATACAGACTCCGAGATCAAATAGATAGTCTTTATACCGCGCGTACTTTAACTCGAGGAAGTTAAAGGGATACGCAGTGTGGGAATCTCACGTACGCCACGAAGGAATGTGTGGAATGGAGGGCACGAGTGGGCTAACCACCCATTAAGAGGAGCTCTAATCTCTAATTATTTAATAAAAATATGTTTACGACGTGGCGTATCGTACGCCCCCTTCGAGCTCGTCTTGCACCTTTTGCTCGTTTCGTAAAACGTGGTGGGGATCGGGGTCTTCAAAGGGGTCGGAGGTCGATCTAACGAGCCGACGAAGATACGAAGGGCCGAAAAGAAAAGAAGTCATGCACGCGCGAATATGTGCCAAATTTACGATTTGATTGGGTAAAGACCCACGGCAAACTTTAACATACTTGCGAAAGATATTTCAGTCACCTTGATTTACGGACTGTTTAATCTTTTCATTTAAAAACAATTTATAATAACAGATCGACGATACATAATTCCATGTTAATCTTTCTTATCAAAAATATGTAATAAAGTTTAATTATATTATATGTGCCATCGTAAACGTAACGAGATAATTCCGTAAAATAGTGTGTTTCATCTATTTAACAAATTTTACTACGTCGCACACGTCGAGGATTATTCGAGATGACGAATATCCCAATCTATATACTTTTTTAAAATACGTAAGCGAGGGAGGGAATGCCCGGCGAAACATTTGCCTCATCACGGATCGCCGCGTATCTGAATTGGAGAAGCCCGGTGTGCTCTTCTGTTCAAACACGCCAAGGTGCCGTGTGCATATTGGTTTCGTTCACACACGTCTTTCCGTCTACACACGTACAGACGTACATACATATGTGTATACATATATACGTATTCTCCACCACTCGCAAAGGAGTTCCTAATATCGTACTCCGCTTTGTCGCACTCTTGTTTACTTTGGACCATTCTTGTCGGTATCGATCTTGTCCGCAACTCGGCGGAAGATCGAGGATAAGAAAGAAGAGAGAGATAGACGGAAAGAGAGGACGGGGCGAGATTTTCCACGGCGTTGTCCCCATTTGCCTTTTGCATCAGAAAACGAGAAATTTTAAGAGAAATCTTCACTAGATCGCAAACCAATATACCGCTGCGAATGCAATTCTGATGATACATTAAAAGCAACGCGCGTGCATCGCGCTTATATACGCCAATTTTATACAAGCACAACGTAACTCCTTCACCTGCTGTATACATGAGAGATTGAGATGAAAAGAAAAGCTGATCACCGGCTCGAATCAAAGCAACGGGCGCATCCTCGCTAGCGAGTTTTCCTAGAAATCTCATCCTCTCACAATGTTTCACTGCTGGTCGTGAAATTCTCCCACAAGGATATTGTAGATTCCAAGAGAATCGCATCTCGGAAAGCGAGGGAGGCACAGAGAGAGAAAAAGAAGGAGAAAGAAACGACGCGGGGGAGAGGTAGGGGAACGGTTGCCTAGCCGAAACAGCCGAAAACTGTGGTTATGCTCTTCAAGAGCCACTAAAAGGGTGCCTACCTGCCAGAACCATTGATTACCGAAACGCTTCCCACACAGTCTCGCACAGTCGGAACAAGTCAAACTCGGTTAAAAAGCGCTAACGGAGTTCACGAGGCACGGTAAGTATATCCTTGCGCCACTTAGAGACCACTGTAATTTCCATTAGGGATTTCGGCGTGTACTCTTCGCTGCACGAAGAATAGTCTCGGCCCGCGATTTCTCTACGCCCCGGAATGCCATTACGCGGAACCGCGAATTCGCGATACAAATTGGAAGTTCTCCCATGCTGCTCAGGAAAGTGAGGATGCAAAAAATGACCTTAAAATATTAAGAAAAAAAAAACATACACGTTTGCAAAGCGGAGATATAACATCATACGGGAGATAAGCGAAGCGGCGACGTGCTAAATTACATAACATTTAATGGGGGATAACTAATATTTTTACTCGTACTTGTAATCAATTTAAGAAACTCCTACTTTTCCTAAGAATGGATTAAGAAATAGCGCGAAAGCTAGTAAGAGGAAAAAAATATCTATAATCGCTAAAAATATTCTAAAACTTATAAATTTTTTTAACTGCTTATTAATCAAATTTACTGACACAATTTATTATTACTCCCCGCAATATTTACGTTATAATAATAATGGATATTTTTCCTCAGTTATAGTAATAATATTGTTATTTTTCCTAGTTTTCTATAATTATATTTGACATATGGAATTAATGGGAGAGTATTCCTTGTGTAGAATATAATCAGTAGAAATTGATTGCACAATATCGGTAAGTGGTGTTTATCTAGAAGCGTCGTCATTAGAAGCGACGATTATCCCATATTTGTGGCTACGAGACGGGAGAAGCGAGAAGTTTTACTCGCGCGAAGCCATGATTCAGTATCGGATAATGTAAAGGACGATCGGAGGTGCTTCAAGAGGTGACGTAAATAAGAAATTACAGCGATACGTATCTGAAGAATCATGACGAAGGATTAATCGACGATTAGCCTCGCTTAAGTCATTCTGCATATTTGCAATAATTCCATAAAATTCAATTGAATGATAATCGCGATTCCCCAATTATAATATCATTCTAATATTTCTGCAAACTTTTTTGTTAAGGAAAGTGATTGCTCCTTCTGCTACCATAATTTTAAAAACCTGTTAATATCGATCTAAATTCATGTGTATTATTATTAGCGTTTCTATGTAATATATAATATATATCTGTAAAAATATGAGCTTTAATACAGTTATTGTTTACGAATAATGACAACCATTGGTTCACGAAAATAATTAGGCTTATTATCTATCTGTTGTCTATTTGTTACATATATATACAATAATTTTAATTTTACGATTTCATGTAAAGCCTATTCCAGAAATCAAAGCTACTGCTTTCATGTCTAATAAAACGATTCCCATATAAATAAAATTTGAATAATTAATCTGATAAGAAATACAATGCAACTAAAACTTTTCCAAAATTTCTTACGATATCAAAGAGATGAGAAATCACGTCCCTCCCTCTTTCCCCTTATCTTTTACTGGACACGGACGAGCGTAAGCGACGATGCAGCACAAAAGTTAAATAAAACGTCTCGACTGGCGGTTGTAAAGATTCTAACATAAAGATAGGAATCTAGGAGCGTCTACGTGGGAGGTGAATTTGAACGTACCACGCCATTTCCTCGATCGGCGGAGCGGTGATTCGCGGAAACCCCCGAGACTCCGCGGCGAAATTTCTCATGAGCTAGATTAGCGGTGTTCCTTTCGTTTCGGATCTCTCTTTTTCCCCTTTCTGTCTCTCGCGGCAAGTAGACGTATACCCGGGGCCAAGGGGGATCCCCGGCTAGAGAAGAAGGAGGCGCCAGGGCGTTCTGGCGGGGTCAACTAACCTTTTCATTAGCTAACCCCGTGCAGGCCGCATCAACCGCGGCCTATAAAGTCCTAAAACATTGACGCGAGCACCGGCGATCCCCTACGGGACCAGCCGGCGTAGCCACGGACAAGTATATAATTACCAGCGTGCCGCGGATAAGCCTAATAATTTGGTGGCGCCATGGAACACACGGGCGTTTGGAGACACGCGAGCGGTAATTATCACCTAAACCAGATGGAGGGATCCCGTCCCGATCTCTCGTTCTTCATCGCGTCTCATCTCCACCCACGCGCCGGCTGGCGATTAAAGCCGCCCTGAATTATTAACGTCGCGATCAGTTCGATTGTTTCGCATTAATCATCTTCCAGACGATCGAAAATTCAAAATCATTATTCAAAATCTCGACAATTCTGCGTATTCTTTTATCGTTCGTGGAAAGTAAAAATATCGAATAGCGAAAATTATGATATGTCCTGTAGCACATTACACATATGTATAACGTCATTCAAATTACTTATTCAGTCATAAATATTTAAACGTACGCCCACGCTATCTTTATTCCACGAACGCAAATACTGGCTAATTCTCATTCCCTGAAGACTTTTTTTTAAATAGGATTAGATTTCGCGCGAATTCCATTCACTTGTAGATTTATTCGTCACGTATCTACAAAGTGCAATACGCAAATCGTTTCTCTTCTCTAATATCAAGCAATTATCCCCATAATGTTTAAGGCCTCGTTAACTAATATTACTGTTATATTGGCTTGTCTACATTGACTTAAATCCATTTCAGATCTTATCGTAGATAAGTCGTGCGATTACTTAACGCATGCACGCTTAAATGCTCGGAGACACGCGAAAGATAATTATCCTGTGCACCAGAACGAGCTTTGCTCCGATTCTTTTCGCAAGATAATATGTCACCTTCGCGTAATACCAAGATATTTATCTTGCTATGTTTACGTTCCTTTATGTTATATAATTTATTTCACGAGACATTGCCAGAACGAAAAGAAATCACTGCGAGACTATTTAGTAGTAGGCGTAAGTCAGAATTTAATTGATTACTAATATTGAGCTTCGTGAAATTTAATTTACAATCCTAAAATCATATACTTTTCCTCTGTGTCTGTATTTTGCAAAATGTAATTTTGACTAATTATATAAGCAGACATCAATTAATTCCATAAATTTTGAAGTTCCGACATCGAAGGATATATTTAACTTAATTTACAGTGCTGGAACAACGTGACAACGCGATAATAAGCGCCTTCAATGTAGAAATACGTCTCTGTTAAAGAGCTACACGACCCGCGTTTATGCATAATCGTCCAGTAATGCGTGCGAGCTTAACTAGTAATGATCCGGTGCTTGGTCACAATAAGAAGTTCGCCTTGGCCACAAGCGAGACGCTTAAAAAGCGATGACGATGCAATTTCCGCCGCTTATAAATTGATTGCGAGCAAATCACGCGAGCGACATGTTCACCTTTTCGCGATCAATTACGAAATCCATTTGCTCCGCGAGCGAGCATGAAAGAGATACGCCCGTATTCCGATAACATGTTCGCGTAAACCCCGGCGTAAACCTAACTTCCAGACGCCGGCGCCGGAGTTTTAACACTTCTTAAAGTCGTATCTACACCGTGTTGCATTAACGCGTAAGCGGTTTTCACTGTTACGCTTAGCTTGTCGTCGCTACGTTTAGTTCTCTCGCGGATTTGCGGCGTTACATGGACGTATACGTGTACCGGAAAACGTTCTCCAACGTCGAACGTAAAACAGCGGTTCGCGGGGTGTGTCGCATCAGCAACAGATAACTATAATTAAAGGGGCCACGGAGGCACGCATCTTTGCAACTAACAATTGTTATTAAGTGTATCCGTTTGTGCAACGTAGCCATAAGTAGACAAGTTAACAGACAGACAAACAGCAGACAGACAAGCCCTTGGCCCGAGGCGACGCGATGTGGAGCTGACTATCTACTAGATCCAATTGCTCTCTGTCATTTATGCACGCAGAAATTCGCATTGAAATTCGATTTACCTAACATATAGGTACGCTGTGTTAAGATACATTGACTGATTTTTACTTTCAGCTGTACTCGTACTTTAATCAAGGATATCGCGGAGTCGTGTCATTAAGCGGAAACGCTTTAATTAAACTTGATGAACAATTCGACGTACGATATAATCATACCAAATTTTCTGTGTTTATTCATAATAATTTCAGAATAAAATTATGATACACTTAAAGTCATACTGAGATTTATATTCAAAGAAATTTATCAAAATTGAAATTTATATTCAAATTATCAATATGCCAAGATAAAATAATGCGCAAAACGTTTGTATATTGCATAAATAACAATTCTTTAACAAACACTAACACATATGACAGTAAAAAAATGTTTTTTATATAAAATGACTTATATAATTCAATTTCCTATATTATAATTATCTGTACTATGTAGCTAAATATGCTTAGAATCCAAATTTCTCTTCGATTTTTTTTTTTAATTTTCCGTCGAAAGATTTTACAACTGCAGAAAGCGGATGTCGCAAGAATTGAGACAAATATTAAGCAAATATTCCTCTCGCAACTGGGTATAGAAATAGATTCTATCCGTAGCAATAAAATATCGCGGGTCTCTAATCTCCCGCGCGGCATATCCGTTTCGTCCGTCGCAAATGAAGCGTCGCTTGATTTTCTTGAAATGGAGCGAGAGCACGCGCATACGCGAAGCACCTAACTGCTCCTACATGTACGTATCCGCGCAAATTGCCAGATCCTGTATCGGCAAGCCCTAAGGATATGCACGTTCTTCGTTCTAGCAAGAGCAGCGGCAAAGGACGAAGCCGACGGAACGGACGGACGGACGGACGGACGCTTGGACGGACAGACGAACGGATGAACGGATAAAGGTACAGAATGCGCGTGCGTGGGCGGTGCTACGTCTTACACGTGTTTCCACGTAGAACCCCAAGGTTGGAGAACGAGTGGCAGTTGGCTAAGGATAAACCACTGAAACCTGCTGAACGTCGCTTGAAGTCGAAAGTCTTGACGATCGCGGAAAAGCGCCGATATTTCTACAGCGCGTATCTTCCCTCCCGATAAGTACAAAATTGTCTTATTATTTTACATGTAAGACATCCACGTTCGACGATCTGTAATTCGCGTCAGGATTCAGGATAGAATTTTCTGTATAATTTTATGCGACGTGTACGTAATACACGAAAATCACTTGAATCAGAGAGACTGCATATGTACATAAAACATCAAAATATACACAGCGTATAAAATTGTAAGTACAATTTCATTCTAAAATATGATTGATACGAGTTATAGATCGTCAAAAATAAGTTCGATTTTAATACGTCAAATAATATGTTACCGAAAGATACAAAACGATGCGAGAGAACATTATTTTGTATGCACAATAATACATAATGCATTATAGTCATCAAGAAATGCGACGCAAGTCGTAATTAATTTCAGAAATAAATTTCCAATGGTTTTCAATGCGATGCTAATCGTAACCTCAGTAAAATAAGGGCAAAAAAAGAAGATAAAAGTATCTTAAACGCCTTACTCTCTTTAAATGCTGGCGGGTAAAAGTGTAGGAGCGAACGTTTAAATCGGAATCCCGCGATGAAGGGTTTCGGTATCTCTTAGACGCAAAGTTGCCTTTTCCCCAAAAACTTTCTGCGCTTTTGCCCAAGTGATTTACCGTCACCGATGATTTATACGCCATTCAAGCCGCGGTGGAGGTAAAGGGAGACGAGGTAATGCCCAACAAAAGGCCAAAGTGGAAGATTAGAGGCGATTATCGTGGATCAGGTGCGCGCATATTCGACCGTAACTCAAACCAAGCTGATGCGTGGGTGGCTTACCTGTGACCAGATGATAAAACAAGAACTTCCTTATGCAAGTTCCGGCCTTCAGCTTTCAAAAGTCAACTCTTTAAAAATTATTCGCCCATGCGAATAATCGTTTGAAAACCACGTCCGTGAAAAAAAAACATTCTTTTAAAACTCCTCTCACGCGCTATTCAATTTTCTTTTCATTTAAAAGATAATACAACTGATTGTGAAGATCATCACTTTTAGTAATCGAATAGTAATAGTAAGCAAGTAGTAAGCTCACTAATCAATTTAGTAAGCATAGTATAAAATAAAAATCTTAAGATACTAAAAGTTTGACACATGTAGTATAAAAACTATATAATGTATATGGAGGTTATTTCGATATCCATCACAAGAGCAAGCATTAATTTATATTGTGTGCCTTATGTATTATTATTGCATAACTGTTACGTTACTTTGTTATAATATGGACGGGCACAGCCATCAACAAACAATTCACGTGGTCTTGTTTCGAGCCTTCGATCGAACTATAAATTTCCTATAATCGATAACCTCTCTAGATATCCGCCCCCTAATTGGGGTTTTCGGAAGGACGATTTTAAAACACCTGACCGTTTATAGACTTATGGTTGTCAGTCTGAACTAAAATCTAGAATCGATCAATCGCACAAATTATATCTGTGATTTCGAAAGTCACGTAAAGTCGGATATTAAGCGTGTGGCCTTAATTAATAGTAACGTCGGCGGAATAAAAACAGAATTATATAAGCGGCGGGTCTACGCGCCGGATTTCAATCGTAATTCTAGTTTTAGAGATTCGTTTAATTCGGGGCATTTTGATTGGAATTATAAAACGCAAACGGTCGTGGGAATACCTGATGCGCCTTTCCTTCCTCCGACTAAAAACATTTTCACACATGTTACTTTTGTAACATTTAGATATTAAGATGTAACATTTACATATTAAGAGTAAAATTATATACTTATACTATATAAGTTTCATGACAAATATATAATTATCGTTATCACTATTAATTGTTTAATAAAAAATATTTGTATCTAAAAATTTAGTAATATTCATTAATTTATTCGAATCTATATTTGTTATTAACGATTTAACTCTTGATTTAACTGCACTTTCTAATATAGTATAACCATAATCTGTCTTCAATGTAAATTCTAGTAAATAAAAGCAATGAAAAATTTACCAGTTGTAAAATAAATTGCTATCTGATTTTATTCTTAGCTTTTAAATTCCTTTCTCTACCATATTACATAATAAATATTTTTTTATATATAGTTTGACACAATATGAAAAGAATAGGGGGCCCATTAGTTAAAAGAAGTTAGATAAAAAAAACAATTAGGCGCCATTAAAGCCCATATAATCGCGAGCATAAAGGGCTTCTCTGGTGCATCTCTCAGCTTCTCGGTGATTCCAGGCTCGATATAAAAGAGCCGATATAAAACAGCCCGGATTAGAACTGCGGAATGGCAGCCGCGGGAATACGAAATGATCCTAACCGAAAATTCGTACAGGTATCATCCGTAGGTGGAGATTCGAATCTCTCTCTCTCTCTCGGTGGATCCTTCGCAGGGTCGAGGTGGGGACTGTATCATTTGGCAGATTAGCATAATGACCGGGGGATTTATATTGCGCGTCTTCGCGAAAAGGGCGCGCTGGTAGCAAACGCGCCGAATGAAATAATGAATAGCATAGTTTCTGGTATTCGATGATTATACGCATCGCAACGGGCAAATTATGGTATTGTAGTTTCGACTGTGCGTTTCCTCCGCTACCCAGACCAAGGCTCGTCGCATCAAATCGAGAAGTGGGAGGGAGGAAGCATGAGAAGCGTATAGCAGAGAAAGAAAAACGCGCGATAGGTAGGACTGTAATGGGCTATAATATATTTAAAAAAAAGTACTCTATTAAGCTATAATAAGGACAAACGGTAAAAATAAGGGAAAGCAATAACTATAAAAACATTATAAGAACTGTACGATTTAATGTTTATCATAATATAAAGCTCAAAGAAAAAGAAAGTGTATCAGATATTGTGCAAATTAAAAAATTGTTTAGAGATATTTGCGATTTATTTATATTAATAATTATATTAGCAATAGGCAATGTTAATAATTATAAGCAATAATAATAGTAACGGTAATAGCCGTATTTTAGAAAGGAATTTTGAGAGAAATCTATAACAATGGAAAAAAAGGAAACCGGAAAAACTTGTATCTAAGAAAATAGTCAAGACCAGAACGGAAAAACGATATCTGTTTAAATGAGAAAACGGATAAACTAAGGTAGAAAAAACGGATCTGTATCCGTCAAGGATTTAAAGTATGAACACGGCGAAGAAATTTGCGCGAGTAGAAGAGGATAAAGGAGATCGGAGGAAGACAAATAAGAGGAAAAGAAGAGGAAGAATATCGCGGGGAGAGGGGGGACGCAGGCGGAGTTTCTTACCACCCCGCGGAACGAGTAAGAACGTCGTTACTACCGAGGAGAAACAAAAACGCTGCTTTGCTCCGACGTACACAAGTTGCCGGGCGCACCGGAGCGCTTTATATATGATCTGTTAATTATATTTTCCATGAATTACTTCCACGTTGTTCCATATCGTTTACGCCATTGCCGGCGGTATGATTTCTCGGTGATACCACCGAGTTTGTAACATATCGTCGACGGCACAATCATAAAAACAGTCGAATGATAGTAGAAACGATCCATTAATTCGGTCTGAAATTTACTAGATTTTAGATATGATTACGCCAGAGAGTAGCACTTGGCATTTAATTTCTTTTCAGTTTGTTTTTATTTCACCGTCTTTTGTACAAAGAACAGAAAAATACCGCGCAATAATTTTTTTTCTATTTACGACAGATATAAAAAATTGATTGGAAAAGTAAATTTAACGTTATTAACGAGTAATATTATAAATATGATATTAATGTGAAGAATTGTTGAACGATGGTTGTACCAGTTAGCGCGGCAGGAAATATTTGGGGGCAAAAACGTTTCGAAATTACGTGGTTCCTGAAAGAGGAAAGAAGAAAGAGAAATAAAAGAGGGGAGGGGTGAGAAAAGGGTAATGTGGACCATACTACTGAAATAGGAGGCGAAATGACAAAACAAGGGAAGGATGCAGAGAAATACCAGGTATTAAGCGTGAATCTCAGAAAATGAGTGTTTATGGCTCTTATATGCCGTAATTATTATCGAATAAAGAGTCGTTTATGAGGGCTGCCTGCAAATGACACACGAACTTTATAACCGGTAATTCTAGACTTGTTTTCTGGACTGTGGTTTAAACTTCGCAGGATTCACGCTCGATCATGTCACGTTATACAATAAAGTTTCTCGTGTTTTATTTTTCCTCTAGAATCCACGTATCATCTTATTAATTTAATTTAATCTTAAATGTAATTAAATAATTGCGTGTTGATAATTTAATTTATGCATTTTTTAACAAATCGATTTAGAAATTGTTATCTATTTTAAACAGCATATTTAATCTCAGAAAGGATAGAGTTGCTTTCTGTCATGCTAATGATGAAAATTAATGGCGCTCGGAGATATCACACATGTTAATCTCAATGCAGCTATCCTCCCGTACAAAGATATAGCAATCAGCATTATTTTCCGCGCGGCGATAAGTGGAGCGTGCATTAAGATTCAACGAAAGAATTAGCGTGCGTAACGATAAACACGTTTTTGTAATGCCGCGGCCATTACACGTTTCTGCGTCCGAACGCACGCGGTCGTGATAAGTTCCACGAAAAATTCACGATTTTATCTTGCGGTGCGAAGGTTGAGAAGGTTCCTTCTAGTATGTCTCATTGTTAGTGTCAGCCCAACGGCGGAAGATGAGGGCGGACTGTTAGGAAATTATCGGCAAAACGAAATTGGAAAATTATAGGCGCGACCGGGGGTGGGAAATTATTCTCTCGGTCGATTCGTCTAAGGTATTTCGTAATAGTTGCGAAGTTCCGAACGATACAGCACGGTGCCAATGCCGTGACTAACTCTTGGGAACAGGTGGGTTCGCCTAGGCCAATTATACGCCGGACTATTATTAAACCCGAGCAACGAAAACGCACGATGGCCTGTCCACTCGCTCGTCGCTCAGTACCGCTATCGAGTTTTTTCCGCGACGCTTCGTTCCGCGACGATAATCAGAGTATATCACGTAACATAAACTGTATAGCTGTATATATTACGTACGATCATCACTTTTAGATTTTATTAATGCTTGTAATGGGCGTTTATGAAAGCAAAATATTAGATGTATAACATTTAAATCAATCAAGTCAGAAGATTTTAATATGATAAAGATCAAATTTCAATATACAGTATAAGAGTATTATTTTTTACGAAGTAACATATGGAGGGGTAAAAACCACAGTGGTGTAAGTCAAATTTTTAAAAATATTTCCTCGTATGCATAGATGCAATTTATATATTGTACAGATTGCATCTATGCACACGAGAAAATATTTTTAAAAATTTGACTTACACCACTGTGGTTTTTACCCCTCCATAATCTTTGTACTTATAAAAGCTGTCGATTTTGCACAATAAGGAAGGAAAGAAAAGTCCGAGGTCTCCGAAATTCATTGTAACGCCTGGACGAGTGCTTTAATAACGATTCAATTGGCAAAAGGTCACGAGCCGTCATTTTCTCCTCGAATGGAGCGAAAAGTTTTTGTCAGGGCAGCTGGATATTGCTTATTGTTCCACCTGTTGGCGAATGAGACCTATCGCCTTCGCTCGGCTTACCAGTGATCGGATTATGCCGGTAATACGCTTGATTACCTTGACGTCCATCTTTGCCAAGTCCGCCATTGGCTATCTCTTAAGAGGCTTTTAAGGTGACGCGAGTAAGCGAAGTAATGTCTTTGTGCGTGCAATTGTTAACAGAAGCTGAAATCGTAAATTTTATAATGACAGTAGATTTGCATCTATTTTTTCACTTATGCAATAAATGGGAACGGCCCATTAAATACCGGAAATACTGAACTAATAGTATGTAGTATATTAGAATGGATATGAGAATGTTAAACACATGTTAAACATATTAAACAATCAAAAAATAATGAAGGATATCAAATTTTGCTAATGCAAATGTATGTAAGCATATTATTTTTTTTATTACATTAAAAGATTTAAACTCAAATCTTTGAATCGATTGTTACACAAAAAGCACGATTTTGTATCATATTATAGAAATAAAATTACGTGCAGTAAATATTAGAAGTAAATGCAATATAAAATGTGTGTATAATGCAAAACACACAAATTATAGTATTATAGATATAAGTAAATTATTAAGTAAGAAATCGATGTGATAACGAAAAATGTAAAATTATAAGACAAGTGTATATATTTATGTACACTTAACATCATATTGCTGATGCCTCACCTTTTGAGGTGCTGCTCTCTAATACCTTATCTTTATGTAAAATATCTCTTGCACTTTAATAAAATTATTATTATTAATATTTAGATATATTTCTATTTCTAATTAGAGATTATGTTGTTTACAAATTAAAAAAAAAACGCCTTTAATCGTATATCTCGTTACGTAAAATTAGCGTGCAACACTGTTATCTCCGGCACTAGCATCTTTCGTATCTTACATTGTCATCCATGACTACAAAAGTCGGCGATTCATTCGCGATCGGATACGGACTGCGCGGGCGACGGGGCCCGAGGAAACCGCGGCATCCAGTAGGGGGAGAGCCAGTATGGGCAGGGGGACTGATGGACCGACCGACGGACCGACTGAGCGCCAGCTCGGCGAAGTGGGGCCGGAGGGGGTGGTGTGTAAGAGGGGCCTGACACGCGATGCCTGCCTCGGGGAAGCAATCACGCGGCGGGCGGCGGGGGCGGCCCTCGAGAGGGGGACCACGTTGGCTCTTCCACCCTGTCCGCCAACACCCCTCCCACACCTCCGCGATCCCCCTTCCCGCGCAGCCTCCCCGTCCCCCGATAACCCCCTCAAACATGCACCGAAGTCCCCCTCCGGTGGCGTCGAGCCGCCTCGACGACTCAACCTGCCAGCCAGCGCCTCCAACTCCACCTTGTCAGGCCCCCCTTTCTCCTCTCTGTTTCTCTCTCTCTCTCTCTCTCTTTCTCTCTGCTTGCTCCATCTCGATAGGCAGCATCTCCCTCGCCCCCTTCTATTGCACGCTGCAGAGAAAAAAAAGGGGCACGAAGAAAAAAAATAATCCCCCTATCTGCTCTCTCCCGTAGCCGACGCCGCCGCCGACGCGGCCGCGGCCGAGCAACCCCTCGATCCACCCTGCCTCATCCCTTGCCCTGCCGCCGTGGGTTACTCAAGGCCCCGGCGTGCACCGCTACGGGGCACTGTGATTACGCCGCGTAGAGGTACGACCACCGCCGACAAAACGAAACGCGAAGCGAAGCGAAGCGAGGCGAGGCGAGGCGCGGTGCATTGCGTTGCGTCTGGCCACTCGCGCTCCCTCGTCCGTTCGCGTAATGAGCATCGCCTAAGTGCTGTTGGGGGCGTATTGCGACGTCCGGCAGGATTTGTCGCTCTCCTTCCCGTACGCCGTTGCGCCACACCGATACCCCACCGCTGATCGTCCCCAGCCGGTGAGAAATCGACGATTTGCATCGACCGACTGGTCGACATGTTTATCGCTTAAGCGCGGTACCCGGCGACGTAACGCTCGCGGAATAGCCGCGGCGAAATGGGGGCAACGTGAGTACCCGCCCACGAATGGAATTAGCCGGCGCAATTAGCGAGCTGTTACCCGCGTGTGATTTGCTTCACCGTTCCCCGAAGTTCCTCGTAGAAATAGCGAAAGCCTGCCGCTTCGTTATATTCGAACAACTTCGGTATTCGCCAGGGTATATTAGTTACGTTGTCTCATCCGGCGCGAACCGGTACTTCCATTCTCATGACGAATGTATCTACGCAGACGGTTACGAACAGAACCACCGGCCTCGATTACACGCATCGGGGTGTCTCCTATGTGTCCAGTTTATATCCCGAGGCGTGCTGTCCCGTTCGGCGGGATTTGTTAGTTAACTCGTCTTATCGGCACGCCCATAGAGATTGGAATTGATTTATACATCTTCGAGTGTGTCTTCGCATAGTTTCGTTACAGGCGACTGTTGACTGGAGTATGGAAGCAGCGCTTACGCACACTCGTCCTGATATCTCAACTATACGATAACGGAGAAGCTTTTAAATAACTCACTCATGACTCCAATCGGGGTCATAAATTTACTTGCAAATCTACACGAATTTCAAAGCAATAAAGACTACATGAATTAAAAAATGTTTCATATAACCAGCTCAACCACGAGACAATTAAGTTAAGCTATATTAGAGAAATTAATCTGTATATGAGCAAATTTTCTATAAGTTATTTTAAATACAGTTTTTTATAATATTAAAACTATTTGAGATAACTGTATTTTTATATTATTCAAAAAAATTATATTTTAATAGAAAATAACTCATATATTAAAATATATCTTGCATATGAAAATATTTTCGAGCGAATTTTATATGCAGAAAATAAATAGTAGTAACTAGAATACAGAGAACAGATTAATATTCTCACGCTAAACTTTGATATATGCAATTTAGGCTCATTTCCTTAAATATATCCAAGCAGCGATTCGCGGAAATTCTTCAAGGTAGCAATGCGAGTAACAATTCACCCTTAGCCCGGAAGACTATAATCATGCAATGAATGTCGGAATAAATGCAGCAAAGTTAGAGTTGCCAGGAGTGTCAAGTGACAGAAGAAAACGAGAAACCGAAGAAGTAGAAGAACAATAAGAAAAAAAGAACAAAAAGGAGGAGGAGGAGGAGGAGGAGGAGAAGAAGAAGAAGAAGACAGAGAAGAAGGCAACGAAGGTAAGAAGGTAAAAAGTGGGGGAGGGCATCTGCAGCTCCGGGGCTAACTATGTAAATGAGAACGGAGAACGGATCGCCTCGGTTCAATAGACCTTCGACCCTTGAGTCCGGATAATTTGTTTATGAGCAACGCACGCGGCTATCCTCCGTATCCGCCGCGGGGTAAGAAGCCGCACGGTCCATCTCGCTGCAGATTCTATACGGGGCCCCCTTCATCCAGGCGGTCGCGCGACCAGGACGGGAGAGATCTGCTATACGATTTACATACGATTACCGGGCAAAGTGAAGGCACGCACACCCACGCCACGCAAACGAAAAGAAGGGAGCACCGGACCGGACCAGCAGTCAGAGAAGCGGAGCCCGAGGTAAGGAACACCGGTGACGGGGCGGCGGGGGAGAGTAATGGAGAAAGAGAGGATTCGAGACGAGCTACAGGGGGAGAAAGAGGGTTACTCGCGGTGCTGGAGGAGATGGTGGTACGAAAGGTGGAGGAAGCTGCAGAAGAAGAAGAAGAAGAAGCAAGAAGGACGGGTCCGAACATGGGGAGGATCGCGAAGAGCCGTTCTGGATTTGAGTCCCGGGGCTGTCGGGATGTCGATGAGCGGCAGTCGGCGTGGGCCGCTCAGTAGGACGCCAGCAACCTGAAGAAGCCCGCACCCTTCGGGCGAACTCGCTCGGAAACAATGCCCACAACCTGCGGGACATTGCACACCTACCCTGGCCGAGGCCACCTGATTTTACTTTGTAGGAAAGGAGACTTTAACGGGCGCTTAGAAACAACATTAAATGTCGTCTAAAGGTGTATTCTATACTTGTATATCACGCACTATATCGAACCACGTGCACCTATAAATATAATATGATAAGAGATTTACGAAGGGTAAACGGGATTAAATAAAAAATTATTATGCCCAAAAATATTAATCATTATACATTACATATAATTAGCGTGGAATTTCATTGTTAATCATATTCGACAACTTGACTCTCCGTGCGAACCGAAAAATGATTTTTGATTGCACAAGTTATCACGACTTTTCGGAATTGGTTATTTTAATATGTGGCTTTATATAACTCTTTAACTGTAATTGAAAAATCGCAGAAACTCCCCATAGGATTTAAAATAATTCCATAAAGTGTTAATAAAAAGCAAAAGGCTTTCATGCGTTTTTATATGCAATTTAAATATGCATAATCGACAATTGAAAAAATCCGCATACGACAAATTAATAAGTAAAATATATTGACAACAAATTAATGGAAATCGATCTATTACAATCAATCTATAATGCACTGTGAAAACATTTTCTATAACCGAACATTTTTTAATATTATGAAGACACCGTTCACATTTTACTTGATTAATCTTGTGATTTTCGATATATTACTTCCGGGTGAATTACCCGCGCGATGAATAAATTTCTCTCGTGCATTTTGCTCTTCTCATTCGGTAGAAAATCTGTCGAATATGCATTCATACATATGCATGCCCGCATATACATATTAGAGCTCTCTTGTCTCATCACTATTCATCCGCATATCTATTTGTTCCTGGTTCCCGTAGGAAAGCAAGAGATTCTGTATTTTCGACTACCATAGCAACCATCTCTCATAAATTCCTTCAGCTGCCTTTATCGATTATATTAAAAAAAACGTAGAATTTTTAAATATTTGATATTAATAATAAATATTCTAGAAAAAAAAGAATAACGATGATATATTTATGGAAAGAATTTGTGCTTTATGTGCCGGATAAATATTAGTTTCCTTATCAATTATATCATTACTTTATCTTCAATATAAAAAATTAAATTAACGCTTTTAAAGAATTTTCATAAAAAATTCTATAAAATTTATAATTCTCAGGATGCAATTTTTATACGCTTATTCGTTTATAAAGATAAAATATTACAAAATATAACAATCTTTTTATGAAAATAAATATTAAATATCTGTATTATTTAATAATTATTAAATAATTGTTAAATATCGATATATATAAAATAAATTCCTATTTTCAAACATTATATAGCATTATATAAATTCCGAACAGAGTTCTAAAAATAGTAGAATAAATCATAAATTAAAAATACAAATAATGGTACTTGTATTCTGATTGTGTTTCTGATTTAAATATTTATATCTGCAGAGAAATATATTTAAAAATTAATATATTAATAAAAATTTGTTTTAAACACAAGGGTAATTTATTTATGCCTGAATCGACTGGTTGAATGTGGTTAAGTGTCAATGGTGTACTTGTTACGGTTGCATCCGTAATTCTAGCTGACGAGGCTAACTGTCAACTGTTACATTAATCAAATTCACATTTGTCAAAGTGCATTAAAAATTAAAATAAATCCTACTGCTCATTTTTTATGAATAATGGGCAAGTCTTCCATAATACCGGATTAGAGTACTTAGAACGGCAGCGTACTTTCACTCAGTGATTCACGAAAGTTCAAATGTCAGGTAGGGAGTACGGTAACATTTACACACCATTACTTGATCATTAGTCCTCAAGCTTCCTTGTTCAATTAAATCGTGAATGTCTACGTGATGAAACATGCGATTTTCAATCAAAATATAATAGTAATAGGTTTACAACAAAGATTTACACTTTTTAGTATGAAATTTACGATTGTGTTAAATTCGGATCATTCACGGACCCCTTACATCTGTGAATTAATAATTGAAGTCGATTTTGCTTCCTCGATAAAGAATTTTGAAAGTAATACATCCGTATGTTTCAAATAATTTTAAAAGTTTTTTAACGCTTTTTCCTTCGACTCTAATGTACATATTTCTTTTAAATGGTTATAAGATATATTTATCTTTTTTTTTATACTATCAATTTACTATGATACAATAACGAATCGATTGATTATTTTTCAAGCTATCAGGTTTACTTTGTGCAAATAATTATTGAAACTTAACAGTATAATTCTGTTCAACCTATAATGTGATGCCTGATAAAATACACTTAGAATTAAAGGTCAACAATATGCGCAAAGTTTTCTCCGAATGAGAAGTGACTCGTCGCGATATTCCGTTTGTTTTATGCCAATTGAACGTAACAAGAGGTACTGTATCGCGTACGATTATCTTGCACCGTAAGATGCAACACGTGCTTCAAGACATTGTAACACCAAAGTCGCGGAACTTTTAATTACCGAGCGCGTTAAGAGTACACCCACGAAAAGAAAGTAATCCTTTTTGCGAAGTCGCTTACGCCCAGGCGAAAGGACAAACGAGTCGGCGAGGAACGGTAGACGCGCACGCACGGCCTCATATCGCATAAGTTCTACGGACGCCATGTAGTCGCGCCCGCCATCTTGTAATTAGGGGATCAAGGAGGCATCGCTTTAATGAGCCGCGGGCTCGGCTGGCTGGCAATGCGCGGAGCGTGCAAGAGAGCGAAACTCGTAATATAAAAGCGCGCGGCCAACCGCGGGCGCAGAAGCAAAAAGGTGTGCTCGAGCAAAGTATTTCATACACCGGGACAGAGACAGAGTCAGGAGGAGAGAGGAAGAGAGGGAAAGACACCGAGAGGCGAGGACGTGTACCGCGAGGGACCAGCGAGAAAGAGAGAGACGAGGAGCCGAGAAGAAACAAGCGAAGGCGCAGCGTTCAAGAGATACAGAACTTCGTGGCACGAAGAAGAAGAAGTAGTAGAAGAAGAAGAAGAGGAAGAAATAGAAGGGCGGAGAAGGAGAAAGAGAAAGAAGTAAAGAAGATAGAAGAGAAGAAGCGGATATGGTAGGAAGCGGATGAGGAACGACGAGAGAAGCGGCGAGCGCAACACGCGGAAAGAATACGCCGGAGAGGAAAAAAGAGATAAGCGAAGTCACTCCGGCGAGAGAGGACGGAGCGGAGGGATAAAGAGAGAGGCTGGAGGGAGGGGGCAGGGGACCGGGGGATTCAATTGCAATAAAAGCACTGTGTCCGTAATCTTAGACGGCGAGGTGTAGGAGAAGGAGAAAGGGTAGGTCTGGTAGGTCGAGCCACCGCACGAGTTACGTATGAGGAATCCGCCACGGGCGTGGCCACATCAACGAGCGCGCGAGCGAAGCTCTCCTCTTTCCTGTCTTACGAATTTTTTTCAGCCGCGCGCGCGGCATTGCACGCGGGGATGCAACGGAGGGAGTCGGGAGGGAAGTACCTAGCGATACGTTTAACCATTACGAGAGATCGAATGTAACTGCAGGATGACGTGTCGTCGACGACGCTTTTTCACGTAGACGATTTATCAATCGAGACGTATTGAAGCAAATCTTTAAGTATCGCGAGATTTCGATTGTTACAAGATACCGCGATATTTTACGCAAAGAATTTATTGCGATTCCGACGAAATGTACTGTTAAATTCATAGTGTCAAATCATACTCAATTTGATTTTTAATCATTAATTCCTGTAAGTCGCCACTGCTCCTACTCAATATATCATTAATTTAATTAAAATAATGTTAATTTAACTAAACCAATACTGTTAAAATAATACTGTTTTGTGTTAAAATAATAAATTTCGACACACATCGTAGTTAAAAATAAATAAACGTTATTTAACTCAAGGTATTGATTTAAATTTCATCCATTAATATTTAACAGTGTATCGTAGATCTTGGTATGAGCGAAAGCGATCGAGCCAGAAATATCAAATGACAAAGAGCACCGAGAGAGAAACGCCGATACCAAATAAAGTATCGGTATTTTTCTCTACACTTCTAGCTGCACGCCATGATAATGATGCAGCGATATATAGCGACGATATGGCACCCTGGCATTGAGACTCGATTGTAATGAAGGAGTCGAGTTGTGCATAGACGATCGGGTACCTACGAAGCCGGTCGTGCACATACGCATGATACTCCGTCAGATATCGAGCTGTCGGTGCGTGTGTGCGCGATTGCTGATTTGTGGAGTCAGCTAACAGGGCGGGTTCCAGTTGTATCTAGCGTTACGTACTCCAGAGTCGTGTATAATATACTATACGTATTCACATTTGGCCTTGAATGTGACTACATAAATCGGAGTCCATGAAAATACAGAGAGGGAGAGAGAGAATGAGAAAAAGAGAAATATATGGTAAATACTTCTGACCCCCCAATTACCGAAACAACTACTTTGAAAAAAAGATGTAGATGAAGATATTAAAATACTTACAATAGAACAGATCGTTTATAGTTCTTAATTTATACGTTTTTCAGCAAACACTACCTTTTATATATAATATAATTAATCTTTTAATTAATATAACTGTATATAGATTATCTTTATGGTTATTAGATTTTTGACTGAAAAGAGCAACAGCTTTAAGCTTTCTTTGTACATATAAACTTCAGAATAAAAAAATAAAAAATAGGAAACAAAAATAATTGTGTGCATATTAAATCGCCGCTAAACGATTGGAAAAGCATGATTATCGTAGCATATTGTTCATCGAAGATTACAAATTTTCAGTGCTAAGACACTACGGCCGGTTGTAAAGTCCTATACTGGTCTGTCTCGCACATGCACGCAAGCTCGCCACGGGTTTCGCTACGGGGCAGGTTACAAGTTATGTCCGAGATACTGCGTATCCACCGATCCTGTGCGTCGTTCGCATCCAGACAGCGAGATTAGACGTGATCTATCGTATTTGCAACAAAATCTCGCATGTTACGTATCCCACCGATTACACGATCTGCCGCGACCCAAGGCGTTATCGAGACGTGCAATTGCGCACATTTCCAGCTGCAATTTACATGCAACCTATCCCACCAATCTGCACCTTGTTCGAGGCGATTGGATTAGAAATAATCTCCTCGGACTGTCGTAGACGCGGCGAGTCGGGGAAACCTATCGATCTGTCGATCATCCATGTCTCTCTATATGACGTAGGTAACATTGAATGGCAATCGCTCTGCCAATCGTGTTGCAGTTATACTTCGCAATTCAGCTGCGCGAGTCTACGCCCCGCCGATCAGCGAAAATTGATACAAGTGCGACTGAGAATTGCCTCAATAAAGCGCTGTAATAAACTATCGGACAATCTAAATCGCCGTAATTTATCCTAGTACCATTTCCTACGCGTGATCGAAGTTAATAAGTACATAAACGTGGTATTGATTAATCCATTAAATTATTAAATATTATTCCTTGAATATTCGTTATATGTTTATTTTATGTTTATAGCCTAAAATGTTTAGGAAAGTTTATCCCCTTTTTGACGTACACAATCAATAACGCACACGCGATATTTATATAATTCGTCCGATTAAAACGCATAATAATAATGTACAATATGTAAAGTTCGACACGCGTATCACGCAGCGATAAACATTTGCCGATAAAACAATTGAACAAACAAGCGATGATATTCGTAACTGATTTAGCAGGCACTAATTATTAATGGACCTACTAATAAACGCGCCAACACCTCCCAATAAACGCATTTCTTTGCATGTTTTTATCCTTCATTATTTTTCCGCCATTTCTGCGCGTAATTTATACTTCTTGTTAATCTCTACGAGCATTCATTGCAAAATCACAATGTTGCAGGTGACAATTAAGTATGTGCCGCCGTTGTTGCAAAGAACGAGCGCGTATAGGTATGATTTTGCAATAACCGCAGCTGTCAGTTTCCTTCCTGCGGTACGCCCATTGCAATTACATTGTATCTTACGCTATTCGCCTATTTAATGTGCACGCGATATTAATGATCGGGAGGACATACCCTAATATCAGCCACGCGCGCAGGAATGCAGATGAGGACATAATCGCGAGAAGATAACCGTGTAAATTATATGGTTAATTATCCTCTTCGGCAACCACCCGCTGATGAATTTATCGAAGTTTCTCTCCGCGAATTCCAAGATATCGTGGACAAAGATCTTATCGGGCTACCCGATCGCGAAACAATAAAGGCTACATTTGCCGTATTAACATGTTATTCCGACAATATGTCGTGTCCCTCCCACACTTTGCAGCGCGAACATTACCGCTACGGGGTTAAATGATATGCCGCTCGGTGGCCACGCCGTTCCCGGTTGCAACGCCCAAGGAAAGTACGTTACACACGAACACGCGGTTCGTAATTTTCTGTTTTCGAGGATATTGCGGCAACAAAGAAGCGTAATTGAGCCACGCAGATGTCGAAGTCACGAATCGCTCCTCATCATCTGCTTATAACGTGAACGTTTCGATGGAATCGACGCGATTATCACCCTCGATTGCTGAACTTCGAATATTCCGAAGTTGAAGAAAAAAAATTGAACAGTAAGAAATGTATTTCACCGTAGATTTAATTGCAAATCAGTTTCGAATTGCCGTGATAACGTGGGAATAAGTAAGTTCATGAATCTTATCGAACAAAATAAAATAGTTAACTTTTAAGATTTTAAACATAAAAATATAAATTATTATATTTATACATGTATAAAACTTCAAAAGTTTGCACAGACGTGTTCGATATTCAATATGCAAAAGAATTTCGCAATGTGTTGCAAAAATTTGGGTAAAAAACTAGGTCTGTTTATTGTTTAATAATAAAAATAAATGTAATTATGAAAATTAAAGCTTTTGGAATTAAAGTAACTTTTTCGTTCACAGTTCCACGTATTAACAATCTTGCACGAAAGAAATGAGATGATTCGCACAAAAGATTAATACAAACTTTTCAAAGATGATAATGCTTAGGGGAAGAGAGTATTTCAACAGAGATAGTTCGTTGAAAGTTCACGCAGAGAACGACGGGGCGACGAAGCGGATAGAGGAGAACAAGAGCGCGTTCGAGATGTATAGTTAGCGCGGAGAGTAGAGTTTAGTTACGTCACAGTCGGGATGTAACGAGCGGAGCTCGTGTATATCAGGTCACCCGGAGCCGTCGTCCGCCTTCGCCGTGTTATTAGCGAATTCCGACGAATCCGTGCCCGACGAAATCGATCGAGCGCGGGCGGTCGGACGGACGGAGTTATCGAGAGATCCGGCGTTTGGATCTCGGGGCCCGCGCGCGAAAGAGACCCGTAGGAGGCCCCGCGCGCGCGCGAGGTCCAGGGTCCAGGGAGACGAGAGATAACGGACGTTTTGCAACGGGTAACCTTTGGGATACACTTTGGGCTATTCAAACGAAACGTCGCGCTCGTCGTGTGTTATTTGTCTGGTCTAGGATAGGGTGCAACCCCGGCGTAGATATCGCCAATACCGTGCGGTGGTATAGAAACGTGCTCTTAGCGTTGAAAAAGTTACTCCGTTTACGCCAGCTTCACCTCGTGAATCAGATACAGGTATCTGCAGCATAATATATCACACAAGAACGTTTGGCTCGAGCCCCTCGGGACATGCGGGTGTATAATCTTTGGCCGGCCGAGCGGAGCTAAGAGTTTGGGCCCAATTACAGGGCCAGTACCACCGAGCGGACGGACGGACGAACGCTCGGACGCTCGGACGAACGGACGGACGGACGAACGGACGAAGGAACGAAAGAAAGAACGAGCGAACCAACGAATGAACACACGTCTCCACCTTCGAAACTTACGAAGCGAGGTATCGCAATTGCGGCGACGGTGTGTGTGCATACGCGCGAACGTAAGAATGCATATTCACTGTCGTTTCATGATGCTGCAACGATGAACGATGAACAGGAATTTTTAAAGAGAACCCGTCGGGTCCGGAGAGAATAAACGATAATAGCCTCCGACGAAATTTGAGTCGCTCATGTCGCTCTTACGACCTAATCGCTGTTATCCCTCCGTGTAGAACAAGCAGATAAAGAGATCTGCAAACTTCTTCACCAAAAAATCAAATGTGAGATAAAGCCTTACTTGAAATTTCAAAACATTTTCGCAATTCGCTTCCGTTTAAACAAACATTGATCCCTCAATTAATGACTGCTTTCTAATTTCGTCGTTTTTTAATTTGCCGTTTTATAAATGTTATAAAATATTAAAATATTAAAAGACAATTGTACATAGAAGAATAATAATTCGCTGTTGCATATATGTCACTAAACAGAAGAGTTATATAAAAAGGCGTTATGACAAAATGAGATACAGCAGTTTTATCGTTTAAATTCTCCATTAAATTTGATTGCTACTCTGGAAACTATTTCACCAGTCAAAAATTTGCTGAATAACATTCTGTCTATTTTCGTAAAACATTATTTACCGTAAGCTCGTTAAACGTATTAATTAATGCATTATATGAAACGGAAAATCACATGACACGGTGCAACGAACGTTAGAAGGAGATCATTTAGTGGGCGAAAGTGAAATTGTAATTTTGGCGAGACATTAAATGTGTTATTGGATGAAACAGATTCACGACGAGAGGAGCCAATTAATATACCGGCGCTAAAAAGTGTTAAACACGGATAGCGTTTCTGTAATTGCGAGCAAATGAGGTAGGTAATCAACATACATTATAATCGAACTGCGTTATAATTGTGTAAATTAACCGTGGGAGGTGCCATACCCGTAGCAATTATCGAAATATTAACAAATATTAACGATTTTATAAGAGTATTTGGAATATTCGCGCGGAAATGATAGCCGTTTCGCGAATGACGGTGGCGATAATATTAAAGTGCTTCTATCACGAAATAATGTGTGCGCCACAAACTGAAGGTAGAAAGGATTTATACAGCGCGATATCTGCGCAAAGTGAAATAAACAAGACAACAAAGTTAAATAAATAGAATAATGTTTTTCGATGTTAAACGATTGGTTATTATGATCTGAATTAATCAAAAAGGGTAACTTATGCTTTTTTTCTAATTAAAACAAAGTTTCAAGACCTTTTCTCTATGTGGCGAACTCCCTAGAGAAAATTTATTATGTTTTTTAATTGATATAATGATAAAATTAAATATATAATTAAACGATACGTTTGAAGCAATATTTATGCTATCTACACAGATTCGCTTTGCGATTAAATGTTTCGTACAATTTGTCTTCCTTTCGAGATTTTCCCCAGACAAAATCGCAATGCATGTCCGTTCGTCGAACCACAATTATATGTCGTTATATGCCGCGGCATTTTTACGAAATCTATGAAGCGATTTTATTGTCAATGGGTGGTCGCGAGCGATACGGCGAAGACCAAAGGGCGAACGTAAGGAAGGGCTTCTCTTCCTGGCCAGACGAAGCCAGAACTTCTCGGGTACATAATTAGCCAACATCTATCAGCCCGGAGCTATCAGCTCTGTATCCAAACCACCCTCGAGACAACGTTGTGCATATGGCATTTGTGTCTTCTTATAACGGGAAGTTATCTATCAGGTGAAGGAAAAATGCCCGTAATGCTTTCAACGAAACAAACGTATCTCTCCCTCGAGGTTTCGATGTCACTGCATGCAACAACATAATATGGAGTTTCTATGAAACTTCAAAGGTTCCTCTTTCAAAGATAAAAATGGAAATAATGACGTAATAAATATATTATGCATAGATGTAGAATAATAAACATATTAGATATATCTCATGAAGAACATATATCCTCCTCCTCCTATACCCCGAAATGTATCAGTCTCAAATCAGAACGTCATTGCATTAGACTGTAAAGGCTAATATGTTCACAAATATTTACCATGCATCTATACGGTTATTTGTAATTTAATATATTTTTAAAATTATAAATTAATTGATAATAGAAAATTCTTTATGATACATAATAATTCACAAATTTATCAATCAGTCAAATGTACTTTGATTATCAAATAAATTTTTTAATTTCAAGCAAGCCTTGATAAAAACAATATTATTATTCTTTTAACTAAATACCTATTTGTATTGTAACGCTTCAGTTCAGAGTTAATCTTACAAAATTATGTAAGGTGTTTATTACGTAATAAGAGAGATTTCGTGACACTCGAGGTTTAAATGCCCGGCATTTCGTACATGTAACGATCTAACTCTAACATCTCTCATTATCGCTCCACTCGATGCACGTAATTGATAATGTGCACGTTAAAGGGAGCGTGCTAATTGCGAGAGATGCGGTTGGCCTGCGCTCGCCGGCAGGTGCGTAGAGCACGCTTTTTTCTCGTCGAAAATTCTGCCACACGCGATTTTGACAAACAAAACCTCTCCCGTGCGCGCGGCGAACTTCCGAAACTAATTATTTTGTCAGTTACATTTCGACGAGCCGTAGCCAGAATCGACAGTTGAACACTGGAGCCGATTTCTCATCCGTCAAACGATCCGTCCCTCGAAATATTGAATTCACCGTTTAACGAAGCTCCGCTCTCCGCGTTACGGATATTAATTTTCATCTATTGTCTACTATTGACATGTCTCGGCGCTGAAAACCTTGCCAATCATCGACTGTTGATATTACGAGAGGTATCCGATTGTTTACATGCGCGTGCAGAGAATTGCAAGTTAAGAAGCATTTTTAACGCAGGGACACTAACGTCGCTCCAAAATAATTATTTTACGAGTACAAGGATATAACTGTACTTTATAACGGTAGATCGGGATTATCTTAGCGTAATCGAGACTATTTTTTCAAGCGTTACATGAAAATTCAATACCTAAGCGTAAATGGACTTTTATTGTTTCAACAAACTAATATCAAATATCCAGAGCGCTATAAAAGCCATCTTTTCTGGTAAATCGATTGACCCCAAAATATTCTGATATAAAAGCATATGTAGAATTTGCGTAAATATTAAATTGTTTAAATTCTATACTATGACAAGAGGTACAGGAAAAAATGTTGCAATGTATATTAAACAATTAAACAATATCTTCCACCGTAAAAAAATAGCTCCGAGCGTAAAAGCGCTTAAAAATTTTTAATTATCGTTTACATTTAGACTGGACGGGACGGGTGTTTGGAAAAACGGTCGATTATCGACAGCGTCATTTGATGTTCGAAAGTGTAACATTGTTGATTATCTGCTTATCGAACATACGCAACGAATTTCCCTGAAGCGATCCACCTTTCACGTCAATGGAGACACCTGCGTGCTGGTTGTGGGGGCGACAACCATATATAAAAAAATATATATGTACATTGGCGACGTTAACATTTCTAAAAGGAAATTTCTGATTGGAATCTTAAGTGGCATCTTAAAGTGGCACGTGCTACATTATATTAATTATTCGTGGCGTGTACGGTACACTCCTCTCTGTCTCTCATCCGCGCTATTATGAATATATTTCTATACCGCGGAAATCATTATCCCAGTTTCTGCTAACTTATCAGATGGCATGATGTACAATGCGTAATAAGAGCCCTGAAACGATCAGCTATTGCACCTGCAGCCAATCATCCGTAAAAAAAATATTATATACCTGGCCGCCTCTTCTGCTGTTGCACATTGTGCTCAATCTCAAATTTAAGATATCCACAAAGTAATTTTATTTTATCGATAAAGAGTTTCACCGAACGCCGAAAGTCTAAAAACGAATGTATAAGTATCCAGGCAATTGTTTCATTTAAGAAAATTATAAAGTTTAAAAATTCCTTTGATAATATTAAGTAATTATTAAATTAATAAATTTTAAAAATACAAAATCAATAGAGCAACTTATAAAATGTTGAAGTTATATCTTTGTATTAAACTGTAAGTAACTAAAAAAATTTCAGAGTTTAAAAATCACCAAGGACGAAAGAGTAAAATTTTATATAATCAATATTGCACTCCTTTTTAGATATTCACATTGCTTCTGCTTAATCCCTTTCTGTTATGTGAGACGTGCCGGCTACAAAAGTAATAAGAACATACGAAATGGTGAAATATATACCCATACGTGCGCCGTGGTGTGTAATTTTCAACGAAGAGAGCGACATTAGCGAAAAATATTAGTTAACCTTAGAGGCCGATTGATCTCCCGGACGATTATGCAAATTATGTTTATTACGGCAATAACATTGTTGGTTATCTGGCGAATCGCGCGAGGGCACGCACGTAGTTACCTTTTGCGACGCTTGACACATCCGCACGATACGAGGAACACCTGCGGGCAAACCGCATGCAAAAATTCGCCCGGTATTAACATTCGCGCTGCCAGGCACATCTGGCCACTGGCAACGGACGGACAAAATCTTAAAAGAAAGTGAAAGCCCCATGTACATTTATCGTGTGACTTCCGTGACCACGGTTAACATTAATTTTCATAATTAAAATTCCACGAATGCTTGCGTCGCACGGACTGAGAGACTAAATAATATTTCTAAATTCCTTTTAGCAAAACTCTGAGCCGAGTTCTCACATTATGCATTTATTGTACATATTACCGAATCACAAACCACAATATACTGACACATTCTTTGGAGTATATTTTTTATTATATAAAATTTTAAGTGTCGCAAGTATTTAATGTTAATTTTCAGTATTTAATGTTAAACGCAGAGACACTTGTGATTAGTAAACTATTTCCGTTGACACTGTCTCTCAATCTTTTCTAAATTAACGCACGTTCCAATTATCGATTCAACCGTTCTTCCAATGACATTGTCCGCCGATTCGAGTGATTACACTGACAATAGCGATTCACTCTTAAAACAATCCGCTCTGAGAGAAACGGAAAGCGACACCTGCGACTCCCGATGCAAAAATGCACGCCGATATATTCGGCGCGCCGGGGGCGACGCCAGGATCCGTAACCCGCGTGTGCTTTCGTACATATATATGCGCAATCGCGCGATGCCCTGGACGATCCCTTTCGGTCCGGTCCGCGAGCGTTTACCATAATTCATGTTAATTGTCCTCAGCACGCGCGCAGCTGTCCCAAATCCCACGCGCCGTGATTGCATTTCGCTGCGGGACAAACATTTCGAATAGTTTCGGAGTCTGTACTTAGGCGTACCTCGGCGCGCGGACCCAACGGGACATTAGCGTCTCCGCGCGGTAACGCCAACCCCCTTTGTGTCCGCGGGATATGTTTTTTCTGCATCGTGCATTTCGTCGAATCTCGTTGGATCTTTGCGAATCTAACGGCGTCATTACGGTTTTGCGCGTATGGAATGTAATGTGATTAACAAGAACGAAAGAAATGGCAAGGGGAAAATTGAAGGACGAATTTAATCCTACATTGCTTAGATAAAGTCCTACTTTAAAAGATATATGCTTTTCGTTTTCGGAACTAAATGGCGAATTCCGTTTCTTTTTCTCTCATATACTCTTCTTTCAGAATAATCTATAACGTAATTTCGTTGTAACGTCAATATCTTTCGTTATTTGAAACTGCATAAATTTTCAAAGGTAATAAAAATGGAAAATTATTAAAATTAGTATTTTAATCATTTCATTAATAGGTCGTTTATAATTACAAATCTATCGATGCCGCCTCATCAAGTTTTATTCTTATATTTCGCGATTTCAATTTCACAATACGCGAATTTTTCTTCCGCGAATCAAGAACGAAGCGATTATAGAGCGTAAAATTTATCTATCGAAAATATTCGCGCCTCAAGATTCATGATTAGATGCATAAAGCGGGTTGCTGAAGTTTCGCAATTAATTACTCGTTCAACGTGAAACCCTGTGTATGAAGCTGCCGTAAATCGACGCTCGGCAATTTCATTATTTAATCTTACCGGGCGATAATGGGCACTCTCCGTTGTCGAAGCGCGATGAATTTAATTGGTCGATCGTACCATCGCATCGCTCGGTTGAGGCTTTTATATATTCACGGATGAATGTCCATCGCCAGATCAACTATATTATTATACATTCGCGGACACACGCGATGCGTCCCGTCGATATACAATTTTGACAGTTTATTGACGCACGCAATTCTCATTCACATATGTCCCTTCATTGGTGTACTATAAACCCCAAATATACACATCCATGATATAGCAATTAATGTGTAAATTTGATTTTTAGAACAGATAGCACACTCGATCCCAAAAACAGTGCAATAATAAATAATATAAATTTACAGTGATTTAAAACGCTGAAAAATCTCCGCCTAGAATTTATATATATTTTTATTTGCTGACATTTTTCAATCAATATTAAATTGTACGTTTATATCTCTTTTTTGTATCTTTTTTTTAAATCGTTCACGATGCGTGCTGTGCGCATAATAGTGCGCAAGTATTAGTGGCGGTAATCTGAACAGTTATCGCTACTACACGAGAAAACCCTTGACAAGAGGAGAATAAACCACGAGAGTATCGTCGGGAGAGCGAGCGCAGAACGGCGCGGTGTAAATCGGTGCGCGACGATTTCATTATTTAATCTCACGGGGCGATAATGGCCGCCCTTTGCTCCGGCAGGATCGTGCCGGGCGCTCGTTCGTCCGCGAAGCTTCTCGTCCTAACGCGGGGCAGGAGGGAAACGATGGCCGGGCATATCGGTAACACTAACTCGGCCCCACACGAGCCGTGAGTCGGTTGCTCGTTTCCTCTTCATCGGGGTCGGCGGTGAAGCCACGTGGCGGCGCGTGCCGCAAACTAAAAAAGACCCTTCGTGCTCTCGAGTCCAAGTTCAGTTCGCGGGACGAATATAATTAACCATCAGTTTTAGGTTTCTTCGGAGGAACAACACCCGTGGCGGCGCGCACACACTCGTGGCTGCGAGTTCTATTCAAAAGAGGGTAGAACGGAGACGGCCGATCGGGAAGAGCGGGAGAGAGCGAGGAAGAGCGGTGAACGTGAGCAAAGAGAATGGCGTAGCTGAAGAACGGGGGGAGGGGGAATCGGTAGGAGAGACACGAGCAGCTAGAAAGGTGGAATATATTTCGCAGGTCGGGGAACGCAGCTCGAGCATAAACGAGATCAGTGAAACGAGAGAAGAGATCGGTCGAAGAGCCGCGGAAAAATGGTTGTTGTGCGTTTAGTAGAAGTGGGATCCTACCGGCCGAACGTATGCAAATAATTACCTGAAACTTAATCCTTGCCTATCTCCCTCGAAACGATAATTAACATGTGAGGCGCTTAAGCTTTGAGACGCTCCTTCTAAACGCAATTTCGTAATGGCGTTGTATGTTCTATCAATTGATCAATTGAATAATTATCAAAAATCATGATATTAAACGTTCTTCAAAAATTAATATATCTAAAATTCTAAAACGTTCTCATAATTGGCTTGCTAGCCAAGTATATACTCTCTTAACTTGTTACTCTTTTTAAACACAAAATCAAATCTGTTTTCCACGACGCGATGTAACCTAAAAACTCGCTATAATTAAACGGAATATACTTAAACAATCTATGTACTCGGAAAAAGAGAGAGGAACGATTCAAGAAACATCTGGTTGTACAGAAGCGATCTTGATTTAATTAACAAAGTAATTGCAGGGTCGAATCTTTCGATATAGCTCAAGGGGACGTTGACGGGGCTTGATTGAAACGTTAGTTGAAAAAATAAATAAATAATCCAATTTGGCCAAGGCGGTCGTTATAACGCTAATTACGTATAATCTCAAACCCTAGAGCTATATCCGTCGAACCAAGTAATAGTCGTAAAACTACCGAGACTTTCGAGTCTTGAGAAGTACCGAGAAGCCACAGATCGAATTTCTTGTATTACTGAAATACAATTCTATTTGACCCGTATACATGGGAGGAACGTATATTATTATAATAAATAATATAATATATATAAAATGAATAATATAATAAAATTTGTATTATGTAGCCTTGTTTGCATGCACTATAAATCAACGAGTAATTGTTCCAGGATTAAATAACTAGTTTTATTCTGTTCTAAACAGTTCATCCAATTCAAAATAATGGGTTTTTGGTAGCTCACATTTATATTTATATTTTTATTGTACGTATATTTATATTTATATATACGTTTATATCCCGGTTTATATTTATATTACATATATGTTATTAACTTAATACATGCACATGTTTATATATATCGTACATATATATCTGATACAATTGTCACAGATCCATTATCTCAAAATAAAACATGATCACTCATCGATACGATGCGTAGTGACAGAGTTGTGATACGTAAGTGTTACGCGTCGAATTATAAAATAAAAATATACTCAAATTAATTTAAATATGTATTGATATAACTACCAATGTTCAGAAAAATTAATATTTCAAGATAATGCATACAGTAATTATCTAATTATCAATAATTATTCTACAAGTAATATGAATCTATAATATAATAAAAATATAAATTATTTACCCCATGGCTTCTTCGTTATCGCCCGATGTTTCCCTGGACTTCTTCCTCCTTTCTATCTTCCTCCTTTATGACACACACTCACACGCTCACTCGCGAAAAAAGGCTTAATTACAGTCAATCTAATCGTCAGAATATAATAATTACACTTTGCACGGTACTCCAGACATTAATCGCATGCATAACACGCATTTTGCTTTATTGCGACAGAAAAATAACGCAAAAGAATATGATCGCGAAGATACGATCCGTTTAAAACGCGACATTTCGCAAATGGATGAATCTCGAACGTCAAAAGATTTTAACAAACGGCAAACTTATGTGACTGTAAAATATCAATATACAGAGTTAATGGTGGTTGACTTATTAATTAAATACAGCGTGATGCTATTCGTAATCGATTTATTTTATATCAGCGACGTTTCGTTAATAATAGAAAAACTTAGATGTATCATTGTCAATTTCACCTTGATACGATGCAAGTGATGAGATTGCAGCTAATTCAAACGCGAACAGATCGAAAATATCGGAATTCAACATTGTACGCATAATATTTTGAACGCGTAAATTCTGCAAATTACAAATATTATTAATAAATAATAATAAATGATAAATAAACGATAAACATATCAATTTTCCCGTTATTTAAAATTAATCGATCCGGCGATTCTCTCTCGCTCGCAATCCGAAAAGAGCAAATTATATTTACATCCTCCGATAGAAAATCAAAGCGCGATACGAGATATATTCTGACGCATACATCGCTAGAGGAACAATTGTCGCCTGTAGATATTTACGATTTTTGTCGCTTTACTTCCTATCGCCACAGTTTTTAACTCCGGATAAATTGAGCGAAATATCTGTCCCGATAAGTGATCGTTGCCTATTCAGTTACGAGTTGTTAATCTCGTGTTAATGTCCCGCGATCGCTAATTATAGTGAATATAAGGTATAGTTAGCGTTTCTGTGGCATTTTCTGATCGCGATCGTGTACCCATGGATGAATACGACGCGTACGGAGCGACACGCGCCGCTATCTGCCCGCTCGACTCGCTCGAGGCTCGACGCGCGAATGACAACACGAGTGTCACGAGTTGGCCTTGCATACGCACGGTGGTCTTCGCACGTTTGTACGCCGCAAAAACAAACACCAAGGCCATACACCAGACGGTTTCGTCACCTCGAAATATTTAACGTATTGTAAAACGAGTTCGTGCCGCTTCGTGTCAGCCGGTACCGTTCCTCGCGCTCCGAATCAGTTTTGACGAATAATTCCATCCATCGGATCTAATACGTTTATTTGAAAAATAAACTTTGTGTCAGAATAATGTTAATACATTGGTACATTATTCGTTGAATTCTTGTGTTGTGAGAGAAGTAAATGTGTGTGTGATTTCAATAAATCAAAAAAATTAAATTAAATTGCCGCAAAAATGTGACGATTTGCTGTGATTTATCAGAATTATAATTTTATTTATCTCAGGACATAAAAATGTTTGGAAGATGGTGATTGGTGATAATAATTTTAATATTAATAAATCAATTTTTATTTTTTCGATCACGCAAAACAAAGATAAATATTCTTCAAAAATTCAATTTTGATTAGACTTAATTATTCCTTTCAAGTAAAGTATTTATAATTAATCACTTATTTATATTTTTATTTAAAGGAAGAATTAAATAATTTACGTGTAACAGTAACGAAACTATCGTGATCTCGACATTTCGGTATTGAGATTTTAGGCTCTAATTAATCTCCATAATACGCTATTAACATATTATGCAACATAATGTTCTTGAATATTAATAACATTATTTATAATATTATTTAGGAATAACGCTCCTATAACAAAGACTTCTGATATACTATACATACACCTATACGTAGTCGTTCAACATTCAGCCCATCAATTATTACATCCGATTAATTAATCAAAAGGTAGGGTTCGTTGATTAGAAGAGATACGTGTGTCGTCGAGCCCACTTCTGGTCTCAAATCGGTGAACGCTCGTGGAAGAAGCACTCGAATTCGAATACCTCTTGGCACGAGCTTAGTAGCGCCGTCCAATAAACAACGGGGTTCTCTAGTGCTCTTCGCTTAGCAAACATAACGCTGGACACGTGCTAAGCTAAAATCATGATACTGTGCGCTCCGCTTTTGTTACAGCCGACCCCTAGTCGAAACTATCATGCCTCGAGTAGATACGCCAACATTAGAGCGAAGTCTAAAAAGAACTTTGTCCGAATAAATTTAACGAAAAGCCGGTTCCGAAAATTAAGATCGAAAGTAAGCAATACTATATGTATATAATACTAATAATAAATTTAACAATACTAATCACTGTCACGCGTCGATTCGATAAATTAGAAGAAATTGTTCATTTTAGTTGGAAATTATTGCGAAGAAAACCAATTTTCTGTGCAAATTATTTTAGTCATTAAAAATAATATTTAGTTCAAAATTTTCTAAATCTTCAGCATAACATTATTTAAGAAAGTTGTTAAATCAATCTGCACCTGAGATATATAAACATTATAATTTGTATTAAATTTATTAGTTATTCAATAAAGAGAAGTGTAAATTGAATTCGATGTCTATTATAATAGAAAAGAAATCAGTACGCGTCAAGAAACGCGTGTCCAGAGATTCGATCTCTTGCTTCCGGCTTCCGGATTGCGTTCGACGGCCGGCCGGAGGCGGCCGTAGAGAAAGCCTCAGGGCTCTTGCGGGCCCAAAAATAACCAATAAGTGCCCAATAAAAGCGGACCGTTAAACGACCGGAGTTACGCTCTCGCGAGTAAAGGGGCTACCGGTTAATTACAGGTCTAACCCTACACCGTACCCCGAGAAGAAGCTTAATAGATCCGTCTTTCGCTCGCGCCTTCGCAATCTCCGCGCCGCGCGCGCGCGCGCACGTGCAATTTTCGACGACGATTAAACGCGAGCGCACGAATTACAAAGCTGCATGCGCGCGGCCGGCGAATGTGTAATTAAGTAAAGGGCCCGTGTTACGTGGCGAAATACGATCCTGACCGCTTTTTTCACACAGACGCGCCTGACGTTATCCCGAGAGAAGGAGCCGATAATCTCTTTAATCCCCTTACATAATAACAATAACTGCATCGCGCAATAGCGCGCGCAATTTCGTTTCCGTGAGAACATTCGCAATTAAATAAATGTCGCGATTTGCATCAATATAAAATTTCATGATCAAGAAATCTTTCGTCACAGAAAGGTCGATAAAAATATCCTGATCGATAAAATATTAAAATCTTTTCAAAATAATATTTTGAGAAAACTAAAATAGCGCGTGAAAAGATGATCTTTCTAATTTCTGGAATCTTTGTGTTTTACTAATGATTGTTTGATGTTGTATTTTATCAATCAATATTAATAATCTGTGATGAGAAAGCTGACAATATGCTATTTTCTCTCTCTCTCTCTCTCTCTTCCGAGTTATTTTCCGAATAATTTAATTAAACGGATATTTCAAATTACTTTGAATTTGGATAAGCTGTCCTTGTGCATGTTTCTGTCTTAACCATTAATTATACTTTTTTTTTCGGTCATGCCGTAAATTAGCAACGACACTCGCGCGCGATTATTTCCAGACATTCGCCGCAATATTATACTACAAATCAATCGGCGAGTAAAGCCGCACGCGTACTCCACAAACCCGAACGCCCGACCGACCGCAAAACGCAAACACCGATATATCCGGTCAGCGAAAGTAATATATTGGCACCTAATAATGGCCGCAATCTATAATCTCTTTCAAGCCTCGTTCTTCATCAATTTCGACCGCCGACTCGGAGCAACGGTCGACAGGTTGACTCCGGTGGACGAGGAGGCGCGATTCCCAAACGGAGGCTCTTTCGGGAGTCGTGTGCTCGCAACGGGGGTCGTATCCCGCAGGGCCTTAACACCGACACCTTCTGCCTCTGTCTCTCTTTCCCTTTCGCCATCCCTCTCCGAGATGGCTCCCTCGCCCCTCCCGCCCCCCTTCTTAAAACGCATGACGCGGGACGCTCCCGCTCGATAGAGCTGCCTTCGAATCGCGAATATCTCCGTCGTCATCCTGTGAGATCTCCATTTGCTCGCGACGGCTGCGACGCCGCGTCGAAATTTAACGGAAATTCCACATCGGCGCGTTTTTCTTTTTTTCTTCGATAACAAACACATCGCTGTTGCATTATACATTTGAGTGTAATCATTTAAATAATACATTTATGCTGCATGTGATAACGCACGATAAAACATCATTGTTCGGTATCAACATTGCACCATTATGTTAAATAATATCAAAATTATGCGGCTTTTAATATCAAATCTAAAACTGTTCAAAGCGCGCAAATTACAATGCGGTTTCTACTATTGATATCACCGGATAATTAATGTAAATGTTATGTTATTTAATGTAAACATTATTCAATGCTTCACTAATGTCAGAATATGTCAATTTTATTAGGTATAAATATTCATAAGTGACTATTTCTCGAATGTTTTATGCCTTCTTATAATATACATCAATCCGTATACATATGGATAATTTTTATTTCCACACAATCTGATCCTAAAATCAAAAATTCTCGTTTCAAGTAGACGCGCAAGAAAAATCGTGCAAAAAAATCGGAGAGATCCAAATTATATCAACGGGGAACGAAGAGCGAAATATTCAAATGATATTGCGATAAATTTTGGAGAGCAAACGCATTTACATCCACGCGCTCGATATCTCGCGCGCGATGATATATATCCGCTGCAATTAATTAAAAACTAGCAAGCTATATTATATTCTCGCGAGGACATTTTTGGTGAAAACGTAAGCTGATCGAATATTGGAACTGGCCCGGCAGCGGTAGCGAGCGAAACGCACGAAAAAGCTATCTACGCGCGGCGTTAATGAATTGATTAAAACACAAAATGAATCACGGCCTGGTGAAACCACCGCCACTAAAAACTCATTAAGCTAAAGATTCCGTCGGTGATTTATCGTGGATTACCGTATCCACTACCTGCACCGTAGACACAGCATTAAGCCGCGCGCGATATAAATTAGCGGCCGGATGATACTGTGTTTGGAAAAACAATCGCCAATTGAGAGGTCGAACGAATTGCTATTCGACTGCGCGCGGCAAAATGATTCTTCTCGAATATCTGAACAACTTTCTTTCATAATTATATCTGATATCGCTAATAATGTTAATCACGGCGCGCTTTACATCAAAAATTAATTTTTTTTATGATGTAAACAAATATTTATTGTTGTTATGCAAACAATAAATATTTTATTTATACTTTTTATTAAATATTATGCAGCATGGTTAACGAAGCGCGTAACTAGTGATAAAATATTTATCGATCGCTGCACTTCCAGCAGGTAAAAATATTAATGTAAGGATAAAAGATTAAAATTTAACTATCATCAATGCTGACAAATTCTCTAAAAATTGATTAGTTTTTTTTTCCTATAATTCACACAATTTCGAAACGTGGATATACATAGTTTATATCGTTATGTATTTATAATTTTTCATTAGTTGACAATAAATATGGTCCTTATAGTCGATAATTATGTTGACCAGAACGGTTATATATTGCTACCAGTCGACATACCGATTTTTTATTGCTGTAATAAATGTTTTCAACGAAGAAAAATACTTATAAAGTAGCATATCTTGCAGCAATGACACATGGCCATGTCCGTGTTTCATTGAGATACATCGTGGTATCAAACAAAGAATATATATTTTATTTTTTTTTGCCATAATCATATATATTTACTTTTTATTAACTAAAATTATTTAATTATTTTATTTTATCGTAGCTAAATTCCAGTAATGTGTCACGTATCTCTACAAGACTCCCTGTCGATAAACGTAAGTAATAATTAATCTACGAAGATTAATAAATTTTAATTTATCGTCTTTTGGAACGCACTTGGGAGATATACATACGTATTTTATAAAAAGATATAGCAACAACGAAATTTACACGCATACATATACGGACTTGAGTGAATAAGATCATATAGATATTTTATATAGATATGCAAAACTGCTTTATATTATATCCCCGTGCAGTTAATTAGAATCGGTGGTAGTCGGGACATGTGTTGGAATGCACGGATCGAGCTCCTATTAAATCCAGCCAGCCAATAAATCCTCGCCGTTTCTTCGCACAATCGAAACACGGGTGCGGCTTAGAAAAATCGCGGCTTATTTCGTTTTGCATGGCACGGATGCAACCCCGTCCCGTCGAAGAAAGAGACTGGTGACCTCCGCGCCAGGTATATCCGTTAAACGACTCGTTAATTGTATTTTTAGGGGGCTTCCTGCGAGAGAGAGAGAGAGAGAGAGAGAGAGAAAGGTCTCTCTCAGTTCCTAATTTACCGACTCGGCCGTTTGGTTTATAGGGGGCCCCGATGTACCCCGTTTATAGTATAACCGACACCACACCTCGTTAAATCAAAAGACCGGAATATGCTTATAGCTTATACGTTCACTAAGAATTATAACCGTAGGAGAGGAGCGTCTCCTCTCTCTACGTCTCGATCGGGCCCGGGACGCAGACGCTATTTCCATTTTCTCCGTAACGAGTCTGAGTCGGCATCGATTTTACCACCGTTCCTGCGTACGAGATTGCCTAGACTGGCGAGATACAGACTCGGGTTACTTTCGCGATCGGAAGCAGCGTAATCGCGAATATAATCTCGAGGAAGTACAGTTCTCGTCGAAATCCAATTTGTACGTCGTTCCAACCCCGTTCGCGTTTAGTCATCGTTCGGTAAATATCGGGCTAAAGTAAAACAGTGCATGAAGAATTTTGAGATCTTGATGCAACACACATCTTTTCGAAGGGCCGCGGACGTAAATTTTCTCTCGCAATTAATAGAGTACGCTGTCTGTTAATTTTTTCATCGAGATAGGGAGCCTCGAGTGGTATTTTGCCTAGGGCCCAAGTGCTCCAAAAATGAGTCCCAACTTTATCAGGTCACCCTGTACAGAAGTTCGCGAGCCGGCAGGACGACCGGACGCGGTAGAGGCAGCCCGAAGAAAAAGAAGAAAGCGACGGAGGGACGATGGGGGCGACGGGTGCAACAGGAGGGGGAGAGGGCGTCAGCCATATGGACTTATCCAGCAACGTAGCCCGAAAATAATAAATCTCTGAGCGTGCTGCGGGATTATTAAAAGAGTCCCTAGCTCGTTCCCCTTCGGGAGTGGAGAGCGTGGTGAAAGAGAAACAAAACGCATTAGCGTTTCTTAATGAAGCTGAGGGATACGAACGAGCCGAGGCAACGAACGAACTGTGCAAACGGCAACCACGGACGGACGGATGGACGGACGGCCGTACGAACGGACGGACGGATGGACGGATGGACGGACGGACAGACAGTCCGACGTTCAGAACTAATTGGAGCCACGAGATATTAGGAGAGCCGAAGAAGGACAGAGCAGCGCTTTTGCGGAAGGAAGACGGAGAAGTGCGAACGACGGCGACGTGGCGAACAGCGAGAGAAAGGACTGGGGTTCAAGTGGTTTAAGGGAGGAAGAGAAGGTGTCCGGGAGAATACTTAGATGGGTGTACACGGATCAACCCACCTATACCCACATTAACAGCTAGTTTGTCCACGTTATGAGTTTGTTTAACGATATTGCGTCGAGACGCCTGGCATGGCGCACAAACGTGAAACGGTGTCGTCGGGTTAAATGATGAGCCTCCGGATGAGCCGCGTGTTTATTTGCCTGGGTTTCGCGCGCGCATGTTAACACACGCTCGGTGCGACAGAATTGCGCAGCGCCGACCGAATTCAGATCTCGTTCTGTAGAGACGCGAAGGTCCCAGTTCACCTCGAGTGCCGCAGTTTGTAATTGCCTGTTTTACTGACTATCGATTCTGAATAAACCAAACGTAAAGTAAGCTCGACTGCTTATTTTGAATTCAATTCACAAAGGAAACTAAATGTTTGTTAATTGTTCACGGGTTCGAGAAAGATTAAAGAACTAATCATCTAGCATAATAATAATTCCTTATTATTATGTGGAATTATGTATAACAGTTAATTATAATTTAAACATAATGACTATATACTTGAAATTTAAAAATGACGTGCTCAACTTAAAACGCCTTAACTGGCAGCGATATATAGCGTCCCATAAATTTTGGATTTATCGTAATGTTCCGCCACGAAAATATTGAACAGATGAAATGTTAGAAAATAGATAATATTCATTGCCGAGATTGCATTCTCATAATGATCAGCGGTACGGAGGCCAAGAAGACAAATATGCAGCCATCATTACCATTACGAAGTGTGAGTTGACAATGAAAACGACCGCCCTGTCTTCTTGATACTCGGAAACGGTCTATGATGATATTTTAATACCCATTTTTACGCTCTCGCAAATTATAGTGATCTCGGGTTACGACAAAATCTGAATTAGCATGCCTTTATGATAAAATCCGTGCCCTCGTATCATTATCGAATTATGCTACGCCGAAGATCGTAATCGGACTAAAACGATTCGCCTAGGAGTAACCCTACGTTGTAACGGTACCTCCCCTTTTTTCGTTTTCGCAGCGAGGACGTAGTGATGCAGATGGCTCCTACTTTCTATGCGAAGATTGTATCGAGAGAAGCAGACAAAATGATTGTAGTGAACAAAAACACATTAAATAAATCTTGCATAAAACCATGAAAACGAAAGAATAGAAAAGTACACTATATTATATTTCTTCGTGTTCATTCATATATATAATGGTTTTGTTTCCGTTCGCGAATAAATAACCTAACAGTAAAGAAAATTAGAATCGTATTTAAGATCAACTTGCGATAAATAGATTTTGTGTGCATAAAAAATTGCGATGAAACTCAAAAAATCTAGAGAACACATTTAGAAATAAAACATCTGTCGGAAAATTGATATGTACTAATGTATTATATTCATGAGATGCACGAAAACGAGTAGAAATTAAAGACTCCCACGACATAGCAATTTGAAGACACTCTATTTGAAACGACACTAAAAAAAGTTGTGATTACCAACGTACGCGATCAGGAGGTCCACGATGTTCGTCACTTGAAAACGTATATTCCTTCAATTTTCTAGTCGAGTAAGCGTCGTTTGAAGGGCCCTTGTGCGTCTGGCAAAGCGTGCACTATCCTGTTACGCGATCTCTCCCAGCCCGCAATCAAAATTCAAATCACACTTTTACAGCCGAACATAAAATCAATATTCGCCCTTTGGACGCGCCCCTAAATTCCGTCGAAAACAAATCAATGTTCTTTTGACAGTTAAAGTCGACGTCTCGATACGGCAATCCGAAAAAAATCTCCATGTCGATGATGACGATTATTTTATTTAATTCGTGGTATAATATTTCTAAAATTAATTCAAAATAATTATCATGAAGTTTCAAACAGAACAGTTCGTTAATCCGAAAATATTATTATCACGAGATACAGTAACGTCTTGCGCGCTATATATATGTAAATACACCATCTTTCATAAAGTATCCTATATAATGTTGTGAACTGTTAAAGAACTGTTAAAGAAATAATCAGAACAATATGTAATATTTCTTACATAAAAGTTGCCCTAAATAAAAATACATTAACAAACTAATTCTCAATAAATAAGCATTGAAAAATATATTTATTTTATTTTAATTGATATATTCAATTTTGTGAACAATCAATTCGTATAAATATTGAAAATGCATAGGTGTCGATGTAATTCGCGATATATCTGTGCATGTAATACAATTACCCACATTTCCCTCGCATATTGAAAAATTTCATACAATATCGTAATAACCGTGAAACAGGGATCATTGTACATGCTGGTATGTACCTGTTGGCATAAAAAAAAATAGATCGCCTGATGGTTGCGAAGTCCAAAGTGTAGCAAAAGGAAAAGAAGTTGCTTAGGCATCCGGAATAGTGCCCTTATAAATGGTTTTTCTATATTGCCTCGTGTCTGGCTCACGTTGGACATGGACATGGGTTACCGGTTCATTTAAATAAGTTAAGGGTCTCGCTTAGTGCCTTAGCGGGTCCATTACAGCTGGGCAAAAGCGGCTAATTACCTGCCTGACGTGAGTTATAAACCCCTCTTCGGCCATCGCTCCCTCCTTTGAATATTTTTAACCGGTATCTCGATTTTTACAATGAAAACGTCGTGCGTCTGCGTTCCAGCGTTTTACAGCGTTGCGAGTCGGCGGGTGCAGCTATCGCGTGCAAAATATATATCACGCCCTTTCAAAAAATTTTCATTTACAGATCGCGGTTTGACTTTTGTGGCTTTATATTATATTACATTATACCATATTACATGGTTTAATAATCAAATTTATTTCATAATGTCTATTTTCCACGTTAATTAAATTACATTGAATTTTAAAACATCAGCCATGTACTCGCATTTTTTTCAAACAACGTTGATATAATTTTAACAGTAATATATATTTTTTACATTTTATTCGAGAAATGTGTATATGCGATGTAGACGGCTCTGTCGCTCGAGCTAATTCGAGCGACAGAGCCGTCCAGCGTTATACCTCTGCCGATCGTAATGATGTTCCTCAAACGCGGCGAATTAAATGCCAATTTCCGAAACATGTTGCTGACCGCGATAAAGTAACGGCTGACAGTTGAAATTTCGTAACAAACGATCGCGAAGGCGGTACCTTTTGGACAGAAAATTAATCTAGTTTGTCATAACGTGGGCGGGTTAGTTCAAAGTGCCGCTAATGAGAAAAAGGCCGACCCGCGTCTTTCTTATTTGTCAATGGGATCATCGTACCCATGAATCACAGCCGGGAGACGCTCGCCTCGAATCTCGCATGCTGTAGGTGGAATTCGCTCGAGAATGAACGGACGATACGGCACATGGCAGTTCATTCTTGCACAGATTAACAGCGTGCAACAGGAAATAAAATTATTTTTTTATAATCTAAAGATAATGGATACTTTATTAAATGATACTAAAAACTCATACGTCATTATAGGCGGCATTGATAAATGTAAAGTTCTATTCTTCACACTAGATGTATGACTCTCTCTTATCAATTTATCCATGTAACGTAATTATATATCCAGCAGAATAATGAGGTTTTTAATTCGAAATTCAGTCGGCTACTCCGCTAAAGCAGAATTTTGTATGTATTAATTCAGAATTAATAAATAATCATAGAGTGATCGAGAACAATGTACTTCCGTGAGAATGAATAGTAATATTTGTAATTATAACTATACAATATATATAGCACAATATATTGCTATTAATAATACTCTTTACAATAATATTACAACATTCGTAGTACAAATATTTTTGTAGACTTCATCTGACGTTAATTCCGTTTGTTCAAGCAAACAAACTCAAACTTTAATTGATACACACATGGTAATGTAGCTGTATAAATCAAACTCTAATCAATTAATTAAATAGTATACGCATGAACGTTCAGTAGAGCACATTGTCGAGTGCTATTATAACGCTAAAAGTTTTTTTTACGCACTTTAGACATTTTAGACACATCGTGGTTTTCCCGCGTTCAGCGATGGTCGCGTTTCCTTTGGAGGCAAAGGTTCAATTTTGTGTGCAGTGGCCCTAAAAGGGCCTACGGGACTGGTTAGCTTTGGTTAGTGGTCCTGGAACGATGCGAACGACACGAGCGGCTGACGAGATAGACAGACACTAGGGAGGGAGTCTATTTCATGGTTAATTTGGCTAACTCGATTTCACCACCACCAACGTGACCAGCCCACCACTGCACTGCCACCACCACCATCACCACCACCGCCGCCGCCGCCGCCACCCTCGAAAGACCAGGGCCACTAAACTACGTACAGGGTGAATTCGTCGGCCACCCTCCCGTTAACGCATTGCTCGTGAATTTTTGTCTACAAGAGTGGTCGAATCGCACGGGTTATTCGAGGGGTTGGAAAAATAATTTGCAACTTCGTATGTGTCTTCCGACGGGATTTCGGTAGAATAAGTGCGAAATAATGAAAATTAATTCATACACGCGAACACAGTTATATCTTTAAATAAGTACGTGTCAATATTCATTCGAAAAGGCGCTTGTTATTAGAATAACAAGAGTTTATTAAAGTTTACTAGTGCGCGTATGTGTGTTTATGTATGTAAATGTTAAGGTTCAAATACAATTTATAATTATTTTAAAAAACCTACATACATGTGTGAAAGAGAAAGAAAGAGAGAGAGAGAGAGAATATTTAATTGTGTACATATGTAAGTGTGTATTGCTTTTTTATTTGTATAAAATGATGTTGATGAAAACTGAGCTGTAATAAAAAAATAGTACGGCATTTCGCAATTTTATTTGTACCGAAGGCAGATAACAACGGCCGGCGCCACTTCCAATAAATTGCAATCGATGGTAAGCAATAAATGCGAAACAGTAGATCTAATGAAAATCCCAGTGATGGAATATACCGTTAAAATATTTAAACTCCGAATAGCCACATGCACGTGCAGAAGAAGAAATACCTGGCTATAAAAATATGCGCCCCTCTCCCCTCCCTGCCGTACTTAATATATTCCAATAAACGTGAAAAATAAAATGGAATAATGTGCAAAATATAATGAAATATAATACTCGTATATTCAGCGACCATCCATTATGCAAATTAATATCGCTCTCTCGTAAAGTGAATTTGATCAAAATATTCAGACGTGTACGAGATACGTACTCGTAATTCATATTTAATGATGTTAAAAAAATATGTGCGCGAAATATGATAACGACGTCGCCGAGAAAACTGTTCATGTTAATAGTAAAAAATAGGAAAATCCTATATTATATATATACATATGTATATTTTTGTACATACGTACGCCGCGCTATGCTATCTTCTGAGTCGAGGAAAAACGTCAGGCAATGTACAAGTATCAGGTACTCGCTTTTATGCGTGAACGCGTAAGACGACAAAGAGACACCTTAAGCACTGGTTTATTCTGCAACTGCGAGATATCCTCCCGCATTTGAAGCGGGCATAACCGTCTCGTCTCTCTTCGACAAACGCGTCCTGTCCGTGTCGTCTACTGGCGCACGTTCTCCACCGGCAAAGGGAAACGCGCATATACTACCGGGAAAAAATCTCAGGGAAAAGTTAGACGCAAATATTAGTTGAACGCCGGACTAGTCATTATTTCTCTTTGTGCTCGCAAATGCCACTCGCTACTCCGGTATCTTTCGCAAAAGGCCGGAACAAAGGAGCGTGTCATCGCGCGGCGCTCTATCCCCTGCCTCCTCGACTCCCTGTCCCACCCTTCCTACCTCTAATCTAACCCGGCCCCGATCTCCCCTAACCACCCACGGCTCGGTCGTCTTCCTCTCTTTTTTTAAGCTCGAGTCTTAATTACTGGAAGCAGAACGGGTTAAGGACTAAAACACAAGCCGACGTCGGCTGACTGATCATGGTGCGTCCCGACTGACGGCCATGCCAAATGAAAAACGGTCTAGAAAAATTATTATCGCGGAAGATACGTGGCACCTGCTATCCCTCTCTCCCTCCTATCCCCTTTCTTTATTTTACACATTCCCCTTCGCATCTTTTCCCTCCTGTTTTCCATTGTTCCAGAATCTCGCCGAGATCTTATCTGATTTTTCGGGTTTGGCGTATGATCAATATCTGCTATCAGGGGCATTTCACAAAAGTTGCGTTACAGTTGACAGTTTTCAGAAATAATTAAGATTTATAGATTTTCAGCGAATTTAAAACAGTGGAAATTAAAAGAATCTGTATTTAAATACCTAATAAGTTCATGTGTTTTATCTATTAATCAATTTTGTTTTAATATATCGTTTCTAATATGTTTAACATTCATCTTTTTATAAGCTTCCGTTGATCAATAAAAATTTTGAGCAAGAAAACGTGCTTTCGACAGACATATCCTGCTCTTGGCAATAGCAACTACACATACTTAATGTCTTGGTATCGCAAGCGTTAACGTGACACTGCAGGGCGAAAGGTCGCAGAACCCGAATGTATCGTTTGCATTACCTATGCAGAAATGTGTCGTGCGACACGCAGGGCATGTAGACACGTATGAACAAAGTGCCGCGGCCTTTTGTGCAGTACCCGGGGGTGACAATGGGCCTTGCTCTCAGCATTGTCACATGGGTTAACCAACGTTACCGAGGGGGCTATCGTCGATGTTTGGCATCGTCCTGCTCGCCGACAGCCACCGTCTTTTATTCAACGCCCTGCGTACCGCGGCCTAACTGTAATTGCAGCGCATTAGATACACACTTTTACATGATTAACTCGCGCCGCCATAGTAAAACGGCAACCTCGACTGTTACCCGCTACAATCGCCTCGCGTTCGGTTTCTGTGTATTTGAACAGACGAAGGTTTGACTCCGGTCAATAACTGCTCTATTTACCTGCTCTATCGACGGGAACAAATAATGAGTTTACAGGGCTTGAAGCCAATAATTTTTCAAGACTGTCGGCAGAATGGATAAACACAGTTGTCGAGTAAGTAAAGCGTCTCTTATTTTATCTTCTGTACAATATGTTAACTAAACATATAAATAAACATTCCTTTGGGTAAAATAACTTTCCGAGACCATCTTGAAAGTCGTGAAAAGATAAAGGTCAAGTTTTATTAGTTTTCATTTAAATCCGCTCCGATCTATCAATAACCCTCTTCCGCAAAGTCCTCTGCACAAAGTAAAACAACTGGCTAAAAAGTAGTTTTTAATTCATGCGTAATGACACGAGATCAGAGAGACCTGATTTTATATAATAGGGGAACTATATGGTTGATTCATAAACAAGTTCCGCTGTATATAATTACTCAATCACTTTTTTAAAGAAATTATTACTCACAATATCCAATTATTTTATCTGCTGCAAATAGTTAAGAGTTAAGAGTATATCATTTACGAATCAATACTTGCAGTGTCACATATACTGTTTATTGAATCTAAAAATTTAATTTGTTAAGTAAAACGGAACATATTTATGAGTCGATCCAATATTACTACGAAACTATAATTCATGTTTGTTGAACATGATATACCATTAACCACATTATTGATTAATCCTTACTTTTCAAGATAAATATTTTATAGCTGCTACACGTTAACGAGAATATTATCATAAATACGTTTCACGCTAAATAATGTAGTTTCCTCGATGCAATGATAATGTCGATTTGCGATTAGCATTAAATTATATTGTATATACATAACAAGAGCAAAATAACGGAGCATAGCGTTATTTGAAAGAAAACGATCCCATTCATTAATCGAGTCAACAATTTCGACCGCACGACCGATTCATTCTTTTTTTTTTCTTTCTTACGACCACGATTTCCTCATTCTCCGTGATGACGGTCATCTCCGCGCGAAATGAAATCGAAACGCAATTTGTCGTTCCCCACGTCGCCCTCTCGCGTTGCCGCGTATCTCCCTCGCAAAACCATCACACGATTACGCTAATTCGGGTATCATTTATTTTTCGTTCACCCTTCTTCGTCTTTCTTCTGCTGCCCTCCCCATCTCGTCGCGCAAACGAAGCTCTACCCTCCACCGTCAACGAGGCCGCGCTCGATTCTACGAACTTTGAAGTGCTTTGAAAAGCCCGGTGGGTTTTTGATGTAGCCACCAACTGTTCCCGCCATGCAAAATAGTGAATCACGCATTAAGCGGAGATAAAAAGCGGCAAATAACTCGACTATATTGAACGTAACGCTCGGTTACACCGAGAACAAAACCGATGCGCGTTGATACCCCAGAAAAATGTTTTCTTTCGGTACGGCAAATCGAGCGGCGTGGGGCGACGATCGGACAATTTAAGTCAGTCAAATGCACGGTGACATTTATCAATAAAGATGTGTGTAATGTGTGTGCGTGGAACGGGTCAAGAATCACTGGTCAGCAATTTGAATAAAAGTATCCTATGAAAGAAATATAATACTCTCCAAAGAGTTTAGCCAAAGAATTTTTTATTTAATTTATTATTTATCATTTAATTTAATCATATTCCAATGATTGTTGACTCATAGTAGTTCTCTCTCCGCTCTACATTTCTCCAATTTGAACAAATCAAGTTTCATTCAAAAATAAATTTAACTTGTCTAAATAGAATTTGGAAGTACTACCTGAAAGTTTGCGTTGAAAGATTAGGAAATTGACGAGTAACAAGGAAAAATAACTTAATAAAATCCTTCTACGAGAGAAAGAACCATCTTAAGCTCAGGCTCAGTTCTCATCAGTAACTCGTATAACGAACGAATCTTTGATTTATTGTCAACACATTATTGTACTGTCGCCTGAATAAAGCCTAGTCAAAAAAACAGTGTTCTATCCTTCTCAATATTTTGAAATATTGCAGTGTGTAATGTTCATACAAACAATGTATAACATATAACGAAATGTCGCGAGGCATCGTATTATTTGCAGGACGCGTCGTGGTTTCCCCGTCAATACGTATTCACGGCGAGATTTACGAAAAAAGAAAAGAGAGAGAGGGAAAGAGAAGGAAAGAGAGAAAAAAGAGAGAGAGAGAGAGGTGGGAAGAAGGGGGAAAGTACGAAAGACACGAGAGTGATCTTCGGCAAAGATGGCACGTGAGAGCAAAGTATTAACTCTCTCCTGCGTGATGGGTATCGCACCCTTGTTATTCCAGCCACAAAGACACAACTCGCCACTCGGCTCTGCCACGTGACCAGATCATACTTTATTGGAAAATGTGCAAATACTCGTCACTCACCAGCCGCGTTCCCGCATTTTGACGACTTCCTTTCTATCGTCGTGTATTATTATTCCCTCCCCCGTATTTTTCGGTTACGAAGCTATTTTCAATATCCGGCAGTTTTGCAGCGGCAGAACTGGTCCAATGAAGTAGTATTTTGATGTATTTTGTTTTGTCAAAACCCGTATTTCCCGTGTGTAAACAAAAACGGTAAAACTGAATTTCACTGCAATAATTATTTTTGTAGAAAAGAAATGGCATTCTCTCTCTGTTTGGCCAGTGGTCGTTAACCTAGCACAGTGGCTGCATGCACAAATTACCATTTCGACAATATTTTTATACTCTGTCCACGTTAATCTACGTCGTATCTCAAAATTGATATAATTCAATCGTAAAAAATTTGTGTTATTTTACTCGCTGTATAAAAATTATCTCAGGCATATATATAAATATAATAAGCAAGGTATTTTTTACATAACATTCCAATTGAAAAAAGGGTTATTTATAAAATAACTGTACAATGTTCAAACAAAAGAACGGTAAGAATTCGTATCTAAAAAAAAGTTCATTCGCATATTACGAAATACGGGAAGTGTAAAAACATGAATGATCCTCATGTGCGGCTTATATTCTTTATATTTCCGATCGAAATATGTAACGTCCTAGCAGCACGTTGAACGCAATCTCAGAATTTGAATAAATAATTGAAGACCGAGAAAGCACTCGGGGTACTTGTTATCAGTGGAACAAATTAAAGCGTTAGGAGGTAAGGTTGAGAGAACAAGTACTAGTCGACCGCTGCGGGATTGCCTTTCAGACAACATAGGCGCAGCTAGCGAGAACTCGGCTAACAACATAATTCAATACGGGGCTACTACCTAAACGTGTTTCCGCTATCCGCCATGCTCGAGGACTTACATTTCCTGCTGTTACTATATGATTTCCGTGACCGCCGTGAAGGGGAGAACTGATGCGCGCCATACCGTGTCCAAAACGCAGTGACGATACGGCTCTTTTTTATCCGATCGAAGATTTTTTTTCGCCCGTCTCCTCTCCATTTGTTCGCGCGAGTTTTTTTTTTTGTGTCGTCTGAACGGCCGACTCTGCCAATGGCATATGCAGCTCACCAAAACGTAATAACTCCCAAAGTGGTAAAATTTACATTTGGTGCGAGTTAATGACCCCCCGATGCTATATTTTATCGTAATGCGAGAAGAAACGTGCGAGTTACTGCTTCGCACAGACATTTAAAAACTGCCTAATTCTACATAACTTATAAGGGAGAAGAAAAGGGAAGAGATACAAGAAAAACGACGTATACGTAAAAACGATGTCTGTTTACAGACATCGAACGTCGCGTAATAAACTGTTGCGTGATGAATTGTTAAACAAAAAATTGTTAAACGAGGAATAAATCGAACGATGTCACGCACCGCGTGCAATTACACGCGAACAGTAGAGAAGTCATATATATTTCAAATATAGTTTTCCGAGTGGAGCGACAATTCTCCCCCGGCGTATATCCTAGATCTCAATTATCATCATCGTAAGTACGTAAGAACTGTGTGTGTACACAAGAACTCTCCGCGTTTACGAACACTCTTTTCTAGATAACGACGTAGCTCGCGGTAGACCACGGGGACCCTCGCGAGCCCGTTGCACGTAGGACCGAGAGGGATTCTCTTCTGTCCGGCTTCAGGACTTCAGGATCGTCTTTTTACCTACGGTACGGCATCGCGATCGCGTGCGCGCATTACTTAACCCAACGGCATCATTCCTCAGCGCGGTACGCGCGCGCGTAATCGCGCAAACTCGTTCCACGCATCGCATGCGAAACGCCAGTACCGCGTGGATCGGTCATCGCTAATTTGCGTCGATAATGACCGCGTCTACGAGGGGGAGAATTAGCCGGCGAGGAGAGGGATGCAGGGGTCTCCCGCGATCCGTATCTGACGTCTGGTTGGCTGGTTTATGAATGGGGTGGGCCCCCGCGCCGATCGCCGCACGATCGCGGAAGAAGATTGATCTGTCCTCGGTGATCTACGATTATCAGAAACGCCTCACGGTAAATAGGGCCCGTTTAGCTCGCTTCGCTGGCGGCGTCGCGCGGCCGTTTTACGGTGCACGGTGGGTTGTACGCGGAAGTGGTTAAGGCGGTTAAGGTATGCAGGAAGTCCAATCGACTGCTAACGCGGTATTTTTATACGCTTTTTCGATAATCCAACGGAATGTTAAGAGAAGAACCTTTTTTAAGCGCGCGTGAGATGCAACACTTCTGCAGAGCGAATAGTGTCCTTTGGACACCTTTGTTCTTCTCGTACTCAGGCGTGTCGCATGCCTATATCGTTTAATTAATACACGTGTAATAATTTATACGTGTATTACAAACGTATAATAATCACATGAATTTTTTAACTGTGAAAATATAGCGTTTCAATTTTTGTTTGGCCAGTCTGTGATTCGGGTGCGGATACAAAGCTAACCGTTTATCGATGTTCGCCAATCGGACGAATTTTTCAGTTAAACAGTTTTCGTCCGCAGACGCCTCGTTAGAATTACATATTCGAAATAATAAAATAATGAGAGAGCGCAGCTTCCGCGGGTGAGAGAATGAAATGTTCATGCGCGACGATAGCTCTCTCTCTCTCTGTGCCGCGTATAAATATTCATGTCACACACAGCAGCAGGGAGCTTGGATATCCAGGATATATTCACGAGGATAATGTGTTTACTGCGGCGACGTGTCTTGATACTTCGGCTAAGGTAACGCGAGCTTCAAATTCAATATTTCCATCCGCGCCGCTGTCGCGAAAATTACACGGAGATATACATTCCGGTATTCTTACGGTCATATTAGAATGACTGAGGTAGATACCCTAAATAATGTGTAAATCTTTTTCGCGCCCGAAGCTAAAATTCAATTACGCGAGAAGATATCTGAGAATTTATAATATCATCATTCGGAATCGGTTTATAAATCCCGTACGTAATATCTGCTTTAAAATATAAATTTTTTTCCACGTCTTCCATTTTCCATTTAGTGCAAAATACATAGTATGTTTATTTCACCGTCATAAAAATGTTATGGGTTGAAGAATTTCCCTCCGAAATTTAGAATCACATTTTAAGATAGCATTTCTCGACTGTAATCCGCGAAATAAAAAAATATGTGCGACACATACAGAGAAAATTAAATACGTACACCACGATACAGAGAGAATTTAATTTGTAAAAAAAATATTATTTTTATCAAAAAGTGCATTATTCAAAAAAATCTAAATAACCTTGTTAATTAAATACGTATTTGCATTGTAATTTAATGTCCCGTCGGCAGAATGGTATTCAAAAGTGGTAGAAACTACCGTTAAACTGCCGTTAACTATTCGCCGATTGCGTATAAAAAAAATATTTAACAGTTATTTATAATATTTCCAGCTGTATTCCTAAGTCTCACAGAACGCGGCAATTTGACTAAACGCCGACGTTCATTCCAGCGTGAAAGCCGACATATAAAGTCGGCATGACAGATGTAACACTTACCTGCCAGGCGTTGGAGTCCAGAGCGAGGTAAGACATGTTGTTGTTACTGTCCTCCGTGATTGAAAAATTTGTGGGGTACCCGGAAACTCCTCGCCAATCGGCACGCTACCAATATCCAGCTTGTCACTCACGTTCCGAGATGATCGGCAGGCGGCATCTTCCGTCGGGAGCTTCGTGAAGAAGCGAGCTGTACTGGAAAAAAAAGATGTGTTATATTCGAGCGAATATAAATATTAAATAGAATAAAAAGTATCTCAAATAACGAGTTTATCGAAAATTGGTAGATGAATCGATTTAAAGTCAAATTCACATATTAAAAAGAAATTATCATAATTAACCGGTGGAAATAATCGCTTCCCTCAAAAACATTAATAAAGTAAATTCAGATACGTGTGACTTACAATTAGTGAAATAATTTTTTTAATCTGAACTTTCATTCATTTGTCATTCCTACGTTTCAACTATAAAGGAAAATTATTAAATTACTTAATTACAAAAGAAAATTATTTGATGAGGACTAATTGGATTTGAAAAACCTATGCGCATGCAGTGAAATTGCTTTTTCAAAGAAAATTTTAAGGAATTTTCGCACGATACTTTTTTTGCACGCGAACCATACACGAGACGGAAATATCGAGTAAGATTTGGCGAAAATTTCCTGCGGTGAGTAACAAAAATGCGAATTACTTTCTCGTCGGCCGGAATCCCTGGGGCGTCGCGTCAACGGATCGGGAACTTAGTTAAGCAAAGTTAAATACGGCTCCCCGAGGTGGCACGACCGCTTTTTAATTGCAAACACTTTCACAAAACGAGAAAATATCCCAAGACGCTCGACAAGCGGGGATTACAGCCCTAGCTTCTTTTTCGCTATTGCTATGAAATGTCTACGAGTATAAATATCTGCAGTTCCCAAGGTATTTACAAGTACAATCAGACACTTCATGGAAATCCTTAGCATCAACTTGCGGTATCTCGGAAAGTTCACCACAACGGTGTTTAAAGATTTATTTTACTATAAACATAGACTTAAGTACGAGTAAGAATACGTCGTACAATGCTATAAGATTAAAAATTACATGAAATTCAGACAAGAGGCTTTCCATATTCTGATCAATTAACGAATAAAACAATAACAATGCCGAAACAGTCTCAGTGCTAAACGCAATAAAAATCACATCACTTCAATTCGCATGCAGAATATATATAAATAAAAAATATATAAGCTAATAAAAAAACATAACCATTCAATTATATAAAAAGATTTATATTGGATGGAAAAATATGTGTATTTAAATGAACACTGTTTTAATCGCTTGACAAATCTTGTCAATAATAGTGAAATTGTAACGAAACTGTATAGTGAAACTTTAGATAATGATTTATTACTGAAATCTCTTTCTCTCTCTCTCTCATCAACATTATATTCATAAAGAGCTATTGAACGTAATTATAGCCGGTTCTCGCTTTCAAAATTAAAACACATATAATAACACCGCACATCTTTCAATATATCCGTGATTTATGCAAATCCGTGCAAATCAAAGGATATCATTATTAAATTTAAATGTAGGAAATATAACATATTTTCTGCATAGTACTGTTTCTACCACAGAATCCTCACGGAGTCCCTTTCCCCTTCCTTTCACCGTATTTAAATCAAACGGTGATCAAATATCGGCGGCACCGTCGACTTTATTATTTAACATCACAAAGTTCCATGCAACGAGTCAATCTGACCAACAAATTACTGCCTCTCTGTATTGTTTATTGTTATATCCGACTTGCGTACCGTCCAGTCGCAGACACAAGCTTAAATTAAATCAGACGTTTACGAGCGAAATGATTAACCTTACGTCACGCCGATAGGATATTATTTATCCTTTTTGTGCACAATGACGTCTATTGAACCCGCGAACTTGCATCTCCGAAGTAAAAGAACTGTTTATTGTTTATTCTCGAGAATCACTTTTCGCGAATAACATATTTTACTCGCATTCTAAACATTTTTCTTACATTTTTGCTTGTTTTATTTTTTTTTATGAAAGAAAAAAAACTAAAAACACACATTTGTAGTAACAAATGCTATGCATATGTAAAAAATTGCTAAAAAGTTTAACACTAAATTGGAAAATGTATTGTATTCACGCACCACTTCATCACTCTGCGATAAAAATAACATTTCTATCATTTTATTTCTGTTCCCATCATTTCTTGTTTTTACTGTGTTTAGTGAACCATAATTTTTCTATTCTCAAAGGTTTTTTACATTCACCGGAATTTATGATAGAAATTTTCGAAAACAAAGCGTAATGTTTGAAACACTATGTGCCACTTTTGTTAAACGAAAGAAATTTCATCTGTCAATCGTTTTCGAGAATCAAGGTCGCTTTATCTACGTAATCCCAAATATATGTGACTGTTCTCGCACACGTACACACAGAGAAGAAAAGTTCCTCTTTCTTTATATTTTTAAAATAAGACGCGATGACGGTATTCTAATAAACTCCTGGCTGTTGGAAAAAAAAACATTAATCGCAGACTGTGTGTCCAAGTGGCTTTTGCCTACACCGCAGCTACATCGTTAAATCTCTTCCGGCAGCTATTTGGCTTCGCGATTGCTCCAAGGACTCCACGTTAAAAAGAAACAGTCCAAGGTCACCGCCGCGCCGCATTTCGCACAGCGTTCGCGGTGATCACTCGCGCGAGGCACGTAATGTCCTCGTCGTTACTTTCCGGAGCACACACGATTCGTCGCTGGTGCAAAAGTTAAAGCCGGACCGCGACGTCCAGGAGATACACGTCGCAAACTCACCTCCTCGTCTCGATCTCGCGGCGAATCACCGACGGGCGGACGGCGGCGACGGCATCCGCGACGGCCACCGATCGCGTTTTCGCGTCAGACTCGCGATAAAAAGATGAAAATGCGCTCCCGCGATATCTGTCGCGAGCGAGATGACGCGCGCACGTACGTACACGCGTGTCCTTCGTAACTTAATCCGCAAGCGGATTATCGGAGGCTAATTCGAAACGCAGTCAGACCATCCCTCTCTTTCTTTCTCTCTCTCTCTCTCTCTCACTCTCGCGCTCCTACCGACCGGCGACCGGCTCGCTCCCTTCCTTCTCTCCCTTCCGTGATCTTTCTTTTTCTTACCCCCTCTCCACCCCCGCTCGCTCGTTCTCCGCGCTCGCGAACGGTCTACGTGTCTTCCTCTCTCTTTCTTTCTCTCTCTTTCTTTCTCCTCCTCTTGCAAGTACTGCTGGGCAGTATGCAGTATGTGTACTTGATCGCACCTTGGAATGGCTTGAAATCACTCGGTGGCACGTCGAAGATGGCAGGCGGACCGGCGTGGAATTCTCGCGGCGTGGCGCAACGACTCCGAGGACGCGCGCCACGCGAGAAAATGCACGAAAGCAGATGAGAGGACAGTGATGTTGCCGGAGCGAAGGTAGCTTCCCCGGTCGCGTCGCGCCGCGTCACGCCGCGTCGCGTCGCGTCGCGTAGCGTTGCGTTACGTTACGTTTTCCGTATCTCGTGCCGTGTGTCCCGATGTGTATTGGCCCACCGCACGTGGCGCCTCGCGACGTCGCACTGCGCTCCAGGCAAGAGAGGCGCCGCGGCGCCCCCCTCCTACCCCTCCAAGCCGCCACCCCTGCCGCCCCGTATGCCACCCCTGCCGCGGCAACGATGCGCCTCCGCCACCACCCGCGGCGCGGTACTATCGCCTGCCCCCGCGGGGGTGTGGTGCCTCCGCCTACAGTCACACGACGGACCCTGCGCGGCCCTGTTCCATATACCTGCCTGTACCGGAGCCGGAGAGGGATGACGACGGGCTAACCTAACCCTAACCCCTAACTCCGAGCGCGACGCGACGCGTCGCGAAGTAACTTACGCGGGCCGAACCGCGTCGAGAGATGTAGTGTGGATTTACGAGAGCGACGCCGGTGAGTGAGTTACCGCTTACCGCCAATATTTGGACAGATGAGGATGGCGGATGAAACGAGACGCCAACGAACCATCTCGTTGTCAATGAGCGATAGATCGAAATCGAACCATCGAACGATCGAACGCCAAGAGATCTACTTTCATTCATCTCAAACCTATTTTTTCGAATCTACTCAGAAGTTTAAATTTATCCTTAAACGTCAGATTTAACGTATTCGAAATCATTCGTGATAATCTGAAATTGGTAGGCCGGGATAAACAACATATTTTAACGTGATATATTTATATAAATTCAGAATTGCCTGTATATGCTTAAAATGTACTTAATTTGAGAAACAATGAAGGTTTTGAAAGATGATTTTTATTTTTATTTTTTATTGTTAAAATAAGAATTAACATTTTTAATCAATTTATAAGAAAGATTGCACGTATGTTTGTGATCGAACAAAACTTTTATTGAGCCAAATATCGCGACATGAATGCCAGTATTATTCTACTCCGCTAGAGAACTTACAAGATAAATAATACTTGCCAAATAACCATTATAGTATAGAACAGTACGAAATAGTACAGCAATTATAAATGTGAGATTCAAAGATTAAACGGAGCAAACTGTTTAAACACTTGCCTAAAGTCAAACAAGTTCAATAAAACTTACAAAAAGTTTACAAAATTAAAATCGTCCTGAAATAACCAAGAATTAAAATACTTGGTAGAATTTTCAAAGATATATTTTAAGTCAATTCTTGTAATAAATTGTTGTAAATTTATAGATACAAAAGATCAGTTTAATTGCATGAACTTTACCTCTTATCCAAATCAATGTCTAATACTTTATAATAGATAAAAAGAAAGCAATGCAGAAACTCCCTAATTTACGAAATCTTTCTCCTTTGCTTTTGTTTTCAGATGAGATATTCCCTTTGTAAATTTTTCTCGGACTTGGCTATCTTCCGAGGGACCCGCGTAATTTGTCCAGCAGAGAATTCGAATCCGCCCGAAAAGTCCTCGGCGCGTATATTGGGTGGCGGATACGTACGACGAGGTAAGAAAAAACCGGAGGAGGGTGAGAAGAGACGGAAGCGCCGACTCGTCGGCACGGGACGCAGACGGATATCGGATGCGTCTGCCAGCTTGGGACTCGTACGAGACGTTACCGCATCCCTGCTATCTCTCCCGGCAGCCAGCGTCGCGCAATCCACGGATACATTGGCGCGCGCGACGTATACAGGCGGCGGAAACGACGACGGGCACCTAGCGCAATCTGCGCATGACCGATATCGATGTCCCCCTCGTTTCCCCCCTCCGGCGAGTATGCTCCTTGGGTATACTGCCACTACCGTACGCCGGTTCACCCTGTCACCCTCCCTACCCCTGTTATCCCCACTATGCTGTTGTGTGCACAGCGCGCTGCGAGTTACCACGCTGCAGCCCCTTTCTTCGTACGCCCCTGTCGTCGCTCTGCCCCGACTCCTCTCGCCCGTCCCACTCGTGCTTTTGCCCCCGTCAAGGAGAAAACGGGAGCGGCGCAGGAGGAACAAGAGGTTGGAGGAGGTAACGATGAAAGAGGAAGAGGAGGAGGAGGAGGAGTAGAAGCGGGAAAAAGTGGAGGGAAAGAGAGGTGCCTATGAGCACAGGCCAAGACGCAGCTTCTGTTTTCCCCCCTCCCCCCCCCCCGGAGATTTCGGCGAATTTTCACGCCGGCGTTATTACGCCCTCTTCTTTCTTCCTCCCTTCGCTAGTAGAGTCGACTACTCTTTTCTTCTTTCCCTTTTTTCTCGCTCCTTCTCTCTTCCCCGCGCGACGTTTGGTCTCGTATCCTATGTTGTACCTCGTTTGCTTCCTACGCGCGACGAAGGGGTAGGCGTGTGGTGACGAGCGTCGCTGATTTTAGGTTGGAATGCAGCCATTTGGAAAGTGTGTTTTCGTGTACGGGGTCGGTCGATATTTTCTCACAGCAGACGAGCAGTCTCTCGGCATTTTTCGCGGTTTTCAGACAAACCCGAAATTTCTCATTCGGTTCTTTTATTATAGAATGTGCTCAGAAATTAGTGTCGTTCAATCGTCCCTTATTTTTTTAGTTTGTAATAGTATATCTCATTCATTGCTTTGCGAAAATATGACACAAATTGTTAACTATATTTTAAACACGAATTAATAATTTATATATTTTTTATACAACAATTGAACAATAATTTATCAAAATTAATGAAAAATCAATCAGTTATTGCTTTTATTTACGCGATTATATACTCGCAAGCGCGGACACGATGGATTACAATATGAGAGAAAGTTATGCGCTAAAAAATCACAATTTCCATGATGAGTCACAATTGTTTTAGCGTAAGAATTTACCGTCATGGTTCAATTCTGGACCGTCAGGACGAGACGTAATGAAGGTCTCGGAACAATCAGTTTCAATCATCCTCTCGAAACAATTATTAACGGTCCGTAGTTGTCTAGCATTGTCGAGTACGTCACGTCCTGCCACATTCAGGAGGCCTTATATGGATCAAAATCAGCCGTGCACGCATATTAGATTCATCTTTAATAATCACAGGCACAATATAACGCGGTTTATCATCAGGCCAGCGCCTATACCTGACGACATTAAATACTGATTATTTCGAATAAATAGCGGTGTATATTAGCGCCGCATGTATGTCAGATTCATTTCGATGTAATTCTCTCTTCAGTCGGGACCACGAATGTCATGACAGTTTCATGCAACGCGCGTGGTCCTCCAATACGGTACCCTTGGGCGCCATGTCGCTCGCCGATCCATTTGTGCGCGCCCGCGACTGGCCATTCAAGCGATTCAATGCAAATTTGAATCAACCGTTATTATTAAAATTAATTGTTTCTTTTACGGGATTTAATGTCAAAATATAAAATATAATTCTCGCGGAACGAAGCCGTTCATGTGTTTGTCGTATCTTTTTCACTTTGAACACTTAACCAGCATTGGGAACGCCCGTTTTACCGTAATAAAATAAATTCTAAATTTTGTCGTAATTATAGTGAATAGTAAATGTATTAATTGATCCGTGTGTTAACGTATTATATACCTTTGACTCGGTATGTATCGCGCGAGTAGTTAAAGTTGAAACATTAAAAGCACTGCCCGCAGTTAAGCTCCGATCGGCGACACAAGAAAGCGATTTCACGGGCGGATGACGGCGAATCGCCGTTCGTGGACCTCGATCGTGGCTGGACAGCCGATCGGAGTCTACGTTAAGTTACGAGAGAGGTCAAGCCGTCCATCTTCTTGCTGGAAAGCGATGCGCACCACGCCTATGTTAAATCGTGACTCGATCGGGAAGGAGGAAGAAGAGGCGCCGGTGTTATATTAGCGCCCGTGGAACAACCTGATGCGATCCCCGTCGGTATTCATCGGCGGGTCGTTCGTGAATCGCCCGTGGAGCGAAAGGGGCGACTGGCGAGAGAAGCGAGATCGGCAAACAACGGAGGGCCGCGTTGCACAATTAACGAGACCCGCCGATTCGACTCGAGTCGAGTACGGATCGAGTGGTGAGGTCGAGTGGGGTCAAGTCGAGTGCAGTCGCGTGGTACGAGTCGTCACTCGTGCCACACGATACCGGCACGGTATCCCCGGCGCAATTGCGATTTGCCTACAGATGGAGAATAACGCGAATTACCGCCTCTTTGGCTGTGCTTCGCGGTAACGCTTAGAAGGGAGGAGGCGGAGTTCGCTCGCCATTCTTCGCCACGACGATCGACCGCGACTTTAGTATCTAAAGTCTCCCTTTAGCATAATAAAAAATAAACATCTCTCTCTCTCTTTACCATTGATATTATATGACGAACGTTGAGTTGCTGACACGATTACCGAATATACGATAGAATATCGCAGTTTCACAGCTAGTTTTGTGCAACTTTTTCAGATTAAATGTCTTAAATTAAAAATAGAGATATCAAAAAAGAATCGAATATCGAAAAATCGATTTCGAAATTAGGAAGCATAATATGAATCAAACGTAAAAAATATTAGAACAAGTGTTTTCAATACTAAAATTTCTAATCGGCTCCAAATTATTTATGATATTTCTTTATATTTTTCAGAGAAAAATGAAAATTACAATTGCAATAGGTAGTATGTATATGTATATAGTATCTATTTTTCGCGCATTATTTATATTTAATTAGTAATAATAACATTCCTTTTTATTTTCGAGACTTTGATATTGACATTTTTAAATATTTAATATTTAATTTTCAAAATTGTTATAAATTGTTTCATTAATAATATAAAAGTGTTCTGAATAAAATCTTTTACTAGAATTTATGATAATATTAATGTAATGTTAAATATTAATGTAATGTTAATAAACTTTTTAACGACTTATATTTTTTGTCAAAATTATATTGCTCTACTTCAGAAAAGGGAATAGCATCTTTTAAAGCAATATTCAACCTGTCAGAGAAGATATTTCTCAAGAAATTCACTGTAACCTATTTTGTTTTAGGGGACGTGACGTTATAACGCCGCAACTCGTTCGTGTGATGCAATTTAACTACCACGTCATTACTCCCGAAGTTAAGCCGGTGTAAGTTCGAAATTACTAGTTAAATTGCATATATCTATGCGAGAGCCGAGAGCGCCGTGTAATCTGCCCATGTGTTTATCCATCGGTAGGTAGTCGTGCATATACCGTGCCTCTCCATCATCGGGATGGTCACCGGGACCATCTTAGCCTAATTACCTAATAATTCGAGGCGGTAACTTCGACTCCGTCTAAGTGGTTTGCGCCCGTCGCGAGAAGACCGATATATCTATAACTGCTAAATTGCGATTGAACGATCCTCGTACACACCCAAATCCAACAAGCTTCCTCGTTGCTCGTAATTCATAGAATAAAATGTATATTGTGCATTATATGGTTATTTATACATCACGTAATATTTTCGCATTGATGACGCAGAAACCTTTGAAGTTGCCGGTATAAAATGCGTATTTACATTTACGACTTTAACGACAAAAAGTATTTATATAATCTTTATGAAACATATAGATATTTTCTATAATATTATTATATTCGATATTAATTCAATATTAAAACAGCATTCCACGTTACATTCACAAAATGCGTGCGGCAAAAAAAACATTTCAAAAACGGAAAGGTAAACATAAATATGGACAAAAGAGCAATTTCTCGAAAACACATCACTGATTTATATTATTTCGGCGGACAAATGATGCTTTGATCGAAGGGACGTTCTCAATCCTCGGCTTGATAGCCGAATCCTTCTATGCGCTGAAGTGCTTCGGTAAAAAGAACGAGCGATCAATAGGACGTCCGATCAATAAATCCCCGGTGATCCCCCCGCGATGTAAAGGGATACACCCCAAATCGATCGTCTATTGATTTTGCGGGGACCGCAAACGGGGCGCGCGTCTTCCCTTCCGAGTATCCTTTCACATCGCGAGCGCTTCGGGCTGTCAGGTGCCAGCCGCCAGGGCCATTCTTGTCCCGAAAACGTGAGGATCGCGAGCTGATTTTTCTATAAACACGTCCGCACACAAACTCCAGATCACGTTGCGTAGCCCCCGCCGCCTCCCTCTGTCTGCCAATCCCTAAGCGCGACGTTAGCGCTTGTTGACTCAAACGCGTGGCAAATTCGTGGGCCCTTTCAAACGTCTCCTCTTCTCGTCTCTCGACACGCATCGACGGGATTACACCTCACGTAATACGTCTCGCGGTAATTCGCCTCATTGTTACGTCAATCCACTCGTCTCCCCGTACGGATCGAAATCGTCGTCCTCGAAATAGCGCGAGAGTCCGCCGCGGGCCGGATTGTCGGGCGACGCGAGACGACGCGACGGGAAATCACGTTTGCTTTGGGACGATTTTTTTTCTCTCTCCCTCGCGGTCGCGACGGCAACAACGGCGGCGATGAATAAATATTTACCACTACGAAAAAGAGAGAGAAAGAAGCGCGCGCGCGTAATCGGTATTTATTCAAACGTCCATTTCCCGGCGCGCGTTCACCGCGCGACTCCATTTTCTTATATTCTTCCGAAACTTCGTTTCGCGAAGTCCGCGAAGGGCGGCGGACAAAGGAAACGCCCGCGCGGCAAGGGCGAGCCGGGAGCCCAAACTTTCGTAATTACAATAAACAAGTCTTTCGCGCGCGCGGGGCAAAACGCCAACGCCCCCGCCCTCCCGCCTCCTCCTTCTCCTCCTCCTCCCCCTTTCCCTGCCTTGTCTCCTGGCCCCCGCCCGAGAGTACAAACGCCTCGCGGTAATAACATGCAAATTGCCGGCTTACCTAACGTCTGGACTTTGTGAGGTCTTTTTGAAATGTGATTTCTTGCTACTTTGAATCCGCGAACGGTGCGCGACGCGCCCTTTGAAGTCCCCGGCGTACTTTTATAAGAGGGTCAAAGCTTGCGCCGCGCCGTCCGCAAGCGGAATATCGATGACGGCTTTTTATCGCAGATTTATTTCGCGGCGGCTTTCGAGGAGTAGCGGCATCTGCACGTTTACGCGACGCTGAACGTCTTCGCGTCACTTGTTGCGGCAATTGCGTGATAGAACGATTATTAATAATTTATAATTATGTGGACGCGTAAACCATCTCCAGTATATAAGTATAAATATAGGATAATTGTAACAAGATACAGTATAGGGATTGCGTGCAATAATGCAGTGTGTAGATTTGGGAACTATATACACATATACGTATACGGGGGGAGGGGGTATATTATATAATTATACATAATTCTCATAATATAATTATATCATTTTATATAAAAAGTATTATATTTTGATGAATCTTCTCTAAACAAAGATCTCTAAGCAAAAATTTGTATCTAGCTTGAATTTTAGGACTTCTAATTAAATTTCAACGTATGTGCAGAAATGACTCATAAAGGAACACGCTTCTGCTTTTGCCACAATATTATAAGGGCCAAAGCACATATGACGGTCGTAGTCGTGGACGTAAGTAACGCACTTGTGCTTTGGCGTATCCTGATCTGTCAGGTCGAGGACTACGACCGTCGTATATCGCTACGCCATGTTATGTGCTTTGGCCCTATGTCGTATCCGTCGCGTATGCGACGCGATAGATACGACATACGCTAACGTCAATCCTTGTGCGTTGACTTCCGACACCGGCGTATGACTTACGACAGAGTCGTAAACGATTACAAGAATCCTTGTGCCCTAGGCCCTAGGCCCTAGGCCCTAGGCCCAAAGCCTTTATAAAACGCTGCATAATTCGCGGTAAATTATTCACTTCTTCTCGCTTCGCGTTTCATAAAACGCGTATCTTCATTAACCCATAATTACTACGACTAACCATGAATCGTAACGCGAATATTGAGTTTAATTTCGTTAAATGATCGGTCACAAAATAACAAACTGAAAGAAAGTCGAGTTAGTATGTGGATTGTATCCCAGGGTTTCTCTCTCTCTCTCTCTCTCTCTCTCTCTCTCTCTCTCTCTCTCTCTCTCTCTCTCTCTCTCTCTCTCTCTCTCTCTCGATATCCGCGCCGGCTAAAAGACTAGACGCGACCTCGCCACGGCACTCGAAGGTCAATCTCCAACGCGACCGAGATTCCATTCGAGTGCGCGCGCACGTAATGCAAGAATAATAAATACGACTCACCTCGGATGATAATTCGATTCCATCCCGTTCGGCCCTTCCAGCGATGCCGAACCTGATGTATGTTTCGAATTAGCCGCTATCCCGCGAAGTGGAACGTGGAAACGGTGAGCGAACGCGCTCTCGCCTCTCTTGCCCGCGCCCGCGCCCGCCCTCACCGAGGGCGATTCTAATAGCGGTACGCCGTACGTCGTGGCCTCTCGGCCGTCTCGGCCGTGCCACGCACGGTACGACCCGACCTCGCGGACTCCTCGCCCCGATCATCTCCCCGCGTTAGCATCGTACGACAAGGCGAAAACTCATCGCCGGCAGCGCGCGGTTGCGTGGCGCGCGCGATCCGGTAGCGTTTGAAAAGGGAACAAAAGAAACATGGCGGTCCGAGCCGCGACTGCGGGCGCGTTCGCCCCGCGCGGCCGCGCATCGTACTGATAATCACGCTAATGACCGCGTGTCAATCCCCCGACAATTTCGCGATTCCGCCGTGGGATGTAGGGGGCGGGAGAACAGCCTACGCTCGAGCGTGATATACCTGCCTCTGTCTCTCTCTCTTTCTCTCTCTCTCTCTCCCGTCTCTCGTTCGTATCGCCCGTGGTCAGAGCGTGGCGTGATCAAGTAGCGTTTGAAAGCCGACGCCGATGCGCCGTTGCGCCGTCCTCGCGCGAATTCCAACGTCGTCGTCCGGACACGAAACGAGCGGGCGGGACGGGACCCGCGCGCCCAACCGCGGCGTACCCGTCGGCTCTTATAATTCGCGATAAAACATTGGTTCGGTCCGTTATTGCGGGTTAGAGGGGGTATAGACCCGGATCGTGCACCCACCGCGCGAACACGCTCCCGACTCCCGACTGTTCCCCGCGGCCCGCTTACCGCGGACCGGAATTTAGAAACGGACCGGAACTGGGATCAATATATCGATTAATCTACCACGCGCGTATCCCGCGTGACCCACGATCTCGCCGTCTCGCGCGGTTATTTCGAATTTATCACGCGGCCGGCGGACAACTTATCTTTAATACGACGCGACGTTTAAACGATATAATTTACCGGTTTCTTCAGTTCTTTTTTGTTTCGGACGAATTTAGAGATATCCGTATTAAAAAGAGCCAGAGGTCGTTCGTTGATTTATCGCGTTGATGATTTAGAATTAATCTTTACGATTACGACAAGATTGTGCGATATTAGTCACCACAACGACACGTTTTCTTTTGGTGAAACTCAATACTCGATAGCGACTTTTAGAAAATAACGAAATAGACAGATTGTTTATAGAGTTTTTATGTATATAACTACAGGGCGACCCATTTGCCCGCGCTATCAAAAATGGTATTTTCTCGTTTCTAATTTCCTCCACTGCGGATATCTCTTTGTCTTCGTAACATGTTGCGGCTATAAACTTCGGCCAATGAACAAACTGGGTTATTGCAAATAGCAAACACACCGTGGAGCTTCTTCAGCCCGTCGCTTCCGCGATGCATTCTATCCGCGCTCTATCTGCGTTGCCAGGAGAGCACTCTCATAAACAATACAATGCGTTTCGTTTGATCATAACTTTCTCGGTGGTTGGCGCTATGAGGGATTTATACTTTCATGACTGCACGACGTTACATGATCGTAATTTATGATAGAAGTAGAGAGACGAGTGTATCTAATAAAATATCAACTAAATATATCTTTTATGTTATAATTGTAACTTAGAATAAAACAGCGACAATGCCAATAATATAAATATCAAGTGCGTCTCCAAGTGAATTCAAATTAAGTTTAATTAATTTTGAAATTATCACAACATGTATTTCATATTTATAAAAATGTATAGGAATATATTGGGAAACAAGTAAAATATTCTTCCATTCGACTCTCAATAACTTTCCCGTAGAAAATGTAAATTCCAAACCTTAAATTAGCGCAAATTCGTAAATATCAAGAATCTCTCTCGCGATTTAAAAGCGTCATGATCACCTCCCTCTCCCTTTCTCTTTCTCTCGCTTGCGCATTCTTCTCCTCTACGCTATCATTATTCTTGAGGCGCGCAGTGACTTGCGCGGGACTTACGGTCCTTAAGGGGTTAAATTCGCTCTGCCCACGAAAACAGCGGCGGTGCCCCTGAAGAAGGAGCGAGGGCATCTTCTCGTAGTGGTCTCGACGGAAACGATTCGGGCGTTAGTATGGAACGGGCAAGAGAGCTGGAGACTTTATCATCGCGTTCGCTCGTCTCTCTCATTAGTTGGCTGGCACGCCGCCCCCGGGGCCGGACTGTGCGTGAGTTTAATCTGTGCGGGCCGCAGGCGCGTGTGCGTGAACGTTCTCTCCCTCTCATTCTCTCTCACTCACTCACTCACTCACTCACTCACTCACATCCTTGTTTCGTATAGTCGTACGTACGTGTCGGCGCGCGCGCGCGCGCGCACGCATATAACGTGTGTGCATATGCATATACGAGATGCAGCGTGGGCGGCGCGCACACGCTACGAAGGTATTCCGAAGGGGGGCATGCGGGACGCGAAAAGCGGCACGAAAGCCGCGTAATATGGGAATGCGAGGCGGTTCGATTTTAAGTGGAGAGAACAAATATCCCTTTCCTTATACTCTTGCCGGCTAGACCTCAATTATCAAAGAATCCCGCGGTGATGGTGGTGGTGGCGGACGGCGGGACGACCGGCGGAATATCGGCGGGGGCGGGATAAATTCGAGGTTTAGAATCGCGCGCAACCGAGGGGGCTACGTATCGATGCTCGCCGACATGCCGGCGAGCGGCCTCACGCAGAAGGGGAAGCAATTTGAATAATCGTAAACTGACGAGTTTCTCTCTTTTCCTTAATGTAGACATGAAGGAGCTGCGAACAATCGTCTAGATACGTTTATATGAACTTTTCTGCCTATCCATTTTTAATTGTATTATTACCAATTTGTTCAAAAGTTCTTTTAATTTATTTATATAAAAAATGCATCTCTCGTTGTAGGCTACGTATCAAAATAATCTTCATTGCAAACTTTTTATTCTATAAAGACGCACATTTTATAGCCGACCAGTATTTATTATCGATATGATATACATATTGAAAATTTTCTCATATTTATGAAAGTAACTTCCCACGCTTCGTAATTAATGTTAACACAAGTCTTGATAAATCAGCGATTATAGTGCAGCAAAAAATCTCTCTATAAGATTTTATGTAATAAATAAAAATATGAATGTATTAAATTCCTGCAACATTGTTAGTCTTCACACATAACTGTTAACAAAGAAATATAGGATAATATCGAAAATTGTATGGTAATTGTTACAATCAAACAAAGTAACCGCGGTGCTTATTTAAGCTAATTTCACGTAATCACGAATCTTTTGTAAACGAGTGTGTATAATCATGTATAATAAATTTACAATTTATAAAATCGAGGAAAGGAAGACTCTCCGCATTAGGGTACAAATTAGAAGCAAGAAAACGGAAATACAATGAGCGTCTAAAAAAAGGGCCTTTGCTAAAAGCTCTAACTTTTGTGGATAAGTGGGTACCTCCAGCCATTATGCCATCGAATACGCCAATTTTTCACTTGAGCGTTCTCGCGTGACTTTCGTTAAGGGTCTCTCGATGGCGCGTTAGAACGGCGTTCTTCTATTAGCACGCGAGCGACGCGCGCGTCATTATTCGGACTATGTGACAAAACGAAACGAAAAGGAGTATCTGCGGCATTTACGACGCGGCTCGCAGGACCGATCGCGCGGATGCGACGCAGGATCGATCGATCGGCGTTCGTGTGTGTCACGGGAACAACCCTAGCGGCGTGCAACCCGAGCAATTCTCGTTCTTCAAACAACGCCAATATGTTGGTTCGTGGGTCACTGCCTTGGCATGAAACTCGTACACACATGGCGGCGACAGGCAGGGCGGCGGGAGGACACGGAGAGGAAGGGAGGGCAAACGGACGATGCGAGGTGTGCGGAAGGGTGCTCTCTCTCTCTCTCTCGCGCGCGCGCGCGCGCGCGCGCTTGCTCTCGCTCTCGCGATAATATGGGGTGAAATTCAGTGCTGAATGTAAGGGACCCTCCCGAGAGCCTGGCCTAAGGCGGGGTTTACAGCCCTCCTTGTGAATCTGGCCGTGTGCGCATACATTTTCAAAACTCACTTCGATCCATCAGGTTGGAAGGGACCGCATTGTGAGAGACAACTCTCTTATTCTGACCGGATCGCGCGTCGTCTATCGCCGACCGGCCTACGTGACTTTGAGAAACGAAGTACGTATCATAACGTAGCTTCTATACCTTCTTAGGGAGTCACCCTGCACCCTGCTCGAGGATCACGCCCTTGAAGGGGAACGTCCCATTTCCTACCCTTTTCCTCGTAGCTCTTGGCAACCGGTGACACTGCAGACAAGGCGGTTAACATTTAGTATAATTTTTGCTTGGTGACCGAACAAATCTCGCGAGAGTTTTTTGGAACTTGCTAACTTTCGTTTGTCGAATCTTAATGCTATCAGTGCATGAATTAGAAGAAACAACATCCTCAGTATTGCAATTGCAGCACATTAAATGTAAGCGACAACTAAAGATTTTTTTACGCTTATAAGAATGTCAAACACATTTGCTTAAGATAATAATCGTTAACGGACGCTTCAGATAGATCGAGTGCGAATGATTTAAACAATTTTCCAATTACATATTATTTTAATTATGAATTTGAGATGGCACGTGGGTGAGTCCTCTATCTAATCGAATTATAATATTGCAATGAATAATTGTAAATATATGCATTTGTCCATTGCTGCTTAATAATAATAATAAAATTGCGTTATTGCTAGCAACACGGTTGGGTTTCGCTCAAGCTATATTCGGATAAACATCAGAAATTCTCATTCACGTGCTTTATGCTCAATTTCTCGCAACACGTTCGCTCTCCGAAGCGCTCTCAAACTGCGCCAAAAGGAAAACGATCAAAACGCGAACTCTCCCCTGCGTGTCGCGGGTGTTGAAATTTTTTTCGACGAACGATTCAGCCGGCCGCGTCTATACGCGAGCGTATGTGCGTGAGTGAACGCAGTATGCAACGCGCGCGGTCCTCCAGAAATCTGTTTATCAGAGGTCCCAGGTATACTCTCGACGTGACGTCCCCGCGTACAATCCGCAAAAATACGAACCGAAGAGAGAGTTACGAGGGGGGAGGCATATCGAGCTCACCCATTGCGATCGCGCGTGCACGTGTACGCACCGGACACGATATCCCGGCGCTGCGGTCAACCCCTTCACCGTCCTTTCGCCCCTCGTCGCCAAGCCCGATCATCTTCTCCCTGAAACGCGCGCGCTTCCTGCCCGAAAAGCGATCGCGACACGCATACGCCTATACCCTCGTCAAACACGCACGTATGCGCGCAAAATATGCATTATAGAGCAATTCGTGAGAAATGCGCATAGCGTCAGAAGTCGATCGTTCGGATGAGGAAGTTCATAAATTCGATTTAGGACAATCACGGTCCGATTTTGGGCAAGTTATCGATAATGCTGCATGTTACATTTGCCTTTATTCCGTATTATATTTAATTAAATTCAGATGTTTAAAATTTGATGTTATATATGAGTTTTAATATTTTTTTATAGTCGTTCATAGTTCACGTTCTTCCTAGTTTTTTTTTTACCGAACGTATCTTTATATGAATCATTTGTATCACAGAGATCAAGAACGAGTGGATCCTATAAATTTATGCAGATTTATCTTAAATTATTCTGTTTATTTATGTACCACTGTAAGGCACGATTTACAACTGCAAATCTTTTTATTTTATAAAGCCATTTTAAATAAAATATGTTATGTGATTATGTATAATCTTCGAGTTTCGTACATTTTCTTGCCGTAACAAAGTTTATTTATCTTTTTATATGTTCTCAAATAGATTATAAATATGTTCTTCCATTTAATACAAATAAAATTTTATTTGGACAAATCGATTTTTGATAGAAACGAAATTTGACATTGAATTTCTAAGCTGTAAAAAAATTGCGTGTTTTTTTTTATGTTTTATTTCGAATAGATGTTCTAAAGTAAAACTGACTCTCTTTTCATTATTAGACACAAATTCCATCAAACTTTGATCATAAGAATTACAGAATTTTAATTCTGAAAATTAGTTACAAAGTTGCCTAATATTTATCCTTCGAAAATTATACTTGAGAATGGCTGTCAAGCTAATTTTCTACAATTCCAAGTTGTGACCGACGAATTCCTTAGCGAACGAAATCGCAGTGAATACTCGGGACACCCTGTAGATCTTAGAGGCGCTTCGGAGAGCCCCGCGGGCGGTCCCCGAAAGTTTGCCGATTTAAGGATCGCGAGGAACATAAATTGAAAGTAATGGCGCGGCGTATGCATCGGCGTCAGGTCGGATGTCGGCCGCGGCATCGGGCCTCGGTTGACCGCTCGCAGCGGCCGTCCTGACCCTCCGGCGCAAACGTTGTCCTATCACGAAAGCTGCCGCGAGAGAGGAATCTTTTTTTCCCCTCTCCCGGCGATGTCCGCGCGTGTCGACTAATACGCGCGGTACGATCTTCCAGCACGGCAGCTTGCACGGCAATATCGTCTCGTGAACGTGCATGAACTGTCAGAACCTGGCAGATATAGAGAAATATGGACGGAGAAAGAAAAACTATACCACTTAACATGCACGATCTCAAGAAAAATTGCAAATTTTTTTCCGAATGTTGTAAAGCCAAAATCTTGCACACGAAAATATAGAAAAATTCAGAACAAAACCATTTACTTTTTTAGAATATTTAGAAATTCTTAAAGTTCAGTACGCGGCAATGATATATAAATATTTAAGACGTATATTGTAACGACAATGTAAACTTATGATAACATTGATAAAAGCGGTCCTAATTTTCTTTTTAAAGACGGAAAAGCTGACATTTGGTGTCATCGTTCTATGCAGAAAATAAGTATCTCGACAGTGAGACGAATTTTTTAACCACATTACATTAAACAATTTCACACGAATAAAGTATTATTCATATAGTCACGATATTAGGCAAATGTCGAAAGAAGACCAGAACTGCTGTTACTCGCGGGAAGAAAGAAGACCAGAGGGGATAGGGTGTAGTAGCCGTGGGCGCGATAAGGTGTTTCGAGCCCCAGGTGGTGGCCAACCACCTACTGGGACTTAAGGACTCTAAATTACGCGCGGACATGGGTTTACGTCTTCATCGGTTACAGCCAACGACCGATGTCGGAGCAACTGACGTTAAAGTTACTCTCGTATCTTTATTATTGATATTTCTCGCTTTTTTGCAAATCCCGCCGGTTACGCGGGCCATATCCGTGAAATATAGGCCCGTCGGTCGGTTGCTTTCGAGGAATGCTCGGATAATTAGTTAGCCAAGATGAACGCGAACGTACTTGGTTTTGCAATATTTTTTTTAACTGTCTAACTCGCACTTTGGCAGTCGAGGAATTTCTTTCATTCAACTCTAAATTTATTACAAAGCGATTTTTATTATTGCTTATTCGAGATATCAAACTGAAAAGATTTGTCTAGAGCACGAATTTATTTAGCATTTGTATTACGCTAAAATTTTTAAATTGTATCATGCGTAAGACTTTTAAATAAGTTGAAAGTTAATTTTAAAAAATACCATGACTAGGTACTATAAATATATACATTTGTCTTCTAATTTTCTTTTTTACTTTACAAAAATGTCACAGACATGAATTGTTTTTTTTTTCTTAAAAAAAATTATTTTATTAAAGATATTTATATAAAAATTTTATTATTATTTATGTTTGACAAGAATTTCTGTTATGTGACACGAAGAGAAGGAAAATTCGGGGAAGTACTAAAATGGTTCAGAGATTCGGTTGCAATCGCCCTGAGCCAGCAAGATCTCTCGATCGTAGGTCCGTGAGGACCTTACACACATTTTTCTTAGAGAGGGAGACGCCTTTAACATAACTTAATATCCTAACGCGGTTCAGTCATTTCCTGGTGGCCATATAGCCATCCCTAAAGAGGGTCCCTTGGGAGAATTTTGTCAAAGGATCTTTATTCTACGTGGACGTATAATACACTGTAGCGCCTCGGGCGGAAAGGAAATGTGATACGGAGTGAGTGTCGCACCGCAGAATTTCGGTTACGTACGATTGCATCGTGAACAAGTCGCCCGAACATCTTCGCGTCGCTCACGAAATAAAGTAAAAGCGAGACGAACAAGTAAAAAGGAAAATTCCAAAAAAATATCCGAGAAATTTGCGTTAAATACTTACGTAGCAGAAATTTCTTAAGATTCAGTCACGATTACTTTTACGATTATTTCATATTGGATATTAATATCAATTAAAAGGAATCGACGAAGTAAGTTTAAATATTTGCAAACCGAAATTTGATTCTCGATCGCAACGGAAGCTCTAAACATCAACATGTATTTCTTCTCCGTACATTTTATTCGATGAGTTTCGCATCAATTGTTAAAGTTACAGTAAATAACTCTCGATAGTGTTTTAAATAGCTCTCCGCCAGATTTGCACGTTCATCGAACGCGTGTTTTTAAATCTAAAATAAAAACTTGAAACTTTTGAAATAGAGGCGAACGGACTGAAATTTCGACATCCTGCATCCGCGAGATATTCTGTCTATCCGGGGAAACGCAACAACGGAATACCATCAGAACAGATTGCAGGAACTGCATTTTTCCAGATTCACAGTCCGTAACGTGGGCGAACTCTTTTTTATCTATCACACGCATAAAAAGTAGGCGCCGCGAAAATATGCTTTCGCGATATAAAACGGGTCGTATCGGTGGTTTACCTTGTTTAAACAAAGTCAAATAGTATGCGAGAAAAAAAAACGTAACAGTTTTTGGTCAACATATTTTTCCAGATTTAAAAGAGTTAAAAGCAATAACATGTTTGGTCAACATCCGCGGATTTCATGTATCTCGCAGTTTACTCCATAACGATAGACGTTGATTACTTAGTCCTTTCGACTCATGTCTTAGGTACCTTTGATCGGCAAAGGTGAAGAATAACTCAATAAACCGAAAATCGTCTGAAAAGCGAAAGACTGGTTCCGTTATTTCGTGCCTCGATATTTTCCTTACCTATATACGTCCATCTTCCCATTGGAAAAACTGCACGAGAATAATTAGCAAGTATCTGAAATTGGAGATTGACATTTCTCGTGGTCCAGAAAGTAGACAAAAATGTTTTTTCTGTCTTAAGTAAAGAATGTTTAAAAAATCGATTTTTGAAACGCTTAATTAATTAGCATCTTAGACTTTCTTATTGACTCATTATTATAGATCTGAGATTTTTATCAACTCTGATAAAAAAATTTTTTGTATTACAATTAATTTTGACTTCATATATAAATTTTAGATAATTAAAAAGTATTTCAGATTTATTTTTGCGATTTCTGAAAAAAAAAACATTTATATATTGCTCTTAAAAAAGTAAATAGAATGGACGTGGTCAAAGTATTGCACAATATTCTTTATTAAATCGAATCGTGTTTTATCGATTTTTATTAACCATTACCAGATGGCGAATCGAAAAGCTGCTACCACCACCTTCGCTAAAATTAAACAAGAAATGATGTTTGTTCATCAAGTTATACAAATATATTTGACAACTCCTTCAATCGCCAGTTCAAACTGTATTAATGCCACGACATTGAAACAGATGACACGGTTCTTTAGTTTAGCCTCCAGTATCTATGATCGAGAGAAAGTACGCAATGCCTGGGGCACCCTTCCATGTGTGATATTATCTTCGTCTTGGCACAACTTTGATTGATGTTACTCGGACAGCAAAAATCTAACATGATATTAAGGTAATAGGTTCATGTTGGCATAATGTTTAGAGTTTCAATGGCCGTCGGCGCGCGACATCGTCTTTTTCTTCTCGTTGAATAGATATAGTTATGTTCTCTGCACTATCTCTTTAGAGTTCTTGAAACGGGAAGACCGCGGAAGACGATTTTCGCGTTGTTCCTCGTTAAATAATGTCGAAGGGTTCGCGATCGTAAAGAGGGAGGAGGGAAGGAAAGGTTCGGAGAGGCAACTTGCGAGAGCCGGATCCTTTCGGAGGCTCTCCCGCTTAATAATTACGAGGAGCAAAAACAATGGGTCCAATCACACGGCAGAACAATAGCGAAATACAACAATTGCGTATGGGACCCCCCATGAAGATACGCGCCCAACTGGTAATTGGACGCCGGCTCGCGGGGAGCCCTACGTGCCAAGTGCTCAAAATCCTCCCCCTACTCCGCCACGTTCGTCGTTAGATACTTGCATTGTTTATGCTCGCCCGCCGCGCGGTTCTACGTGCGCATCGTGCGCAGTTACACCGAGCCGCACACCCGCGCGATACGTAATTAAGAACAAGCGTTTCTGGTAACCCGACCATTGTTCCGCGAAAGAAGCACGAACCGCCATTATTTCATTTGCCACGTCATACGAGCTTCATTACGTTTCGCAGTTTTACGGCGGAAAATACGAAAAAGACGAGAGAGATCGGACGTTTCGCTTGCACGCAATCATTTGTTACGTTATTTGATATCTTTCCCCCAGTTTTATTTTATTTTATTTGATTATTAAAACCCCCTCTTTCTCTCTCTCTCTCTCTCTCTCTCTCTCTCTCTCTCTCTCTCTCTCTCTCTCTCTGCTCCTAAATTCTTGTTACCTAATTGTCAGAGCGGCACACATGATACTTCAGTGTTTCATATATAAAAAAAAAGAATCAAGTCTGGCCTGAGGCGTTTATCGAAATAACGTTCACAATCTCACAATTTGATTCGTCATGATTGAAATTGACGGTTCGACTTGCCACATGTGAATCGTGGTTGACGACGCTGCCAATTTTCATCATAAATAAAAATCTGTACTTCCCTCCGACTGTATCGCATGTCGATCGATTACTCGACACACTCGTGGAATACACTTCGAGCGCGACACAGCATTACGCGCATGTTACAGCGAAAGAAATTTTATCGGCATTAGAAAAAAAAAGATTGATTGCATTAGCTCGCAGGTTTCAAGGATTTCTCTGCCGCTTGCTTTCTCTCTCACTCTCTCTCACTCTCTCTCTTCTCTCGGAAGTCATTATATTTACTACAAAAGAGATAATATCTTATTAAAATGGGTATTCGTGACTGACGATTTTTACCCATATATACGCTATTACGCACATGCGAATTGTGTAATAACAGCTCGAATCGGCATATAAAAACGTGCCCCGTTTCAATTAAAATTTTGCAAGCTGGCATCCACACACGTGTGCCTCTCCGTACCTTTTATTTGCACTTAATACTTGGTAACCGGTAATTCGATGTAGATATCTTACGTCCGACATCGGCAACGCGCTAATTCCAAGTAAGTGCCTACCGGGCCTCTTTCGATTTATCGCTAACTCAGCTAAACCTGTTCCGCGAAGCTACGTATTACCGTTTATTAATACCCCACGACGGGTAGCCTAAACACTGGAATTATTACGTGTCACAACATCCCCGATAATGGGCAAAAATATTTCGATAAGCACAGTAAGGGCGGCGCGTAATGACGCAAAGCCCCGGCTCGCCCCGCGAGATCACTCTCGCTAATTTCGTTTATCGAGTTTCGCGAGAGATCCGCCTCGCCCACGACTGCGAGCCCGGTCAACTTTCGCGCCCGCGCCCGCGCTGCGCGCCGGATTTATATACGCGCGTTCCGTGCCCCGCGCGTATATACGATTTAATCCCGACCATTAGAACGCTAAAACAACGCTTTTCATCGTCCTAATAGCGAACTTTCTCAAAGCTTGGATAACCGGTATTTTTCTTCCTCGTCCGTCTCGGGCGAACGTTTATTTCTCGACGAGACGAGACGAGACGAGCCGAGACGAGACGAGATGAGGCGGCGGCGAGGCAAGGCGAGACGGAACGCCGGAGCGCTGCTTAAAAGGAAAAAGTTTTAAACTGCGGGAGCGTAAGAAAAACGCTTTTCTTTTAATTCCGGATAAATACGTTGGCAAAAGGGCGGCGGAGAGTGCCGCTCTTTGTCTTCGGTCGAGTGGATTTGTAAAACTTTGCTGGTAATTGAGTACCATTCTGTGCGTTAAATGAAGAAAGATTCCGAAGAGCGGCAAACGCGGAAGAAAAAAATCTTGGCAACACTTACGGCGGTTCTTCTTTCAATTTAATGTTTCGTGACTTACGTCATCCTTTTGCCTCGAATACCTCGATACGTGTAACTCCTCGTGCTTGGGTAATCCTGAACACATCTTCGGCTCTTCGACGGGACTTTCTTAACGTTACACCTTAACCACTATCATTTTACTCTTTCATCAAACTGTTATTACTATTTACGTGTTTACCGTCGTTATTACCATCGCCGCTATCATATAAGTAAAAGCTACAATCCGTACGTTTAATACTCGAGACTTGAACCTACCTATAGATTAATTTCCCTACGTCAGGTAATAATTTTCGCTTTATCACAAGTAAAAGAACATATTCGCAAACAGATTTCTCTTCTTTCCAAAATATTATATAAGTAATACAGATAGCGCAACGAAATTTAGCTCCGATCGCAATCGCGTGCAAGATCTAATTTGCGAGAATATATCGTACGTAGGTGGGAGCCCGAGCGAAATACGTCGAGTGCGGGCAGCTCCGGAAGTCTTCAAGATAACGCGGACACATGCGCCGGTTGTGTAACTCGTTTAATAAATAAATAAATAAGTAACGCTCGCGTGGTGGAGATAGGTACGCGGCAAACGCGAGAAGCATGTTACGATGTACGGAGGGTGATGGCAGAGGAGACCGGGGGTTGGGATGAGGGGGACTGCCGGGGTGTTTCGGAAATTTCGAGCTGCTACGATTCACGGGTCCAAAAAAACAAAGTGGAGTACTCGGAGCGCAACTTTTCCATCGGCGGTACGCCCCGGGGGCGTAAAATCGTGAGGTCGGGCGCGCTTCCCCCCCGTTTCCCCCAATCCACCCCGGCCGCCCCCGCTGCCCACGTATTCACGGCCTGAGGTCTGAGATTCGAGCCATCTGTCGGAATCCTGATTTTACATTCTCCTTCTCCTCTTCGTAAATAAATCGAGAGATCCGTCTCACACACACACACACACACACATACACACATATACACATGAGAGTAAGCAGGCAGCGTCAAATTCGAGTAGCGCGTTTTACTCCGCGCGCGATCTGGCCGCACCGGTGCTATTGATTCGCCAAACGCTTAATTGCTCCTCTCCCCCTGCCCTGCCTCCTTCCCTTCGAACCTCGCTCGCTCGACGACGAATCGTTCGAGATCGCGTAACGTCATTCACGAAGCCACAATCCGATCCTCGCCTCGATGCCTCGTCTATCGCGAAATGTTTTGCATGTTCATTAAGAGCGGGCCGAACTGTCGTATTATATTACGTAACGTAGGTTCTCACGTCCCTCCGATCTAACTTTCGTATTCCCGCAATCAAGGAGAAGATAGAGATGATAGGATGGAAATCAGAGATATCGATATATACGACGTATAAAGTTCCTTCGGGAAAATATAAAAATTTCATTGAATCGCTCGTGGAATACAGAATGTAAACACACGAGACCGTTACGTTAGACGCTTCGGAGTAAATCAAACGTCCCCTCTCCCGAAGAGAGAGAATCGGAGAGAAGATCCCTCCGCCGAACGTTTCACCTTCCTTGCATGGAAACTCCCGCGTCTTCCACATAGCAGTTGAGTTCGTTTTTGCCAAGCTTGTGCGTATCGAGACGTGTATCGAGACTTTCTCCTTACGTAAAGATCAAGACGAGATCTCGCGCTACCGTGGATACGCTCGAGTCGGCAACATTCTTCCTCTGGCGGTCCACGGCGATCTCTAGCGTGGCGGCGGCGGCGGCGGCGGCGGTGGAGTTACAACAGGTAATAATTACGTAGCCGAAAATCGTGGGAGTTTTCGCGCACGCAATTTTGATGGAGAGATCTGTTACCGGCACTGATGCTGCGCCCCGCCGCCGTTCTCCTACGTTCCTTCATTGTCTTTCTCTCTCTTCCTCCCTCTCTTGTTCCCCCTCCTCCTCCCTCTCTCTCTCTCTCTCTCTCTCTCTCTCTCTCTCTCTCTCTCTCTCTCTCACTCTCGTAGCTTTGTCCGCTGAAGCGAATGGCGCCCACGAAATGTCTGAGGCACCATAGCCTCCGAACTTCGGTAATCACACGGTCCGGTGCACCGCAAAGCGAACCTACGCGCCGTAATCTCCGCTTCGTGGAAGACCGTTATTTGATAATTTGAAACAATAAATTAATAGCTCGTCAAACTCTGTTCTACGTTGCCTGGCGCTACGCTGGTGTTGTCGGCGGATTTAATGCGCTGTGAGCTGTGAGATATACCTGCACGGTGCCCGCAGAGACGGCTTGAATTAAAGCGCTGCGTACCGAGCTGCGTACCCTTATCGGGGAGGGTAGACCAAGCCATATCGCGTTCTACTGTCATTCGCGTTCCCGGAGCCTGACTGAAGTACAGCAAGTTACTCCTTACGATACATTGGACGTATTCCAATAGTTCGAAAATAATCTAACATTCTTCTTCTCTTTGAGTCGAATTTCAATGGCGTTCATATATTACTTTCTGGGCATTATTCTTTTGACAAATCTTAAGATGTACGTAACGCACAAATATAATAAAATTGTTTTTTTCAATAACATTTGACTTTTGAAATTAGTTGGAAATTAATTTCAATCAAGCTTGTGGTAAAACTTAGTGACTTAAAAGCGCATGAATGTTTAGGCGACACAGGAATTAGAGGTACAGGGACGGGAACGAATGGTTTCTCCCTGCGCGATGAATGATACGAAAATCAATTCTATTCTTTTAAATAAATCCGGGCGAGATGCGACAGACTTTCCCGCACGATGTCAAGATCGTCGCGACCACAATCAGTCAGCGTGTCCCTCTCGGTTACAGCGCTCATACGTTCCATGAGAAACCCCCTTACTTCCGCCATGACGGAAGGATTAACGGAGCTCTCTGCGAAATATAAATAGATTAATACGCGCGGTTCTCTGTTCTCTGATATTGTGCGCGGATATACGATAGCAGATACGACATCGTCGCTCCAATAATTATGAATTATGCAATGGCGCGTATATGTTCAAGATACCAACAAGATTACGGAACTTATTGTTAGACAAAAATTGTTTACGCGACGCAGGAGTTATCATCATCTTCCAAAGAAGGTGATGATAACTCCTGCGTTGTCCATGGCGTACGTTGTCCAATGTGAGGATGACGCGGGAGTGATCGTTCGGGAGGCCGTTTCGCGTGTTATACTCGGTTATAGTAACGTGAAGCGAAAAGATCATCGAATGCGCAATATTTTAACCGCTTCTCGACAAGTCGCGTACGCGGGGAAAAGCGTATCCAAACCCAGCCGAGTATCGATCACGCATTGTTATACGCAAAAGAGAGAGAGAGAGAGAGAGAGAGAGAGAGAGAGAGAGGGGGGGGGAGGGAGGGAGGGAGGGAGGGAGGGAGGGAGGAAGGGAGAGAGGGAGAGAGATATCAATATGACGGCTACATGGGTAATAGCGCGCGCTATACCGCGTGACGACTCCTGTCCGACAGAAATCGTCTGGTATTGACACGTCGCTCGAAAAGTAACGAACGACCGCACACATACACGAACGCGGCCGCCGAATCCGTTGTTCAAAATATCGTAATTCTGAGCGCGTTGCCGAGACCAGTCCAGGCCAGCTTTGACCTTTGTGCCGGTGTGCTCGGAGTCTGTTACAACGATGAATTATACCCTCCAACCACTGTCGCGCAACAACAAAGCGCCCGGTTTCACTCGGTTTTTGTTCTATCTTTTGCTCTCTTCTCGTGCCTCCGTCTTTCTCTCTCTCTCTCTCTCTTTCTTTCTCTCTCTCTTCCTCTCTCTGTCGCTACGGTTCGCCGATTCGTTATTTCTTCTAAAAATAGATGAAAAACAAGTTAATATCTTGCTAGGAATGAAAACATGATTCCATCACACACGCATTATTAAAAGCAGCCGCGTAGCGAATAAACGTCTCGATCGATGAGACGCTCGATGTAAGAACTATCGCGCAATTTGCGCGAAAGGATAAAAAACGCGAATCAAGCGTATGGACGAATGGAAGAAACCGCTCAATTTGAAAAGAAACTGAAGAAACAAAAAGATTTATACATAGACGTAAACATAGGGAAGAGCACTTGTTTCACGCGCAATATCGAAATGAAACTTTAGTTCGAAATTAGATGGAAAAATATTGGTCTATCAATATCCATAATATTACGCCACAAATCACTGCGTCTCTAAAAAATTAAATGTAAAAATCGAATTAGTTGGCAATAATTTTGCATTCATACTTATGCTTTAACATTAATGCGAATCTCTCGTGAAACTAATTTCATTCGAAAACTCATTTCCAACGACCAACCTGATTACAAGGGGGATTTTTAATTCTCACTAATAAAATTACCGCATAAAATGGGAAACGTTCTTTTTTTTAGCTCGAATATTGTAAACGATGGTACATTCTAGCTTCTGTATTTGTATAAATACCTCTTAATTGGTGCATTTTTGTTACTCCTTTTTTTTCAAGAAAGACTTCTCGGGCGTCGCGCGATGGTCTCTAAAATCTTTTAACCAGTCGCTTTTGCAATTTAAGGATACTCATGTCTCCGGTCCTCGAGTAAAAACGAGCATCGAACGCGAGCCGGGAAGCGTCGTTAAATCGGTGGTACGCGCGACGAGTCGACGGTTAGCGAAATGCGTTTCAGCGAAAGTCTAGACTTCGGTTCCGCCGCCATTCGAGTCCACCCTCGCTTTTAACCACACGTAAGCGGTAACGATAACCTAGCATTTTATACGCAAGATCTATAGAGCCTAGGCAATAACGTTTAGCGATAATTCTAGGGTGCCCGGTCCGCGACCCCTCGGGCCTTACGGATGACTTATGCTCGCTGGTGTTATTTGGACTCCTCAGTGCATCACGCGGCAAACCGTCATCGTACCCAATTTTGTGTCGTACTCTGTGTCAGCATGATACAGTGCAACTTCTGGGATTCAAACTAACTATAGTGCAAGTGCACGTTTCAACTGTTCATTGGTTTGGAACATTAAATGGTACGTAAATAATCACGTCTGCATGTCTTAAGAAACTAATGTATAAGAAGATCTGTGTGCTTTTACGGCAAACGTTGAAAATTTATATAATTATATTTACATTATTTACTTAATTATATATATGTTTTATTTTATTAAAAAGAATGTGTGATTATTAAATATAACGTAGTGTATGAAACATATGGATACGAATGTTGTAACTGACTTTTACACTCTACGGCCTACGCGAATAACATTCCTATAACAACAGACCGAAAAATTTCGAAATTATAAATTTCAATGAGGTATAACTAACGATAATGGTATATTAATTCCTCTAGTGAGAGTGTCTCACAGCATTTTCAAGATAAACAGCGTGATTTACCAAGAAAATAAACATATTACGTAGGTTACACGTTACGTAAACTCACGATAAAGAGTGTAGTTATTAGATATTAAATTTACAAATGTCACGCAACGCAGCTGGTATACTCGGATTTTCTACACGTAGAAACAACATGATGTGAGAATGAGTTCCTCATTGCTTTGAAGATTATAAACGCCTCTTTCTAGTACACGTAATTACCGGCAGCTGTGCTCCACCTTCATTCTTCTCCGCCTTCATTCCGTCTACCGTTCGTTTCGAGTAGTATCATTCGCCGACTATAATTTGACGTCCAAGGTTCTAAACTAGACGCGCTTTAATATTTGCATGTCGGATGCAACAGGAGGACGGCGATGATCACGACAATGGCCGCGACTCTCGCGTTAAACGTGAACGCGCTCGTTTATTCGATTCGCGGCGCGTCATAATCTTATCAATCAAGCGAGCGATGGAAAGGGTCAGGAGGCAGAAAGGCTTAAAAGCAATTTACCACTTCCGCCGACTCGAGGAGAGAACTCCGACGCGCTCCTATACGGCCCGCGACGACACCGAAGGCCACCGCGCGCCGGCAGAGGATCACTTCTCGCGCGCGCGCGCACGCTCCGATCCGAAAATCATCAGCCTCGTTATTTTGTAGCGTCGGGACGGAGACGGAGCGCGAGCGCGAGCGCGCTCGCAATAAAGGTAATTGCAATTTAATCCAGGGATCGTCGGACAGGGGCCACAAAGTACGACGAAGGAAGGAACAATCTCTTGCAGCTAGAGGAGAGCCTGATCAAGCCGTGGGCGCGCGCGCGCGTACAGCTGTGACGAGCGATGCGGAGGGACCGAGAGAAAAAGAGATAAAGAGAGGGATAGCAATAGAGGGAGGATGAGGGAAAGAGAAAGAGAATAGAGAGAGAGAGGCAGGGGGAACGTCAGGGAGAAACGGAGATACGGAAAGAGAGAGTTCATTGGGTTCTCCAGCCCCCTGGCGCAGTCCCGCTGGATGACAAGACGGGGATAGAGGACAGGTGCTACTGGCAAGCCTTTGATCTCTTCCGCGTTACACGCTCACAAAAAAGGGAATTATCAAAATATCCCGGCTTGTCGTGACTATCCCTTCGGAAGGATCGATGCAATTTCGGAGGCGACGACACAGCGTCCGTATAGCGCGCTATATCAAATAGCGTGGATCCTCTCAACGTAATTATAATGGGTCTCAATAATATTCTGAAACAGACCGGTCCATTATTCTTATCGTGAACACAAGGAAAAATATAAATAAATCTGTTTTTATTGCCTGAGGAATAAAGCTTTAGGTATATTCTTTTAAAAGCATAAATATATTATTGCGGCTCTATATAATCGGTCTGTGCAATCAGAAGAATCCTGCTGCTTCATTTGCGAACGTAAATTTATAAATACTTTTGTTTATCGTATTAGTGCTACCAGGAATTCGTTATTGCATTATTGATTATAAAACGTGAGTTTGCAGCTTGCTGAAAATTGCGCGTTTATAGCATACTTGTGCGTGAGTAAAACTAAACAAATATTTATTGATAACATTTATCGATATTATTGTTACCCACATTTTGTTATTATTATTCATCTGTCGTAAATCACATGCAGATTATACGTACTTTCTATATTATACCGTTTCTCTTTATCACTTTAACCACTTTGATTTTATGACGAAATTTTTAGGAATTAATAACGTAACGAATCGCGTGCGTTGCCCCAACACGGTCAGGTTATTTTTAAACATCTTGAATAAATCATCTTTTCAACTGTCCCGACTGTCCGAAATAATACGGCTCGAATCGAATCGAAGACATCGCGTTTGTCGAGTGACCGCGGACTAATAAGTGCCTGAGGCTGCGTCTCCGCCATTTTGCAGCGTCCCTGGTGGCCGTAATGTTCTCCCAGGCACGCCTTCCTTCTTTTTTATTTCTGAGTTCGCACCGTGTCACTTCCATCCGTGTTATTTGCACGATGACCCAATTTCGATTTCTTGCGTCGCGTGACACTACAATCGAGAGACGAGAATTTTTACATGCGTGTCTTGCATATTTTGAGCGAGACGGTAATTTGCGATTCTGACAGGTTTATCCTTCATATATCGGGCGCACGATAAAATTATAAGACGGAATTTAAAAGCGGACTTATGAGGTAATTAACGAAAGTTAATCTTCAGCCCCCAACTGTCGAAGAACGCCGAAGTATTAATTTCATTCGGAAATAAGGCAACGTGTACAATATTTTAATATATATTATATGTATATACATATTTTATTTATACAGATATAATAATAGAAGATACACATAATATATACATATTTCGAGTTATACAGAGATAATAATAGAAAAGAGAAAAATAGAACAAGGATACGACGCTTGTTGAAGACCCCAAAAATATTAACTTCAAGTTTTAGAAAATCATCATTCGTTTCTAGACTTTGCATGAAGCCGTTTTCGTTGCATCTCATATTTATATCACGAAATAAGTTACATTACAAGAAAAACTACATTTGCACAAAACACCAGTAGAGAAATGTATATTTGCATTGCGTTGCTGTCAAAAGCCAAAGGGTTTAATGGACATCAATGTTGTGAAATGTTAATTAAAAGCAAGGTGCAAGGAAGAAATAGTGAATACTTATCATCTAATGGTCTATTTTTATTCGCACATTAAATATGCGCAACGTGTTAACAGCTGCCGCTGCATCAGTACCAATTTTCCACGCAGAAATTTTTTCTTAAATCGTTAAATGTATGAATACATAAAAATCAGATATTCGTACATTCTTTATTTTTTTAGCAATCAGTTTCAAATAGACATAAGTCTATGTTCACATAGCGGTAAACACTAGTTCTCGAAATTTGAGTTTTATTTATTTAATTTATATATAAAAACTGCGCGATGTTAAACCAGGCTAATAGCCAAACGATCAAGTTTCACGCTAAATTTGATGTAAAAGTACTATCGTAATGATTTCGCCGTGCAGGTATAAGCAACTCCGGAGCAATGGTAAATGGTAGATGTACACATGTTGTTCCCGCGAAGTAAAATCATGCAGCGAGATTCCCAATGGACTCGAAAGCTGTTGACGACAAATCGAGGGTTAAAATGCTATCGGTAAATAGTGACTAGGCCGAGGGGGAACGTTATATCAGATGGCTGGGGGATTATAACCCTAATTTGAGCATCACTCGCGTGACGTCGTCCTTTAAATGAAGAAGGAGCATCCTCGCTCCCATGTCTGACAACGATCAATCCCAGTTTAGGAAATGGACGATAAAAGGGCTGACGGATTTATTCGTAAATCCGCCGAGAACTCGAGTCCTTTAAAAAGGGATAATGGATATCAATTCGACTGATTGATATGTCTTCTAATTAATTGCGTATAACTGCGATGGAAGAAGATACAGATTTTCATTTATACTATATAAATAAAATATTTAAAAAAAGAATATTATCTTTGCTCATCATTGATTTCGTATCATATAAAATTAAATTCCATTAGTTTGACATTAATGTATCCTTCTGTTGTAATTATACGCTTGAATATCACTTTTTAATTAATACGTATTTAATCAAATTTAAAATATAATGTGATATGCGGTATAAAATTGTGAGATATCACGAAATATCACTGAAATATCACGAAACGCTCGCTTTGATGATAGGCTCCAGAGATAAAGGTGAGATAATTCGACTTCTCCGAGGCTCGAACTACGATATGCCTTCATTTAAAACTAATTTCTTCTCTGAAATCACAAACAATATTACTCACGCGATAATTCTTGCAATTTTCATTAATTGCAGATAAATAACGTGGGGTTGATTTGATCAAATCACCGTGACCGAGATTGCCGTTGCACCGGTCGAAATGGTTTCCAGCTCGGGCAAGAAATCCTTCATAAATCACTTTGCACGAACATCCGAAATTCTTCTATAATGTGGGGAAGCAGCCTCGGAAGATACTCGAAAATGTTTAGCAGCGTTCTGTCTTCGTCGATGATCAATCTATCCGTAAAGCGGAACATACTGGCGCGAGAAAAAAGAAACTCGCCGGCAAAAAATAGTATCGACACGAGATGTAGGAAAATAAAATGTTTCAACGGACGATATAATCAGTTTCTCATTTCTCCCGAACGGGCTATTCGAATAATGTTAAAAAAAAAGGGTCTTTCTATTAAAACCGTCATTCTAGTTTCAATTTGCTAATTTTGTTGCTTCTTTTCCGATATAATACGAATGGTTGCAGGAGATTGTAATGGTTGAATTTGCCGATTCGGCAAGGAATCCGAATAAAAAAATCAGTTGCTCGAATAAAGGACCAGTTTGAGTGGAGGATATCATTGTAGATCTCACGTAGATACACCGTACATATTTGAGTGATCGAAAATGACCTTACTTGACGAAATCGCGGCTGTTAGCTTCGGCAATTTCGCTAAACTTTTTACAGAAGATCGAAGCTAGATTCATCGTGGTCCGATCGTAAGGGAAGGAGGCAGACGTCCCGGCGGGCGCAACCGCGCTGAAGGTCGGCTTCTCGCGCGCACCTACTCGCTGCATACCGCGCATAGCCTAAAGGATAATTATAGTTTCGCGATCGACTTAAAAATTTCCGAGATCCTTGCGTCGGCGGAACCGTTCGTTCCCCCCGCTGAAAAGTATCGCCGCCACGGCGCGGGTGTGGGTGAGAAGGTGCCCCGAAAGGGTGATGCCTCCAGCGGCTGCGTGGCGGAGAAGGCAGGAAGAGAGCCGGGAGGAAGACGGAAGGAGTGCGGGAGGGAGGGAAGGGTGCCAAAGTGAAGGGTTCGCCGAACAGAGATTAGCGGACTGCTCCGAGACTTTCGTGTTTCTTGGATCCCCGAACCCGTAGATCATGATAATTGTGAGAACAATTCATCGGGTAAATTTCACGCTAAGCGCTCCTCGATTCGTCGGCACGTAGAGATCCTGTCCGACCCGCTTCTCCATTAATCACGATCTACGACTCGACGCTGCGACCCTTCCGGATGCGCGTAAATACGTCCGTGTCCGTCCTTGAAATTTTGGAGCTAGACGAAAAAGGATGGTAACTAATTGCAAGATCGTTACGTTGACCGGAAACTCGGCGATGTATTCTGTAAGACATACATAAATCTGTCTGTTTCTTTCTTCTTTTTTTTAAGTATTTTTCCACCTTTTATTTGCAATTACTTTTGCTTACTCATACCATTTTGGAAAACTACATCAGACTAATACGCGAACATCAATTTTATAAAAACTTTTATGTACACGAGATCATATAGATAAGATATTGATCTGATCTTTCGTGCGTTAATGGTTATGCGAACACATGTCTTGGATCACACGTTATGATATTATAAAAGAGGTCCAATTGAATATTATCTCATTTAAATTAATAAAATGCCGTTTAAAGAGATGAATCGCGAATCAATGTTCCGGCATATTATTGAATACGGTAAATTGATTAAATATGCATATTAAACATATAATAATTACGCTCTTACAACATAGTGAGGGACAGTCAACTGCGTTCAATATTTACATTTAATGATATCAACAAATTATAGTGTTGTTTGCGTAATTGATGCTGAAAACTGCTAATCCAACATTAATTAATTGATGAAATCTGAGGGATGATCCGTATTTGCGTAAATAATAAACAGTCGCAACACACAATATCGTGACAATCGCAAATGTATTGAAATTTATATCAGTATAATGAACCAGACATTATCTATTGACTAATGTAATAGCTAATGTGAATTAATTTTTCTATTAATCTTACATGATGTTGAAAATATTAAAGTGATAAAATAAAAACTTATAATGAGATAGTTTTGTAAAAATATTAATCCTGTGTCTAACTAAAGCTCTCGAAAAATTTGTTCTTTTTCTCATTGTACAACTTATACTCGTACAATTATATTAAAGCAATTATAGTAAAGCAATATTTACGTGATATGTTAATCTGCATTTTTCACATGGAATTGCTGAGTATTTTCAATATGATTATCTACAGTCACGAATATTCATCATTGTTTACTGCACCCATTCGAAAATTTAAATAGCAACGATGTATACAGGAAGTAGCGGGACGCGAAAAGGAGTTTCAGAAACGTCGACTCGCCGTTGGGGATGGATTCGCGCGTTTCCTGACAGTGAAAGCCCACGAGTGACCTAATGAACTCTAAAACAAAGCTTAAGTTCATGTAAGACGAAGAGCCGTCACGCGCTGACGTCTTCTTCGCAGCTCAAGTACTCAATTTACCGATACTTTCTTCGAACGCTTATGGTGGAAATCACTTACGGGCCATAAGCGGAGGAGAGCCCGACGGTAATACGTGTCCGTACTAATAATAGGTCCTTCGTAAGTACAGGGTAGCTCGTACACTAATAATTATCATCGTATACCGCGTGGCAGCGTCTCGCGACGCGTTCTACGCGCGCGTTTATCGATAACGCCTGCACTATCTAACCGAAGATAACGGATATTGAGATATATCGGATCTCTCAGGCATTGAGGAAATTTTCGACGGGTCATCAAAAAGTGTAATTCGTGGAAGCCGTTTATTATCTGGACATGTCGCGTACGATTTTATCAGCTATGATGAGACACGTGATGTCCTCAAGCGTATATGTTATGTAAATATTATCTTTTTACGAAATTTACATGCGATAAAACAAATTAATTTGTATATGATATATCTGTGTCTGCGGGTAAAGATAAACGACTTATACACAAAACAGAACCTTTCACTTTTCGGAGAAATTGATTTGACACGCGCACTATCAAGTAGTTGTTTTGTACTTTATATTGTCAGTCGTGGTCATAACCATAAATTAACTTTATTTCGCACTTTTTGATAAGCTTAATTTATAATAATATTAACATTATTTTATAATTTATGTACTATCTTATTCTACTAATTTATTTTACATAGTATTTTAATATCTTGCCAACTAAATGTGAAAAAACCGACTTTATTCCGACAATAACAGAATTCATCCCTTTCGCGTATAATTCTAATCAAAAGAATTTTGATTTGCTTTCCATCACATAAAATTTTCCTTCAATGCTATAATTTCATAATATCGAAATCGCGTGCTTTAGCAGTCGCATATTCGGCGGTATTTCCGAAATGATAAACTTTCCGTGCTTCGAATCCCGTCATTTCAAAATTGATTTCTCGGGGTACGCGTGACCTCCGAGTGTTCGCGAAACATTGTTCAGTTTTTTTGTCGATCATAATGCATTAAGTGCATATCGGGCCGCTCGCGATTGTCCGACGACGGACATCGCAGTCGCGCAGATCGTGGGAGAAGCGCGCGAAAACGCCTGCGAGTCGCCGCCACCGCTCCGGGCGCTCTAAATGTAACCCTAAAACTCGCAGCCTCCCGGCCAAAGAAATGTATAATTACGGGGCATAAAAGTAACTATCGCCCACTCTCAAAAGGCACTTTCCTGCTGCGCTCGCGCACGGCGTTTTTCGGGGGTCGTCGCACCCACGACTCGCAAATTCCCATCGATCTCCCGGGTCGGTTCGAGATGTTCGGCAATTCTTTCTTTCCCCGTTTTGTTTTATTTTTTTTTCCTTCAAATGCGGCGATTACGCGGAGAACGCGCCCGCCTCGACCCGAACCCCCCTTTCCTTCTGGCCCCCTCCGACATTAAAACCGTCGTAAAGTATACGCCGTCGAGCGCGGAACACTGGAATCGGGTGGACACTGGAAAAAGGAGTCGGAGAAACGGGCCCGCGCGGCCGCGTCGTGCCCGTTTCGAGGATTCCGACGTGACTCGGGGGTGGAGGTAGTCTCGCTGATCGTTTCCGAAAGCGGTAATCTTCGAAACGATTCCGTTTCAGCCGTGACGCTCGCGGGCGTCCTTTGCACCTTTTTTCCAGCGCGCGATTAACGGGTTTCCTTGCGACTTGCAACAAAATTCGTATTCCGCCGTGAGGAATCTGCGTGCGTGAAGATTTATACGTTTCAGTACGAGACACGTGTATGTGTGGTTGATCGATTAAAGGATACATTTGGGCAGCGCGACGTTCTTGCGAACGTTATTTTCGCAAAAACGTCGCGCTGCTTCGGACTTGGCGCACAATACCCACGTCGAGAAATATGTCATCGAAGAGCGTTTGCCGAGGTCAGTCACCGTTCGCATTGGCAACGCGGTATCGAATCGGATGCGGTATGCACGAAACACCATCTGTCATATCGGATTGTTAACTCGGTTATAGCTCACGCATATCAAATCGTTCGGGGCGCAGCTTAGCCCGGAATGGGCAGCGCGGTAATGCGATTTGGATATATAGAGAGTCCTGTGGGATATTACCGGCGTTGGAGCCTTTTCCCTAGTGATACGATAAATGATATGCATATGTAAATATCGTGACCGCGCGCAGTGCAAGTCACCCTAACGGAGTAGACGTCCGACCGGTAAAAAAAAAGTCTCTTGGAACTGATCGCTTCCCGTCGGAACGCATCTTAACAAACTGTTTAATTTTAATTGCACGAAATTTCACTTTCCATATAGCACTTATTTATTTTTTGCAATAAATCACGTTACGTTTGTCCGAATTATATACAGCTGCCGGTAATAATAATAAAAAAAAACTCTATCGTTAAGTGACTTTTGATCAATTTTGCGGAGGAATTAACTTGCACGACAAGCAACAAATTCATTCTGCGCTTGTTTGATCGAACCGTCGAGATAATATCCGTGCAACGCGACGAGAAATCCAAATGCGCCTAATTTTCTCTCACGGTCTCATCGACGATGCCAGGATGATCCCGTTAACAGGATCAAGACTCGCGCTAGACGAAGGGTTCTTGTTATTCGCAATCGCCTCTTCGCACCCGATCCTTGGGGAGCGCAGATCCCCCGTATTTATTTCCCGCTACGCCATGAGAATCATCCTAAAGAGTAGGATGTTCATTTGCGGCTGTACAATAAAAGAAATTATTTACTTCTCTGCTGGAGTGAGATTTTATCACGGAATTATAATATGTAGTTGCAATCATGTTTTATTTAAATAATGTATTGTAGTTTCCGATACATCATTGCATAAATATTAAACTAAAAACGAACTAAAATTCAATTTAAAATTAACTATTGTGCAAAAATATACAGTTATTAAGCGTTTCAAGTAGTATATCGTGCGGAAAGACCTATTGTAATTTAATTAAAGATGGAATATATTTGTACGTTACATACATACATCAATTATATTATTTATACTATATCTTGTATTTTCTCTCGAAAAGTTTTTATGTGGTATATTATAAATTTATCGTTAATTTTACTTCCATACCTAATATTAATTAAAGACAGAGAAAAACATATTATCCATTCAGAATTTATTGTTCTCAAGTGATTACTATAGTTAGACTATTTATGCAATATGCTACATTCTCTCTCGAAAACCTTTACATAGGACATTGTAAACTTATTGCTATTTTCACACACATCTAGTATTAATTAAAGACAAAGAAAACATATTATTTAGGATTCACAAATTCAGGTGTTTATTAATTATATTATTTATTCTGTATCTTGTAATCTCTTTCGAAAATTTGTATTGTAGTACATTATAAACTTATATCGTTAATTTTATTTTCACATTTATAATATTGATTAAGAACAGAGGAAAAAGAACATATTATTATTCAAGATTCATAAATTCAAATAACGACCAATTATCTTATTTATTCTATATCTTGTGTTCTCTCTCCAACATTTTTGTACATATGATACATTATAAACTTATCGTTAATTTTATTTTCACACCTAATGTTAATTAAATGGAAATTGGATAAACGGAGGTGAGCGTAATGAATTGAACGACGGAGCGACATGCTCACTTCTACGAAGCTCGGACTTTTGTTTTTCCTTCTAAAATGTAATTTAAAATTTTCATCTCGGAAGAGATCTCGTTAAAACATTCATCCGCCGTCTGACGTAAAAAATAATCTACATTCTTTCGAGTCCTTATGCAGATCGAGGAAAAGTTCTCGCTCGGCGATTATGTCTCTCTTAGCGCGCGGTTGCGCGAAGTTATAATTTTACGAGGCGCGCGATGAAGCGTTGGGCCTAAATTGTCAAAGCTATTTCGCAATTCGCTCGTTCTCTCTTATATAGATATCAAGTTGAAGAGACTTCCGCCTCTTCATCTCGAGCGCGCCTTTATCGTCAGACTAATGATTTGCAAACAGTGTCTTTCAGCTCGTTCCTCTCGTTACGAAGTTTTCAGCGGGCGTGTCGGTACGTGAACAAAGCAGACATCTTGAGACTTTCGAAAGGTAAAAGACAAGAGTAAAGGAAATCCTCACCTACAATAAGCTCCGTTTATGCCATTGTCCGAATTTTATTTGCACAAGTGCTTTTTCTTAAATGTACTGCAAACAGAGAGCAAATTACTAAAATTATATAACAAATATAATCTAACGAACTATGAAGAGTTTAAACATATTGTATCTCTCATTGTATCACATCTATTTCTTTGTATTGTGAACAAAAATTTTGTTCATTTTATTTATTTTTATAAACATATTGTATAGCTTTTATATTAAGATGTTTATTCAGAAATTTTTATTGCAAAAGTTTTGGTTTTATTTTAAATCTTTTTCCAAGTTTAGAAATAAACAGTCAGTGTATAATTCAATAAATTAAATAATATTTTTCATGACAAAGATCCATAAATATATAAGATATTTGTTAGGATACCTATTCTTAAATTATTAATATATAAAATATTCTTTACTATACTGCAATATTGAATTTTTTTTTTAAAGTCCTTGAATTTATAAAAAAAAGATCACATAAAATACAATTTAATCAACAAAATAAAAATTTTTATAAGCAATGTTAATGTTTTTAGAAGCAATGTAATTAATTAAATTATGTAAATTATAAATTGTGTGTAAAAATATCTCTTTATATAGTCAATATGTTTTTATATAGTCTTTATTTATATTTATTTTTACTGGACCTTTTCACGTTATTCCTTCATTATGCAGCTGTATAACTATACACAATGGCGCCATCTTTTGAGAAAATAAATGATCTTGTGCCCTAACGTAGGGAGCAATGATAGCGGTTTACTCAAAGGGAATATGTACCATCCCAGGGTTAATAGAAAACGGATGATCCTATCTATATACAGGATAGCCTACCATAAGAGTAACTTCTTCTATTAAACTATCCTGCTTTGCTATTGTCGAAAATTTCAAGATGTTTTATCGATATAGGATTTAATAATTTGAAGACAATTGCATCTGTAATATTTAAATATTTTTATAATCAAGAATGTATCTTTTTTCTTTTAGTATCTGTAATTGTAAATAAGCCAAAGGTCTTATCTTTGAGGCGAAAATAATGCTTTAACATGCGTAAATCGTAAAATATGAATTTTCATTTTTTTCATTGTTTGTAAGAACATTTTATAGTATTATATTTTATTATGTATTTTTAATAAAGACCCTCCTTCTTTTGATAATTACCCGAAAAAAATTTTTTAAATATATTTTTTTATATATAAAATAATTTTAAAAATAATAAAAATAATTAGAAAGAACTTTTGCATTTTTTTTACAAAAAGTAAAATTACGATTAGATTATACAATATTTTATATATAATCATATTTTATATACGATTAATATATTTATATGTGGACAATTTTTTTATTTTCTCAACTCCACTTTTTGTAAAACAAAACAATGCAAAAATTATCCTTTTAATTATTTTTTATTCAATACTTATTATTATTTTCCTTGTATAAGGGAGACCGGGGCTATCTGTCTACGGGGGCTATGTGTCTACAGTAAAGCTATCTCAAGTTTTAAGAGACAGATGTCTCTACCATTGTAACAAGTAGTTGAAAAATGCCCTACGTAAGATATTTAAATGTTGTTTGTTTTCTTGCGATGCTTTTTGCAGACGCTATATACGTTAAAAGAAAAGCGAAAACAATTATTCACATTTTTCGACGGTCGAAAAATTTGCTGTGCTACAGTAGTTTAACTCAAATTAAAGTAGCAATTCATAATATTATCAATTAATATATAGTTATCAGGTGTGAGAAGCGTCAAATCTTAATTCCGCATTATCTAAAATTGGCAACATGTTAAAGACTGAAAAACGTGGTCGGGGCTATCTGTCCTATTTTTGATGGGGCAATGTGTCCACACTTCAATGACGAATTGTTCTTTTATAAATAGATAATGGTGCGTAACTACAAAAGAAAGACTTTCCTTAAGACGGATAAGGTAGACATATCCAATAAAATTATATTTAGTTAGAGCGATTAAAAGAATAAAAATTGAGCGAGAATCTTTTCATAAAAACAGCGTTAGACTTTGGAATAAATGTTCGGGCTCTCACTCGCTACTGTAAAAAAGTGACCTACGAGCAACTACTTGATTCTGCGATTCAAGAATCATCACCAAATTTTTATTATAAAAATACACGTCAAGTTAAATATATGAGTTTGTCTTAAATTATTGAGTATTTTCTATTTCAAACGCTGCCGAGGATAAAGTAAAGACTCCAAATAAAAAAAAAGATTAAAGAATTGAGGGGAGACAAAAGAAACTCATCACATTGATTTTGCAACGGACTCATAATCAGTTTGATGCCACCGTATATAAAGAAAAGTCAGCTCTACGCAGGAAACTTGTCAAAAAATCTATACACAAAGTGCCTGCTACTTCTCTGATTCCAACGAGTAGGCAGTTTTTTCAATATTATATATTAATAATAAATAATATTATAAATAAGTATAAAAATTAATATAAATAATGTGTTTTTTATTATGTGGACAGATAGCCCCTCGAATGTGGACAGATAGCCCCGCATATGGGGCTATCTGTCTATGCTTGACCTGTCCACTTAAAAAATTCGCCTTTTTAAAATGTTCAAAGATCAACAATTCTAATTTTTTTTTTTTTTTTTTATAGCAAGGTTGAAAGGTTATACCATTAAAATTTTAGTCAAATATCTTTATTAGTTTTTTAGTAAACTTGAAAAAAGTGTAAAGTGTGGACACATAGCCCCGATCTCCCCTATATACAAACAAAGATTATACAAGAGAAAGGAAACATATAATGTGAACATATTTTATATACCTACGTATACGAAAAATTTTTTTCTAGAGTATATAGCTTCTATTCATTTCCTGTCAAACGTATCATTTTGTTTATTATTCTTCGTAATAATTGAAGTAATTTTATTTGATCTTAATTATGATATAAAATGATTGTCAGATTGCCAGTGTAGATGATATCAAACCTCATTTATGATTAAAAATCGTACACGGAAATCTTCTTCTAGATAACACGCTGGAAAAACCGCTTGACTATGACAGATAGGATTAGATAAGAAACGGGAGCGAGAGATATTAATCAATCGATGCCGATAAAGATAACATTGTGTTTAACAATATTCTTTATCAATATCTGTCTGGTGTACAATGTTCACCACATATAAATATTATAAATGTACATCTAAATTTTTGATAATTATATGCAAAAATATCATCAGAAACACTATAGGGAAAGCCCGGGCAGAGCGGATGTGTTAGAGGGCCATATAATTCTCAATTATACAGATAAAGAAGAAGAATATTTAATATTTTCAGCCTCGTTTAAAATTGCGCATATTTATTTCTGTGAAAAAGAATATCAAACTTATTCATAATAAAAAATTGCCAATTTGTTGTAAAAATATATGTTTAATTGTCTTAAAATACATATACATATAGACTGATTTATTTAGAGTGCTGTAACGATAATAAACACTTGAAATATCTAATTTGATTTTGAATCAAAAAGTTTATTATTTCCTGGTAAGTGAATATTATTAAAAAACAAAAATACTTTCGCATCTTGAGATTTTTTAAGGAGGTTCAGTGGCTACAAAAAAAATGCAGCCAGTTTCATGAAATTTTAATATGTTGTTCTGGAATGCAAAATAGAATTATGTGAATTTTTGGGGAATTTTTCACCGTCCCGTTTTGAAAAAAATCTACTCCAAAAATTGTACTTTTTAGCATAGGTTCTTATGGGAAATGACATATTGCACACCTTCAGAATGAAATAAGTGCAAGAAAAAATGCAAATGATAAGGAAAAAAAAATATGCACATGTAACTTAATAATTTACAAATAAATGAGTGAAAGAAAAGGGAAGGTTACCGCACATTTCGTAGAAAAATTAATTATTAAAGCATAAATTGCTTGATTTTTCGTCTGCTAGACTGCCACGGTCGTGAGCAGCAGCACGCACTATACACGCGGCGACCAATCAGAGCAATCCCCTTCACTCCCACTACTTCAAACGCTAGTGCGCTGTTGCCAGAACCCCCGCGTCCCACTACTCCCCCCGATGAAGCCATCGAACCTCCTTAATTTGAAGTTGATAGATTGTAGATTGGATAATTGTGATAATAAGAGATTATAAAAGGCTGCTAATAAACATTGTAGCCATTTGTTGGGTATAGTATGTTTCAGCAATCATGTACACGGCAATTACTTTCTTTCTTATCGCTTTAGCTACAGTCCACGGTAATCTATTCTCTCGTTACGTTTAAAGAACTATTATAGTATTAACGAATTAGATTTATTCAAATAAGATTGATAAAAGAATCTCTTTTATCTATAATTAAAAGAACATTTTATAATCATTTAATATTCAACATTTGACAGTTTTTAATCTTTTATATTTTAATATTCTTATAATTCTTAAAGCTTAACATAACGAAATAATTGGTTCAGAATTAAAATAAAGAATAGAAAACAGTAAAATGTGTATATGTGTGCGTAAGTGTAATTAAATTCATAATGTATACATATTCTTTTAAATTCTTTATACGGTTTTAATTATAAATTTTTAACTAAATAATTTTATTCAAAAGTGATTAATATTTAAATAAATTATAATATATATTCTTTGTTCATAAGGTTTGCCGGCATCGCATATCATCGGTGGTGCGGACGCTCCGCTCGGCAAGTATCCACATCATGTAGCCCTGAAATATCAAGGCAGATTTCGTTGTGGAGGATCGATTATTAACAAACGTTATATTCTCACTGCGGCTCATTGTGTAAATGAGTAAGTGTACCCGCGATTTGTGTTAACCGCCCACATTTTGACATTTTCTAGCAACTAATCACAGGATTTGATCTGAATATTTAATAACTAAACTAAAATAATTACTTTTTAAAGATATCGATAAAATATTATATATATTCTGTAAGAAAAGTATTATAATATTACTGAATTATATTGTATTAATTCCCTTTAATTTCCAGTGCCGTTTATAAATTTTCAAATTTTTTATAAATTCTTGGAAAGTTAGAGATATTTTATTAATATAAGAATGTGTGTGTATATATTGCATCGGAAATTAAAAGATATGTCTTGCATTCTAACGAAATGACTTTTCCTAAGTATCACCAATGCCAAGCAAGTTATGGTTCACGCGGGTACTATTTACTTAAACGAGACGGGTGATGCTTATCAAGCGGAGAGCGTGACATGGCATCCTGGTTTCGACGATTACGAACTTAATCACGACGTCGGTCTCGTTCGATTAAACCGGGACATCGTGTACACTGACGTTGCAAAACCCATTCCGCTTGCACAGAAAGACATCGCTGTCGCAGGTCTCCCTTGCGCTGTATCCGGTTGGGGCAGAACTTCAGTAAGTTTTTATTGAAATATTTAATATTACCTAAGAATTAGGATTAAGACACACAATCCAAATATTTCACCAAACAAAATATCAGTAGGTTGATAAAAAACTTTATTAACGTTTCTCTCTAGGATACAGTGTTCTGTACCAATTAGTCATAATCTTTTTAAGCCTCTTTGAATCTTTAATGATATATAAATGACGCATGTTAACATATGTGGGTATAATAGTATATAAATAATACATCGTAATGCTCATAGGTGAAATTGCACGATTGTTACTATTCAGTAATCTCATATAATAGTCACTGTTTTCTTTTTTTTTGGTATTTTTTCGAAGATTCCAAAAAATTTTATATTAGCCGTGATATGATAGCCGTATTTGATATGATAGCCACATATTAGTCACACATGGTCAGTCTTGACTTTTATCGCGTCGTTGCCATGTTTAAGTATGATATCGAAATGTTTACTTTTTAACATGAAATATTTTTTTCAGCTTAACGGACCTACACCCAACACCTTACAAGAGATCACCCTAAAAGTTTACTCCCACGAGAAATGTAAGCTGGTGTCTTGGAGAATAACTAACAATCACGTCTGCACTCTCACAAAAGTCGGCGAGGGAGTGTGCTATGTAAGATACATAGGTTTACTATTACCTTCAAATAAATTTATGGTTTATATTTATTGAGAAAGGAAAATAATTGTAAATTAATCAGTTTGCTTATAATAATTTTAAATAATGTTGCAGGGTGACTCAGGTAGCGCTCTCCTCGCCAAAGGCGTTCAAATTGGAATTGCATCCTTCGTGGTTCCATGTGCTTTAGGAGAACCCGATACGTTTGTTAAGGTGTCCGCGTACCAAGACTGGATCAAGGAGCATATGGTTGACGTTGATTAACAATTAAATAAAATTTAATGCTTTTGTATTGTGTTACTATAATTGTATTGTATAATATATGCCGAATAAATTTCAAATAAATATTCACATGTGATATAAAATTTGATATAGGTTAAATATTTTTATTATTTTATCCTTTTATCTTATTACAATTTATGCGATATACATATAGTACTTGAAGAAAGAATAAGTCACTTTTTTTCTTGCATTAAAGTACGTTTTAACTGGAATTTATTTATATTTTTTCGTGTATAGATACAAAAGTGCGTTAATACAATCAAACTTATATAATCCGAAAGAATATAGTATTATAAAATCCCCTGTTTTGTTTTTAATATCTATTATATCTCTAATACTAATAAAGATATAAAATAAGACATTCTTTAGAAGAAATTAACTTATAACGCGTAATGCAATAAAAACCTGAAGATAATTGTCTTTATAAAAATTTTATTTTAAAGAAAATGTAGAAAAAGTATATCTCAATAATAACTTGTTGAATAATATGTAAGACTATACAAAACTGCCATGCAATAAATATTTTTAAGGTGTAAATAATTAATATAAAAAATTATATATATAATATATAACTACATATAAGTAAAAATTTAAAAAGAATATGCTATATATTAAATAGAACATTTCTAAAAAAATTTAAATAATATATTCCTGAAAATTATTAATAAAAAAATTCTTTTTATACGCGCTGCTATTTTATGTGCGAGTTGACATACTTAGAATTAGTTTATTATAATATTCCTGTAGCTGAACAAGCCAAAAAGCACGTTGGAAAATTCTTAAAAATACTGAATTCTCAGACGTAGTCCATAAATAATGCTTGACATTACAATGTGTAAGAAAAACATATGTATGTATCAATGGAATGCAATCTAAATTTTGAATATATTATCAAAAAACATATTAAAGTAATTAATTATTAAAAAGTGAAATAATATATTAATCTTTGGAAAACTGAAAGCTTATTTATAGGTTTCAAACTATTTATGCGCTAAAATATCATATATAAGGGTTTTTTGGGTCGCTATGTTCCGTAATCTCGGGAATCTAAGGAAAACAAAAATGAGAATGGCCAATGCGTAGTATGTTCAAAAAAAGGTATTTGTCGAAGACCAAAGTGTGTCGTGAGTGCGATATGCCTCTGTGTGTTGTACCTTACTTCGAAATAAATCATACAAAACAACATTACTAAATGTATGCATAAACATCGTAAATAAAAATTTTTTTCTTACAAAGTCCTTATGAATTTGTTGGCATTTTCTAGCTTTAAATTTCAAATATAAGTTATAAGTAAAAATTATAAAAAGTCATAAAAAAAACCCTGTCCGTCTTCTAAAGGTTAAATATATATTATATTTTATATGTAATATACATTTCAATTTTAACACAGTTTACCAATCATTTATAACTCACAACTTATTTGCTAGCTTTAATAAGTGATTTTCTGATAATTTCATCAATTATCATGAAATTGTAGCGCAATAGATACACGAATTCCATACATTATCAATAAATTTTAATTTCCGCTTCTAAAATAGCTCGATGAAGTGCACCGCAATTTTGAAATCATCATATCGATTGCATCACGTATTTCAGATAAAGATTTCGAAATAAATTTTTCACCAGACGATAGCGATCTTCGTAGACACACAGTTCGATCTCACGTTTAATCGCTTAGCATAAGTTATCGAAATTATTTCGATGGAATTTAATGATTAAATCTGTCAGAGATTAAATAGATTTCATTTCTACGTCACACACATATACATTCCAAAGTATGTTCTTCTGGTGAAGTACTCAAAACGGCCTATATAAACGTGCGATGGAGTTTCATTATTACCAGTGCCACGCTTTCAATATGCACGCGTTCTTTGTCTTGATAGTCGCCTGCTTAGCGGTAGCCGCTTATGGTAAGCGAGAATAAACATAATACATTTTCATTATGGTTTTATTTAATTTTTACGAGCTACGAATTAAAATAACGAAGCTACACTTTGAATCTTTAATGACAAAATTAAAACCGCAAAATGTATACGTTACTTTATAGAAAATGTATTATTATTTTTTAATTAATTTTTTATTAATAATTTTTTAATAAAATAATTAATTATGTTTTAATTTTGTATGTGTCAAAAAGAATAGAAATACGTAGAATAGCATAGAAATGGATTATTTTAAGATAATAATTATCAAATAATAATAAAATCACATTTTTTATAATAATTTAATATAAAAATAAATGTGTACACAATTGTGATGTGTACACATTTCTCAAACTCTAACAAAAATGTAGTATCGCATAGTATATATTTATTAATAGTAACAATTTATAAATAGAATAGACTATTATAATAACCGTAATTAATTATGTCATTAAAGGCCAAAAAAACAAATTGTGTCTAACATCTGATTTGTACATTCTGTTTTATTGCACCTTCTTATATAGGCTACCCAAATATTCATATTGTTGGTGGAAGCGATGCTCCGCCCGGCAAGTTCCCATATCAAGTATCTCTGAGAAATAACGGAAGGCATTCCTGCGGCGGATCCATCATCAATAAGTATACTATTCTCACCGCTGCTCATTGTATAGCAAGGTATGTTCCTTATTCTCTTGTTTTATATTATTTAGGCTGCGGTCCACTTGACGCTACAAATGCTTTGGAGCGTTCTTCTTCTCCTTCTTTCTTCATTGAAAGAAAAGAGAATAGGAATGGTTCGAAGCAGTTGTAGCGTCTTAAGTGAACAGCAGCCTTATACATGCACACATGAATAGAATAAAATTCTTTTTATTCGTAAAAGAAAGATGTTTAAAACTATCTGAAAAGGTGAAAAGCGAAAAGTAATCGACTAAAATTTATCTCTTTAACAGCTACAGGACCCCTGGCGCTCTGAGAAGTTTAACTGTTCATGCTGGCACAAATCTGTTAAGCGAGAGTGGTTCCGTTTACAGAGTAAGACAAGCCGTCTCTCACAGTAATTTTGATTCTATTGGATTGTCCAATGACATCGGCGTACTTATTCTGACAACTCCTATCGAATACACCCAATATATACAACCCATACCGCTTGCAACTAGCGACGTTGCTCCCGAGGGTACTAGCTGCACTTTATCCGGATGGGGAAGAACCTCGGTAAGCATCAAACAGAAATTATTTTGAAAGCAGCTTGCAATGAAACCAGCTTCGTCTTTATTTAATATTTATCAAATTTTATTTATAAAGTTTAGCAAAATATAAAAGTTTCTGTTTTAAAATTGTATTCCCTTGATACTAACAATAAGAAATAATTACTCTATTTCTGTGTTATGATTAAACATAGTCCACAATGAATAGAAAAAGTCCTTGAAATTATTTACATAAAAGAAAAAAGATTATACAATAGCGCAGTCTGCTCATCTTGTAAAATTTCAAATTCTTAATTTTTCTTAAATTTATATAAAAATGTAATACACACACACACACACACGCGCGCGCGCACACGCACGCACGCACGCACAAAACTGCAGGGTAAAAAATATTTTTTATTTAAATGGATTTCTACTCGCGTGTAGAAATTTTTGTGTTAAATTTTTAACATACACTTGGTGTTAACATAATATTAATATTCACTGTTTCTAAGAGTAAAAATAACACAACACATGCTGACATTTTATATGTTAAAATGTCTTAAGTTATGTTACTCTTTTCTCTATAAGAATTTTCATCTGATAAAGCGACATGTTTTACGTTATATATTATAAAGAGATATCATCTTCTGTTTTCTGTAAGAAAAAGAGAAGAAACAATAACATTTTATTTTAATTAAATTTAACATTATAAATATGTTAATTTAACATAAACTTCTCCAGATAGCGTGTGTTACAATTTTGTCTTAATTTTTCACATATTACTTGTGTTATTTATTTACAAATTTGCCTTCTGTTAAATTAATATAAAAATTACAGTGGATAAACTGGGACATGTAAAATGTGTTAAATTTAACATAAAATTTTGTACTGTATAACGTTATGTTTAAAAAAATTCTTCATTAGTACGTGAATTCATAAATAATATTTTCTTTAATCTTAGCTTAATGGTCGCGTCCCTAACAATTTACAAGAGATCGAGTTGAGCGTTCACAGTCAAGCCAAATGCAGACAAAGGCACCGGAACGTACTCTCTTCTCACATTTGTACGCTTACGAGAGCAGGCGAAGGCGCGTGCCACGTAAGTATTGGATTTAACAATTTTATTATCTTAAATATCGTTGCATAAATATAGACGAGAAAAGTACGCGTACCCTATTATTTATTTTAGTGATGCAAATACATCGAGATTTTAGATTCTAATACAGATTATAAGCACCAAAAAATATCTAAATAGAAGATAATATTATGTTTCAAATTTGTTTACAATATGATAAAATTATTAATTTTGAAAATATTTATTCAATCTATTTATTTAAGATTAAATATAATCAAAATAGACATCTATAAAATTTAGAACTGGAACAAGCAATATCTTTTGCTTAATAATTATGACAATAATTATAAATATGACGAGTGAATTAAATTAAATGAAATATTAACTTAGCAAATAACTAATCGTCGTTTTTATTAAATTTTTAGGGTGATTCCGGTGGTCCTCTCGTTGCTAGAGGTGTTCAGATCGGTGTTGTCTCCTTTGGCCTACCATGCGCTCGTGGATCTCCCGACGTATTCACTAGAGTATCCTCTTTCACTAGTTGGATCCGAAGAAACAGTGTTGAATAACAGGATAAAACAAAATATATCTTATACACACATGTTATTATTTAAATATATTAATATTCTTTTATATATACATTTATCCCATGTATATTCAATACGTTTTGTCATGAAATGTTTAATAAGTTTAATATATGATAAATAATAACTGCAATTGTGTATGCGAAAAACGACTTGATATAATTGTTTGATAATGACTGATTGTGTAAATAATTTTTATCTGCGCTTCTTGTATTAGTCTAAACATAAATGTGCTTGTTTAAATGCTGTAATTATTTGAATATAAACATTAATTAAATAAAATATGATTTAATACTTTTACTGTCAAACTGATTTTGACATGAACTCCGAGAGACCGAATATTGAGAAGTGCGCGACTGTTTATAAAATATCTAGAGTTAAATGATAAAATAAACCGTACTAAAAAAAATAAATAAAGATAAAAATACTTTTTACATATTAAGGAGGTTCGATGGCTACAACAAAATGCAGAGAGTTTCATGAAATTTTAATATGTTGTTCTGGAATGCAAAATAGAATTATGTGAATTTTTTGGGAATTTTTCACCGTCCCGTTTTGAAAAAAATCTACTCCAAAAATGTAAAAAGTACAATTTTTGGAGTAGATTTTTTTCAAAACGGGACGGTGAAAAATTCCCAAAAAATTCACATAATTCTATTTTGCATTCCAGAACAACATATTAAAATTTCATGAAACTGACTGCATTTTTAACATGGGTTCTTATGGGAAATGACATATATTGCATACCTTCAGAATTAAATAAGTGCAAGAAAAAATGCAAATGATAAGGAAAAAAAATATGCACATGTAACTTAATAATTTACAAATAAATGAGCGAAAGAAAGGGGAAGGTTACCGCACATTTCGTAGAAAAATTAATTATTAAAGCATAAATTGCTTGATTTTTCGTCTGCTAGAAATGAACGCAAGTAAATAATGGCAACTTGGCAACAGTGCAAATGAGTATAGTAAAGGTTATACGACGGGGCATTTGACGATGGTAAAATGATGGTAAAATGATGGTAAAATGATAGTAAAATAATGATGAAATGACAAAAAAATCATTTTGCCGTCATTTTAACATTATTTTGTATGAAACATTTTTGGTTATGTTTATCGCAGTATAACCTATGTATCAAAATAAATAATACTTTCTTATATGACATTTTTTGTTTTATTTATCACAAATTGGATTATAAAAAGTTAAGTAATACTTGTTCTGCAACATCTTTGGTAACATTTTTCGTATCATAACTTATATATTAATTATAACTCTTGATTAATTATAACTTATAAATAGATAAAAATTTTTATCAGAATCACATGCAAAATCACATCAAAATCACATCAGAATCACTTGCAAAAGAGAAAGATTTTAACCCTTAAAGGACACACTACCTATTTGAGACATAAAGTACACACTGGGTCATTTTGACCCAGCGCTACTTTGCGTAATTACCACAAACGGGGGATCGATTCTTTTTGGCTGAAATTAAAAGGGTGCATTCTTGCAACACTCAAAATGAATGTGAAATTGTTTGTGAAGGGTTATTAATAAAGCTTTATGGTTCAAAAATTCAAAATATGGTTTATAAACCAAAAAATTGCTATTTACGAAATATTCAATAACTTTCTAAATTTTCAATATTTTTACGTGAAAATTTAACTGCATACTCTCTGGATTATATACTTTAAGGTAAAAATACGCGCGAAAGCTAACATTTCAAAAAAAGACCCGTGATTTTCGGAACGTTTGACACGGACGGCAGCCAGACACAGCCGGACGCCTGCTGACTTACAACGACTGTACTGTCATCTAGAGAGAGGTTAAAATTACCAAGAAATGGCGCGACAGATCCCGATTTCAGCGTTTCAATGGTAGATAATGCGACACAATTTTTTTACTGGGTCATTTTGACCCAGGGTGTCCTTTAAGGGTTAAGTATTCTAAAATATTGTTCAAAATCTTATTAGATTTAATAAGTTGAGGTTTTCCATTAATCTCATTTCTTAAAAAATGTATTGTTTTATCTTTGCCTTCACTACGATATTTATTAACAAGTATATCATAACTTATGCCGGATTCGGCTAATCTTTTTTGCATACCAGCACTTATAACATTATTCATAGGCTTAAACGAAGATAATATTTTCTTTGTGTTTTCATTTTTTGTTATCCTTATCAAAACTTCTTCAATTGATTTTTTTGACTCTATTATTTCAGCTATATCCAAACAAGTTACAGACAATTTTTCTAATAATTCAACATCGAATCGTGCATCATGTGCATCATCACTTGACAATGAAAGAAGTTCTGTTGCTAGAGTGGTTAATTTATAACTATTTTTTCTATTAGGATATTTTTTTCGAAACAGAGATAATGTATCAGAAAATCCTAGAATATAATTTTCATATTTCTGTAAGAGAGACAACTCTTTAACTGCTAAAATAAAACGAATAGAATCAAATGAACAATTATGAGCTACCAGGATACATTTCTTTTCTATATTTTCAAAATATTCCAATAATTTAAGAAATACCATTCGCCGAGGGAAAGTAACAACTTCTTCTCCATTATGGAATAATTGTTTATTGACTCTACTCAAGCCATTAATTTTTGTTGCTTGATTGTCAATTGCTTTTGTAGGAGTAATAAACGAATCGAATTGTAGCTCTTCGCATTTCATACATATTTGTAAAATTTCACGAGATAAGTCGAAGCCTCCGGTCTCTAAATCAAAGAAGACTACAGCAATATCATGCGTATTATAATTAAAGTTGTCACCAGTCACCTTCTTTATGCAATTTTCTATACCTAATGTTTCGTTAAACAATCCCATATTCGCTCGAGTCATTACAATCTCCGAGTACGTGTGCCGATTATGATTCGAAATTACATTAGAGACAGTGAGATACTCATTTGTGTACTCGGAGTATATTATACGGCGCTTCCCTCGTTGGCTCTCTCGCCTGTTCCGGGGACCCTCGCTACCTTTTCCTCTAGTCGCTGATAAAATGCTGGGCGGGCTCCGCAGTCAGTCCGATCGCATCCGATCGATCCGTGTTCCCGAGATCCTCAGACCGCTCGGTCGTCGTATCAAGGCCCGTATTTGGAGGTATGCTGTCCTCAGGGCCTTCGGAGGTGTGGTCAGCTCGGAGTCCCCAGAACGAAAGAGAACGAGGCCGAGCTTCGCTCGGTCTCGTCGATCATCGCGGATCGCGGATCGATGGGCTTGCGCAGATCACCCGTCTCCCACTTCGGGAGAACCATGGGGTGGTGGATTACAGCGCGCACACATTATTACACCTTACAAGTCAGCGGATTCAGAGATGCTGTATGAAATGCGTTTTGGTGCCTTACTACACACATTGAATTATTTAGACTTTCATTTGATTGGCTGCTAGCTGCTGCAGCAAATTTTTCTGCATTATCTGCTAGTTTTGTAAATGTATTTTTCAAGACCTCGAAAAGAGTCGCATTTTTCAATCTAATATATACCAGTATAATTTTCTTTATCAGCATTATCTTGGCACCATTGGGTACAATTTTCGTGATAACCAAAAATATGATATGGGATGTTCGTTAAAGCAGCTTTAACTTTCGATATATTACCTTGATTCTGTTAGACTGCGTATGTGAAACATCGCTGAAGGTGTTTTATAGTATCATTAGATAACTCACGATCAGGATCTGAAACTTTACTATTATGAATTTCATGCAAAGTATTACCCACACCTTTTGTAGTGTGATTCATATCAGACTGCTTGACTATTTCGTAATTTATTGCATTTTGAATAGAAGCTATACAGCAACTATCATTATCTCCTATAAAAACACCAACTTCAATATTAGCGGCTTTCAGAATATTGCTATTTGTAACTAATTGTACTGCACCATCAGCTTCCATAGCTTTCGAACTACTATAACTATTCAACCTACAATCATGTTCTTTTATTTTTCCATTAACAAGTTCTAAATCGCAAATTCTGCATTTTCTGTTTCTAGTGCAAAAATCAAGAATTTTTCCTGTTTTTAATCCTATAATTGCACAGTATCCATTTAAGCTATCATATGAATATCCGTTGCTTCGTTGACTCCATCCCATGTCATATGAGGCGAAAAATCTAACAATTCTTCCTTCTGGGTTACTTTCTGATGGTTCTATGTTCAAAATTAAATAACCGTCTTGCAGTTTTTCAGGTCTGTAAAAAAATATATAATTGCAATACAAAAAAACGAAAAAAACGATTAAAAAATCTGTGCAATGTTCGAATTTTAAAAGTAGTAAATTTATTCATTTTTGTGTAGACAATTACAGAAGTACATATGCTATAAAATATGTAGAAGTAAAAAATATGTAATATATAAAAATTATTGATTACACAAATATTTATAGGCTTTTCCTATTTAATATTCAATTTATTAATAATTTATACAAGTATAGAAGTTAAACACTATTCAATTAATCGCATAAAAATAATTTTAAAAATAGTTAATTATTTGATTATCAATAACTAAATTGTAACTTATTTATTTATAAATCATTTTAGAGATGTATAAATTATACATAATTTGCAATTGATTAGATTGAACACGATAAACATTTATAAAAATAGATACTAAAAATTTTTACCAATTACGTTGTCGATGATCATAAAGTTATTAACATAAATCAGAACAATATTTATAGCGAATTCGATTGGACGCACCAGTGCGCACTCAGTGCACATTAACGCCGTCGTACACAAATCCACGTAAAGTGTATGTTTAATATAAATGGATTAAGTCACGAAATCCTCAATATTCTTTATTGTACTATTTGGTAAAATATGTATTAGGCATTTTATCAGTCGAAATATTTGCATTTTACTTTAAATATTAGAGATTAAACAACAGCTTTAATGTGCACTGAGTGCGCACTGGTGTGTCCAACCGATTTCACTATTAGTGAATTTAGTGTTGAGTTCACTTCTGTAATAATTAAATGCAAGGTAATGCAATAACCTAATAAACAATTAAAATTTTAATAGAATTTAATTTGTAAAAAAATGTGAACTCAAATACTTTCAAACAGTAATCAGTTGCTAATGATTATGTGATTGTACTATGTAACCCCGGTTTACTTTCTTATAATTTCAATGAGCATATACATTAAACTTACAATAACTTTTTCAATTCTGTAATATTTTCTAATGTGAGCGTGCGTTCTGCTATTGCTGCTTCTGAACAACTTTCCTTAGCTATAAATTCAACAATTGGTCTGATTATTCTTTCATGTTTCTTGAAAAGTTGGTCATTTATATTTGGCAAATCCATACAGTTAAAAATCTTGTTTAGCTGATTGTGAGTTGAACCTGCTCCAGCATGTACAACTCCTAAAAAGAGTATTATAAACAATGAGAAATAATATAAATAATCGTTTCAATATATTTAAAAAAAAAGCTTTTTTTATTTTTTATGTATTTATAATTTTTATATTTTTTTACTATATATATATATATATATATATATATATATATATACAATATATATAACACATATTTATTTACCTAATGCAGTTTTAGTGTAAAAAGGCGTCTTCCTGTTGATAGATTTGTATACTCTTTTCCACTTTTAACAGTATTCTTTTTTATACAATTTTTACATTGTACTTCAAAAATTGATGCTGCTACGCGGCGAGCAATGCCAACCCATTCCTACTACTTCAAACGTTCGCTGTTGCCAAGTTTTCCTTAGAACCCCCCGCGTCCCACTACTCCCCCCGATGAAGCCATCGAACCTCCTTAAGGTATATTATAATGTTATAAATAAAATATGTAATATATTATTTCTATTATTGAACGTATATATCTAATACCATAAGTCAAGATTGAATAAAATAAAAACTCTCACTCACACTCCTTTTGCGACTGAGATAATTAGATGTAAACAGAAAAATAAAAACCGAATCTGTTTTTAAACAAATCTAACATATTATGTTTTAATAATATTTTATTGTTCCTCTTTATATCTTTATAAATATAGTTAGTAGAATCATTCCTATTTAAATAAATAAAATAATTGTGATCCATAAAATAGTTAGGAAAAGTCAAAGATTTATTTACAATAGAAATCTCTTGTTTAGCAAAAATTTTATCGTTCACGTCACATCAATTTCTAACGTTAAAATACACGTATTTAGAGAATGTGGGGAGATGTATGTTTTCTTCTAGATCCGTTTAGGTACATAATTCATTAACTCGCGACCAAAGTTATTGATGCATTATCATTTATGGAAGAAATACTATGTTTTATATTTTATATATAATTAATATATAATTAATTATTCCAGAAGTTTGTATGATTATATATTAAATTAAGTAAAGCAATATTTTCAAAAGTTTACGGGACTCTTGCAGAAATTCACGCGACACTCAAATAAGATGGCACGGCAGTAAAAGTGTTTAATACAATACCCATTAAATACGACATTTATTCTTTTAATATTCAAATAACTTTTATCCGAGATTTTGTTAAAAATTTATTTCTTATTCACAAATAAAATTTCTTTTCTTATATATTTGTTACTTATAAATCTACTCGATTCTCTCGGCCATACGCATTTGTAGCTTTTCAGAAGATTCTCTTTGTAAGATTCACGTTGACTTCTAAGCATGTGACACGCAATCTATTGATGATATATCACAGATTCTAATGTCAGATATCGTGATCGATAAGAGTAAATTGACCATGAGACCATCACTAGATAAACGAACGGAAATTCCAATTGTTCTGAGAAAAGTTATAACAGTGCAAATTTAATTAAAACTATCATTTTTATCAATCTATATAAGTGCATAATGTAAACTATAAATGACAATTACTTTATCGTATGATACCGCGTTGAAAAAAATTCAGAAAAGCGTCACAACACGTGATTTATATCTTCATTTCAACTACTTCAGAAACGTATATAAATGCATCTATATTCGCTTGAGCTCCAGGTAACAAATCTGCAATTAAACATGCGTGTGTTAGCTTGTCTTGTATTTATCGCTTTGGCATACGCCACTCAAGGTAAGAATTCATAAATTATTATAAACATTATAAAGTTGACACAATGTTTTATTGTTATGGTTGAAAGTGTATGTAGTAATGTAACAGATATATTATTTTGCGCGTATAATAATATAATTAATATATTTTTGTTAATAAGGAGCTCCATCTCCTCGTATCGTCGGCGGTAAAGATGCTCCCATTGGCAAGTTTCCGTATCAAATTTCATTGAAATATGGCGGCTCGCATAGATGCGGTGGATCTATCCTCGATAATCGTAATATATTAACCGCAGCACATTGTGTCGCAGGGTATGTTACACATTCTGAACATATGTCAATATCTTATTAGTAAAATATAACTCTAAAATTAGTCTTTGAATACATCAAATGGACATAATATAAATATATATATTGTATATACATACTTATATGGTTTTTTTATCGTTAGATTGGAAAATCAGGTAAATAATCTAAAGGTTCATGCCGGCACAAACTACTTGAACGTACCAGGAGATGTATATGACGTAGCGAGTGTTAGTGTCAACAAAGACTACGATGATTATTTGCTCATTAATGATGTCGCTTTAGTCCACCTTAAAAATCCTATCAATTACAATACGCGAGTGCAACCGATAAAGCTTTCAACAAACGATAGTAATGTCGAGGGCAAGCCGTGCACGTTATCCGGATGGGGAACTACAAGGGTAATATCAAACTTATGATACAGGATTTTCTAGTTACACATATCTAAGAATGAGACATTCTTTTTAAAACAAAATGTTTTTTTCTCTTTATATGATATGTAATAATAAGTTAGAAATGTGTAACCAGTGAGAAGATTCCGTAATAATCATTTGTTGTTTGTCATTTACTGCGAGTCTCATTTATCCAAATTCGCATTTATTCTTTCTAGGTTGGTGGAAATACACCGAATAATTTGCAAGAAATTGAGTTGGTAGTTTATCCGCAGAAAGAATGCGCGAGAGTACAACAAAGAGTGAAAAATACCCATATCTGCACTTTGACTAAATCAGGAGAAGGAGCGTGCCACGTAAGCTTTTATTTATTAATATAATAAAACAAAATAATATATATATTATTTATACAGTACTAAAAGAACATTAATAATATAAAAAGTTATAGATATTGAAGGCAATAAAAATATGTGTCAATTATATGTTACAATTATATATTAACACTGAAATAATTATAGCAATAATTTGCAATAGTAAACAATTAATTTTTATTTATAATATTAATGTTTTATTATTAATAATTGCATCTTTATTTTAGGGTGATTCTGGTGGACCTTTAGTAGCTAATGGAGTTCAAATTGGAATCGTCTCCTTCGGTAATCCCTGCGCTCTTGGATATCCAGATGTTTACACAAGAGTATCCAGTTTCGTGTCATGGGTCAATGCGAATTTGAAGAATTAGAAGATGTATAATATGTTTATTAGAATGACATTATGTCTTACAACATTTATAATTTAATTACTAATGTGATTTGAGCAAAATTATTTCTGCAAAATGTAATTCCTGTATTGCTGTTTTTATCAGTTAAATATACCAATGCAAATAACAAAACAATAACAAATCAATTGTTTTTATTATTTTACGTAGAAACTGATGTTTTCGTTTGCTATTCTCATCTGTGATAAAATTATATTATATTATTTACGTTATCGCAAAATTCAGAAATCTACGTGATATATTATTAATGCATTTGACGAACTTAGCAAAAGAAAATCCTTCGAAATATAAATAAAAAAAGGTTCGATAGAAAAGGGAATAATATAGGAGATATTATATACCTAAACTTTAGTCAGTTTTAGAATGGACATAATGCATAAAGTTAAATATTTACAATTGTATAATAAAATTCCGAACTATATCTCTGATTAAAATGACACTTATTCACTCTAAATATTATTGCATAATCGATATTATCTGATATTTGAAATCTCATTTTTAGTCTCATTCTAGTCATCACTAAACCTAGTATATTATATGTTTCAATAATATTTTACTGTTTCTCTTCATATCTTTATAAATACTTAGTAAAATCATGCCTATTTAGATAAATAAAACCGTTACCCACAAATTGGTCCAGGAAAGTTACAGATTTATTTAAAATAGAAATCTTTTAATTTATCAAAATTTCATCATTTAAGTTATATTACTTTCTTACGTTAAAATACACGTATTAGAGGGTGTGGAGCGATGTAAGTATTTTTCTAAATCCATTTACATTATTTATTAATTCGCGATTAAAGTTAATGGTGTGTGACATTCGTGTAAGAAATATTATGTTTTATATAATTAACTACTTCCAGAAGTATAGGTATGTTTATATATTAAATTACGTATATTTACAGAAGTTTACGAGACCATTTCAAAAATTCATGCAACATCCAAACATGGATGACATGGCAGTCAAAGTGTTTAGTACAATACCCATTAAATACGATATTTATTCTCTTAACATGCAAATAACTTCTATTCGAGATTCTATTAGGGATAATGTATTTCTTATGTATTCACAAATGAAATTTCTTTTCTTATTTGTTATCTATAAATCTATTCGATTCCGGCCAGACGGATTGGTAGCTCTTTACAAGATTCTCTTTGTAAGATTCACGTTGACTTCTAAGCATGTGACGCGCAATCTATTGATGATATATCACAGATTCTAATGTCAGATATAGTGATCGATAAGAGTAAATTGACCATGAGACCATCACTAGATAAACGAACGGAAATCCCAATTGTTCTGAGAAAAGTTATAAGAGTGCAAATTTAATTAAAACTATCATTTTTATCAATCTATGTAAGTGCATAATGTAAATTATAAATAACAATTACTTTATCGTATGATACCGCGTTGAAAAAAATTCAGAAAAGCGTCACAACACGTGATTTATATCTTCATTTCAACTACTTCAGAAACGTATATAAATGCATCTATTCGCTTCAGCCCCAGGCAACAAATCTGCAATTAAACATGCGTGTGTTAGCTTGTCTTGTATTTATCGCTTTGGCATACGCCATTCAAGGTACGAATTCATAAATTATTCTAAATATTTTAATAAAGAAACACAGAGAAATACAGATATATAGAGGAAAGTGCCCTATTATGAGATAGGATCCTAATATGAGATGGCGGGGTTTTTTCATGGTGGGATCAACAGATAGGGCCTATATAGGGCCTTTTAGCTTAACATATCTCATATTAGGATCCTGTCTCATAATAGGGCACTTTCCTCTATATATATATATATAGATATATATATATATATATATATATATAGAGAGAGAGAGAGAGAGAGAGAGAGAGAGAGAGAGACAACTGCGTCTTTCTGATAATACATACACTTCTGTTCAAAAGTTTGGAAGCACTACTTTTTTAAGAAAAACAAATTAGTGGTGCTAATAAATATGAAAATAACAATGATTATATTTTTAATAATGATTATACTTAAACAATGAAAACTTCTTCTTTCTTCACAACAGAACAGTAGCATAGCATGTTTACTCTGTAAAATTCTTTAAATAAACTACTTCCCTGGAAAATAATTAGTAACAAATAATACTGAGTTGAAATTAAAACAGACAGTACAGTTTCTCTTATGACATTTTTCTTTGGAAATATCTATTAGCACTGTTTTTCTTAAAAAAGTAGTGCTTCCAAACTTTTGAACGGCAGTGTACTTATATAATATTATATATAATTATTTATTTGACAGTACACATGTAGGCGGGAAAGGGGCTACCGTCTCCTCCCTCCTGCAAGCAGGGGTGGACCTCGGTTCGTGTGGAAAGTTAAAAACCCGAACCGTACAATCCACCTACATGTGCACTGTCTATACACTTCCCTTAGCACTGACACAAACTGTTATATTTCTTAAACTTTTTTTGTTAATAACTTTTTAACAAACAATAATCGCCTAAACCTTTTGACGGTTACTTAGGGTGATGATAACATACCTGAAAATTATTGAAATCGGGAATGGCTCCATATCTCTGCATAATTACCGAAAAGGGAATAAGAGAAGAAGATTACATAAATTTTAATTAGTTGTAGAATGGATATAATGCATAAAGTTAAATATTTACGGGTAAAGACCAAAGGTCAATAAGACCGTTTTTGGAGCCCTCTTCCGATTTTCGGAAAACAATTTTTTTTACTTTCTCATAGCCTTAGTAAATAAATAATATAATAAATATCCGCATAAAGTTCCATTTATGATTGCAAATAGCTTTTAATTGATCGATATGAGCTGCTGATTAGAAAAATGTTTCTAATAAATTTTTTGAAATAATATTAAAAGTCTGCAGTTTAGTTATGTGCGCGGCAATACATTGCAACTATATCCTATGTTATATTTGAGAGAAAACCAATTTATCTCATTTATTTATGGGCAGACAGATTTGTATCTCTTTATATTACAAGATTCACGTTGACTTTCTAAGCATGTGACACGCAATCTATCGATTATAGACTCGAATATCAGATATAATAAGCGATAAGAGCAAGATATTGACCATGATACTATCACCAGATAAACCAACGGAAATTCCAATTTTTCTAAGAAATGCATAATGTAAACTGTAAATATCAATATTCTGTAGCACGATATCGCGTTGAGAAAAATTCAAAAAAGTGTCACAAACACATGATAAAGATTTTTATTTTAACTACTTCAGAAATATATATAAATTATTGCGTATCACATCTATTCGCTACAGTCCCAGACATTAAATCTGCAAAGATGCGTGCGTTAGCTTGTCTCGTATTTATCGCTCTGGCATACGCCATTCAAGGTACGAATTCATAAATTATTATAATAAATATTTTACCATAATAAAAGAACACTGAAAGAAAAATCCAGGTTTAAATGATCGTTCGAAAATTAACAAACGGACAATCCGACACTTTCAATCGGAATAATTAAAAAGCCGATCAATTATCAATGATATCCGGCTATATCCGGCTATCATTGATTGGACATTATTCTAATCTTGATCGGCTTTTCATAATTCCGATTAAAAATATCGGATTATCCATTTGTTAATTTTTGAACGAATTGTCCAATTCTCTGAATGAACAGATATAGAGATAGATATAGAGGGAGGTACAACTATAATACGTGTCTTTCTAATAATACATATAGATAGTATAAAATAATTACTTTCCAACATAAGCAAAAATATCAGTAATAGCATAAATATCCATTTCATAGCATTTATAGTTTGTGTAAACATTTCTGTACGTATATGTAATATACATATATGTATATATAAACATACATATATAATACTTCTAAAAATAATTAATTATATAAAAAATAGTACTTCTTACATCTTAAATTTCAAATATCAATAACTTCAGTCTTCAATTAATTAATTATGTAAACGGATATACAAAAATACTACGTATCTCTGTATTCTCTAAATAATGTGTAACTTTAACGTTAAAAATTAATATGGCGTGAACGATAAAATTTTTGTTCAATAAAAGATTTTTATTCTAAATAAATCTGTAATTTTCCTGAGCATATTACGGCTCACTTAGCCGTAAAATTGACACAATGTTTTATTGTTATTGTTAAAAGTGTATGTAGTAATGTAACAAATATTAATTTCGGCGTATATTAACATGATTAATTTATTTTTGTCCATAAGGAGCTCCATCACCTTATATCATCGGTGGAAAGGATGCTCCCATCGGCAAATTTCCGTATCAAGTTTCATTGAGATATTACCGCGTGTATAAATGCGGTGGATCTATCCTCAATAATCGTAACATATTAACCGCAGCACGTTGTGTCGCAGGGTATGTTACATTCAAGCATTCTGAACCTATGTCAATATCTCATTAGTGAAATATAACTCTAAAACTAGTCTTGTAATATATCAAATATGCATAATATGTAAGACTAAGTATATACATACTTATATGTTCTTTTTTTTATTGTTAGGTTGGAAAATCAGTTAAATAATCTAAAGGTCCATGTTGGCACAAACTTTTTGAACCTAACAGGACGTGCTTATGACGTAGCCAATGTTAGCATCCACGTTAATCATTTAACCGGTAATGACATCGCCTTAGTTCATCTTAAAACTCCTCTGAAATACAGCTCGCTAGTGCAACCGATAAATCTTATGACAAGCGATGAGAATCTCGAGGGCAAGTCGTGCACGTTATCCGGATGGGGAAAAAAGGTAATATCGAACTCATGATATCGGAATTTTCTAGTTCAATGTCTAAAATAAGGCACTCTTTTCAAAGAAAAACTCATTATTTTCTTTTTATATATAATATAACAAATTGAAAGTAACAAGTGAGAAGATATGTAATAATTATTTATTGTTCGTCATTTCTTTCAAATGTCCAAATACGCATTTATCCTTTTTAGAATGATGGAGAGGTTTCGAATAATTTGCAAGAAATTGAGTTGAGAGTTTATCCGCAGGAAAAGTGCCAGAGACTATGGGGACGGTGGGGTATAAAAAATACTCAACTTTGTACTTTGACAAGTGAAGGAGAAGGAGCGTGCAACGTAAACTGTCAATTATTAATATTATAAAACGAATTGATACATATATGTTTATGTTTTACAACACCGAAAGAATATTAATAATATAAAAAATTACATTAATAGCATCTAATAATATGCCGATTTTAATTATAGCTTAATACTGAAACTATTATAACAATAATTTGCAATAGTAAACAATTTATTGTTATTTATAATATTAACATTTTGTTATTAATAATCGCATCTTTATTTCAGGATGATACTGGAAGCCCTTTAGTAGCCAATGGAGCTCAAATTGGAATCGTCTCTTACTTTTATCCTTGCGCAATGGGATATCCAGACGTTCACACAAGAGTATCAAGTTTCATAACATGGATCAATGCAAATTTAAGGAATTAAAAGATATTATTTAATTTATTAACATACCACTTTGTTTTACATAATTTATAATTTAATTACTGATATATGTATTTTGAGCAAATTATTTCTGCAAAATTATATTACTTCCTGTTATAAGTATTTCTTGTTGCTTTTTCCATCAATTAAATAAATTACCAATGCAAGTAACAAAATGATAACAAATCAATTGGTTTGATTTTTTTCTATGTAAAAGCTAATATTCTTGTTCGTTATCTTACGATAAACAATATCATATTAATTAGTTAGCGCAAAATTCACAAGTGTACGTGATATTGTTATAAATGCATTTAACAAATTTAGCAATGAAAAATCCTTTGTAATATAAATAAAAAGAGATCCGGTGAGAAAAAAGATAAAATAAAATAAAGAGAAAATATGTAGAATTGGAAAAAGATAATTATATAAATCTTTTAGTAATAGCTTTGGAGTAAACATAATGCAGAAAATTAAATATTTACAGATAAACTACACGGTCAGTTGTATTATGCAAATAAGATTTCGGACTATAATATCTTTAATTGAAGTGACACTTATACGCTAGCTCCCAAAATTATATTATAATTCAGAATCTGTGCATGTCAAAAAGAATATAGAACTGCGTAGGAGAGCATAGAACTAGATTATTTTAAGATAATAATCATTATATAATATTTTAAATATTATGTGTCACATTTTTTATAATAATTCAATACATCGGCTTACTTATTCTGTCAATTTTTATCGAATTCACTAAATATGTATAATACATACGCCCCCCCTCCCATACCACTTGCAACTACCGACGCGACGGTGTTCCCGCTGGTTCTGCCTGCACCTTATATCCGGATGGAGAAAAACCTCGGTAAGCACCAAACAATAATTATTTTATACAATAAAAGCAGCTTCATATTTATCTATTATTTATCAAATTTTAAAGTTTAGTAAAATATGAAAGTTCTTGTTTCAAAATTATATTCCTTTGAACCAATAATAAGAAATAATTATTCTATTTCTGTGTTATGAGGACAACTTTCAGAGTAGCGTTTGTTAGCAACAAGTATGGGCGAAAGAAGATATTTAAAAAATTCAGAGAGCTGTTGGAGAACACAGAATATGAAGAGACAGAATTAGAACCGTCTTGGATTGAATAAAAGGAAGCGACAAGGGCAACGCAGAAGAATGAGATAATTATAAAGAAAAGGAGAATGGGAGAAAAAGAGATGGTGGAATAGAAAAATGCCTGGACAGAAAAAGAGAATTAAGGAAAATACTCAGAAAAGCATAAGAAAGGATGAAAAGGTTCTAAAAGAATAATAAAATCAGCGGAAAAAGATATTATATCAGCGGAGATGGAAAGTCAGATAAGAAGGTTAAAAAAGAAAAAGACAGAAGGAGAAGACGAAATAAAAAATAAGAAATAAAAAATAGTTACACTGTATAGTAAGGTATTGTATTGCAGTACTGATACGCAAAGTATGACGTACGTTCACCGTACCAGTATTGTGGAAGTATCTTGTTATCTGAGTAATAAGGTACATTAATTCGTTGGGTCACAGTAGCCTGGACTTACCGACCGCTGGATCGATAAGGTTAAAAAAGAAAAAGACAGAAGAAAACGAAATAAAAAATAAGAACTAAAAAATGGTTACACTGTATAGTAAGGTATTGTATAGTAAGGTAAGGTACATTAATTCGTTGAGTCACAGTAGCCCTGGACTTACCGACCGCTGGATCGATAATGATTAACACGGGCGCGGTTCATCGAAATATTAAAATGTATTAAGAAAAGCATAAGAGTTAATTAGATTTCTCTTTTAATTTTATTTTGCACTTTCTTGTTAGTTAGATTAATTACACAGGCCAACAAAAAAAAATTTTTGTCAAGTAACTTCAATCAGAGTGGGTGTTTCGTATATATATCTTCGGTCACAAAAAACAATACCGCATTCCAAATTGCTCCATCACGTCAGATCTTAAAATTATTTCGAATTTTTTAAATGAGTAATCAGCAATTTATAGGGAAAAAATGTATAATAAATCACTAACCGTCAATAAAGTAATAAAAATGGATAAATGTTTGATTTATATATGTGTATTGCATTTTGATTCCTCCTTACTTTGATTCCTTATTAGCAAGGAATAATAAACTTTGTAGGCGTGTAATTAATCTAACTAGTAAAAAAAGTGTAAGATAAAATAAAAAGAAAGATCTAGTTAATTCTTATGCTTCTCTTTGTACATTTTATTATTTCGATGAACCGCGCCCGTATATTAATCATTAACGACCCAGCGGTCGGTCAGTCAGGCTACTACTGTAACGCGCATTTTACTGTACAAGGCACCTAAAATTTATAATTTATTAAAAATCATTCAGAGAACACTACAGGGGGAATGTTTTCCGAGAAGTTAGAAAAAAGAAGTAATTGTACCTATAATAAAAAAAAGGATATAAAGATAAAACAAATTATTGAGAAATTATCGTATGTGAAAGAAATAAAGCTAGTCAATAAATAAAAACAAGTCAATAAATAAAACAGATGGCAGTTGTACATACGGAAGTCTCTCGTTAATATAGGAGAATAATCATTACAAAGATCTAATGTGTCCTTTTGAAGGTTGGTGCCATTCCTTTGTCTTTTAATGTAAAACATTTCGGAGATACTCATTTTAATGTATGTAATAAATTCTCTATATTTATGATTTTAACGTTATCCCAATTAAAAAAATTTATGTCCGTAAAAATCCTAAATATAGAGAATTTATTACATACATTAAAATGAGTATCTCCGAAATGTTTTACATTAAAAGACAAAGGAATGGCACCAACCTTCAAAAGGACACATTAGAGCTTTGTGATGATTATTCTTCGATTATCGAGTGACTTCCACACAACTGACATCCTGCTTTGTCTGTTTTATTTATTGACTAGCTTTATTTCTTTTACATACGATGCTTCATGATATTGTTCTGTATCCATTTCACCTTTGTAATTGAATCTAACAATAAGTGTTTAGTCGGTGCGCTGATCTTGGCTCGAAAGGATCGTCTCCTCGATCGTCTCGTTATAGAACACAGACACTGCCGACACTGGTGACTGTCACGAGATTGACTGTGAATTTGGTGAGTGAACTATACATTATTACGAAAAACCCGTGAGTTGTAAAATTTCTTAGCTAATTCCATGATCTCTTTTTATTCAAACGACAGCAGTCAGTTATGTGATACACAATAAGTTCAACTTTTTTAACAACTACACCGTCAACCGTTAATTTAAGAACATAATTACAATTTCCCTTTATTTATGTATTGTTAATTAGATTTAAGATTATAACCAGATTGTTAAATGTTACATTGAATAGGGTCTCGACCTAAGACAGCTACGTTTGTAATTCACTTTTATATTTATATTAAAGTTACTTTTTGTATTTTACATTACACGTTATAACATCATTATGCTCTCATTTGCCTTATGTTTCAAATTTGATCGAAATAATAGTGCTCTTTATGATTGAGACAAATAGATATAAACAGGAAAATAAAAAAATTAATAATTCTGTTCTTAAATAAATCTGGTATATTGTAATAATAGATAAGAGTTCGAAAATTTAGTTAAAAACAAAAGAGATAAAAGGAGCTAAAGAACCAAGCAAGGTGAACGTGCTAATAATATATAACAAAGTTAAAATAATAATAGTTTTGACTTGTAATAAGGTCATCATCAGCGCGCTAAACAAAAACCGTCACTTACAAACTAAATCGATGAAATATGGTCAGATTATAAAAATTCGCAAGTCACGTATATATATCGTTCGTGTAGAATTAATACCACAGTGTCTGGATTAAACCTTTCTGTACTCTTGATGTATCACTAAGAGTGGTGAATCATGATATAAATGTTAGAATAATACGAAAATATAGGCTGTAAAGAAATCGATTTTCGTTAAGAACGGAAAAATTGAGAATGTTAAAATTGAAGAAATCTAGTGCTGGTTATATTGTAAAATGAGAACAAAGCATAAAAGTAATAGAAATGTAAAGCAAATTAATTTTTTTCCTGATTAAACGTTAAATTAATTTTAAAGAGTAATGATAGTGTGAGACATGTGTGTCGATTTATTGTAATAGAGTAAATGTGGAAGAGGTATAAGCAGATGCAAGTTGTTAGTTAGAAAGAATAAGAAAAAGATAAATTTGTAATACATTATTAGCACGTACATCTTGTGTGCGGTTTATTAGCCCCATTTATCTCCTGGTATATTGTGTTTTAATAATATTTTATTATTTCTCTTTATATCTTTATAAATAGTTAGCAGAATTATTTCTATTTAAATAAATAAAAGTGTCACCCACAAATTAGTTCGGAAAAGTCACAGATTTATTTGAAATAGATATCTTTTATTTAGTACAAATTTTATCGTTCGCGTCACATTAATTTCTTAAGTTAAAATACACGTATGAAACAGTGTAGAGAGATGTAAATATTCTTCTAGATCCGTTTACACAATTAATTAATTCGCGATTAAAGTTATTGGTGTCTGACATTTTTGTAAAAAATATCATGTTTAAATAATTAATTATTTTTAGAGGTATATATATGTTTATATTAAATATACATATACCACAATATTTACAGAAGTTTACGGGAACCTTGCAAAAATTCACGCGACAAACATGGCTAACATGGCAGTCAAAGTGTTTAATACAATACTCATTAAATGATATATTTATTCTCTTAACATGCAAACAACTTGTATTCGAGATTCTATTAAAGATGTATTTCTTATTCACAAATAAAATTTCTTTTCTTATTTGTTATCTATAAGTCTATTCGATTCTGACCAGACAGATTTGTAGGTCTTTATAAGATTCTTTTTGCAAGATTCACGTTGACCGCGTCTAAGCATGTAACACGCAATCTATTAATACCGTAGACTCGAATATAGTAATCGATAAGAGCAAATTGACCATGAGACTACCACCAAATAAATGGACGTAAATACAAATTTTTCTAAGAAATGCATAATGTAAACTGTAAATATCAATGTTTTATAGTACGATACCATGTTGAGCAAAATTTAGAAAGATATCACAAACACATGATAAATATTTTTATTTCAACTCCTTTAGAAACATAATATAAATACCCCTATTTGCTTCAGTTTCAGACATCAAATCTGCAGCCAAGGATGCGTGCGTTAGCTTGTCTTGTATTTATCGCTCTGGCATACGCCACTCAAGGTACGAATTTATAAACTATTTATATAAATATTTCATTGTAATAAAGAGATAAAGATAAGTAGACAGACACACACACACACACACACACACACACACACAAAATATAACACGCAAACATATAAAATATCTCGTGAACTATTCATTCTTTTGTAACTACACCTTAACTTTCATATATATTATATATGATATATATATAAAGGAGAGAAAAAGCACAATGTGTTTTTTTGATACTACATATATGAAGCACAATTACTTCCCAACATATGCAAAATTATTAATAAATAATAGTACCATTAATATTCGTTGTATAGCATTTATAGCTTTTGTAAATATTAATGTATGTATATTTAATATAAACATACATACTTGTAGAAATAATTAATCGTACCTATTTCTTAAATCATCTCAATTTCCATCAAATATCAACAACTTTTGTCGCCAATTAATTATTTATGTAAACAGATATAAAATAATACGTACATATTTTCTATATTCTCTATATTCTCTAAATACGTATAACTTTAAAATGAAAAACTAATGTGACGAGAACGATAAAATGTTTTCCTTAAATAAAAGATTTCTATTCAAAATAAATCTATAACTTTCCCGAACAGCTCACTTATTGTTAGCCGTAAAATTGCCACAATTGTTTTACTGTTATTGTTAAAAGTATATATATATGTCGTAATGTAATAGATATTAGTTCGCTCGTATATTAACATAATTAATTTATTTTTTCAATAAGGAAATCCGTACCTTCATAAAGATGCTCCCGTCGGCAAATTTCCATATCAAGTTTCATTGAAATATCGCGGCAAATATTACGGATGCAGTGGATCTATCCTTAATAATCGTAACATATTAACCACAGCACGTTGTGTCGTAAGGTATGTTACACATCCTAAATCTATGTCAATACCGTATTAGTGAAATATAATTATAAAACTAGTCTTTTAATAAGTCAAATGGACATAATATGTGAAACTAAGTATACATACATATACATACTTATATATGCTTTTTTTATCTCATTAGATTGGAAAATGAGCTGGATAAGCTAAAAGCTCATGTCGGAACAAACTTCTTGAACGAATTAGGAGATGTTTATGACATAGAAAGTGTTAGCATCCACGAAGATTACGACACAATTCGACTGTATGATAATGATATCGCCTTAGTTCATCTTAAAACTCCTATCAAATACAACAAGCTAGTGCAACCGATAAATTTTATGACAAGCAATGAGAATCTCTTTTCTAAGCCGTGCACATTATCTGGATGGAAAACAAAGGTAATATCGAACTCATAATTTAAGAATTTTCTAGTTCAATGTCTAAGAATAAGGCACTTTTAGAAAAATTAATTATTTTCTTTTTATATATATATAACAAATTAAAGTAACAAGTGACAAACTTTTGTAATAATTATTTATTGTTCGTCATTTCCTTCGAATGTCATTTATCTAAATTTGCATTTATCCTTTGTAGCCTGATCATACTGATACTCCTTTCAATAACTTGGCAGAAGTTAAGTTCATAATTTATACGCTGGGCAGCTGCGGGGGCGCGAGATATTTGGGAGTGATTTGTGGTTTGACAACAGATGAAGAAGGATGGTTCTACGTAAATTGTTAATTATTAATATTATAAAACGAATTGATACATATATGTTTAAGTTACAACACCGAAAGAATATTAATAATATAAAAAATTACATTAATAGCATCTAATAATATGCCGATTTTAATTATAACTTAATACTGAAATTATTATAGTAATAATTTGCAATAGTAAACAATTTATTGTTATTTATAATATTAATATTTTATTATTAATAATCGCATTTTCGTTTCAGTTTGATTCTGGTAGCCCTTTAGTAGCCAATGGAACTCAAATTGGACTCTTGTCCTTCAATTTTGAAATGAGAGGTCCACATTTAAAAGGTTTCGCAGGAGTATCCAATTTTACAGTATGGATCAATGCGCATTTAAAGAAGTAAAAGATATTATTTAATATGTTTATTAGAATGCCATTTTGTTTTACAAGATTTATAATTTAATTACTAATATAATTTGAGCAAATTATGTCTGCAAAATGTATTTCCTGTATTATTTTTCCTATCAGTTAAATAAATTACCAATGCAAATAACAAAATAATAACAAATCAATCGTTTTTGTTGTTTTGATGTAGAAACTAATGTTTTCGTTTGGTTCACATTTCCGTTGGACAATATCAAATTAATTACGTTACTGCAAAATTCATAAGTATGCGTGATATTGTTATAAATACATTTGACAAATTTAGCAAAGAAAAATCCTTTGTAATATAAATATTATAAATGAAAAGAGGTCCGGTGAAAGAGAAGAGAAAATAAAATAAAGAGAGAAGAGAATAGAAATAAATGATTATATAAATCTTTTAGTAAACTGAAAAGTTGACATAATGCATAAAGTTAAGTATTTACAGAAGAATTTTACGCCATCAGTTATATTATACAGTATACAAATAAGATTCCAAACTATATCTCTGATTAAATTGATATTTATGCGCTCTCAAAATTTTTATCTAATCGAAATTATCTACTCTTTGAAATCTGACTTTTACGTAATCACATGCATGTAATATTGCATACACACACACACATATATATATATATATATATATATGAAGCAGCTTTTTCTCTTCAGTAGTATCTAATCTCTCACAATGCAAGCATTCTTTGGTTTCTTGATCGCTTGTTTAACGGCGGTTAGTCATGGTAAGTGACAAAAAATGCGAAGTAACACATTTTTACGCGTAATATATTAATCAGCGATGAAGCCGGTTTATTTTTGGTGTATTCGGAATAAGAACACGAAAAAAAATCCTTGATTTCATTTATGGTGATGCAAATCATGACGTAATTGATGTAAATATTTCCATAACTCTATGAATAAAAAAGTTATTTCGCTACATTTATATATTGAGGTTTATATGTATATATATATATATATATATATATATATATATATATACATATAAACCTCAATATATAAATGTAGCGAAATAACTTTTATATATATTAATTTCTTTACTTGCGCTTGCTTGCGCACCACGTACCACGCCTGACTCGTATCGCCGTTTATTAATTTGTCTATATATTACTTCATTAAAATTAAAATAATATTTGTAAAAATTGTATAAACATATTTTACACATTTGTAAAAATTTATACAATCAAGTATAGGAAATAAAATGCAGCAAATAATATTTAATTTTCTATCTATTATTTTTTCCGCAGGTGCAAAGCCCGCAAAGTATAATAGCATTTTGTTTTTAAATTTTTCCGATTATTTTATACAATTTATCCGATTATTTTTTTTTCTAAATTTATAGTTTTATTACGTCTCTAAATTTATTGCATTTTTACGATTTTCTACAATTCTGTCACACAAATAGAAAAATCAACGATAATATAAAAGTAATCAATAACAATAATTTATATTCTTATCTTATTGTTTTATTAAAAATTTAAAATTATATTGAGATGAGAAATAATTTAATTCTTTTTCGAAGTATATGTTTTCCAAAGACTTCGCACTTTTTACTTAATCTCATGTTAAAAGAAATAAATGATATTATCCTAGATTTTGTTTTTGCTTGCAAATTTTTGAGAATAGATGTATGATGTATACATTATACATATAATCTCAAGAAAAATATTTAAGTAAAAGTTTGTCACAAAAATTGTGCATTAAATTAACAATGCGGTTAAAAATCTTTTCAGCCTTGGATCCTCACATTGTCGGTGGGACTGATGCTTTAGTCGGAGCGCATCCTTACATGGTGTCTCTGAGACTGAAAAACAGTCTTTTCTGTGGCGGTTCTATTATCGCTAAACGTTACATTCTTACAGCGGCTCACTGTCTTACGCGGTACGTATCATTATTTATGTAAAATGTAAGATAATGTTTTAAAATCTTATGTTTTAAAATCAATACCCGAACTCTCAATACTTGACTCCGCCGATGTTTAATTATTTGGATCTTTAAACTTTTCAATTTTCTTTGAAAAACTTTTAGACACATAAATACTTAAATCTGTCATGCCCCAAATACATTTTCTTTCCTTATTTTCTATTAATTTTTTTTAATTTATTGAATTTAATTCAAACAGTAACAGCACAATATTAATTTATATAATGTATAAATCTTGTAATTTAGATCTTTTGCGTAACATAGATTTACCGATCCCGATGATCTCAAAGACGTAACAGTTCACGCTGGCACAAACCTATTGAGTGAATCCGGTGATGTTTACAAGCCTGAAGCAGCTATTATCCATCCTGACTTTAATCTGCTTTTAATCCGCAATGATATTGGCTTGCTCCGCCTTAAAACGGACATAGAATATAATAAATTAGTGCAACCAATCTCGGTTGCAAAAACGAATTCGGTCCTAGTTGGCGATCCTTGCTTTCTGACAGGATGGGGAAGACTCGAGGTAAAAGAAATGGCTAGTTAAAGAAGCGCATTATCTTAATAAATAATCTAAACTTCTCCTTCGCATTTGTAGAATAATATATGACTATTACGTGAAATGTTGCTTTTAGTCGAATCATTATGTCACTAAATGTGATATATATACATATATATTTATATATATTGAAATATATCTCTCCATTTTTCTTCAAGCGCGACTTATAGTTCTTCGATTATTTTTACAGTACTTAGGCAAAATACCTGATAAACTTCAAAAACTCAACCTGCAAGTTTACTCGCAATTAAAGTGCAAAGTTGCATTCTTGAATGTGAGGAACAGTCACATCTGCGCATTTTCACAATATGGCCAAGGAGCATGCCATGTGAGTATGAATAAATAATCTTAACTAATAAAAAATATATATAGTATTATAATAAATTATTAGTATATATGACATAATTATAATTTGATATTATAATTTAATTATGATTGTATATATAATTAACTAATTAATTTTAATTTGATAGACACGTGCTGTCATTAAAAATGACTAATTGTGCAGGCTTGTCAAATTTAATGAGCCATTGAAAATTCAATTAATCTACGTTGTTCCATATACCTTTCCAAAAGAGTTTAAATTGTACCTATTGCAAATTCTGTGTGTACATGTGTGTGTGTGTGTGTGTGTGTGTGTGTGTGTGTGTGTGTGTGTGTGTCTTTTATTATGAATTCTATATTCTAAAAGCATAGATTAGAAATTATTCTATTCTGGCATCAAACGCTGCAGCGTCATTTCTAATAAATGTCTTTCTTAGGGTGATTCTGGTAGTCCGCTCGTTGCTAATGGTATTCAAATCGGCCTTGCCTCGTTTGTTCGACCATGCGCAGTCGGATACCCGGACGTGTATACACGGACATCTTCTTTCACGGATTGGCTCGCTGAGTACATTAATACTGAATAATGAAATAAAATAATTATATACTTAAGAAGGAGAACGTGAGCAATTATTAATTTTATTGGTATACTACTGACAATGAGGATAGCTCAATGCGGAGCCGAAACGTAACGGAACGTCTTTGTAAATCAAAAATTAAAAATAAATCAGAGTTTCTGGTATATTTGTACGCATTACTAACCGCGTTGTTACTCTCAGGACCAAATCGCGATATTAATTATAATTTATTTTATATATTATTAATTTAATATAACATAATTTAATATATTATAAATTACGTACGACTTTACTGGATATTTTAACAAATATTAGAATTATACCGCAAAATGTATTGCAATTATTTCTTTATTTAAAAAAATTTCCTTGTTAACGTTATCATAAATTGCAATCGGAGATAACTAATCTAAACTTTTATATTGATAGATAAAATAATGTTATTTTACAAACAAGTGATAATCATGAATTACAAATATCTTTTCAAAAAAGACTGATAAAACAACCGTTTCAATCGCGCTCAAAAAATTAATTATCATTATTTTAATTAGTTGTAGTTTTGCAAGCGGCAGTTATTCAACAATTTTTTATAAGTATTACAGACAAATCTTTTATATATATTGTATACACACACACAAAATTTGCCTATACTTATAATATATATATAGGTTAATAATTGCGAATTTTTATATAGCTCAGCAGCTAAAAATGTATATATAATAATCTAAAAAGGCTATCAAGAGATAAGATAGTATTTTAATTAATTTTGAAATTGATTCTTTTAAGCAATGAATTGCATCAAAGCCTCAATAAATTACAAAGTTTTTTAATATTAAGAATGTACACATGTGTTATTAGTGTGTTATTTTAAAAATCAAGAAGTTCCTTTTCTTATATAATTTAGTTTTTAGTAGATACGCAACAAAATATTTTTGCTCTTATTTCAATACAATATATCAACTTTGATCCGTAACATTCTTATTATCAAATCGAGTCAAATCAAATATATTCCTTGCTATACTCAACATCATGTATAGTTAACGCTAATTTATCATAAAAATCGATAAATTAATATATGCATTTCTACAAAAAAAAATTATGTATAAGGTATGATATGAGAAATTTATGAAGAAACATCTTTAAAAAAACGCAGCGTTGCTGATTCTCTTTTTCAAAAGTAATACAAATCTTTTTACTACAAGAGCGAAATCTAGCACAATATCTGTACCATTCAATTGAATATATTAATAATTTTCTCTTATAGGAAGATGTATGAGGAAATTCATAAGTGTCTTTATGAATAGTTATGCTTCAATTATTGCTATATATTATTACAAAATTTAATAAAAATTATATGATCAAATGTCTGTTTAACAAAGTGTTTGTCACTAATACAGTCCGTTTATAGATATCAATATAAGTACTTAATGGCGTATACTAGTTTGTTCTTATACTTCCTATCGGTACGTTTAGATAAACCTGAATACCAAACAGTGATTTCAATCTACAGTATAGGATATAAATTGAAGATAACATGTCCAATGTACCACAGTGCTTATCACTATGAATGCTGTCGCTGGTCTCATAATCGCGTGTCTGGCGCTCACTGCCTACGGTAAGTGGTATATTTACCATAACAATATTACGCTTATTAATCTTTTTATTGCGCCCGTGACACGCTCCAAATAATATGTAAATCTCAAAAAAAAATTTATACCAATCTTACTTTTTAAATTCTTCTTTCTAACTTATTATTTTGCGCAAGCGTCGATAACGTGATGATTATTTGATAAATTTAACACTTATCTTTTAAGTAATGGCAAGTCCGAAATGCAAAAAAATTTTCTAGAAACATTTGCTGTTCGAATCTCGTTTGATGTTTATTACTTTTTTGGAGTAGGACAAAAATAAACGGTTCATAGCTAATTCTGAACTGAAATTTTTAGCGAGAAACCTTTAGCAAAATAAAAATTCTTCTGATCAATAGGTTTGCCAGGTCCGCAAATCACCGGCGGCAATGATACTCTGGATGGCGCGTATCCTTATCAGGTGTCATTGAGGAATGATCCAGTACATGGTGGATCCCATTTTTGTGGTGGAGCCATCATTAGTGAACATTACATTATCACCTGTGCCAAATGTATTGTTGGGTATGTACATTCTTGTTCTGTCCAAGTGCTTTAATTGAGTGTCTTATTTGAACATATAATCGCGTACAAAATATAAATTTTGATGGAATTACATGGATTAAAAACATTGCTCAATGAATACGGCAAGATCGACAGGTAATGTCACAAATCTACAACGCTTAACGTGTTTGTGACAGATTGCGCGCTCTGGTCGTACGTTTCAGTCTTATCAGTATGACAGTTATCTAAAGTGGTGCAAGCAATGGCAGCCGAAGAAAGAATCGATACTTTTCAAATCATCAGAAAAAGAACTATGAGAAAATTTTGCGTAAAATTAAAGACTATAGGTAGTGACCAAAAGACGTTCACTTTAATTCAAGAAACTTATAAATAACAAGTTTTCATTATTCAAATAATTGTATCCAAGTGATGAAATTGTCCCATAGCTACGGTGTTGCCAATCCATGCAATTTTGTACACACACAATTTAATACTTTAAAAAATATTTGAGTAGCGATAATTTTTGGCATTTTGAGATGTGCGGTTTATTCAGTTTGTATTAATAATATTGTTCTTATATTCTTAAGCATTTATATCGCATAGGTTGAATTTTATATCAAATTACAATATATTAAATTATTATTTGTATGAACCGTTAGATTCCTCAAGAATCCTTATAAAGTATATGTCGCCGTTGGAAGCAATTACCTTGTCACAGATGATGCGGTTATATATCAAGCGATAAATTTGATAGTACACGCTGGTTACAACAAATTGCTACGTATTAATGACATTGGTTTAATCCAAACATTGAACACCATCACGTTTAACGATAAAGTTCAGCCGATTGCCTTGCCAACTGTAGATCGCAATTTCGATGGTTATCCCGTCTTAGCTACTGGCTGGGGACAACTCTGGGTAAATATATCAGGCTTTTTTCATACATTGTCTCTACGATTAACAATAGAGATACATACTAATAAAATGATTAAAGAAGTTTACATAAAATACAAAAATAATGCTCTGTAAAAATTATGACGATAATCGGACATAAATTTTATAAGATAAAATATTAAATAAATTAACAATTTTTTTAGTTGAACGGTCCAATCCCTAATCGCTTGCAAGAAATTATATTGAGGGGATATTCCCACGAGTTATGTAGCAGGTATGAACACGTCAAGGCGACCCACCTATGTACCTTCACAATGGAAAATGAAGGAGCGTGTTACGTAAGTAACTATAAAATAAAATAAACGGCGCGTGATATTTAGTCTGTTATTATAACATGATCAAAAAAAGACAAGTTCATCAAAAGGATAACACAATAACTATCGCTTTATTAATATTAATATTAAGTCAGCCATGACCAATTACGATAAACAATCAAGGAAATAGAAAATGTGCCAATATACTATCGAGCTGGATCTTTTGTGCTTAATAATATTATTTACGTAAATTTATGTACATTTTTCTCGCTTATAGCAAACTACGCACCGTTACTATCAGTCTTAAAACAATTATATAACGATAATATGATTTTACACGTTTGCCTTAAATACGTTCTCTTTAATATTTATAGATTATTGCGATAAATGTTACCACATACCTCAGTGGTCGAATTGATAAAGACTTCCGTCTTGGATAATAGGAATTAGATTTCAACTCTGGCTGGAGTGATAGGATATTTTTCGCAACATATCCTAATTAAATTGATTATCAATTTAATTATGTGATTACATTTCTTCTATCTTCAGCAAATTCACGTGAATAATATTATTAAACACAAAAAATCCAACCCGACCGTATATTGGCACATTTCCTATTTACTTGATTCTAAGTATCGCTTTATCGCTGTGATTTGACGTAGGAGAGTGATAATAGAAATTTTTGTCGTTTTAATATCTTTTCCGAGAACTCAGTGACAATTTTGATAAACGTTATTACAACTTTCTGCTTCTTACTAAAGCAGAAAGTTTTAATATTACGCGCTTTTGTCAACAAGAATTTGCTATATAACTTATAGAATTTTTGAGTTCAGACAAATTATGCGTGAATAAAAAATCCTGGCAAGTGTCAAGCAATATTAAATGGAACAACACGAAACGTACGCTAATCTTATTTAATTGGTCAAGATTATAATAAATTATATAACGCGCTAATTATCACGTCTGTCTGTTATTGCTAAATTTGTTAATGTTATTTGATTTTATTCAAGAGAACTTTCATATATTTTTATTTAATATTAAATGGATTTATTCGATAGGGTGACGGCGGTGGTCCACTTGTTGCTAACAACGAATTAGTTGGTCTGATGTCGTACAGTTATGGCCCATGCGGCGCAGGTGCCCCTGACGTATCCACCAGAGTATTTTCCTATCGATCGTGGATTAAGTACTACACAGGGATCTGATACCGTATTAGAACTATACATCTATCGAATGTCTTTCTGAAATTTCTGACAATTACTGCACAGTAAAAAATTTTGTGTATTTTTGTTAAAAATGGACCTTGTTAAAGTTTTTGTGTTAAAAATGTAACATACTTATGTGTTAATTTAACTAATTTTGATTATGTTTACTGATTTTTTTGTGTTAAATTCATATTTAAGTAAATCAAATGTTAAAATAACACATTTTATATTTAATCGTAAGGTTAACATAAAAATAATGTAGTTTTGTTAAAAAAATATCCTTTTCATTTATATTTAACATTATACAGATATCTGTTGTACATAAAATTTTCGTTCACATATCATCAAACTTTTCTTTATTTTGTGTTAAATTATGGACATAATATTTGTGTCATAATTTGACATATTCACATTATGTAAAATTAACACAAAAATTTGAGTGGACCGTTTGAGACATGTGATTTATATTATATTTAACACACATTTTTTTACTGTGTGTATTTATTGTTTTAAAATGTAACGGCAAATATCAACGACTAACAACTTTTATTTAACAAATTGTATTATTATATAAAGAATTAAAATTTTATTTGTAAGCAGACTGTATGCGCGTCGGATTAAATTAGAGTATCTCAGAAACTTCTTGATATATAAAATAATATCTTGCCAATTTGTATAGACCTCGATCACCTCTAACAAAAAATTAATTAAACTAAGATTGTAATAAGGCTGTATAAATATATTTAACATTGACGATTAGATTTTATGTATGTAAATTCAATTAATTTTTAATATGGTACAAAAAGCAGATATAAAATTATATTTACTTATTTTAGTACAATTTTGATTTTAACTGCAACATCTTTGCTACCGTATGTTAAAACTATATTAATAATGTATCATAAAATTCAGTTACACATGTGTATTAATAAGACATGTTTTAAAAAGTTTTATTATTGCTTCTCTTTATTAAGAACACATGCCATCCTTTTGTTTATTTCTAATAATATGTGATATGGAAGTGTAATTAGTATGAGGTATCTTTTATATTTAGTCATATTTTACTGTATATTCGTCTAATATACTGTATATTTTTTTACGAAACGCTAAAAATAACCTGGTAAACGAAAAAGTCATGTATTCCTATCTTATAATATTGATATCTTTATAAGATTAACGATTTTCTATATATTTATTATTTATATTAATTAAATATTTGTTGTATTTTGGAAATGTACAATTTATAAATCATCAGATCGTACAGATTTATAAATCGTATAAAACATATTGAATGGCAGACCATCGGTATTTTAGGGGAAAAAATTTATTCCCAAAATATTTTGAATGATAAGGATATCGTTAAACAGTAGCAGTGATCATAATCGGATCACAGTCAGAAAAGAATCTGACTTATATCTGACCTTCGCAAAATTGATAAATATGATAAAACCAGAGAAAGCGTTCTTTTGAGCATTACACAAGTTTATGCAAAACTAATAGCGAATTCGGTTGGACGCACCATGCAAACTCAGTGCACATTAAAGTAGTTGTCCACTGATTTAATCTCTAATACTTAAACTAAAATGCAAATATTTCGACTGATAAAATGCCCAATACATATATTTTACCAAATAATTCAATAAAGAATATTGAGGATTTCGTGACTTAACCTGTTTATATTAAATATATACTTTATATTGATTTGTGAACGACGGCTTTAATGTGCATTGAGTGCGCACTGGTGCGTCCAACTGAACTCGCTAAAATGCTAATGCAATTTGAATATACAGAATGTCTCATATTAACTTTCGCACCGTAATATCTCGGGAACCGATAATTTTATTGAAAAATGTTTCAGACAAAAGTTGTATAATTTAGAGGGGGTCATCAAATAAGCTGACTAAATTTTAGGTCCGGCGCCCACTTTAGACCCAATAAGACCCAACTTGATTTTCTTTAGTAGAAAGTCCAATTTTTTATTGTATCATCTTTTTTTACTAATTAATTTGAACAACTTTTGTCTGAAATATTTTTCAATAAAATTATCGGTTCCCGAGATATTACGGTGCAAAAGTTAAACTGGGACGCTCTGTATATGGAGCTTCACGTGATAATAGAAAAACAAGATTAACGACATTATTTAATTTTATCCAGACAAGAGTTTTGTTTATAAGCACAAAAATATTAATAATAAAACGTTAAGTAATAAATAAGGATTATTTTAATTAAAATGGAGCTTTATTGTTAAACGCAATTATTTATCATAGACCACATATAATGTTCATGGATTATATATAACCTAGACGAGAGCGTTGGGGAAAGGCTTATCTCTTATGATGATAGACAGAATATATATGTTTAATGAATCATAGTTACAATATAGTGTAACACCTTGCGATAGTAGCGCATCACGTAAAAATGCAATACTAATGCTTATTATAAATTCAATCGCATGTTATATCCTTTCGAGCCCAACATGTGTTTCGAGTTGATTGTAAAAGTTGTACCTCTCTGTACATATCAAATTTATTTTCGATTCCTTTCTTCCTTTCAGCTTTAAAAATATATTTTTCAGCTTTATAAATATATTAATATCACAGTAACTATTTAATGATTATTTAATATTATTACTTGTGTGTGACGATTATTTGATAAATGTGATGAAAAACTCAAATATGTATAACCCTTACGGTACAGGGTGAAGGAATAAGCAACGTAAGTACCTATAGTAAAATATATGTAAATATAAATTAAAATAATATATGCAATAATAATTGTACCATTATAACATTACAGAGAAAATTTTATTTAAAAAATAATGGCTGTTAAATCTACGAGTTTATATCAAAAAGTGAAAAACTTTTGTCATTCTAATAACTAATCATTTTGAAAAAAATTTACATAATTATTTTTCCATATTTATATTCTATTTTCTTTATAAATAATGTTATAATATCGTTTTCTTTTATGAAAGCAATTTTAATGTCATCAATAGGAATTTTCAATCAAGCACACAGACTCTCGAAAAACGTAATTAGATAACTGTTACAAAAACATTTAAAAACATAGTTATTGTTAAATATACGGTGTATAACAACAAGAAATTTTGACGAATAATAATGTATCAATTACGTGTATTAATTGCATATACTATTTTAACAGGGGGATTCCAGTGGCACACTAGTTGCCGATGGCATCTTGATCGGTATCGTATCCTTTGGTATGTTTTCATGTGGTATATATATATAGATAGATATATATATATATATATATATATATAGAGCGGCTTCCCAGATATATGTATACACCAGAGTGTTTTACTACAGAGACTTGATTAACTTTCATACAGGAATTTAATTCAGCAATAACACCGCGTTAGAAGTATATGCCAATCTAATATCACCTTAAAATTTCTGACAATTACGGCACCCGAGAAAAAAATGGATACAATATCGTCAGATATAAAAATACATTATTAGATATGAAAAGATCTAAATAACATGTAATTTTATATGATTATTGCTGCGGTCTACTTGACGCTACAAATGCTTCGAAACATTCCTCTTCTCCTTTGTTTCAATGAAGAAAGAAGGAGAAGAAGAACGCTTCAAAGCATTTATAGCGTCAAGTGGATCGCACAGCCTATATAATATATAATCAGATCCAAAATTTGGCGCGATGTGATCTTATCTTTATACAATCATATTCGACTTAATCTTATTATATGAACAAGATTTGGTTGAATATAATTATATATGACAACACATCTTGTTGAATATGATTATATATATATATAATCATATTCTTATTATTTTAGAACATTATTTTAGAACATATCAACAAGAATCAACGACAAATATGTTCTATTTGACGGATTGTATAAGACAGTAAAAATTAATTATTTAAAAGTTTTATTTGTAGACAGATTTTATAAATGTAAATTAATAGATGTGCGTTTAGACAAGTATTTCAGAAACGCGTGATGCGAAATAATATCTTCATTTATTTAGAATTGATTTATTTTTAATGAAAAACTATGTTATTCTTATAATGCTGTCTTGTAATATTATTTGAATATACCCACCCCCAACAATATATTAAAATTCAACAATGCCTTATTAGTAATATATAATTTAGCTATTTTTATATAAAATATATTAGTAATAAAACATATTATACGCATTAGCAATAGAATATTTATACACTTGTATTTTAAAAATGTTCAAAATCATGTAAATTTATAAGTCAAAAACAGATCAGTTGATTATTGGTATTTTAATTCAAAACCACATTGTATGCAAAAATATTTTGTTAATATATCCTGGAATAAACACTTTGTCCTAAGAATAATGAGCAAACTCTTAATATATTCATATATATTTATATATATTACGCACAAAATATAAAATATGTAACTTCTCCCGCTATTTCAGAGGTATAAATATATAATCGTAATACAAATAGTGCTGACTCAAGAGAGTTTAAGCGAAAAAATATTATCATCCCCGACGATACCATTCTGCGAACGCCTCTCTCTTACCTGCGCAAAAAGATAACGTGGATCGATACGTCGAAAATTGATTAATTTTGATCAACGGTTATATAAATTGAAGATAACGCGCTTCATGGGCCTCAGTAACCGTCACTATGCTTTCTATTACCGGTCTCACAATCGCGTGCTCTGTAATATATTACAGCACCCATGGTAAGTGTATTCTGAAAATCTTATTAATGAGGAAATGCAAATTGAGTGCATTACGAGCTTCGATGCATCACGAATAATTCGAACGTGTATTACAACGATATTGCTCGATCGGATTGTTACGTAATTTCCGTCACGCGCTTATTTGATCGTCCGAATGAGTTACATTTCGTTTCAGTTTTGTAATAAACCTAAATATCGCAATAATTACTTAACAAATTATCTGTTTAGTGCTTATCGTATATTTTAAAAATGACGTGGCGATCTAAGCCCATAACTTTAAAAATTGTGTTAAATTATATTATATTGAAATTTATATATATTTGCTCGTAACTTATTTCGCGCGCGCGTGCATTTTTAAACGTAATCTATATTATTATGCAAAAAATAACTATTAAAGTAAAGAAAGAAAATTAATATATAAAAAGACAAGAGTTATATATTATAGACAAGAGTTTTATATTTGTATAGCTAATTTAGCATTGATACTTTTAGAATCATATTATGCAGGAAAATAAAAATATTTTTAATCGGTAGGGTGTCTGGCAGACACGCAAGTCGTCGGCGGCACCGATGCTCCAGATGGTGCGTATCCTTATCAAGTATCATTGAAGGAGTCATCCAATGGAAGGTTTTTTTGCGGTGGAGCCATCGTTAGCAAGAAATATATTATTACCGCGGCGCACTGCTTGGAAGGGTATGCATATCCTCTTTTCTTTTCCACAGTCCAAAACGTTTAACTGTCTAATTCTTATTCATTATTGCATTTTGTACATTTGTAATTTTGTAAAAGAAGAAAGCTATCATTATATACCGTCTAAATGCAAGTTTAATATGGAACGAAATTATAAAAATATGAGAAATTTGGAAAAACATGCAACGATTTTTTATATCTAGAGATGTATGATTTATATTATTTATATAATCAAGATCACCTCTCCACTCAAACATTCAGACAAGTATAATAGCGTTAAATAAATATTGAAACAAAACAAGTAAAACGTGTGCAAGTAGAAACTTGCACATTGCTTCCTCATAGTTTTAAAGTATGCAAGTGGAATCTTGTCTTCGCTCACAAAGCTCCTCTATGAGGAAGCTTGTATTTTATTCAATGTATAATTATTAGTATTTATTTGTTTTGGCTTCCTCATAGAGGAAGCTTTGTGAGCGAACTTGACTGTTTTTTTTAACAGAGTTCTTTTTTAAAAGAACCCCTTTATCGATCATCGCCAAATTCAATACCAACCTTCCCTGAATAATTTAAATTCGACGTTTTCGAACATAAGCAACACATTGGTATCGAAAACTCAAAAAACAATTTTTACTTCGGTCTTTTCTACCCCTATTTCATATATAATTCTTTTAAATTCGGTTGATTAGACTTAGCTTTATATGCGATTAAAATTATAGACCTTTGATCGCGTATAAAGCTGGTTCTAATCAACCAATGTCATCGAAAACTCAAAAAACAATTTTTACTTCGGTATTTTCTACCCCTATTTCATATAATTCTTTTAAATTCGGTTGATTAGACTTAGCTTTATATGCGATTAAAATTATGGACCTTTGATCGCGTATAAAGCTGGGTCTAATCAACCAAATCTTAAAAAATTATATATGAAATAGGGGTAGAAAAGACTGAAGAATATAATAAAATTAGAAATAGATCGATATCTCAATATTTGCGGAAGTTAGAGCAACCACGGACATTTCTAAAAAAATTTAAAATTTTTTTAAAAAAGAACCCCTTTACCGATCATCACCAAATTCAATACCAACCTTCCTTGAACGAGACTCTATCGATTAAAAAAAAAAACAGCCCGATATCTCAATATTTGCGGAAGTTAGAGCAATCACGGACATTAAATCTGCACATACACACATACAGACATGCGATTTTAATGCGATATTTCGACATTTTAGAACACTCTGAACATATTGGCAAAAAAAACTCAAAAACCAATCTCTTCGTTGGTTTCTTCTACCCCTATTTCATATATAATTCATTTAAATTTGATTGACTAGACCCAACTTTATGCGCAATCAAAGGTTCATATATGAAATTCACGAAAACAAAGCTTCCTCTATGAGGAAGCAAAAATCAACTTTTAGACTCCTAAATTAAATCAAAGCGAAGTAATCATAAACTTTACTGATTGTTACAGTCGGCGATATCCATCCGACATTCAAATCGGCGTTGGAAGCAATCATCTTCAGTCTCAAATTATATACACCGCAGATGCTCTAATAATACACGATAATTACAACAAGGCGCAACACCTTAATGACATTGGTTTAATTAAACTATCGAAAGACATCACATTTAATAAAACCATCACATCGACAGCTCTAATATCTAACAACGAGGATTTTGAAGGCGTTAGATTGCAAGTCTCTGGTTGGGGAAGACTCTGGGTAAATATATAAGAAATATATCTCATATCTCATTTAAAATTATCTACCAAAATTATCTAACCAAAATTTATACAAGGGCGAGTTTTGACAAATATTATTTTACAGCTCTCGAGAACTTTCAAGGACGATATATTATATTCTTTATCATTTCTATATCAAAACTAAGGTATCAGGCATTAGTTTAAAACACTTTATTTTCAGGCGGGCGGCCCGATTCCAGTACGCCTGCAACATGTCACAGTAACAGGATATTCTCGAAAGAGATGCGCTGCGATATACCCACACAATATCACCGATGGTCATATATGCACCCTTGAATCGATGGGTAAAGGAGTTTGCAATGTAAGTATATAATTGTAAAATAAATTGTGCACGCGTTTATCTTATAACAACCTTTATCCCGCTAAAAATTATAAAAAAGTTTAGTAAAAAAAAGAGTAATCGTCGTTGCTTTATCTATGTTGATATCAGATTGATAAGGAATGACGAATGACATTTCTATCGTTCAGATAATTTGTTAGAACTAGTTCTGATAGAAAAGCGGTTAATTGCTTTACAAAAACAACTTTAAAGTGACGATTATTAACGTCACGCGCTGATATCTAGAGAATCAATATTTCGATGAAAAATTCTGGCGAATATTACTACATTAAATACGCTATCTCCACAGGGTGATTCCGGTGGTGCGCTCACTTACGAAGACAAACTAGTTGGCATCGTGTCTTTTGGTGTTCCATGCGCCGAGGGCGTTCCAGATGTGTTCACTAAAGTGTACTACTACAGAGACTGGGTCAACAAATATATTAATGCAGGCTGCAACCAACAATTAAACATCCTTCTCGGACTTTTTACAACGTATCTGTGCATACATTCATTTTTGTAGATACGTATATTTTATTGCGCGCGTCTGTGATCGGTTAATTTTAATTATTGATGAATATTGCATAAGGATGTAAATAAAGATCTTAAGAAAAAATTGTATCGTTACGGATAATGTTTTATAAGTTATAAAATTTCTCTTCTATTACAAGTAATATATGTATATCTATATACAAAAATATATTACCCAAGTATATTTCGATATGTACGAGATTGAAATTAATTTATTGAACGTATAATTTTTCCTAAGATTCTTTGAAAAACATACAAAGAATATTTCCAGAATACTTCCAGAAATTGTGCATAAAGTTAACATTGCGGCATATCAAGTGCGTACAAAATGTCGGATATTTTAATGAATAATTAAAACATTATACTTTAAAACAAATAAAGCTTTATTTAATCAAAATAAGCTTCATTATCATCAATACATTTACCCTAATAATTTTACAATAAATATATACAATTTCTAAAAAAAAAATGTATCTTTAAAATCAATTAATTGTCTTACAGCTCTCTCTCTCTCTCTCTCTCTCTCTCTCTCTCTCTCTCTCTCTCTCTCTTCCCTCTCCCTCTCCCTCTCCCTCTCCCTCTCCCTCTCCCTCTCCCTCTCCCTCTCCCTCTCCCCTCCTCTCCTCTCTCCTCTCCCTCTCCCTCTCCTCTCCCTCTCCCTCTCCCTCTCCCTCTCCCTCTCCCTCTCCCTCTCCCTCTCCCTCTCCCTCTCTCTCTCTCTCTCTCTCTCTCTCTCTCTCTTTCGATAAAAAAAATTTTACTTAGAAGAAAATTTAAGTAGTAGAAACTAAGACTCTTAGAATACCACTATCAATTAAAACTTTATCATGTGACTTATTTTGCAGAGAAAAATTTCCACGTTAAAATTTCTAAAACTAACACTATACTGTTCTTTATTAACATTGTTTTCTCTAAAAGCTCTGTTAATATTGCGAGTAGCTACAGTAGCATTATTTCCCAATTTAAATTCATATAAGAAAACTATACATATTTCATTAAATTTCATAGTTATTTTGAACTTTAAACAATAAAATCAAAACGCGTGTTTAAAAAAAGCTTTATGAACACAGGAATAATAAGCGTAACTATAATTATTATAACTATTATAAGCAATCAAATTGTATATAATATTTTTCTATAAAACTAATAATATGACTGAAACATACCAATACTTTCAATTAGCAAAATCCAACATTTCACATGCACCAACCTAATAAACAGCATATCTATTTTATACATTTCAAGTCAATTGCATTAGTATCAAGACGCAATAAAACAATAAATATATATATATATATATATATATATATATATATATATATATATATAAATTTTAAACTCTCGACAGGTAATAGACAGTTCATTACTTATCAAAGGCTATTAAATTACTCATTAGTTGATAAAGTTACTCAGTTTTGATTCACTCCTTAAAGCGAATTAACTTGGCGCTGCTAGACCTCGAAATTTTAAATAAATAAGGATAACAATAAATAAAAATAATTCATAGAAGAATGCGACGGGAGTAACAAAATGATTATCAGCGTGGTGTGTATGTGCGAGCGAGTGATATGGGTGTGCGTGACGACGGCGAATAATGCGGCTTATAATTAAGTATAGGATAAGTTTATTTATTTATTTAAAATTTCCAGGTCTAGCAGCGCCAAGTTTTTTTATAAGAAAAATTTATGTATTTTAATAAAATATTTTTATTTTGTACTATCTCTGTAATTCTTTGTGATTAAATCTTTTATTCTATTGAAAAATACATATATAAACTTTGTATTTAAATACCTGTATTCCCTCGTTGGATTAAATATTTTAATAAAATATTTTTATTTTGTACTGTTCCTCTGTAATTCTTTATGACCACTAAAAAATACACATGTAAACTTTGTATTTAAATATCTTGTATTCCCTTGTTAAATTTAAATAAAATTTTTTAATCTTATAAAATTGTTATCATACATTCTTTTTCTAATTGACACCATGTAAAGATTTTTCAAAGTAGTGCAACAATTATTTTTTGAGGCAATATATATGTTCTCTCTGTAATTGGCGCTGTAATTTAAAGAGATATCATTTCTTTTTTGTAATTGTAATAGATCACTTGAAGCGCGACTCTTCTTGATAAGGTAACATAATTTTGTGATGTGTATCACTTGGGTTATAATTTTTTGGAAATAAAGATACTACTGCTTAGATTTTTTCGAGATTTTTCGAGATACAAAGAGTACGTCTACCACTTGTTACTTAGGTTTTTTCGAGGTATAATACTACCACTTTCTTTTTTTTTCGAGGTAACAACATATACACTACTATACGTGTACTTGGCGCCTTTCTTTACCTTTTTTTTAAGAAAGGTAATTTTGTACGGATATCACGCCTTTTTGTAGTATTACGCATTTTATAAACAGTATGTACAGGGTAAAGCTATTTGGAGGTATTATACTACCACTTTGTTTTTTTCGAGGTACCAACATAATACATATACACTACTATGCGTGTACTTGGCGCCTTTTTTTACCTTTTTTTTAAATATCTAACTACACCAACTTGAAATCAATCTCAGTTTTGTTTAATAATTATTTATTATTTCCAGAATAATCCTTAAACTTGCATGACTAACCCAAATTAAAGTGTTTAAAGATATTTTATTTTAAATTATTACACACAGTCCGTTTAGTCTAATTATGAATGTATTTCAGTACGTTATAAGAATTGTATAATCCTTATATATTATGAGCTTTGTATTTATCAAGGTTTCCGCAGGTACATTTCGAATGGGCAGTGAAACTAAACCGTTTTACTTTAAATTTAATTGGACTTTGGCCTAATGTCGCACGAAATCCTCGGCAGAAATTAATGTGTAATTTTCGAGTGCTGGTAACTTTGTTGGGATTAATCAGCGTTCTTATTCCCTCTATACATTCCTTGATAAAAGTTTTCGGAAACAGTTTGCTAATGTTAGATAATTTACAATTTACTTTACCGTTCATAAGCTGCTTGATTAGAATCGTGATTTTTTGGTGGAAAAAAGAAGGTAGAGATCATTTGATCTTATTTATAAGCTATAAAAGTATGGTAAATAACTTATATAATTGCATAAATTCAGTGTTTAGAGATTAATATTAATAATTTTAAATACATATCGCATAACTTACATAAATAAAATAAATTTATATTAAAATACATTTTCTTTCTATATAGATAGTAGACCATGTACTTATTAAATAATTCATGAGTTATTTTTATTTTAAGTGTTTTTTATATTTTATTAAATTTTAAACAACCTTTTAATTAAAATATTTTTCACAAAATTTGATTTTGTTAATTATTTTTCATATAAAAATAATATGACAAATTATAATAAATTTACCTTTATATAAATAATAGAGTTTATACGATATTTAGATGCATTAAAATTCGTAGATTACGGAATTAATGTTTTTACTGATGATTTATAATTTTTTTATAATATATACTTTTTTAATTACGAAAATATGGTGATGTTGTTTCAATATCTTGTTAAATTATTTTTCTGTGCTTTTTACTGTTTAGGGTTGAACTTAACATATTTTAATTCAGCAACGCTGTAAATTGTTTACTTTTAAGCTATTGTACCGATTATGAATATGATCGCGAAAGATTGGATAAAGTTGAAAAGTGATCAAGAGAGAAGCTTGATGATTCGAAGAGCGCAAAGTGCACGTATAATTATTATTTGCTCCTACTGTGCAATGGGATTAGCGTGCTTCTTTGTCGCAGTACTGCCTGCTTTTGGAATATTGATGAGACTTACTCCCAACATTACTAACCCAGGAAGGCCACTGCCTTTACAAACTCATTACATTTACGATATAACAAAAAGGCCACAATACAAACTGACATTTATTAATCAAACCATCTATACAGCTATCGCCATGATAGCCTATACTGCAATAGACAATTTTCTGAGTCTTCTGGTTTTTCATATATGCGGTCAGTTAGACATTCTTAAGAATCATTTGCAATATTTGGATAAAAACATAAATTACCACGAAGTTCTAAAGTGCTGCATAGTAAAGCATATCCGTCTGCTTAGGTTTGTTTTCTATAAGATATAACTAAATAGAATCTATATGAAATATGTGATAGAATATATTTAATACATAAAATATCTTTTACAGGGCTATTGGTGTTATTGAAGATACATATAACACAATACTTCTCTGCTTAGTTACATATTTTACGGTACTTTTTGCTTTCTACGGATTTCGGATGATTAATGTAAGTATTTTGAAACTCAAAGTTTAAATAAGACATGGTTTAAAAAAATTGACCTGAATTAATACATATATTAGTATTAAATACATTCTGATACAATATTACTATATTCATATGGCACATTATTATAAAATTCCAAATTAGTGTTAAGGTCGTTCTCCGGCTTCAGTCGTGCTCAACTTGTATTCATGCTTAAAAAGGAAATTTATTTTACTGAAGTTAATTGTTTATATACAAAATATTACATATAATAACATCTAAAAAATAAGAAGTTAACTTTAGGCGTGAGAACTCATGCAGCGTTGCCAAGTAACTGACGCCTCTCCTCTTCTCAAATCGCGTACTTTACGCAAGTATTTCTCGAAAACGAGTACAGCAAGGGTATTGACACTTAATTGCATATTATTTTTATTTTTATGGAGCATCATATACTAATTTTTCAAAAACATTTAGAGAAAACTTTTTTCACAATTTATTATAATGTCTCTTTTACAATAACTCGGAATAGGAATTACATGTTAAAAGTTGAAACTCTGAAACTCAGTATCTCGATTTTTAATACCGCAAGAGGTATTGAAATTTATACCATCGCATAAAGCATACCTAAATTAACGTATATTCACAGTTTCAAGAAAATCTAGAGAAAACCGATTTTCCGGAGAACGACTTTAATAAAAATAACTATGTCTTTTCATTTATTTCATAAATTAATTAGCTATTCGACGAAGGAAACGATATGTCCTTCGCTCACATAGTATATTTTGTTTCTGTCGTTTTTAACATATTTGCAAATATGTGTTTATATTGCGCTCTCGGTGAAATTTTGATGTCCCAGGTTAGTTGCATACATTTTCTTTATGTGTAAATTAAATGTTGTGTAATTAACTCTATACGGACTATTATATGGTAGTGACCTTGAGGCCTTATACGCGCGTGGCCTTCCCACCTCGCTAAGGTCGTACCCCAGGGATTGTGTCAAAAACACAATCAAAATTAAATATCGCACGCACAGTACGGTATCGAGCACGTAAATCTCGCGAATGTAAAACTGTACTATTAATACTTTGCACAAATTTGATGCCTCTCCCAGGCCTCCACTTTCTCTCACGCTGCTCGGGGTGTCCCTCGTGTTCCCTCGATGCGAAGCTGATGCTCCTTCCTGCGTGGATATTTTCTGTAACATAAAAATAAACAAATCGATTAAATAATTGTCACGCGCATCGAACATCTTATTCGTTATTCCGATTAATGTTTTCCTAAATTACTTCTTCGAAAAAAGTCTCTACGTTAGAATCAACTTGAATCAAATTTTTCGATTTATTTCTTTTAACTAATTTATATTCCGAAACACGGTTTAATGTAGCAACTAAATAAAAACAAACGATAAAAGAGATTCTATAATATCTTTAGAAAAAATAAAAATAACACTTACCAGAAGTGTTAGTACGCCGATGCCCGATGCCTCTCCTAGGCCTCCACCTCCTCTCAAGCTGCTCGAGATGTCCATCGTGTTCCCTCGATGCGAAGCTGATGGTCCTTCCAGCGTGGATATTTTCTGTAACATATAAATAATCGAATCGATTAAATAATTGTCACGCGCATCGAACATCTTATTCGTTATTCAGATTAATGTTTTCCTAAATTACTTCTTCGAAAAAAGTCTCTATGGTAGATTCAACTTGAATCAAATTTTTCAAATTATTTCTTTTTACTAATTTATATTTCGAAACACGGTTTAATGTAGCAACTAAATAAGGATAAACGAAAAGAGGGATTCTATAATATCTTTAGAAAAAATAAAAAGTAACACTTACCAGAAGTGTTGGTACGCCGATGCCCGATGCCTATCCTAGGCCTCCTCCTCCTCTCAGGCTGCTCGGGATGTCAGCTTCGCAGGATTCCCTCGCTGCTCCGATGTCATCTTCTGCGTCGTTATTTTCTGAAACATTCAAATGAACGATTCGATTAAGCGTAATGAATGTCTCGCGGCGCGGAGAGACCCGCGACGACGCGTATAAGGGAGCGAAGCCGACGACATAGTCTCGCGGCGCGGTGAGACCCGCGACGACGCGTATAAGGGAGCGAAGCCGACGACATAGTCTCGCGGCGCGGTGAGACCCGCGACGACGCGTATAAGGGAGCGAAGCCGACGACATAGTCTCGCGGCGCGGTGAGACCCGCGACGACGCGTATAAGGGAGCGAAGCCGACGACATAGTCTCGCGGCGCGGTGAGACCCGCGACGACGCGTATAAGGGAGCGAAGCCGACGACATAGTCTCGCGGCGCGGTGAGACCCGCGACGACGCGTATAAGGGAGCGAAGCCGACGACATAGTCTCGCGGCGCGGTGAGACCCGCGACGACGCGTATAAGGGAGGCGAAGCCGACGACATAGTCTCGCGGCGCGGTGAGACCCGCGACGACGCGTATAAGGGAGGCGAAGCCGACGACATAGTCTCGCGGCGCGGTGAGACCCGCGACGACGCGTATAAGGGAGCGAAGCCGACGACATAGTCTCGCGGCGCGGTGAGACCCGCGACGACGCGTATAAGGGAGGGAAGCCGACGACATAGTCTCGCGGCGCGGTGAGACCCGCGACGACGCGTATAAGGGAGCGAAGCCGACGACATAGTCTCGCGGCGCGGTGAGACCCGCGACGACGCGTATAAGGGAGGGAAGCCGACGACATAGTCTCGCGGCGCGGTGAGACCCGCGACGACGCGTATAAGGGAGGGAAGCCGACGACATAGTCTCGCGGCGCGGTGAGACCCGCGACGACGCGTATAAGGGAGGGAAGCCGACGACATAGTCTCGCGGCGCGGTGAGACCCGCGACGACGCGTATAAGGGAGGGAAGCCGACGACATAGTCTCGCGGCGCGGTGAGACCCGCGACGACGCGTATAAGGGAGGGAAGCCGACGACATAGTCTCGCGGCGCGGTGAGACCCGCGACGACGCGTATAAGGGAGGGAAGCCGACGACATAGTCTCGCGGCGCGGTGAGACCCGCGACGACGCGTATAAGGGAGGGAAGCCGACGACATAGTCTCGCGGCGCGGTGAGACCCGCGACGACGCGTATAAGGGAGGGAAGCCGACGACATAGTCTCGCGGCGCGGTGAGACCCGCGACGACGCGTATAAGGGAGGGAAGCCGACGACATAGTCTCGCGGCGCGGTGAGACCCGCGACGACGCGTATAAGGGAGGGAAGCCGACGACATAGTCTCGCGGCGCGGTGAGACCCGCGACGACGCGTATAAGGGAGGGAAGCCGACGACATAGTCTCGCGGCGCGGTGAGACCCGCGACGACGCGTATAAGGGAGGGAAGCCGACGACATAGTCTCGCGGCGCGGTGAGACCCGCGACGACGCGTATAAGGGAGGGAAGCCGACGACATAGTCTCGCGGCGCGGTGAGACCCGCGACGACGCGTATAAGGGAGGGAAGCCGACGACATAGTCTCGCGGCGCGGTGAGACCCGCGACGACGCGTATAAGGGAGGAAGCCGACGACATAGTCTCGCGGCGCGGTGAGACCCGCGACGACGCGTATAAGGGAGGGAAGCCGACGACATAGTCTCGCGGCGCGGTGAGACCCGCGACGACGCGTATAAGGGAGGGAAGCCGACGACATAGTCTCGCGGCGCGGTGAGACCCGCGACGACGCGTATAAGGGAGGGAAGCCGACGACATAGTCTCGCGGCGCGGTGAGACCCGCGACGACGCGTATAAGGGAGGGAAGCCGACGACATAGTCTCGCGGCGCGGTGAGACCCGCGACGACGCGTATAAGGGAGGGAAGCCGACGACATAGTCTCGCGGCGCGGTGAGACCCGCGACGACGCGTATAAGGGAGGGAAGCCGACGACATAGTCTCGCGGCGCGGTGAGACCCGCGACGACGCGTATAAGGGAGGGAAGCCGACGACATAGTCTCGCGGCGCGGTGAGACCCGCGACGACGCGTATAAGGGAGGGAAGCCGACGACATAGTCTCGCGGCGCGGTGAGACCCGCGACGACGCGTATAAGGGAGGGAAGCCGACGACATAGTCTCGCGGCGCGGTGAGACCCGCGACGACGCGTATAAGGGAGGGAAGCCGACGACATAGTCTCGCGGCGCGGTGAGACCCGCGACGACGCGTATAAGGGAGGGAAGCCGACGACATAGTCTCGCGGCGCGGTGAGACCCGCGACGACGCGTATAAGGGAGGGAAGCCGACGACATAGTCTCGCGGCGCGGTGAGACCCGCGACGACGCGTATAAGGGAGGGAAGCCGACGACATAGTCTCGCGGCGCGGTGAGACCCGCGACGACGCGTATAAGGGAGGGAAGCCGACGACATAGTCTCGCGGCGCGGTGAGACCCGCGACGACGCGTATAAGGGAGGGAAGCCGACGACATAGTCTCGCGGCGCGGTGAGACCCGCGACGACGCGTATAAGGGAGGGAAGCCGACGACATAGTCTCGCGGCGCGGTGAGACCCGCGACGACGCGTATAAGGGAGGGAAGCCGACGACATAGTCTCGCGGCGCGGTGAGACCCGCGACGACGCGTATAAGGGAGGGAAGCCGACGACATAGTCTCGCGGCGCGGTGAGACCCGCGACGACGCGTATAAGGGAGGGAAGCCGACGACATAGTCTCGCGGCGCGGTGAGACCCGCGACGACGCGTATAAGGGAGGGAAGCCGACGACATAGTCTCGCGGCGCGGTGAGACCCGCGACGACGCGTATAAGGGAGGGAAGCCGACGACATAGTCTCGCGGCGCGGTGAGACCCGCGACGACGCGTATAAGGGAGGGAAGCCGACGACATAGTCTCGCGGCGCGGTGAGACCCGCGACGACGCGTATAAGGGAGGGAAGCCGACGACATAGTCTCGCGGCGCGGTGAGACCCGCGACGACGCGTATAAGGGAGGGAAGCCGACGACATAGTCTCGCGGCGCGGTGAGACCCGCGACGACGCGTATAAGGGAGGGAAGCCGACGACATAGTCTCGCGGCGCGGTGAGACCCGCGACGACGCGTATAAGGGAGGGAAGCCGACGACATAGTCTCGCGGCGCGGTGAGACCCGCGACGACGCGTATAAGGGAGGGAAGCCGACGACATAGTCTCGCGGCGCGGTGAGACCCGCGACGACGCGTATAAGGGAGGGAAGCCGACGACATAGTCTCGCGGCGCGGTGAGACCCGCGACGACGCGTATAAGGGAGGGAAGCCGACGACATAGTCTCGCGGCGCGGTGAGACCCGCGACGACGCGTATAAGGGAGGGAAGCCGACGACATAGTCTCGCGGCGCGGTGAGACCCGCGACGACGCGTATAAGGGAGGGAAGCCGACGACATAGTCTCGCGGCGCGGTGAGACCCGCGACGACGCGTATAAGGGAGGGAAGCCGACGACATAGTCTCGCGGCGCGGTGAGACCCGCGACGACGCGTATAAGGGAGGGAAGCCGACGACATAGTCTCGCGGCGCGGTGAGACCCGCGACGACGCGTATAAGGGAGGGAAGCCGACGACATAGTCTCGCGGCGCGGTGAGACCCGCGACGACGCGTATAAGGGAGGGAAGCCGACGACATAGTCTCGCGGCGCGGTGAGACCCGCGACGACGCGTATAAGGGAGGGAAGCCGACGACATAGTCTCGCGGCGCGGTGAGACCCGCGACGACGCGTATAAGGGAGGGAAGCCGACGACATAGTCTCGCGGCGCGGTGAGACCCGCGACGACGCGTATAAGGGAGGGAAGCCGACGACATAGTCTCGCGGCGCGGTGAGACCCGCGACGACGCGTATAAGGGAGGGAAGCCGACGACATAGTCTCGCGGCGCGGTGAGACCCGCGACGACGCGTATAAGGGAGGGAAGCCGACGACATAGTCTCGCGGCGCGGTGAGACCCGCGACGACGCGTATAAGGGAGGGAAGCCGACGACATAGTCTCGCGGCGCGGTGAGACCCGCGACGACGCGTATAAGGGAGGGAAGCCGACGACATAGTCTCGCGGCGCGGTGAGACCCGCGACGACGCGTATAAGGGAGGGAAGCCGACGACATAGTCTCGCGGCGCGGTGAGACCCGCGACGACGCGTATAAGGGAGGGAAGCCGACGACATAGTCTCGCGGCGCGGTGAGACCCGCGACGACGCGTATAAGGGAGGGAAGCCGACGACATAGTCTCGCGGCGCGGTGAGACCCGCGACGACGCGTATAAGGGAGGGAAGCCGACGACATAGTCTCGCGGCGCGGTGAGACCCGCGACGACGCGTATAAGGGAGGGAAGCCGACGACATAGTCTCGCGGCGCGGTGAGACCCGCGACGACGCGTATAAGGGAGGGAAGCCGACGACATAGTCTCGCGGCGCGGTGAGACCCGCGACGACGCGTATAAGGGAGGGAAGCCGACGACATAGTCTCGCGGCGCGGTGAGACCCGCGACGACGCGTATAAGGGAGGGAAGCCGACGACATAGTCTCGCGGCGCGGTGAGACCCGCGACGACGCGTATAAGGGAGGGAAGCCGACGACATAGTCTCGCGGCGCGGTGAGACCCGCGACGACGCGTATAAGGGAGGGAAGCCGACGACATAGTCTCGCGGCGCGGTGAGACCCCGCGACGACGCGTATAAGGGAGGGAAGCCGACGACATAGTCTCGCGGCGCGGTGAGACCCGCGACGACGCGTATAAGGGAGGGAAGCCGACGACATAGTCTCGCGGCGCGGTGAGACCCGCGACGACGCGTATAAGGGAGGGAAGCCGACGACATAGTCTCGCGGCGCGGTGAGACCCGCGACGACGCGTATAAGGGAGGGAAGCCGACGACATAGTCTCGCGGCGCGGTGAGACCCGCGACGACGCGTATAAGGGAGGGAAGCCGACGACATAGTCTCGCGGCGCGGATGAGACCCGCGACGACGCGTATAAGGGAGGGAAGCCGACGACATAGTCTCGCGGCGCGGAGAGACCCGCGACGACGCGTATAAGGGAGGGAAGCCGACGACATAGTCTCGCGGCGCGGGGAGACCCGCGACGACGCGTATAAGGGAGGTGAAGTGCCGACGACATAGTCTCGCGGCGCGGGAGAGACCCGCGACGACGCGTATAAGGGAGGGAAGCCGACGACATAGTCTCGGCGGCGCGGGAGACCCGCGACGACGCGTATAAGGGAGGGAAGCCGACGACATAGTCTCGCGGCGCGGAGAGACCCGCGACGACGCGTATAAGGTAGTGGAAGCCGACGACATAGTCTCGCGGCGCGGGAGAGACCCGCGCGGACCGTTATAAGCGAAGCGTAATGTCTCGCGGCGGCAGACAACGCGACGGGAGCGCCGGACCCCTTGTACCCTTCACTCCCAGCGAACTGGGAGGAGGGTACGGTGTGCTCGTAGACCCTGTACCTCCCCACCGGGCCCTCCCTTCGGTAAAGCCGAAGGTACTGCCCCATGGATCGTTGATACAGGGAGCCCTCTCACCACGGCAAGGTGGCACACCACGAGAGGGACATTTTTTACACGCTTAACTTTATCCGTTGTCCTACCTACCCGTATTACAATTTAGTATTTGTTAATCCATACCTCAAAGTGATCACTTGAGATATGGGAAACGTAGAATTGAGAGTTTTAACGTGCGCGATTGGAATTTAATTGGGGATGGGGATTTTCCAATCTCGCACATATGCGAGAAATATAAAGAAAATAGTCCTACTTTGGGCAAATAAACAGATCAAATTATTTTGTATGTTAACTACTTTACAAACCTTCAATTCTGGTCATTAATATAGACCTTACCTTATGAGATGTTTCCGTCGTTTCTTCTGACCAAGATTGAACTCACCTATTGAGTTGTTACTGGCCAAATCCATTTTGGTTGTATGTCAGCCAGAAAATGAGAAGGAGATAAATTCCTTCAATGCCGGCTGATTAACAGCGCCGGTAGACGATTATAATGTTGCGGTCGATTACGAATCGTTGCGATCGTTAATAAGCGCGCGTTAATCATATCGGAAAAAAATAAACAACCACGTTGGATCGTTAATAAAATTTTAATTAAGTGACTTAATTTTGCTTTTAATTTACAATGATACGCGTAATTAATGTATTCGTCCAAGAATTAATACACAGCAGCAATGGAAAGTAAAACAGAATTATATTATCAAGAAATGAAAGAATTTTATGTTAATCGCGTTCTAATAAAAATCGTCGTGATTATATCTCACAATTAGTCACAAATATCTGGATTTCAATAGTACAATGTATAAACACGAGACAACAGAAATTTAAAAATTAATCGATGACTCGATCAATCAATTATTTATTAATGAATGGACAAACAATGTTTGGTATAAGAGTATAAACCGAATCGCGAACCGAACCGCGAACCGAATCACGAATCGTTACTTAATCTCACTTTAGATATCAAGTGAGATATTCAGACTAAATGACGTGAGATCCAAAGGGATTAATAATTTTCTCCATATAATTAATATCGCAATCAATATAATGAATCAAGTTCTTACGCTGTAACATTTGTCTTTACAAATTCTTATATACATATTTATATAAATATTTCGTTATTATAACGCAAATTGTTATCAAATTTATATTTATAATATGACATATCAAAAATACATATATCTACGATTATATTATATATTTTAATGTCATATAATTGATATGAAAACTATCAATTTTGAGATAATTCTACATGAAAAATGATTCTGTCCCGCAATAAAATATTCACTGGATCTCACGTTATTTTATTTTGTTTTGTTTATACAAAGCCAAGCTACATATGGATAGACTATAAATATCGTCCAAGACTATAAATACGATTAACACTTTTAGTGTGATCTATATATGTATGTACAATAAGGTTCATGTGGAATATATGCAACGTGAATCAAATATCTTTTGGTCTTTTTCATTTGTAATGCATGCACATTGAGTTTATTAATACATTTTGCTTCTTTGCACCAATTTATGTAATATTTAATCCTGGAGGAATATTTGGAATAGGGAGAAAGAACGAGAGAGAAAAAAGAAAATGAAGAAACACATTTAAATTTTCTTATCTATATAATCAATTAATTATTTTATTTATTAACCTATCTGTACTCCATCTACAGATACTTATAGCTTTTATTATTTCCTAATTCCATAATTGTAATTAAATTATCTATTGTCTATCTATAAAAAATTATTTCTATTATTCAATTGTATATAAAAATATAAATATTTTAAAATTTTTATTCTACACGAAAAATAAAAGTCACAAAAAACTTAAATAAAATCTTATATTCGAAAAACGTTATAAAACTTTATTTTAGTTCTTTGTCTTTTTCTGTATTTCTTAATAATTTTAAAATAAATTTAAAAAATGTAATTAATGTAATAAATCTAAATAATTGATTTTAATATTGCACAAGAAACTAATATCTTTATATATAATAAAATATACATCACCATCATCGTTACTTATTACTCGTGTCCGAGCGTGGTGACTTCTCTTCATATACATGTGTTGCACACGTAGATTATACACATTGTATATGGGACCTACAGTTTAAGTAACGCCGATTCCGGAACGGCTATGTTTTTTTCAGAGAAGTGTTCGTGGCAAGAAATACTCTTCGGTGGTTTGCCATTGCCTTCCGAGAGGAGAACGAGCGAATAAATTTTTCTAGCTCTACCGGGAATCGAACACGGGACCTTTGGCTCAATAGACCAGTGCGCTGTCTACTAGGCCATGCTCGTCCTCAATAAAATATACACAGAGAAAAAATAATGTTGTATCAACAGCATTAGTCTAATTGGAATAATCTTGTTTTATTTTATTAAAACAAAAGCATAATGTATTGAATTAACAAGATTATTTCCAATTAGACTCAGGCTGTTGATACAACATTATTTTTTTCTCCGTGTATATTTGCCAAATTTAAATAATTGCCTATAAATTTCAGGCGACTGGTATACTTCGCATTTCTGCGATACAAATACATTAGATGCATTAATAAATAATGCATCGACATAATGTATGTGCTTATGGATGCATTCTCCCGTAAGCACAATAAATAATGATGATGCTCCAGGATTAATTATTTAGCCTAGTCTGATCTAGTCTATCCATTTTAGAGCAACGAATTTGTAAGAAGTCGCATTTATCTTACTATTATATGGATACAATACATAATATATCTAATATAGGTCTCACAAATTCGTTACCCCATACTATTGTAAAAAATTCGTCACTCACCGATCCGATGCGCAACGGGCGGAGTAATTCGGCCACGTAACTACGATGATACTGTAACAAAAACGAAAGATATAAATTAAAGAGGCGCTGAAAATGATAAATGTTTCAAAAGATACACATAATTTTACGCGCATCTAAATTCGTCTTTCAATTAGATTCACTGATATAATTATCTATTTTCCGGAAAAAATATTTACAAAAATAAATTTTTATAAAATTTTGAATAATTTCTTTTTTTCTAATTAGTTTAGCTTATCGAAATAAAACTCCGAATAAATGAGGAAAAACTATTAATTTTATGCAGATAAAAGGTGATACTTACCCCAAGGTTGCTCCGCCGGGGCCCGATGTCCCTCTCAGACCTCCTCCTCCTCTCAGGACGTCAGGCCTCCTTCTCTCACCGCACAGGACACTCGCGAGAAACACTCGCGGATAATAACTACAATCGCGCGCGGACTAATTTTAGTAAAAGTCTTTCTCGCGCGATACTGTACGGCACTCCCGTTTAAAAAAGTCCTTTAGTCCGATTACTTGAACGGCACTCCCGAAGCAAACGCGACGAACCGGCTGCGGTTCGTTCATTCAATTAAATCGGCGGACGAGGGTACGTTAGCTTCCCCGTCTTTAGATTTTTATCCAAGCAGAACGAGAGTTTTGCTTGGGTAAAATCCTCGTACTGGGTACTGAGCCTTCCCACCTCGCCAAGGTTGTACCCATGGGAAGGAAGTACTTTACTCTGTAACATAAAAGCAGGTAATAAACAAATAAAAAGTATAAAATATTTGTATAATTTTATACATATAAAAAATTATACAAATATTTTATACTTTCTATTTGTTATTATTAAAATCGCGCGATCCGCTTCCGGATAATACGACAACTTCGAACGGCACTCCCGAAAATGCGACGATTTTAATTGTCATATTCGAAAATTCAACGATTTCGAGCGGCACTCCCGAAATTGCGACGCAACGAACCGTTTATACAATTGCGGCGATTGTGTTTAGTTGCCCTGTTGTTCGGTAAAAACGGAATTGCCTGTAAAAGATAAGATTACGCGTACGTTTAGGGCGGTACTCTACGTAGATAGGATACGCGTAGTAAGTATACGCGAGAATAAAAATATGCGAGAATAATGCTATAGTTGAAAGCGGATGAAGTACGCGTCGCGTGTGATTAATTTCGAGAGTATCGTGCAAGGTATGGCAAAGCCGCACGATTATTATATTCTAGTAATACTTGTAATCACGTTTAATTGTAATAAATATTTTGTTTGTTTTACGAAATAGATGTAAGTGCCATGAAGAAATAGCAATGCAGAAAGAAAAGAAGAACCTAAGCCGAGGAAGTGGGCAGATGTAACAGATCGCAAAGTGAGCATTTCATAATCAATTTAATTAATTGTTACTGATGGAAATAATTATTCATTGGCGCAGTATATCGTTTTTCGATCACTGTATAGTGTAATAGTGTATTGAATGTTTAATACGTTGTCTAATAAATAAAATATTTTAGATTATATTTTAAGATTTTTTTAAATATTTAATAAATTTTTTTGTTGCCTTTTAAATATGGATAGGTCAGGATAGAGTAGTATTTGATTCCTTGAATAATTATTATCCTCGATTTATTGTATGTGCATACAAGGTTGCATAAAATAAAGGAAGCTGTAAAACAGAGTTCATTATAATTGATATGATATATATTATTATTCAATTTGTTCATTTATTGTACATTTATATGCACAAGAACTTCATTAAGCGATAGAATAAATTCTTATTTTAGATATGGATAAATTTCTTGATAAAAAGTTTATTGAAAAAGAGAAATTGTTTCAAACTTAATAAAGATTTGTTTTATATTTCTTTTCAAGCTTTGTATGCACAGATAGATTACAAGATTTTTAGTAGATATAAGATTATTTAATTTCGAGATATGTACATGAATTTCTCGAAGTTCACAGAACAAATATAAGAAAATAACAGGAACTAATAAATAAAGCAACTCAATAAAAAGTAAGAACATGATGAAATGGTTTTCGTGAGAGAAAAATTATTTTCAAAGCTTATAAAGACGTTACCGCTATATACTTATTGTCAAGCTTTTTTGGCACACATTAAAATTTTTAGGAACTCTAATAGAACACCATGAGGATATGATAAATATTTAGAATAATTTAAATACATCATAATTAATTAAATTTTAAAAAGTACACTGGGCAACAAAATTAT